>NC_045148.1:12343182-12970682 GCF_008831285.2 Nymphaea colorata | reverse complement strand
TGGTGAGCTTGACGATGGGAAGGGAAAACCGTGTGGGGAGGTGAGCTACCAAAAAGGGAGGAGATGATGTAGGAAAAGGAGGAGGTGGCGCTGCTACAAGGATCCACCAAAAAGGAAGGACGCGTGAAATCACTAAGGGATCGGTGGAGGGCTTAGGCGATGGGGAAGGAGATGGCGTGTTGGGCCAGACTACTCAATGAGGGAGGAGCTAGCTGGTGAGGTGGCAGGAGGTGATGGTGCTGGATGAGGACACGTGGGTTTATCAAGGGCTAGGATGCAAGGGAGATCACGGTTGACTAAAGGTGAGTCAACAAAAACGGAATGGAGATTGCGAGGAAAGGGGATCTAGCTAATTTAGTGGAATACGATGGGCTAGAGGGATTCTCGGCTAGGACGAGAGCAATCAAGGGGGGCAGGTGGCTAACTCAACATGGAAGGCTGTGGGGATGCTTGACACATTGCACATCTAATGGAGGGAATTAAACAAGAGAGACGAGGAGATTGACTTACCAAGGAAGAACCGGCTGCCAAGGAGAATGCGTGAAAGCACCGGCGGCTAGGGTGTTTTGCCCTAGTGCGCTCCTCCAAACAAAGACCAGAATACCCTCAGCTTGTAAATGGACTTTTCCATGATCAGGGGCAGTCTGGACTACGCCGGAATTTGCCACAAGTTGGCCGGAATCACTTGTATGTTCCCCGGATGTGATGAATTCAGGCCGAGCCTAAAACGTGTGAATAATCAACCGGATGAAGCTTAATTTACGCCATTTGATTACTCTTGTTTGGGCGACTTCTTCTATGTACTTTTCTTGATGATTCGACGCTCTTTTGATGCACTTATGCAAGCCTTTTGCTTGCTGGATTTGTGCATCCGTCTTGCTCAAAAGCGGAGGCAACCAAAGAGCCCTTTTTGAGGACGTTCGTTGGAAACCTACGTGCGTAGCGTGAGGGAAAGAACTCAAGAATGCCAAGGAGTTCTTGAGACGCGTAATCAGGAATTTGATGCTGTTTTCAGCCGTGGGATGAGAGCTCAAACTCTCGGGTGTGCACCGAGGGAATGAAATCCACCTTCTAGCCGAACACAATATCAAATCCGAGCAACGTGTTGCTCACCAACTCTTCTTGTTTTCTCTACGTACTAACCTTTTTCTCTCGCTATTTTGACGTCGTATGCTGCTACAACCAGGTCGCCCAAGCTGCTGCAGCCTTCCCGGGAAGAAGACAGCCTCACAACCTTCTTTGTGCTTGAGAAGGAAGGCACCGATCGACTTCGAAATGCTCGTGGGGTATTCTCGTGGTCCGTTTGGAGACGCCGCGTGCCTGAGCTTGCTGCTATCCTTAGGCCGTGATCCTTAGGTCGAGGGATTGGGGAAAGACAAGAAAACAAGGACGAGTGGAAGAGGGAGACCTTCGGTTGACAAGAGGGTTGAAGACGATGCAGATCTTGACCTTGGGATTTGAAAGGTAGATGACGCCAAGAGAGATGACGTTAGGCTAGGGAGATACCTTGAGGACGAGTGGAGGAGAAGACGTTGCTCCATGGATGAGAAGGGACGCCAAGGAGAGAAGGGAGACCACCGCGGGAGAGGGGTGAGCCAAGGGGAATACGAGAGAGAGAAAAGGGCCTTCCGCCCAACACAATCCAATTTAATTCATTTTTCCAAAAAGCATAACAATTACATGAATTCAATCACTTAAATAACTTCCTAAGCAACTCGGTTCACATTCCGAACCGGTTCACTAAAGAATCAAAACAAAAAACGGAACACAAATGGATCCAAAAACGGAACTCAATAAATCAATCCTAATGGATGCTATCCGTCCAAATACTAAGGTCCGTGGATCATTTGGATCCACTTGCTTGGGCGCATGGTTGAGCTTGGACCGGCTCAACCCCCTTTTGCCTAGGTTCGACCTAGACTACCACGTGTGAACTCGGATTAGGACTCGACCATAGGTTAGACCAATCAAGTTCGGGAGAGTCCTAAAAACAGATCAAGGCCACCTTGAGGTTTAAATCTGTTTTGCTCACGCTTGGCCGTTGTTGCTCCGCCCGCTCCGCCCACTGCAAGAACTCCAAGCTGTTCATCATCCTCTTTGGCTGGCCTCACTGCCTTGCTGGACTCACGTCCAGCCCTTACGAGCCTAGTCGGACCTTGCTTGGTCCTTGGTTCGGCCCTTACAAGCCGGCTGGATTTTTGGCTCGTATCAGATCCACCCTCCTTAAAATGAGCTTGTCCCCAAGCTCTTGCTTTACCTTTTTTCGGATGGGTCTGAGTTCCACGTGCTACCCACATAAGTTTTTCCTTCGGTCCATAGTCTCGGGGTAGTACGGCAAGGGAGTTCCTCTGGTTGAAGAAGCTTCCTCTCGGCCCTTTCTTGAAATTGAAGTCATTTGGAGTCTTGGACTCTCTCTCCTCCTCGCGAGGTCAGCACTCTCCCTTGTGGAATTCCATCTTTCTATAGTCTCCCGTCTTCTTCACCGTGAGCGTGAATTTGGCGTCTTCTCCCTCTCGCGCCCCCTTGGCCTGTGGCAATCTCACATGGTCCTAAATGAGCTCAAAGCCAGTGCAAATGAGGGAGTAGGCAAAGAAATTACCTTGCTAAGGAAGTTAATCACCTAGATAAAAATTAAAAGGATGACCATGCTCCTTGTGATCTTCATAAGAGTACTCGAGCAGAAAAAAGAAATTAATCAAAGCCCCATTGTGTTGAGGCTCGGCTCCTTAATCATACGTGACTGCCTCATGTGGTACAACATATAGATTACCATTCTTAGCATGGATTATAATGCAACGATCTAACTGGAATCAAATGCCATGTTAAACCGTAATATAGAGGACATGCATAGATGATTTAGAACAAATAATAGTCTATCTAAATGGCTAAAGATACTAAATTACACATTATCAGTTAATAACTAAACAGTAGGACATGGCTAAGAGTTAACCTCATCGAACGCCTAGATCTAAGACTAAATGGATTCTAACCCGAACTTAGCTTCACAATGTTGCTAATCTAGCTGAGGGGTCGTGAACATCCAAATTTTTCACAAATCCAAATGACCATTTGACCCTTCATCGTGAGATTTCCAAATTGATTTTCAAAGACCAAATTGTAAGAACAAATTGGCATTTCTGAGCCAAACAAGCACTTTTAACCCTCGCATTGAACACCTAGACCCAAACCACCTAGGTCGTTCAAGCTGAAATCTTGGCATCTTGACTTGAAAAGTAGGTTTTTTCACAAAATTCTGATAATTACCTAACATTTGAACAATTAGGTATTTCTCAATTTTACATGACCCTAGGGCCACCATAGTCACCTCACTAGGGTTATCTTAGTCGAAAGCCAACTCCCATGCAATTAAAAATAGTTCTTGAAACTTAAAACTGGAATCTTTAGCTCAAGAAAGTCAAAACAAGTTTACCTTAATAAAGAGAAAGTTTTATTTTACTTATTTTGAGTCCCTAGCCTAAGTTTCAGTTATATCTAACTTGTATATTGCTATTGGGTCTTTCTCTCTCTTGTTTTCATAGTTTGAGCTGAATTTGAGCTCAACCCATAAGAGTGAGCTAAAACTGAGCTACACCATGTTTATCATGTATAAATTAAGGTTTTTTTTTGTTCGATTTGAATTTATTCATTTTGATTGAATTCAATTCAGTTCTAATTGTTTCCTCTCTCATGTTTTCAAGGGTTTGAGTTGAATTTGGCTTTAACCTGATAAAGTGAGCTAAAACCAAGCTATGACCATGTTTATAATGTATCCATCAAGCTTTCTTAGGTTGATTTGAGCTCATTCATCTTGTCTTCAGTTCAATTTAGTTATGAGTGTCTTCTCTCTCATGTTTTCAAGGGTTTGAGTTGAATTTCAATTCCATCCATAAGAGTAAGCTAAAGTTGAGTTGTTATTATGTTATCATGAATACATCAATACTCTCTTAGTATGGTTTGAGTTCATTCCTTTCAGTTTGAGTTCAATTTAGTTTTGAAGGCCATTGAGCTCATTATGGCTTAGTTATGATTTTTAGAGCAATCAATGATGATTTTTTTAGCAAGATTTTAACCAAAGCCTATTTAGAAGCCTAACCACAACTTGGTTCATTGAGGTAAAAAAATCCAAAACTTTGGAAATATACATAGGGGCAAAATGGTTATTTTTTGAGCCATAATGACAGGTTTGCATCGAAGGAAGAGAGAGAGAGAGAGAGAGAGAGAGAGAGAGAGTATTGCATTACAACTATACTAATTAATGGTGTTGCACTACAACTACACTGATTAATGGTCTTCCAGGCAAAATTATCTAAATGGTTTTCAACTATAAATTATGTGGATGATTATAATCAAGAGTTTGTGGAGGCATCGGTTTAGATAAAAGAAGAATCAGAAACTAGAGTTTCCCTTTCATGCACATGTTATGAGAAGTAGAATCAGAAACTAGTGTTTTCCTTTCATGCAGTTGTTAGGGCCTACATGCCCACGCTATGAGTAGCTAGCTGAATTTATGATTGACCTGTCAACCGACAATTTTTATTATTTGGAATATAAAATTGCAATGTTTTATCATTTTATTTTTCAACATTAGCTGTTCTTTTTAAACTTGTGATTTTTTTCATCGTTGCTTGTAATCCATGTATTCGTTACAGGTGCATTTTTCCTTTATCGTCCAGCTTGGGCGGGGTGGAGGGTCCAGTCTAATTCTTTTGGCGAACCTCTGATGTCAAGAACAAGACCAAACTTAAATCTGTGCTATAGATTCGTGCGTTTAAGACACACGGGTCATTTGTCGAAGCGGACGAGTCAAGAAAGAGTGTCAGGTGGAACGAGAATGATCCGTCAGCAGTGCTCCTTGCAACTTGCAAGGCTAGAACACCTTTGTGGAGTTTCAACCATCGGACAAACTCTGCCCCCTCATACTCCATATTCAACACATATCAAGCTTTGGTCATCTCCGGGAACAACTAGTACAAATACTATCGCTTTTGCAGTCAAGCATCTGTATCCTTCCCCACTTTGTAGAACACGCAATTTTACTGCAAGTTCCAGGTTTCTCTATAAGAAGCATTAATATTTATCATAAAAGAAAAAGGGTCGAAACAGACGCACCAGAAGGGCCTTTTCGAACCACTATCGTTCATTTGCTTATGTTTAAACCATTAGGACTTAATTAAAATGCATTACCATTTCTAAGTACACAACCTACAGCTACTCAAATGATCATACACCACACCACTAGAGTTGCAGGTAAACCTACAATCCATCTTAGTCATGTAAATGAGATCTATCAAGTGAGAGGAACCATAAAGTCAATTTGCCACAATCAATTTACCGAACGAGCCACAAGATGCGTTCTAGTTGGCACAATTAACCTCAAGTTCACCCACAAAAATCACTTTGAAGTGGTATGAACCAATGTTGTATCATAAGCCGTATAAGCCGTATCTTTGGCTTTTTTAAGATATGTCATATCGTAATTGTATCATTTTTTTAAATAAATCAGAAAAAATAAGAAAAACATTCAAAAAATTCATAAAAAATCAATAAAATAATACATTCACAAAAAACATGTTTTATAGAATAATAGACTTATTATTGCTATAAAGTTATGGTTCATCATTCGTATACATCAAAATTCATAACAATATCAATCTAAAAAGCCCAAGTCAACAATTACATAATGTATATCTTAATTTCATAACCATAGATTTATAATTTCATTACATTCATTGTCATCCTCATCTCCATCTTCTTCTTCATCTTCATGATTTAAAAAAACTTCATTCTTTTCAATGGGAATCAACCACCCATGCACAAATCCATGGTTTAATAAATGATTTCACGGTGAAAATTGATGATTTCACAATGAAAATCAATGATTTTCCTCCAAGGCGGTACAATTTATAGGTTAGAAATGATGAATGGATGAGTTTTTATAAAAGCAACTCGAAAAAAAAGAGTTCGAGCCTCCTTTTTTGAAATCAGCCTATATCACCCCGTATCGTACGATACGGGGGCCTGTATCATGCGTATCGTACGATACAAGCATGATACACTCCCATTTACGATACAGGGAGTGTATCGTATCGTATTTTATAAACGATACCATACATATCGTACGATATGTACAACACTGGTATGAACTATGAACAACACTTGCAGTCCAAGTCAAATGCATTCTAGGGACAGAACACTGACGGTCTCTAGGTAGGATTATGCCATTAGGTAGAAATTAGACAACTCCACTCAACTGAAAATGTTTACATAACACATGTTACAGTGTACCAAAAGGACTTGCCAGATTTAATTTAACAAGGATTACATCATTCACAAACCACTTATTAACATAAAATTACAAACTTTGCCATCGATGTAAGATGAATATAAAAACATACAAACTCATTTACAAAGACAATACACTTCCTATTGACCACCAAAAAAGCAATTGAAGATGTTTGTTTTTGATAATCCATTATTCTTATCTACAATGTCTTGGTTGTTCAAATTGAACCATCGATAACCCAGTGTGACTCAAAATATGAACACTGTAACCAATATTTACCGCAAGTGCTGCATTGACCAAAAAGCCATGTCTAGTGTTGACAAACCAGGCAGTAACTGCTGCATCATCATTTTTTCCCTGTTGTGACTCCAACTACAACATTGCTTACCTGGATCGAAGACCAATCAATACATGAGTGTATCAAAAGAAAGCAAGTGAAACAGGATGTTTCTTCTATAAAATGATGTTTACCAGTTTCCCGCTTTCATCCATGGACATTGGGTTCTCAACGACAACTGTTTGATTGTGTGTTTGAGATGTTGACTGAAAGATAAAAATAAACAAGTGTGTCAAACTCAACTAAAATAGTCAATTTGTTAAGTGCTGACCACCAAAGATTAAAAGAGACTACCGTCATTGTAGGACGAGTAGGTGTCGGCATTGGCCCATATGTCCCATGAGTAGGAATAGGAACTGGGATAGCATTCATCTGGGTACAGAGAGTTCAGAAGAGTGATAACCACCAGAAGATAATCAGACAGTATACAAAAAATAATATTAAGTAAAAGAGGGAAAAAATAGAAACAAAATAGAGAAGGTTGGAAAATGTGTTACCCCAATATTTGTAATAAAATGGCAGACTGCACATTTGACCGATGGTGCTCCATAAGGATACATAAGTGTTGTGCGGCACCGACCACATTCAACATGGGCAACTTGATTTGCTATAAGAAAATGAAATTAGTACAAGGAAAACTTAAGCTAGCCCTCATCTCTTATCGGTAAATGACATGCTATACCCAAATCGTGTAAGAAAAGCTTGACAAACTTATAGACATAAAACATGTCACAACCACACATACATTGAGGGTCACGGGCAGATTCAGACTTTCATCCTCTCCCCATCTAGATACTTGGTGGGATCCAGAAGATCATTCAAGGAAGAATCAAGGTCAATCCCGGTCAAAGGTTTGCTGTGCGGATACAAAAAACGGTTTGACTAAAAGAAGGATATGGAAGACTAGAAGGTGGAGGCAGTGCACAAGTTGCTTGTCCTTGAAGGAGACTAGTATTCAAATTTCAAACATACAAACTAGACTCTCTTGGCAGGTTGCCCAGGCAGCAATAATACAAACATGGATGTTGGTATGACAAGTAGATCTAGCATGGGTCAATTGGCCACTACTCTCTCTCTCTCCCTCTCTCTCTCTCTCTCCATATATATATATATATATATATATATATATATATCCTAGATTATCAAATAATTTATCTTTCTGCAAATTGCAATAAAAGAGAAACTTGCATCATGAAAACATGAAAAGTTAAAAAGAACCTTTTGTAACCATAAAATTGAGTTCTCATTGCAAAACGAAATAAAAGAAACATTAAAAAGATAGACAAATGATAATGCTGCCTCTCTAACTTCTCATTTTTCCACCTCCATAGCAACCGCTGCCAAAATTTTCTTTTTTCCCCCTCGACGCAACTGCTGCCCCTCCTGCTGCTGCACTGAGGTGAGGAACCCTCTTCATCCTCCCTCCCATTGTAGATGCTGATGGAGGCCCACAACTGCAGTTGCCATCCTGTTGGAAGTTGCTGCTACATAGAAAGCTAGAGAGTGGGGCTTGTGTTTGCCCTAACCCCCTTTCCATTCTTTTATATTTTTATCATAAAAAAGTGGGCAGCCATGGTCTTCTGACTGGTTGGACTGCAGCTCAATGCACCTGACACTGCTGACCATGGATTTGTTGCACTCGCACCATACCTTCACTCTTCTACTTCTCTTTTTTAATTTCAGAAAAGTCATTTTAAGTTTGTTATGAAAGTATGGGTGTACATAGACACACAGACGCACACATTGTTGCAGCACTTGCACCCAAGTTTGTTTAGAAATTGTCACTCCTGCTACTAAAGCCGACCAGGCACCATAAAAAATAAAACATACAGCAAAATGACTTGTAGCATATTTAAGCCACAGTGTGCAGCAAATCATTTATTTACAACAAATCATTTATTTACAAAAACATACTGTCCAGATTATCTCCATCTACTTAGATTCAACAATCAAGGGGGTTTTAGTATTCCTTGTTTATGTACAGACGTGTTAATATAGTTATGTAGATGAAAGTTTGTCAGTGGGCCTGAGACACATGCAAAGTGCATGGAAGGAAGCAACAAAGAAGGAGGTTAACGATAACAAAAAATCGGCAATAACCTAGAATAAACAGATATTTCCAGCAGGATGCACATCAAAGTGTTAATAAGATTCAGAGAAAGATGTACAAATAGTATGTGATGCTTTTACTAGGGGTTAACATACCTTCCCTGGCAAGGTTTACTGTGTTACAGCAAGAGCATCTCACACTGGCTGCCCCACGAGGGTACATCAGTAAGGTACGGCATCCTGCACATACAAGCTGCGACATATCCATACCTATGCATGAATATTATAAATATCATCAATATAGAAGGACAAAGCAGAAGAGAATGAAAATTAAGTTAGTCACAGTATAAAGCAATTGCACATGACATGAAGAACAATAAAAGTAGCATGGATAACTACAGCATCTAAATTTTCCATTATAGTTGCATG
This sequence comes from Nymphaea colorata, assembly GCF_008831285.2. NCBI lineage: Eukaryota > Viridiplantae > Streptophyta > Magnoliopsida > Nymphaeales > Nymphaeaceae > Nymphaea > Nymphaea colorata. The sequence goes on along the minus strand of NC_045148.1, from coordinate 12,961,584 downwards.
TTTGATAGTTTTTGAATTAGTGGGAAGCAAATAAAATAATTGAATTAAGACCATTTCTTAAATCGAAAAACAAATTCTCCAGTTCCCACTGAAAAACCTGTTCGGCTTTCACTGCCAGATGTTTATGAGCAAATATTTGACGGGAATTTTGGACATTTTACGCATTCACTAAATTTTAAATATCTAACAGAGTGACTTGTGCTCCTCCACTTCAAATAACCTAAATTTTCCTTTCATTGTACGTTTTGACCTTTGGAGTCCAATGAATCCAAAAGATTAGCGTTTAATAAAGTTGTGCAAGGGGATAGTATTTAGAATAAAACTACCCATAGTCCCTCAACGATCATGATTCATGAGAGTTTGCTCTTGAAAGTAGGCAGTTGCCACAACATTATTTCTACAAAGACATGCCCAGAACTGCAGATCGAGCCATGATCATGGGCAGCAAGCACCAAATATAACAAACGAAAAGAGAACAAAAACCTCAAAAAGAGCAGCAAGCTGTCAGTCTCTAGAGGCCTATCACATGACCGAGTATGCCACTTGATATATATATATATGATATTTGAATGGTGACTAGCTTTTTAGAGTCACCTCGCCATCTAATTTGCACTGTCCAATTCCAACATGATGGACGCTTAAGAGAAAAGTAAAGAGAAGAACGTGATAGGCGTTTTCGTCATCTTCACTCAACCACCCATCTGCTTTAGATGGACGGCCTTGGTTAGATGGCTGCGTGGCTCTAGATAACCAGAGTCATTGTTCACTCACTCTATATATATATATATATAGAAAGAGAGAGAGAGAGAGAGTGAGATCCAAGTGTCATGATTTTACATAATTTCCACGTCAGTAAAATATGGCCATCTGTCCTGATCCAGAAGGTATAATGATAGCTAAAACAAAATCTGTTGCCAACTTCTAGAAATGTTTTTATAAACTTGCTAGCCCACTATGATATTTAATAATAGAAAAGGAAAAGGAGTGAAACAAACCAGGAGGTGGTACTGATGTTATTGTATTGCACATTGCACAACGAACATTTGTGGCTCCTCTGGGGTAAAGAAGAAGAGTCCGACATCCAGAACAAACAAGCTGGCTCTGCATAACTGCAACACATCAGAAGAAAACAATGAAACTGAACTCAGGGTAGTTGCACAACAACAATGGCAGGACAACAGAATTTTGAAGAGAATAGTGGGAAGTACAACATCAGAACAAGAAAAGCTAGTCAGCTGTTTTGCATACTAATAAAAAGAACATCAGAGTCATTCTAGTGCATAAAAATGATAATTGAACAAGCGGAAAGAGTAGATCATAAATTAGACAAACATATTTTCAATAAAAATAATTGGCTACAATTGTGCAACCACGATGAAGCATGGAGACAAATTTGCCTTCTCATCATTATCACTGTTTCATGTAAACCCATGAGATAGACGGAATTGCAACACTTTTCAGCTTTTCGCTACACAAATTGTTACTACCAGGATAAAGTTAGATTGAGCAACATTATGCAATTGAAAATTTAATCCTTATATTCTCCCAGGACAAGATCTGTCTGCAGATTTCTTTGGAGAGGGGAATTTCTATGATATATTAAGATTTTGGTACAAAAAAATACAGAAAACAATTAAAAATACAAGAACATATAAACCATATGAAAGGAAAAAATAGGAAAGAGCTACTATTGGGTAAAAATCCAGCTCATATTTTGATGTTTTGAAGATAGGACATATTTTGACAACTTCATGGTATTATCAGACTTCTATGAGGCCAGCACACCATGCTATTTGTTATGTAGCACACAAGTTATCATGTCTATCAATAACATATCTTGATTCCCGTAAAACAAATTCACGCTATCGATCTGCTAACTGTACAGTGAGCATTTTGGAATCTTCTATTAGACAATCTACCTAACATCCATCATCACATACCTTAACTCAGGAAATCTATCAAACTGAAATTTGACCATAAAGGATATGACCCTATCAGTAATCAGAAGAAGATGACCAGGAATTCTAAGAAAAGGAGATCCAGGTGTGTCTCTCTCTTGTTCTTCCAAAATGCTTATTAGTAATGCTCAATCCTGTACTGGATCTTCCATATTCCAGCCTCCAAATCAAAGTTATCATGAAGAACTTTCTTGAAAAGGCTGCTCTAGGTCTAGGAGAAAGAGCGAAAGAACAAGTACAAATGCACAGGGAAATTTTAAAGGGTAGACCAAAATCAGAATATGTGAAGAAAGCTATGTGACACGGGTACGTGTAATTTTCCCAGCTACCTGTGTTGGTACGTGGGTAGAGCGACACGGGTACGTGGGTAGAGCGACACGGGTACGTGGGCACAGCTGCATTTTAAAACATTTAAATATTTTCAAACTTAACTTTTTCTCTAATTTTGATTTTTCCCTTCTTTTATATTTCCCTTCCAGGCTTCCACTAAGATTCTATATTTTCCACCCATTTTTCTTATGATAAACAATGTTTTGTTTGTGTTTTTTTCTGAGATTTTCTTATGAGAATATAAAATTTGCCGTGTCCGAACCTGTACCACTGTACCCGAACCCGTACCATGCCCGCACCCATGTGACATAGGATGAAAGTAAAGCATTTATAATTCTAGAAACCAAGAACATGCATGCTGAAGCCACCAATTCTGCCCCTGCAGCAGAAGAGAACTGAAGGAGCTCATGCACGTCATCCCACTTAGTTGGGTTGGGGGGGGGGGACCTCAAAAAAAGACATGCCTTATTAACTGATGCGTTTCTTACCCTAATTACAGTATATAAAGGGGTAAATTCTGGGTCCAGTCTGAACTAGTTGTCTTGATAATTTGTCCCCAGCCTTCCTAAGACTCATTCCTTTGAGATATGAGTTTCCCTACCTACCGTGCACTTAGGGCATCATTTGCCCTGATTACAATGGTTATATCGTATCACCCCCTCACCCTCAAAATTCACCTTGTCCTCAAGGTGAAAACCATGGAGACTTCTTTCATGAAGTATTGACTCTCTGTTTAGAGGCATTACAACTCAGTAGGGTCTTAGTTTTATTGGAGTTAGGACCAAAAAAAAAAAAAAGAGGTTGAGATACATATAGACTAAAAAATAGGACTGTTTGGCTAGAAGCATAGAACTGTCCCAGGTGGGTATCGTTTCCGACCTTCCAAGAATAGTTTTCGCAGGACCACTTCGGAATCTCTTATAATTAGAGGTAGTACAACTCACTAGGATCTGATTTTTATTTGTACTTGGGTACTGTTTCAGACCTGTCCAAGAATAGTTTTTGCAGGACCACTTGGCCCAACCCCTTACAGTAACTAGATCAAGTTGACGTTGACCCTAGTAGGCCATCTCAATCCTGTGTTGTACGGGAGGAGGACTACCGGAAAGGAAGACTGAGAGGGCATCTCTTAATAATTACATTTACAAAGTCCCTACTTCCCAAGCATAGTTTTGGTACAGGATGATTTTTCTGTCTCCTGTAATTCTTATTCTCAAAGTCCCTGCCAATTTTGAAGGCATTTAAAGCAGAATTTCTGGTTCTGCTATGCAGGATCGAAAACCGCAAACAATAGTCCAGGTACAAAGTGGTAACTGTAATTTTGAGTTCTTTGATTCTGTTCCTTCGTTTTCTGTTTTTCTACTAACAGGTTTGTGTTATTAGATGTTTTGCTTCTGTTTAAGAATTGATTCCAGTTAGGTTCATAAGCATTTACTTCTGCTTTTGTAAGAACTGGAGTAGAAGGATTTTAAGGATTTGTATTTCATAGATATCGGTTTAGTTTCTCTTATAGTTTAGGTGCTATTTCACAAGTTTTACTCTAGTTTTCTGTTATCTCCCACTAAATTAAGTAATTTAGGCTGCTAATTAGAGTTTTATGAGTCTTAGACTCTTAGATAACTTGTTTTCAAATATCATAACCAGCTTTTCAGCAAAATTACTTGACTTAGTTTGAGTTCTTTGTTTAAGTTAATTGTTCTACATGGTTGTCTTTAGTGTTTAGTATAGTATACCAAGTTTAGGCCACTCATGATGTTCTTCTTGATAGCGAAGCCAGAACTGAGTTAGTTTTATAATTCATTTGGGGTTTGGTCATTAAGATAGTAGGCTAGTAATTTCTTCTTTATTTTGATTTCAAGTGGCCAGAGATTTTGCATAAGATGGAGGGAGGGCTGTGGTGGTCGCACTAGGTTTGCTACCTTGAGCATTAGATTAGCATGGCTTGCAATTCTCTTTTGTGTTTCTTTCTATCAAAGAAATTGTAAATTATTGAATGGTTGATTTGCTTACTTACATTGATTAGCAAACTAAAATTGTAAAGTATCCTTATTGTCTTCCAACCTGAGCTTGACATGCACTTGCCACTATATGAAAGCCAGTTAAACTATTATCTGGCCTGAGGTTTCAACTATTGATCTTTCAGTGAAAATGTTTAAAATTTACCCATTGCAAAATCGCATCACTCGCTTTGGCCATTGTAGTCATGTATTTGTTGAAAAACTAATCAGAGACGGACCTCCCCCATCTTCTGGGTTGAGCTTTAAGTGTGATGATAAAAAATGTTGTAGTGGTTAAGAGTCATGTCATACCTTCCAATTCAATAAACAAAAGAGCTTCAAGAGCTTCTAGAAATTACCATTTTGATGCAAGAGGCCTTGCTCCCTGAACCCTCTGTTTAAGGATGAGGAAGTCTGATGCCCTTCCTTTCAGGGGTAGAGCCAAAGCAATTCTCAAATTTAGGAGAATCATACACAAAATAACTAGGAAATTTCCAAAGGGCAGACTAAAACTCGAACATGCCAATGAAAAAAGTATCTAAAACCCTAGAAATTGCGAAGAACAAGCATATTCTCCAGGATCCTAAGATGGATGGCTAAAGGACTAATGATGGGTTGGCAAGAATATCTTGGATATTGAACCCAAGCGTGACTAGAGACACTAAAAAATATGCTCAAGTGCCCATTGAAAACATTAGCAACGTCAGATAGCTCATCTTTGATAAAACCTTAAACCTAAAAGAAAAAGAAAGTCTAACAAGAGATTGGCAGGAATAACTTTGTCATTGGACCCAGCATTTATTTAGAAATGCAGAAAAAGCTCAAACCAAACCTTCATCCAGATGGAAATTGAAACAATATTTTTCAAGAAATTTCTTCAATTCACTTCTAGCAATTCTTTGCAAAAGAGAGGGAGGAGAGCCAAAAGGAGGAACTTGCTTAAACAGGCAAACATTTTCTAACAGAGGGGGGCATGAATAAACTCATCTTTGAAAAATGACATCTCATTTTGCAATGCAGCTAGGTTGCTTTCCATTTGACGATCTGGTAAGCAAATATAATGCAGATCTGGTAAGCAAATATAATGCAGATCTCAAGAGGAGAAGCTTCAACTGCGCTGCTTGCAAAGGCAGAGTCAGAGAATTCCCAATTTTAAGAGAAAGACAAATAGATTGGCCAAAAAGTACAAACCACAGCCATAAATATCATTCTCAGGCTTTCAACAACGAGGTTTTTCTCAAGTGCTTTTCAGCAAAGTATTTTTTTAGGGAAAAACTACGCTATTTTTTAAAAATAAAAAAAAAATCTTCAAAATTAGGTAAACATAAAATAAATGAGAAAATGATAACACATAAAAAATAACTGATAAAATTATAAAAATTGAGGTTTTAATGATGATAAAAATGACAATAAATAATTTAATTTAAGTTTAAAGTACTAACTGCTAGAACAAAAAATATGAAACAAATACAAAAGTATAATATGAATCATTTGTATGAATTATAACGAACACATAATTAAACAAAAATATTGCATATATCGAAACCAGAGAAAAAGTCTAATAAAAACAAATCTAGGCAGAAAATTTATCGAAGTATATAAAAAATACTGGAGACTAGTAAAACAAGTAGACCCATATAAGACTCCCGGACAAGACAAAAAGAAGAAGACAAGATAATTGCTTTAAACAAAAAAATTACATCCAGAGAAAGATTAAAAGTACCAACCCTCACAAATGGAATCTCATTATAAAATCACTGGAAGGAGAAACTAGGCCCTAAAGCCTAAGTTCCAAGTGGATCGACTAGGTCCTCCTATATAGTAAAGGACTCTCACAAGAGGTTGCCACGAATACCTTTGATAGTGAACCTAAAAGTAACTTAGACACGCTGCACATTCCTTGCAAACACCCATATAGGTTGCTTGTCTTAGACAACCCTTAAGCGTCATGGAAAAAGGACTCAAACGAGAAGTTGGCAGGAATACCTTGGAACCAAGAGCAACTTAGGGAGGCAGGAAAAGGATCCTCAGAATTGCAAAGTCGAAACTTATTAGGACCCTCTTAGGACCCTCTTATTGCCCATCTCAGACCAAACCCTAAACCCACTAAAATTACAATATTATACAAAGGGATTTTTTGAATCCTCTTTGAGAATTTTTTCGTGAAAGAGAAGAGTGTGGAAAAGGAGAAACTTGCTTAAACAGGCAGATTTCGGCTAATAGTGTGTGTGTGTGTGTGTGTGAGAGAGAGAGAGAGAGAGGACACAAATAGTCTCAACTCCCAAAATAATATGAGATCCCATTCTAAAATTTAGCTACACCGTTTACTAGTCGGCAATCCAGTCCGTAAATGTGACATAGGTCTCAAGGGAGAAACTTTAATGGCTCTCCTTGCAGTGGCAGAGCCAGAGAAATTTCTTAGGGAATTTAACATGCATAAATATGATAGAGCTTCTACTACGTATGATGTCTGTCGTACGAAGCAATCTATTTTGTGGAACCTTTGATATTTTTAATTCCAGACTTTTCGAATGAAGTTCCATGCTAGTACCTAAACCATCTGATTAATGCAAGGTAAAAAGACATGGAGAAACAATTGGCAACAGATGCTCAGAACAACAAAACCCGACAAATTTATAGATGCCAATTTTCCCAACACGAAGAAATTTATCTTATCTCCTAGATTCAGAACTGCAATCACATTAAATCAAACAAAAAACTCATCATCATAATATCGACAAGAATGATAACATGACCCAGCTCATCGGCTCCGACCGCAACAGGCCAGCCTTCTGTACAGAGAGAACCAAAGGGATGAGAGCCCTTAACCGCTTGCCTGCTGGGTGGCTTTGGGGAGAGAGAGAGATACCTTCGTTCACCCGAGGGATGTAGCGGTCGACCAATCGTATTCGAGCGGTGGCCGGCGTCCGGTAGGGACTTGGCTTTGATTTGGGAAAGAGAAAAACAGAGAGACGCGAGAAGGGGGGACTATTTTAAGAAAAACTCGGCACATACAGGGGGTACGGTACGACGTAATGTTTGGTAGACACGCGTCGGCAAGAAGTTTTTTGCTGGATATGGAGTTTTTTTTGTTGATGCCGCGGCTTTTGACTTGCTCCGAACACGCGTAGTTCACACGCACGTGATAGGTGGTACGGTTTTGAATGAGGTACCACAAACCTGACATAGGCCGGGTGCGGACGGTGCGTGTGGGAGCGATACATCTTAAAAAAAAAAAAAGGTGTGATACGGTAAGAGTACTTATAAACAAAAAAAAAAGTATTACAAAAAATTATAATATGCTAAGTAAAATATTAAAATCTAAATCAGTAAATGTTTACAATACACACATTCGGTGCTAACAGTCATTGCTGTAAATGCCATCAAATTATGGACCCTATAAAAAACACCAAAAGCCAATAAAAATTAATTAGAAAAACATGCTAAGCAAGTAAACTAACAGTATGACCATCATTGCAGCAAAACAAAAAACTAATCTACGAGAAAAACATTAGTACTTTAACAGTCAAACTCAAGCATATGTATACCATGAAAACAACGACCAAACAATTTCACATTTCAGAAAATAATCATTAAGTCATGAACATTATAAACAAGAACTGAAAAACGGTAAAACACTTGCATTATGAGCAAATGCCAAACAAAGTTTCAACTTGCAACCATCATTCCGGAAAGATAAAGTCGACAACAACAATAATCGAATTAAAGAGAAATAACAATGAAAGACAAACATGCAAGCAGCAGCAAGAAATCAACTAGATGAATCGCAAACTTGCAGTTGGTTTCTAACACATTTCAGTGGAGACCCAGCAGCCAGCGCTTCTAAAAGCCAAATGGAGATGGATCAGATGGTCTTGCGCCACGCCACCGGCTGCCTTGTGCTAGAGATGCAACGAAGGTTGCCACTAGTTGTTGGAAGATAGCACGCTGATCTCATCTTGTCGGCAAACTGTCAGGATCGCCACACAACAGCAACGCATCTCAAGGGTGAAAGGGCTTTCTACTAAGTCGAAGCCTTAAATCCCCTTTTGTTTTCTGAACAAATGATAAAAAATTAAAATTAAAAATGGACAAATGTAGACTTGACATAGTTGACCGCACCTGACTCACTTTTGCCATGAGTGAGGTGCGCACCAAAATCAGACAATCTTCGTCGGGTGCAGTCAGCCACACCCGATTCTCGTTGACTGGCTATGGGTGTGTGTTGGAGCCGCACTTGCGTCCACACGCACAACTGAGTCGTGTTGACTCGGGTGCTGCACTGGAAATGCAATGTCCGTGTGACAGTGGGTACAACCTCGCTTCGGTTGATCCCAACATTACTTCTGACCTCACATTTTAGAAAAAGAAATTATATTTATATTTTTGAAAATTTTTAATTTGACTTATATAAAAATTCTGAAAATTATTATGGGCCTCTATACAAATTACTATTTAGCCTCCTAAAAAATATTACTAGTTTTACGCTTACATATGTGAATTCAGTTATAAGAATAGTCATGTCTAAGATAATGGTTTCATTCATCCGTAAGTCCACAACTGGACATTCATCGTAGGTGAATCCCATTTCAATTCTGAATTCAGTTGCTGATGAGATGGATATAAGTTTTCTTCTGGAATATCCAACCACTTGCATACAGTTTGAATTGGATATCAAATTATATTTTCAAGCTGTTGACATTAACAAATGGTCATTCGCATGGTCGCATAAATTCACCACGAATACATTCCCACAATGTCTTATCCCTACTTGGTCTTGATAACACTCCCAGCACTTGGATATAATTGCCAAGCCCCTTAAAGGAGCATCAAATCTAAAATTAAAATAACTTATTTCCTAAGGGCTGGACCTAGACAGTGAATTGGATAAAAAAGTGAGACTTTCAATATAATTTGGGAAAGTAAGACTTGATTTTCGCTACATATATGTCGAAATACATTGCAAACAAAAAAAGAGAAATTTTCAAGCTATTTTAACAATTAAAACTGATTTTCAAACTCTTCAATTTCTGTACAACCAGTAGAAAATTCATCCTCAATTTTTAGAAGCTTTATACACTAAATCAAACATGCAAAATCAAGTAAACCTATACCCTGTGCCCACACTAAATAAGGGTGGAGAATAACGTGAGTCCAGTGCATCGGCTAATTCGTATGTTTCTGCCAAGAGCAACACCGCACCAGTAATTTCTTCAAAGAAAATGATCTTGTGGCAGAGTAAAAAATCTTGGATGGAGGGGTACTTTTAATGCTTTTGGGGAACCTATATATATATATATATAAACAATCAAATATTCAAAACATTAATGTAAAGCTAAACAAACTTTGTGAGGTTGGTGTGGGCAACTGCCCACACCAGACACCATGTGGCTCTGCAATTCCAGCCAGGCTTTGGTCCAAGATTTTTTGTAGATTAATTATCTTAGCTAGGAATTTACCTTAAACAATAACCATGTCACATGAAAACTGACCCTAGAAACTTTAGGGGTTGTTTGGCAGCAAGGACACTATGTGATTAACCTATGAATCTACACAAATTTTTGAGCAGATTCATGGAACACTAGAACTAATGTTCCATGAATCTGACCCAATATTTGGGGTAAATGCATGAGACACTTACATAGTTTTCTTGCTGCCAAACGACCTGTTAGCGAACACCTATAACATCTCCGTTTCTTTTCCTTTTCTTGTACTACAAATAAAGAATTGTTATCCCTTGATTTGATAAGGCTGTAAGGCCTGCTTTCTGTTGTACCCTAAGGTTCAGCAATACAAGTTTAGGCACCTGTAGTTTGAGGTTTTTCTTGTGGATGTTCTTGGTGAGGATGGTGCCTTAAGCTTGTAATATTGAAGGATCCCTATCCGCTGGTCCAGCTCTGATTTACATCATCACCTTATATTGATTGATTATCATGAGGCGACCATTGAGCCCATTCTTACACCATTCACATGGTCCTTTTTTTATAGTCTCCAGCTTAGCAATAAGCTTGATCATCAGGCATCCACTCAGCATTAGTTCCTTTCAATAATCGCTTAGCAACCGTCAATTTGACACCAAAAGGTGGCTTTCTCCGTAGTGAAGCTATGTTTTCTCCTTGCTTCCAGCACTACAGGGTTATGGTCCGACATAGTCTGTGGCGTGGCCTTTAGAAATAAAATCCATTTCCAATCATTTGCTTAATGAGCAGCCACGAAGCACTTGTCCAGCTTAACTTTCTCTATTCCACTCCTATTGTTGGCCCATCTATGTTTGCACTATAGATCAGAAATTTCAGGCAAATCACTATTAGACACAATTGGAAAATTGGCTGCAAGGCCAAAGCGTTGCCTTCCTGCCCATCTTTTTTAAAGCACACTTGTCTGGCTTGAAGTCTCCCATATAAATGGTTGGGCAGCTCAGCTAGTTGAGATCTATGCTCAACTTGTCAAACAGAAACCATCTATTTTTTAAGTTGGCTCGATGTACGCTCCCACCACACCAAAAATTCTTTCAATTGCACGATCCCTCATACTCATAACAATCCAATATCTCTTACTTCTACAGTCCACAATATCGAACAGGTCTGGGCACCACAAAATGCAGGTCTTTGCCAGTTGCCGACAACATTGATGATGGAAATAGAGTACAATTTCAGGCAGTTTAAAGGTCAGTATGCAGATGCCTTCCTCTTTGAGCTTCGTGTCAATCAAAATACTACTCTCAGACTTAATCTGTATCATCATCTCCAATAGGGCAATTAGAGGCCGCTTCTTGTCGCAGGACATTTCAGATTTTTTTTTTATTCCCATGGCATCTCCCTTTCCATCATAGGCTCCACTGCCATCTCCTCTAACTCCACCGGCTCCTATTGCACACTAAAAAAATGAATTCATCTCCATGTAGATTTTTCCATCGGTCGAATCCTCTTCTTCCTTATCCTGCTGCGTGCTTGGGACTAAATCTGGAACCACGTCCGACGCACTTCTCTTACTCCCCTGCACATCCATCTGAGGATTCTCAGGGCTCAGTTAACTGTCCACCATCTACGACTCCAGAGACTGAATCAATCGTCTTCACCACCTTCCATCACTGTCTTGCCCTGGTTCCTCTATCTCCTTTTGGCCATCTTCATGGTTTGCAATTCTTGGCCACCATGGATCCCTTCCCTTCATTCCTGTTCACCTATTCCTCACATGACTCACAAGCGAACACGTAATGATTTCTGGAATCGCACCATGCATCACCTGATTTTCGTTTCATGGGTTTTCATCTTCGAACGGAAGTTTTACCTCACATACTCGCTTAAACCTAAGCGGAACCTCAATTTGGACCCTAGCGTATCTCATAGGAGCAGACTTCATTAGGTAACCTTCCATGAAAATAGTACTTAGATGATTTCTGGTCTTTCCAGCAGCTACATCTGGGAACCGCACCCCATGCATGTTTTGTTGCTAGCCTCTATAACATGCAAATCGCTGTTTTCCCAGCATGGCTCTGCTAACCAGAAAATTTTCTTTTCTTAACAAAAAGCTCTTGCATGCAGACAGGAAAAAAAGTGCCCCCCCTGCAGACAGGAAAAAGGGTGCCCCACTCCCCTCCCATGGCTCTGAAAATAGAGGCTTCAACTGAAGCCCTAACGAGAAAATTTTCTTTTCTCAACAAAAAGCTCTTGCATACAAAGACATAAAAAAGGATGCCCCCCACCCTCCCCTTCCCAGGCTCTAAAAATAGAGGCTTCAACTGAAGCCCTAACAAGAAAATTTTCTTTTCTTAACAAAAAGCTCTTGCATGCATGCAGACAAAAAAAAGGATGCTCAAAGGATGGACCCCCCCCCCCCCCCCCCCCCCCCTTCCCAGCATGGCTCTGAAATAAAGGCTTCAACTGAAGCCCTAACAAGAAAATTTTCTTTTCTCAACAAAAAGCTCTTGACAAAGAATGTGGCATGATAACTTACATTCACGGTGAACCTTGATGTCCTCTCTCTCTCTCTCTCTTATATATATATGTATATATATATATATATATATAGGTAATTGGTAAATAAAGCATTTTAAAGGTTTTATCGCCCTAAACTTTGACGTACATATGTTGTTGAATTCCATTTAAAAATGTCTGATTTTGTTTTTTGTTAATTTTTTACATACTCTTTGAAGTCTCCCAATGTGATAAATTTGACCAATTTTATAAGAGACCTCTCTCACTCACCGTCTCCTTCTATAACACACACACACACACCTCTCTCCTCAACACCGCTTTAATTTTATTTACCGAGTTTTTTTTTCTCCTCTTTCTCAGCTTTCATTTTTACATCACTTAAATCTTAAAAATGTTCTCGCGTTTGGTCGACTCCAGTAAGACATCAGTAGGCCGAGTTTGGTCTTAACCAACTTAACACATCCTTTTGTTTGGTTGGTGGGGGTCATCAAATTCGCCAATCATGAACCTATTTCTGGAATCTCCCAAATATGCAATGACCATTGACTCAACACAACCAACTCGAAAATAGCAGCCCTTCCAAGATGAGGTCAAGAACTCCATGGTGGTAGCTCGCGTGCAAGTTTTCTGATCCTAGCGACCTCCCCTTTGAAAAACTGTTTCGACAGTCTTCCACATCAATTTCCTGTAACGAAATATCATTTGAATATGAGAGATCCAGGTTAATAGTTAAAAGTCAACTTCAAATGGTCATGTTCAGCATTACTAGTATGATTATAGTCAACTATACGTTCCAGTACATACTGAATACGAACCATAGATATTCTCATGTGAAAAAAGAATTAAGAAAATAAAATGACGTCTCTCAGTTCCTCCTTGAAACAGCAGAAAAGGATTCCATTAACCATGTTGGATGCTAGACACTTTACCTCAAAATTGGGCATGTGTACCACACCGTAGAAAGAGTTCCTGAATGACGATCTTGTGATCATAATTCATCATGGCCTGAAACACTATCAAGAGGAGGCAAGTCGACCTCTATTGCAAAACTTCCTCGTGGAGCAAGCCCTTCACACATATGAGACCGCACAACCTGCAAAAGCAATAATTTATGGCACGACAGACATTATTGCAGAAATAGTTACTGATAAAGAACTAAAACTTTCTGAGTGGGAAAAGACGTATTATCCCTTTCATTAGGACTTCGGGTTTTCTTAGTCACCTAGATGGAAGCAAGCACTCCAACCCCACCAAAGTTTCTTTTGTGCATGAAAAAAATGATGAAAAGAGGGAGACTTCAATATAGCATATTCCAAATCCTAATTATCTCAACCGGAGAAAGAAAGACCAAGCAATGGTTGAGTACATCACCTCCACCCTTTCACATGACGTTCTCGTGGGCATCCCCCGTGACTGCTTGGCTATGGAGCTCAAGAACAAGTTGGTCAAACTTCTTCATAGATATCACACGCCAGGATCATGTATTTCTCATGCGAGTTTCAGTTGTTTCATAAGGACGCTGATTATTCAAGAGTGAAAAAAATGAAGACAATCAGGGATCAGCTTGCTGTTATAGGCTGTCCCATGGGTGACAATAACTTGGTACAAGCAGATTCTCAACAGACTGGAGCTGGTAGACATGATTGTCACTTTTCTCTTATGTCTTTATGGTCCTTCAGCCTATCAAGAGCTGAGGGCCATGCTGCTTCAATATGAGAAGACATTGAAGAGTTCCTCTGAAAATTTTCATTATCAGCCAGATTTGCAGTTGTTATCCTCACTGGTGCATCCTCCACAAGTAGCTAAGCTAGCTTTGGTGTCTGGGAAGGACAAGTGGCCAAGGCAAGGACCAACCGGGATGGCAAGGCATTCTTCCCACCCATAATATCCCTCCAAATTCTCAAAAACAACGAAATCATCCTACTTGTTTCCATGCAACATCGGGACCATATCAAGGCGAATTGTTAGTTTAATCCTCGGAACAAAGGAAAAGCTCCACAAACAAACGCAAACAATGAGAATAATAAGGGGTGAAATCAAGGAACTGCCGCATTTTGCCCTTGCTCAGTTGAACTTGCGACAATATGATCGTGGAAAATGGTTTCTAGAATCTCGTGCACCAGCCCATGTCACAAGCAGGTCAACTCCTTAATCCACTTCCGTAGTCTGGTATGAGTCACATTGTCATTGGTGATGGTATTTATCACCCTGTCCCTCATGTACTCACTTGTGAATATGTTAGAATTAACATGTCTCAAAGTTGTGTGGCTGAATAGTCTTCAAGTAATGCCAAAAAGCACCTAGACAATGTAAATGTGATGTAGGTGACCGGGATTGATCTTTCTTCTCTCAGTTGAAATAGTCAAGGTTTCTAATACATTATTGAAAAAATTCAAGCTATTCAATACTTTAGAGACAAGTTTATTAAAGAAGTTAGAAGACATACTAACGTGAGAAAAAGAGAAGTCCATTTGAACCCGGCTCTTCAAGGAAATCAGAAAATAAGAAGTGGAAATGAGAAAAACACACAAAAGCTTACTATGAAATTTAATAAAAACTAAAAAGAGATCTGAATTTCAGCCAGACACAAACAATAACAAGATATCCCATTGGTCAAGCTATACTCCGGGCAGTCCAAGAATATTCAACAACAATAAAGCAGTGAAGTCAACCCCCTTTTCCTCCTTTTTCTTTCCACCTTTTTCTCTTTTTTTTATTTTTTTTATTTTTTTTGGATGGCTGAACGGCGATCATTTTCTAAAACAAACTGAATAATTGATCAGACACTAATACAGCAAAGGAATGATGCATCCGGTTTTTGAAGAACATAGAAGATGTCTAATTAAAGGACATCTGATTTACAGTTTCATACTTGTGTCTGAATTGATCTAAATTTCATATTTTTTTTCCCTCTTACAGGCTTAAATGAGGCCACATTTGATATTATGTCTTGTACCTGATAAACATCGGATTAGGATATGGATGATGGATGTCGCTGCAGGTAATGAAAGGAAAGAAATAAATGTATATAGAAGATAAATATGCAACCATGTCCAAGGTGAAAAACAGCAGATGTAGATTAGAAGGTTCTGATTTCAGATGGAAAGGAAAGAAGGAAAACATATTTCATATTTCAGATGAAAGGAAATAAAATAGTATCTGTTTTGACACCTGAAAACAGGGTTTTCAGGCCAGACAACTTTTAGGAAGAGATTTTCTGCAATCAGAAAAAAAGACATATTGTACGGAGAAGACATTTAGAGAAATAGGGCAGATTAGGCAAAAAGATAACGAATCAACAGAAAGATGTGGAGAGAAAAATAGATGGAAATTTCTGACTTGTGGCAGACAAAGAGTATCCACCATCACTCATTCGGAGGCAAATTGTTTCAGATCTAACACCACCTGCTCTGATACAAAGTTAGATTTTGACAAATATATCTGTCCAACATGAGAAAGAAGAAACGGCCAGCGAAAGCGGTTTCTCCAGAAGTGTGATTGGCAGCCTCAAAAGCTTCAGGTGTGACCAATCTCATTAAGCACAAACTATAAAGATGCAATCTACAAGGACTTAAGAGTACATAAATAACATACAAATAACAGGTCTGCCCTTATACACACACAAGACCATACAAAAACACTACTTGGACCGGACCCAAATCCAAAACCAATAATATGTCCTACAACTACATTCAGAGAAACATGACGCCTGTTAAGTTTCATGTGACCTAATATTATATATATATATATATATATATATATTCCTTATATTCTTCTTGTTTTTATTTTATCGTAAAATCTGCTGGCCATTGGCTAGTCCCAACAGTCCTATTTTGAGCAGTTGGAGCTAGCCCAACAGCTAGCTCTCCCACTCTCCTGTTCTGTAGATAAGGAGTCAGCCCCCTTACCTTGAAAGCTATATATTCAGTTCGTATCAGTTTATATTTCAGAATGCTGTTTTAAGTTACACTGCAACAGTGATGGAAAACAAGAAAAACAGACTGAACTACAGAAGGAATTGTAGGGAATTTGCAGAAACAGGTTTACACACAAAAGCAACATCTAAACAAGCACTTTTGAATGCATCTACATTCTACAAGTAGTGCTTTTACAAGAAGGAATGCACAAGAGAGATATATGTGCTGCATCTGCAACATACACACACTCACGCACATGTTCTGTTGTCCATCACCCATAGAGATAGAGGCATATACCTCAAACATGTTTTAGATGATGACTAGTTCACTATTTGTTTTTTTTTACTGTAACAAGTGTCTACACTAGGTAGTAGTATGATGGGCTTACTATGTTACTCGTATGCTTATTTATGGGCAAATGTGCATGAGAGGTAGTGTCTATTAGATGTGAACTTAAGTTGAAAATACCAATGCCCTGTACCAGTTCTCGCTATCAAGAGTGTTTTGTTAACAATGTGGATATACTTGGTAGTGTGCTTTCAACTAGATATGAAGTACCATAAAATGTTTTGAATTAGTTTACCCGCAGAAATGTTTCAATAACAATGTAATGTGTTACTGTTTTTTATAGCCAGCATCTATTACTTATTAGTATGTCAAAAATTGCTCCCAGTAGTTCTCCATGCATTACCAATAAGCAAGATTAAGCAGATCTACTGAAAATTTTGAGAAATTTCAAAGCATAAATCTGCACCATTTCTATCTCATTGCCAAGATGAGGATTTCCCCGTAAATACTGCAGAGCTTTATCCCTTCCCTGCCCCAACCTGCTTTTGAAAAAGGCAAATGAAGCAAAATGAAGATGTTGACACAAAGATCTACAACAGAAACGTGCACACACAAACATGCAAACACATACATATACACTACATTTTCATAATTGAAAGTTGGGTGCAAGTCGATCAAGACCATAAACATAAATGACGTAGCTAATATGACTTGGTCTCAGTAATTGACTGAAATAGAATCAGTAGAACATGACAAGCACAACATTTATCGTATGATTATGCGTCATATAATTCACATAGTTCAAAAAACACACACACAAACAGAAACAAAGGAGGTAAAACATATTTATCAATAGATATACAAAAAAAATAGTAATATTATGTATACATCTTAATGTGTTAAGTACGCAGATATATATATTGTTACAGTCTAGGGTTTGGATCAGGAATCCGGTCTGTATCGGGTCTACTGAACTGATCCCAAAAGATTACTATAAATAAGAGACTTGTGGGGGTCATTAGGGTTATCGATAAAAAGAGATCTTCTTCTCTGGTAAGGGGGTTGCTCTAACAGGGTTAGGGCAGTGTGTGTGAGTGGGTTTGTGGGGGTTTACCTTGTAAGGGTTGGTAGTTAGCAGGTGGCCGCTAACAATGGTAGCAAGTGGCCGCTAACAATGGTAGCAAGTGGCTGCTAATATATATATATATATATATATATATATATATATATATAAGTTCATCAAGTATGTCAACTACATGAATAATAAAGACTGTCTGTTGCGCCAACATAAGGAATACAAAATGTTGAAACCGTGCAATCACACAAGGTGCCACATGTAAAATTACTTCTTCGAAAACAAAACTACCAACAATCTTCATGTTTTTTGAAAAAATAACCTTAGACATGACATCTTATGAACCATCAACCAACAGTGTACATAGTCCATACACTTGGCCCACAATGTATCCATAGGTTACAAGCAGTCCAATCAACATATTTGACAATACGGTCACACAAAGTTACATTTTCAAAACCAAAATGCAATGTCATTGACCTCCTTGCAAACATAACGTTAAATGCCACACCTTCAATACCACAAGTAAAGTCCAACAAACAGCTAATAACCATCATATGTATATCAATTCCATAAATATCATTCTTAAGTTTTTGATCAGGTGAGGTTTTCCTTAGGTATTAGTACAAAGTTTATTTCTCCAGAACATTAAAAAACATGATATTTTTAAAAAAGTTGTAATGTTGAGTTTTGGAAATAACGATTTATTGTCAAAATAAATCAAAATAAAATATTAAAGAACTTGAAAAAAAATGAGAAATCATCGGGATAAAAACATGATATTTTCACTAAACTTTTGTTTTGGTAATATTTTCTAAAGAACGATTGTTTCACTTTTTTATCATTTTCTCTCATGTTTTCAGTTTTTATCTCAGAATTGTGAAAAAAAGACAATATTTGTGATAATGATATTACACATGAATGCAAGATTTACAAATCAATCTGTCTGGCCTGGCTAAGCAAAGCATATAGTGTGGTCTGAGACATTTACACAGCCAGATTTGTGCAACTTGGCACTGCTTGGAAATCATATGGAAAAAATGAAGCTAACATAGTCTATGAAAGGGATATTTGAAGGAATGATGAACACTAACATAGTTTCCTCCGAATCATATGGTTAAGACAGGGATATCTGAAGAATGATGAACACTAACATAGTCTCGCCACCATTGCTCAGTGATGACCAGTTTAGCAAAAGTCTGGATGATGGTTTGACAATACTCCTTCCCTAGTCTATGAAAGATAAGTTTTTGCCATGTTCAGTAGAATATAGGTCAGCCAAGTACTTGTGCAGACTCTTGCCAACGCATGGGCCATAAATGTCATCCTATGACAAGAGATATTTGAGACAAGATTTGTTAGCCATCAGGTCTTAGCCTCTTAGGTGTCAGGTCAGGTCCATGGAACTGATTCGATAAGAACTATAAAAGAGGGTCAATCGGTGTGTTTAGGGATTAGCACGACAATAGGAAGATAGTTCCTCTGGGAGGACGAGACCTTAGTCAGAGATTAGGGTCTGAGTGGGTGCGTTTTGGGGCTTATTGGTGTGCTGTCTCTCTTGTACCCAACCTTGTTATCTGGACACTAACAACTGGTATCAAAGCGAGCAGTCACCGGCTCCAGCCATAAATCAGCAGGATGACACAGTTGAAAATCATCTACGAATCACTTGAGCCATCAGATGAAATTCTTAAGAGCTATCTGCTACTACAACTAGGGACAAGGGTCTATGACGTGCCTAGTCCTGAATCCTGGAGCCCTCATTAGCCTATGGACTATGATGACTACATCGGCAACCTCGCCAGTTTTGGGCTATGGCTCCAGTGGTAGTTCTTCCTCTTCTTGGGCAAAGAACATTATCAGAAAGTGTGCTGCCCAGAGGGAGTTACTATATGGCAGCATGGCCCAGAGAGCAAACCTTACCATTAGAGTTGGTTGAAGAGTTCTGCAGGTTGGACCATGGCCATTGGTGGTTCGGTGTAGTGCCAGGGAGCGTCGGAAGCCGACTGCAATTCCCTGGACCTTGCTGGGCCCAAGCAAACCTGCTACCACCGCTTGAGAGTGGTAAGGTAGATCAGTGCAACAGCAACCAGATGTCTGAAGTTAGAGAGACCTTAACGCCTATTCGATGGAGGGAAATATGAGTGTATTAAGAATCAAAAGCGAGAGTGATACCCAAGAGAAGTAGATGCCGATGGGAAGGAAAACTCATATGCCATCGACAAGGAGCACAACAGCTTCTCCCCTGCTGCCAAACCGTACCATGTGGGGACCCAGGTTGGGAAGGAACTCACCAATGAAGAGGCGATGATTGCAGAATACTGGTTGATAAGAATGATGCTAGAGGAGTTCCTCGGCAGAACTGGCAATTGCTTTCCAAACTAGAGGAGGTTAAAGAACATGAGATTGAAATGGCAGCAGCTCATATTGCATAACACATTCTTGATTTTGTGGAGGTGCGAAACTACATCAAGACCGAGGCCTGAATTTTACTACGCATGATAATAAGAACAGGCCATGTCAAGAAACTAAGAAGGGGACGGTGGAGGGTGAGACTGAGAGTTGCAAGGGTTGAGTTGGACTCGCCACACCAGATCAAGCAATCAGAACATATACAGTGGGAGAAACTACTTCACTGATGGTTCCTTCCCAGACTCTCACACCTTGAGGACAAGGTGTTTTTCAAGGGGGGAGTATTGTTAGCTACTGAGTCTTAGCCTCTTAGGTGTTGAGTCAGGTCCATGAGATACAAGATTACTCTTGAAAATTAAGTTGACTGTACCATACAGCTTCTTGGCATCAGAAACAGTTTATGAATTACAATTTTAGCCCTAGAAGTTCTTGAACACTACTATGTTTCTGGGTGAATATTGCCAAGACATTACATCAGAATTTGAAACTAATAATAATAAAAAGTATACAACCTAGTCTTGCTCATGTTCTGAACTAGACAGAAAATGGATGTCCAATGATTACCCCAAACTATGCCAATATTCCCAGTGAGTTAGTGTTTGGAATTGTAAGTTGTGCAATGATCCGCCCTAAATACACCGACGAGATGGGTGGCATCATGTGATCTTATTTAGGCGGTGCGTGCACATGCATCATAAAAATTCATGAGATTTTGAATTGTCTGTTTATTTGTTTATTTACTTATTTATTCATTCATTCATTTATCTGCTTTCTCTATTGTCACCGATGTGACTGGTTTTTGTGTAACTAAAATTAAATCTGATTCGTTGGGATGCCGATTAGCTAAACTTAGTGAACTAGTGAATTACAATTTGAATACTATCACCAGTACTGGAGTGATCTTGCCTCTAGTAATGATACTCATTATTATTAACAATCAATACAATACATAAACTCTACACTCAAATGATATATCGGAGATCTTGTTATGATTTTCATTGTACTCAGTGGTTGTGCTGATACTATGACTATCTGCCTTCATTAGGTTCTCACTATATAACAGATGATGCTCGTTGATTGGGCGGCTGAAAGGATGGGGTATTGCGGAGAAGTAATGCGACAATGTCACATACATTTCCCCTATGCACTTTTGTTTGTACATAATTGTACAGCTTTATGGTGTTTGAGACTAAGACTTGAGAGTCATAGCTCTCCAACATATGTACAAAGTAATGTTTTCATTAATAGGTGTTTTTCATTAGCAACATTAACTGTTAGGATAGATCGTGTCGTGCGCTAATTATGCAGGCAAGTTATCTGTGCGCAATAGAGAGATCGGGCCTATGCCAACTACATAGGTGTATATTTGTTCTGCTTCCGCTACACACAAAACAAATATATATATATATATATATATATATATATATATATATATATATATATATATAGAAACACGCAGCGAAAGAAGAGAAAGAAAAGCCACACATTTACGTGAAAAACCTCAGAAAGAGGTGAAAAACCACGGGGAAGCTCTAACCTAGGGGCAAAACCGCAACCCTAGGAGAGAGAAATTTCATTCACTTAATCAACAATTACAATAAGTGATTAGAATTAAAAGAGGGAGGAAGAGAGGCCCGCCTAGGGAACCAAGCCCATCCTCAGTTCCCGCGCCCATGGGTACCGGGTCCATATCCGGACCCGGTTCCCTATAACACTGTATTCTAACACTCCCCCTCAAGCTTGGCATACATGTCAAACATGCCAAGCTTGCTAACATTCTTTTCAAATTGAGATGTACATAAGGCCTTAGTTAGAACATCTGCAATTTGATCTTCAGACTTCATATAAGGAAGAATCAACTCCTTTGAATCTATGCGCTCCCGTATGAAGTGGCGATCTATCTCCACATGTTTGGTTTTGTCATGCAGGACGGGATTATTTGCCAGGTAAATAGCAGACTTATTGTCACAATACATTTTCATCTTCTCTTCAATTTCAATTCCAATATCTGCTAGAAGAATCTTTAGCCATAACATCTCTGTAACCCCCATAGCAACAGCCCTGTATTCAGCCTCAGCACTGGATCTAGAACAGACCTCCTGCTTTTTACTCCTCCATACCACCAGGTTTCCCCCTAGAAAGATGCAGTACCCTGTGGTAGACCTTCTGGTATCCGTGCAACCAGCCCAATCGGCATCAGAGTATCCTTCAATATCAAGTTTGTCCTGCCGAGTATACAGTAACCCTTTACCTGGGTTATTCTTCAGGTACCCCAACACTCTTTCTGCACTCTTCCAGTGGCAATCAGTAGGAGCATGCATAAACTGACTCAACACATTTACAGCATAAGTAATATCAGGGCAAGTAAAAGTCAGATAAATAAGCTTACCAACAAGCCTCTGATACCGTCCTTTTCCTTCCTCATCCAGGATGTTACCAGTTTTGATACTTATCTTTGTACCTGACTTCATTGGAGATAGAAATGGCCTGCATCCCAGTTTACCTGTCTCTTTCAGGAGGTCCAGAGTGTACTTCCTTTGGCTCATAACAAGCCTTGTCTCTGATCGTGCAATTTCTATTCCCAGAAAGTACCTTACACACACCTGGGAATCACAGACATAGACAGAGTGGTAATAAAGCATTTGTATTCTTTACTGAGTTTTGAATATGAGACAAATCTCTGAATAGGGTGAGAAGTACATGACCTGGTCCCCTTGCGCAGGGCTATGGGAAGCTCTTCATTCATTGGACTTCGTTCATTCGGGGAACTCACAGGATTGGGATTGGTTACATCAATAGTCTCAACCACATCTTTCTCCTTTCTAGTGTAAACCTGCCCAAACAAATGATCACGGGATGTGGGCTGATCAACCATAGGGCCCCCTTCCACATGACTGTCTTTATCATCTCTGACTGTATCTTCCACACTGTGACTGAGGTTGTAGTCCAAGAAGTCCGTAAACTGAATAAGTTGATTTGGAGAATACTCTTCCACACTGTCCCCTATACACTCCCCCTGAAGAGGATTCACAGGAAAATACGCCTCATGTTCATGAAAGGTAACATCCCGAGAGACATAGATTTTGGAGGTAGTAGGGTCAATACATTTATATCCCTTCTGAGTGGAGGAATACCCCAAGAAGACAGCTTTGACAGACCGAGGGTCAAGTTTCTTGATGGTGGGACTATGGTTATGAACAAAGCAAACACACCCGAACACGCGAGGAGTAAGAGGCCAGGGGTTATGAGTGGAACTGAGCACAGAGTAAGGAGTACGGCCATTCAACACACGAGTGGGCATACGGTTGATGAGGTGGGCACTAGTGAGGAGAGCATCGCCCCAGTAGCGCTTAGGAACGTGCCTGTGGAACATAATAACTCGGGTGACATCTAATAAATGGCGATTTTTACGTTCGGCCACGCCATTTTGTGGAGGAGTGAGTATAACTACAGGACGTCCCATGAACAATACCCTTACCTCGCAGGAAGTCATCCAGGGATTGGGAGACATACTCCCTGGCATTATTAGTACGGAAAGTCTGAACAGAGGTCTGAAATTGATTCTCGACAAAGGCAACAAAATTTTTGACAACGACAGGAACCTCACTGCGTTCTTTCAACAAATACACGAACGTACAACGGGAGTAGTCATCAATCAGAGTCATAAAGTAATGGAAACCACGACAAGTGGGTACTCCCGAAGGACCCCAAACATCAGAGTGAATCAAGGCAAAAGGACGAGTGGTTTTATTGATAGAAATAGGGTACGAAGCCCTAACATGCTTAGCAAGCTGACACACTTCACATGTGAAGGAGTCCATGGAAACAGAAGTAAACAACCTAGGAAACAACTTCTTAATCAACTGGAATGGAAGATGTCCAAGGCGCTCGTGCCATCTCATAATGCTAGACCTGTCCTCCACGCTCGTCAACTGTCTGTAGTGGCTGAAATGAGAGCAGAAGCAACCTGAACAGGCAGTCTGTAGAGGCCATCAATAACCGAACCAATCCCAATCTTCTTCCCCGTAACCAAGTCCCACAGGGTACAATGATCAGCACAGAAAATTAGATTACAATTGAGCTCTTTGGTGATACTACTGACAGATAACAAATTCACAGGAATATTGGGAACATGAAGAGCATTATGCAGAAGATATTTATTTAATAAGGACAAACTCCCTTTTCCAGCCACAGAGATCGATGACCCATCAGCCATAGATATTCGTTGCTGCCCTGAAGACAATTTGTACTCTTGAAACATCTTAGGGTTCCCTATCATATGATGAGTAGCTCCACTGTCCACTACCCAATCACCAAGTAAGGAATTACCTTGATCACTTGTGGCAACAAGAGTTTGGGCTAACTGAGCTCCCTCAGACGTAGAGGCTTCCTCCTTAGTAGTAGATAATCGGTTGATGTAAGCTTGTAATTCCTTGATTTGGTCAAAGGAAAGCTTCGGTTTTTCAACACTGGGAGAGCTAGTATCAGGCACAGGAGGACCATGCCTACCAGAGGGAGGACGACCACGGGTGAGCCTCTTCTCAGGATGAAGATCTCAACAAAAATCAACAGAGTGTCCCAACTTGTTACAACAATGACTGCATCGCCGAATAGTACGCTGCCCAGTCCCTGGAGCACGGCTAACAAAAGCAGAGGGTGAACTACCATGATTAGAGTCTGTTGCGTGATGAAGAAGGGGAGAACGAGAGAGGGAGAGAGAGAGACGAAAAAGATATATTGATCTCGTGCTCTAATCTCAACTTAAAGGGAGATTACGGCACGGCTGAGGCAGTTACAAGAGAAGGACAAATAAAATATTAAAAGGACAGAAAGGAACCCTAACTCTTAAACAGTCAAATAACTACTACATTTAAAAACAAACTTTCTAATTTCAACACTCCCCCTCAAGCTGGAGCATAGATATCAACCATGCTCAGCTTGTTACAACATCTAGAGAAATCACCAATTGGAAGAGCTTTAGTAAACATATCTGCTTCTTGGTCTTCAGAAGCAACATGAACAGTGGACACCACACCTTCTTTTATAAGATCACGAATATAATGACAATCCACCTCAATGTGCTTTGTTCTTTCACGAAATACTGGATTGTTTGCAATGTAAGTGGCCGCCTTGTTATCACAGTAGATTTTCATAGGAAGAGGAACATGAATACTCATATTCGTTAGCATAGATTTAACCCACGTAATTTCAGTTGCCGTTTGAGCCATTGCTCTATATTCAGATTCTGCACTTGATCTAGAGACTACATTTTGTTTCTTGCTTCTCCATGATATGAGATTACCCCCAACAAAGACACAGAAGCCAGTTGTAGACCTTCTATCATCAACAGACCCTGCATAGTCAGCATCACTATAAGCAACAACATCAAGAGATTCACCCTTCTTAAAGAAGAGGCCTCTGCCTGGGGATGATTTTAGGTATTTCAATACCATCATCGCTGCATCCCAGTGGACTTTTCTAGGCTTTTCCATAAACTGGCTTAATTTTCCAACAGCAAAGCTTATGTCTGGCCTTGTTACAGTAACATAAAGTAGTTTTCCAATGAGAGACCTGTAAGATCGAGAATCTACAAGTTCTGATTGATCATCATGAAGGTGAATACGTGGGTTCATAGGGAGATTAGCCGGCTTGGTCCCTAGCATTCCTATGTCCTGCAGTAAATCAAGGACATACTTCCTTTGAGACAATGCTACACCTTCTTTGTTTTCCACAACTTCAATCCCAAGAAAATATCTCAAGTGACCAAGATCCTTCGTGACAAAATGTTTTTGAAGAAAGACCTTTGTAGCAGATATTTCTCGACCACAATCACCTGTCAAGATAATGTCATCAACATAAACTATCATGACAACTATACCTGTGGAGGTCTTCTTGATGAATAGGGAATGATCCAACGGAGATCGTTCAAATCCACATTGTGAAACCACCTCTGATAATTTGTGGAACCATGCCCTAGGACTTTGTTTGAGTCCATAGATAGCCTTCTTCAACCGACACACTTTACTACACTCCCCCTGTCTTTCGAACCCTGGTGCTTGCTGCATATATACAGTCTCCTCAAGATCACCATACAAAAAAGCATTCTTCACATCAAGCTGATACATAGGCCAATCAGAGTGTACTGCAACAGAAATAATAAGTCGAATAGTGCCCAATCGTGCCACTGGAGAGAACGTCTCAAAGAAGTCAACCCCGTATGTCTGAGTGTAACCTTTAGCTACTAATCGAGCCTTGCATCGCTCTAACGACCCATCTGAATTATATTTGACTGTAAATACCCATTTGGAACCAACGATGTCACAATCTTTAGGTGGATCAACCAACTCCCAGGTACCACGCTGTACGAGAGCATCCATCTCATCTTGCATAGTTGTTCGCCATTTACAATCTAGTAAGGCCTGTTGATGACAAGTTGGGACAGTATGAACTGTCATAGCCTTCAGAAACTGTTGTAAGTTATCATCAAGATGGGCAGTGGAAACAAAGTGAGAGATAGGATGCATGGTACACTGTCTCTTGCCTTTGCGCAGGGCTATAGGCAAGTCATCTAAAGGAACAACATCAGGTATACTTACTTCAGTGGGGCTTACATCTTGAGAAGAGTCTGATGGTCGACCATGAGAGGAGTCCTATCGCCGAGTGTAGACCAATGAGGGATCCTGAAACCTATTCATAGTGAGAGTAGGAGATGGAAAGGATTGCAACGGGATAGGAGGAATAGGTAAAGGGATAGGACATGGTACTTCAGTTGAGGCAGAAGTATGACTGAAGTAAGACTGAGACTCAAAAAAAGTGACATCCGCACTGATATACTCTTTGTGAGTTGCCGGCTCAAAACACTTGTACCCTTTTTGGTTTCGAGGATAGCCAATGAACACACACTTAATGGCTTGAGCAGCAAGTTTATCACGTTTAGGCCCAAGAATGTGTACAAAACAGGTACAACCAAAAACTTTTGGTGCAACGAAAAACAAGCTTCGATTGGGATAAACAAGTTTGATAGGTACTTTGTGGTCAATGGAGGATGACGGCAAACGATTGGTCAGGTGACAAGCCATGAGTATGGCATCACCCCATAAGTATGCAGGAACATGATTATGAAGCATGAGGGTACGAGCAACAGTTAGAAGTTGCCGATGCTTTCGTTCAGCAACTCCATTCTGTTGTGAGGTATGAGGACAAGTGAATTGGGGAGAGATACCATTTTCAGCATAAAAGGTCATTAAGATAGATGATTTGAACTCAAGAGCATTATCAGTGCGGATACACTTAACCACAGAACCAAATTGAGTCTTTATTTCAATAATCAAGTTTTTGAGAATACAAATAACTTCAGACCTTTCCTTCAATAGGAATACCCAACTGACTCGAGAATAATCATCAACAACGACAAGAAAGTACCTAAACTTATTTCGGCTAGCAACCCTGCTAGGCCCCCACACATCAACATGAAGAAGATCAAATGACCCTTGACTGGAAGGACTAAGACTCGAAGGAAAACTACTACGTGTGTGCTTGCCCAGTTGACAAGCCTCACATTGAAAAGACTCTGGAACAGAGAGATTAGGAAGGAGAGAACGGAGCTTGGGTGCTGAAGGGTGACCAAGCCGGAGATGCCACTGGAAGACTATAGACTCTGATGTAGAAGAGGTAGCAGCAAGGCCCATAGGAGTCGACAGGATGTAGACGCCCCCTTTCTCATAGCCGCCACCAATCGTCTTCCCAGTTTGCAAGTCCTGAAATGAGCATGAACCAGGGTCAAAAATAATACGACAGTGTAAATCAGTAGTCAACTTTTTAACCGAGAGTAAATGAGATGGAAATTTAGGAGCATATAAAACATGTGGAATAGTCATAGACTTAGAGAGTTTCACATCTCCAGAACCCAATATGGGTGACAGTCTACCATCTGCAATTTTTACACGACGTGGCTGGGGAAATTTATGCAGAGTAGTAAAAGACTCGGGTCTGCTGCAGAAATGTCTTGATGCTCCTGAATCAATAATCCACAAAGTACCTGAGTCAGACGTGGAAGGACCCACTGAGAAGGCTCGATCAGTCACCGCTGTAGCAGCTGAAGCCTGTGAGGCTTTGTGTGCCAAAAATTGCTCATACTCAACTCTGTCAATGCTAACTGTCTCTGGAGCTATACTAGGCGAAGAGTCCTCCACTGTAGGAGTGGCAGTCTGTGCAGAACCCATAGACGAGTAAGTAGAGCTCTTGCCCTGTTTGGTGACCATATTTCTTCCCTGTGACACAGAGGATGGGCGACTATGTTTATCCCAACAGCGATCCTCTAAATGACCAATCTTACCACTAAATGACCAATCTTACCACAATAGGTGCATTGGAACCTCCCACGGCCCCCAATTCCACGACCTATACCTCTTCCTCTTGTACTATAGGTGGAGTCATGACCACGACCACCCCCCACAGCAAGTGCAGAGGCAGGCGTCACACCAGCTGGTTGAGACAGACTAATAGCAAGACGGCTAAGTCTGTTGTACGCATCAAAGAGGTCAGGAATTTCACTTCCAGTGAGCATCTGATCCTTAGCAGCAGCATATTCAGGAGAGAGACCAGCAAGAAACTTTGCAACCATAGTAGGTGCAAAGTGTGACTTATAACACGATTTGCACGGACGACGCAAGAATTTCAAACGTTCATAAGTGGCTTTAACTGTGGCAAAGTATTGAGATAAATCCTGACTTCCCTGTCGGAGATTGTGCAACTCTTCTTCAACTTGAGAATATGTCTGTCTAAGAAATTCCCACATCTCCTTCGCAGTAGTATAGTACGTAATAGTAGAAGCAATTTGAGGTTGAACACTATTCATAATCCACGACATTACCATGCTGTCGTCCTCTTCCCAGGTTATGTACTTCCCTGACTTGTTAGTAGGCTCATCCTCTTCAATTATGTCTCTTTCGATGACCTTTAACAGACAACATAAAGGATCTGGACCACAGTTCATAGTTGTGTCCATCTAATTTAACTGTAGATCCATAGGATAAGGGATTTCCACCTCCTTTGTGATCGTTACCACCCTCGGAATTTCGGCTCTCAGCCATAATAAATCACAGCAAGGATAAGAATACCAAGATAAACTGTATATAAGCAGCAACTTCACGAGGACAACAGGAATAACACGAAACAAAGGAACATGCACACGTTTCTTTCACATCCCCAAACAGCAAATAAAAGTAGTCTGCTGAAACCACACCAGAAACGGACAGGGAATAACTTGCTGAAAATAGTGACTTGCTGAAAATAGCCTGCTGAAAAACACACCAGAAAATAACAACTTGCTGGAAATAGCTTGCTGAAAAACATGCCAGACAAGAACAGGGAATACAGCCTGCTGAAAAACACGCCAGAAAATAACTTGCTGAAAAAAAACCTTACAAACAAGGTCTGCCGCTGCTTCTACTATTCCCAACCTCAACTCTTAAACAGCACGTCCATATCTTTCGTAAAAAAAATCAGCAAAACATGTTCTGCGTCACCAAAACTTCTGATCATACCTTACACCGCAGCCACTAACAGCATAATGTTCCACTCAAATACTCTCAACAGCGTCCATCAACAGCCCATAACCTTGTCCACGCACTCCACTGGAGGATCTGATCACGCCTTCCACATAGGCGAGATCAGGTCCTCTTCCACGCAAGAAGAAAAATAGGGGAAACCAGCGATCACGCCAGCAACAACTTGAGATGCTCACGTACAAGAAGTCTGAGACGATTGGTTCACGCCAGCAGACTTGAAGGTTCACGCCAGCAGACTGAATCAATGCCGCAACAAGGAAGGCACGAGAGGATCACGCCAGCAAACTTGAGTCGATCACACCAACCTGGCTCTAATACCATGTTGCGTGATGAAGAAGGGGAGAACGAGAGAGGTAGAGAGAGAGAGAGAGAGACGAAAAAGATATATTGATCTCGTGCTCTAATCTCAACTTAAAGGGAGATTAGGGCACGGCTCAGGCAGTTACAAGAGAAGGACAAATAAAATATTAAAAGGACAGAAAGGAACCCTAACTCTTAAATAGTCAAATAACTACCACATTTAAAAACAAACTTTCTAATTTCAACAGAGTCAATATGCATCACTTGACGACGTTGTTCCTCAGATTCTACCCGGGCATACACCTCCTAAATTCCAAGGGTCTCATCACAATTGAGAATTTGACTCCTAATGGATTCAAACTCATCACGCAGACCTCCCAGAAAGATTAAAGTGCGGTCCATCCATTCTTTCTGCTAGTATAGTTCATGATCAGAACCACAATTCCAGTCATCATTCACATGATAATCCAGTTCCTCCCATTTAGTCTTCAGGGCTGCATAGAAGGATGCCACAGACAAGTCACCCTGTTTAAGAGAATAGATGCTGCGTTTAATCTGGTATCTACGCAGGACTCTCTTTTTACGGCCATACATCCTCGCAAGCACAGTCCACATGTCATATGAGGACAACTTTCGCAAAATAAGGGGCTGAATATCAGCAGAAACAGAACTAATAATCCAAACCTTAACTTGACTATCTTCCAACGCCCAAGTCGCCCATCCAGGATCAGTTTTACTAGGCGCAGGTTTCTCCCCAGTGATATAGGGCAGACGACCGCGACTAGTGATCCCAATTTCAAGCGCAGGAGACCAAGAGAGATAATTGTCTTTGTTCAGCTGAATAGAGGTGACTTGAACAGGCACATTTTTGCTCTTGGTATTGCTGCCTGTGTCAAAGGTAACATCGGTCTTGGAGGTCATCTCTTCAGCCATAACGTCCACAAAAGAAATCCAACAGTCAGAGAATACCAGAAAAGCACAGGACGAGAACGGGCAGCGGCAGAACAGAGAGCTGCGTTGGCGGGAAAAAGGCCAGGCGACGACGGCGGTCTAGGCGACGGCGGTCCTGGCGACGGCGGTCCAGGCGACGGCGGCGGTCCTGGCAACGACGGGGGAGCACGCCAGGTGACGTCGGCGGGCGGCATCGGGCTGCGACAGCGGGCAACGTCGGCGGCGGGCTGAGACGACGGGCTGCGTCTGCGAAGATTTAGGGTTCAGACTTAGGGTTCCAAGAAAGCCCTAAATCACAAACGAACAAAGAAGCCAAACAACACGATTTTGGCTCTGATACCATGTAGAAACACGCAGCGAAAAAAGAGAAAGAAAAGCCACACAGGATTTACGTGGAAAACCTCAGAAAGAGGTGAAAAACCACAGGGAAGCTCTAACCTAGGGGCAAAACCACAACCCTAGGAGAGAGAAACTTCATTCACTTAATCAACAATTACAATAAGTGATTAGAATTAAAAGAGGGAGGAAGAGAGGCCCGCCTAGGGAACCGAACCCGTCCTCGGTTCCCGTGCCCATGGGTACCGGGTCCATATACGGACCCGGTTCCCTATAACACTGTATTCTAACAATATATATATATCTCTTTGTGTTTAGTTGTGTATGACATTGAAGCGTTACAGATTCCTTATACCATATTAATTTTGGTGGTCAAGTTGACTTTTTGTAGTTAAGCTAGAGCAAGTTATGTTGCAGAATCCTAGAAAAAAAAAATTAACTTGGAAAAAAAGGAAACAAAGAACTTTCGAATCATGTGATTTGTTCATTATATTAGAGTTGCCTTGGTCCATCTCTGAATGATATGATGCATCAGAAAAGCATTTGATCCAAGTGACTCTAACATTACTGATTGCTGAGATTGGTCGTATGTTCCAAAAAATGGTCTATAAATGATGTAAGAAGAGATTTTGGTGAAAAGGTCCATAATAAAAGGCACCCAATTCATCCTTTAATGGATTTGTTAGGCAGAACATTTTTGATGATTTGTTACCAGTGGTCTTCATATGTGTCCTATATCTGGCCAAGGAAAACCAAGCACCTTAAGTGCATAAGGCCAAAGTGAAGATTTTAAGGAATTCACCTAATGGGTAAGTTAGTTGGAGTTGGATGGATCAATAGATTTAACACAATTTTAGAACAGCCAAAACTCTTTCACAGGGCTTATTATGCAAAGAGCCAAGAACTTGGAAAATCCTTTAGCAAATTGAACGAAAAAGACAGTTGGTGGATGAAGATGGGCCACCAAATGCTTCAAAAGGAATAATGAAAAAGACCAAAGAAAATGATGCAGAGAACAACCAAAATTCTACCCAAGCAAGTACCAAGTTGATGAGGACACCGAATATTTGGCAGTCAGAGAATGTTGTAAACCATTTTTGTCTGCCCAGATTGAACAAATGATGTGGGATATCCATGCAACCCTATGTCACCACAGGGGAGACCCGCATACCCGTATGCAGGTACGGTTTGGTATGTTTGGATCTGGTTATGGGTCCAAACCATAATAATATGTTAAACTTACATGCTCGCGACGCTCGACGGCCAATGCTTCTCCTTCTCAATCCTCTTTGGTCTTCGAGCCGAACCTTGGGCAGCTAGCGACGGACGTCCGGCAGGAGCTTGGACAACGACTGGTGACGGACGGCGAGTCAACGACTGCAAGCAGAGTAATATGTTTTTTATTTTTTCATTTGGCTGTTTTTAGGGTTGCTGCATTTTTTTTCCCTTTCCAATTTGTCGCCGGCGGCTTGCTTTCTCGTTTCTTTCTTCTATCGCGGGAGGTTCAGCGTCCGGCGGGAGCTTGGGCAGCTGGCGGCAATGACTAATGACGGACAGCAACGACCTTCAGCTTCACCTGCATTTTTTTTCCTTTTTCTATTTTGCATATGCCCTTGTCGCCGGTGGCTTTCTTTCTGTATCCCCTTTTTTTGGTTGACGTTTCTTTCTTATGTCGTTTTTGCAAATCTGCTTTGGTTTTCCTTCTTCAAAAATCAAAATCTTTTGTCTGTTGTTTTCAGACATGTTCATTAATTTTTTTATAAGTTATGCAGCTTATGATTGTTGCTGTTAATAGCTTATTTGTTATATGCTATTATATGTTTTTCAAGTACATTTAAGTTGCTTGCTTGTTTAATTATCTTTGTTATATGTTGTTATCTATTTTTTCAATTTTTTAGTTTTATTTTTTAGAATTAAAAATATATAATTATTGTCGTCCCGCCGTACCAAGGTTGGCAAAAACCGCTGTACCCACTTCCCCATATTCGTACCCTTACCTATGTGACATGGATGCAACCAGATTTAGCATTTGCTTGGTTCAGGAGAGCCAGTTTGTGAGAGAAACAAGGAGGCTCGGTGTCGGAGGCGAGGCTGTCTCCAACCAAACGCAGCGGTGAAGATCCGCTGTAGGGCTAGGCTCCATTCTCGTCGGTCCTACTGGGGATGAACGGAGGCAAAGGTAGGACGACGACCCCCTACACGTTGCTATGTCTCACAGGGCCTAATCGACGTGCTCTCGCCAAAGCCGCTGGTGATGGAGGAGCACGAAGGCTGGAAGGGAGCTGCATAGCACCTCCTAGTTGTGGTGGCAGGAGGCTCAAACGACTTCCATAGTTGTATCCATCGGCTGCAGGGATCGCCAAGGAGTTCCCTGCACGTGGATTTAGGCAAACTCACAAGCACCAGATCCGCAACCTCTGCCTCGCCGGTGGGCAGCAAGTGAACACAGGGGAAGATGAGAGTGATTAATCCACAAGAAGAGAGGGGAAACTGCAGGGAGAGGGGAAAAGAGCCTAGAAACCTCACCAGACACACCGTAATCACAAAGAATGTAGTTTGGGGAAGCTGGATTCGCCTTCGGCAACACCTCCTTGGCCGGGAGGTGGAACAGGCACTGCGGCAAGAAGGTGCTGAGGCTGGCGGTCTGCTACAGAACAGGGGACGGCTGGAAATCCAAGAATTTCAACCGACGACCGGCACATCACTGGTGGTACCAAGGTCCGACAAGGTCACCTTTGGCTGGGGAGTCCGTTTGAGCACTTTGGTCATCGGCGATTGCCGGAATCAACACCGCTGTAACCGAAACTCCTCACACCCAAAACAGACGGTAGCAGCACAGGCGGACAGAGATCTTGTGATTTCAACAGGCACGGGCCACCACGTCGGTTGAGCTCGGGCTCGTTGGAAGCGCGACTCTTTGGAGTCATCATCTGAGCGTTTTCATGGCAATTGGTCACCAGAAGCAGCAACGATGATAGAAAAAACAGCACGCCAGAAAATCGTTCACCTGAGACCGAAAGCTCTTTCAATGATGAAAAGGGGCTCGAATTAAAGTCGTTTAGCTCTGGATTTGTTCTAGGAGATTCCAAAGGCTCTGACAACGTTAATTGGACCGTCAATAGCTGGATTCCACTGGAGCAGGCACCAGATATCGATGGAACAGTACTGCGGGTTGGAGATAGAGACCTGTCACCGGAAAAGTGGTATGGATGGATTCTCGTCGACTCTAGGTGGTGTTTTTCACCACCAGCAAGTCTGGTGTGATTGTCGGCGCTTACCTGAGGGTGTCGGGAGATTCGGAGGTGCTGGGTTGGCTGGAGAAGAACCATGTCACTGGTTTCCTGCAATTGTCGACCGCCGTTAATGGTTGAAGAAGAACGATGTCGTCAACCGCCGATCGCCAGATTTTCAGAGGTTTATGGAGGGAGGTGGGCTATTGAATGAAATTTCTCGGCAGTTTAGGCGTCGAAAAACCCTTTGGAAATCGAAAAATCCATTTGCACTATTCAAAAACCAATGAAGCCAGTCGTTTCGCCGGGTTTTGTGGTCGTGGGAGACGACGGGCTCGGTCGATCCTCGCAAGTGCGAGACCGGCTCGGGTCGATTGCGCACGCACGAGAACGCCTGACAGCCGAGCCAGCCGATCTGGCTAGGTCGGATCGCACGAGTCAGGACCCTGTCTCGATTCTGTTGCTGAAACCAAAAAGCGGACTCGATTGGGTAAAGTGATCCCCAAAAAACCATGAACCGACCCGATTGGGTAAAGCAATCCAGGTCTGGGTATACAAAGCATTTTAGAACCAACCCACTGATAAAATGAAGGACCCGTGTCCCTCCCCCCCCCCCCCCCCCAACCCCTGAGTCGTATCTGGTGTCGTATTGGCCTGGACACGCAGCTGACATGACCCAACATGTCCTGATGCTCCCTGTCGATCCGAGTCATCCCCAAAATTGTTACTCGACCGACTCGCCCTTCTGTAAGGCGATCAGGGCGAGACGTCGCATGCTGCACCTGATACGCCCGTCATTGCCACCGAGTTGCCGCTTCCATCACCTAGTTATGGATTGTTGCTGCTCCTGTCGTGCTCTCCAGTGTTCGGCACCGGTCCGTCATTGTTGTTCTGAGCACTGGCTACTGATGAGACCCTGGCCGTACCCCTCGGTAGGGAGCTGGCTACGGTTGCCTGGTGAGTCCGGGCTGGCCGAAGCTAGGCTCACCTATTGAGCGGCCACAATTGGCAACTGGTCGACCAAGCGGCTAGGTCAGGCTTCACTCGGCATAGGGTCGACCACGCGGCCAGGCGCAGTTGAGCCCTTCTTGGTTACCCCGACAATTCAGTTGGGCCTTCACTCGGCATGTCGGTGGTCCTGCCGACTGGCTCTCAGCTCGACCCTGGCACCTGATCTCAGACGAGGCTGAGGCCTTCATCAATGCTCCCATGGCCGGCCCGGTGTTGATGTCCTTTTGGCCATGGGTAGATCACTGGTCTCTTAATCTTGCTTGTCTTCCAGAGCTCACTGGCTGTGTGTGGGCTGGTGTTGTAAGTCCATTCACACCATGGGAGGTACTTGACCCAAGTGGTGACTGGTGGGTCTATGGCCGGCAAAACTCCTCAGTATGGTGTGATTCATTACCTCCGTTTGTCCAATGGTCTGCGGAGTGATAGGCAGAACTGAATAATATGTGTGTTTTGAACCATCGTGTGCGACTTTTTAGCAGCAATTTCTGGCAGGAGTACACACGAATGGCCGACACACACATCTTATTCAGATATACCCATCACCCACAGACCGACAGACAAACAGAAGTAGTGAATCACACCATAGGAACGTATCTGAAGAGCTTTGTCAGCCACAAACCCACCACTTGAGTCAAGCACCTCTCATTGTGTGAATGGGCTTACAACACCAGCCCACACAGCCACTGGGACTCCTTTTGAAGTCGTGTATGGCTATGCCCTCCGACCCTGCGGACTTATGAGCCAGGATTAGCCGGGGATGAGGGCCTTGAGAGGGCAGCACTTGACCGGGATGAGGTTCTACGCACCCTCTGCCACAACTTACAGCAAGCCCAACAACGGATGAAACAGCAACATGACAAGGGGCACGCTGAGAGAGTTTGCCATTGGAGATTGCTGCACTCAGCATGGCCGACCGGTGACCAAGCCCTATAGTCTCACTGTTGCAAGACACGGTGACACGTTAACCTCTTAATGGCAGCTGGGCCTTCGCTCGGCATGCCAGTAGGAAAAAGATCAGAAAAAGTTTTTTACTATATTTTCAAGATATGACATTATTTTTTCTTCGATCCTGCTCTAGTCTATTTGGTCCATATGCAATATTTTAAATATCATGATATCCATTACAATTGGTGTGTGCAACATTTGAACATAGGGGTTGATTTAGAGGGCATCAAATGCCCACAGAAATGGTTCCATGGAATTTCTATCCAGGAAAAAGATTTCTGGAAGAGGGTGGAAGAGAATTTTTTCCACCATTCCAAAAATCAGGTTATGTATAATAGACACAGAAAATACGTCCAGAACATTTTTCAAGTGTTTGATGCCACAAAAAAAAATGTGGATGCTTGTGTGGTTTCTTATTTATGTTCTCGAGAATTCCCCAATTTGGTATATAATCTGGGAATGCAGGTTGAATATGTTTGATATGCATTTGTACTTGCAAGGCCATTGAAGACAATGTTAATATCAGAATATGGACTTACAGTCTTACAAGTACAAATGCATATCAAACACATTCACGCTGCATTCCCAGATTATAGACACCTACCAATTGGGGAATTCTTCTTTCAAATTCACCAAGGCACAGATAGGTATTAAGTTTTACTTTTACGTATGCATCAGGATCAGTATCACATATATAGATTCTTGAGAACATAAATAAGAATCCACACAGGCATCAATGGAATAAAAATAAACTGATTGCAGCTCCGAGTAAGAAGCATAGCATTGCACATAGAAATAAGAAGGGACTAAAACTGTTAATTGAAGCACATAACAAACCTAATATCTGCATAGCTATACCAAGAACCCTTCCTTACAACAACATCCATCATCTCAGCACAATCCAATATGCACCCCTGCAAGTAGCAGCAATAGCAACAAAGATGAACTTGGTAACTTGACTTAGCATCCAAGGCTCATAACATTGAAGAAACTGACCAACTTACTAACTCCTTCCCCAAACATAATATCAAATTCAGCT
Source organism: Nymphaea colorata (assembly GCF_008831285.2). Lineage (NCBI taxonomy): Eukaryota > Viridiplantae > Streptophyta > Magnoliopsida > Nymphaeales > Nymphaeaceae > Nymphaea > Nymphaea colorata. The sequence goes on along the minus strand of NC_045148.1, from coordinate 12,924,289 downwards.
TGTTTATATGGTCTTGACACCTAATGAGATAAAAGGCAATGAGAAGCTATACTCAAAGTGTTGTCAAATAACTTAAATTATGCAGGTAAATGAAGGAAAGATTTTCAAACATTGAATGCATTGGATAAATAGCAGCCATTCAGTAACCAAAAAGGCCAATTGGCTTCCATAAGTATCTCTTAGTATCAACCAGATCGCAGGGTTCCATCTTCACATTACTAAATCAGTACAGTCTGCTATGGCTAGATAAGTTTCTAAGAAAAAAATTCAGAAGAAAAAATAATCAATGAAATCAAATCAAAGTTGTTCAGTTATATGATTTTTGTTCTTTTAATTTTTCTTCTGTTGTACAATGCAATTGCCTCTTAGCATATTTTATTTGTCATTTATATACGCCATACCACGAATGTTTTACATATGCAAGGGGCCTTCTCATATTTCATGCTGGGAGATAGCTACAAGCAACGTGAAAGATGGTAAAGAATGAGTAACAAAAAGTAATATATTTGAACTCTATCAGCTCATAATGCAGATCTGATGCTTGAAGATATGAGCAAAACGAAAGACATAGTTAATGGCTGGGAAGAGGAAAGGAGATCACAAAATTTATAGCAACATGTTTTGAATATGATTAGAAAAAGATTCACCAAAAGATGGTTCTAAACCTTCCACTGCATGATCTGGCATTAATCTTGTTTTCAGTTTTTATTAGAACATTAAAAATTTCATTAGATGAATGGAACTTGTCAAAATATTCAACATAGAGTAATAAATAACATATTGAGTAGTAACATTTTGTTACAGTCTACGGTTCGGATCGGGAATCGGGTCTTTGTCGGAAAGACTGGACTGATCCAAAAGATTACTAAATAAGACCCTTACAAGGTAAATCCCCACAAACTCACTCACACACACTGCCCTAACCCCGTTAGAGCAACCCCCTCACCAGAGGAGAAGACCTCTTTTTATCGATAACCTTAATGACCCCCACAATTCCCTTATTTATAGTAATCTTTTGGATCAGTCCAGTAGACCCGATAAAGACCCGATTCCTGATCCGAACCCTAGACTGTAACACATTTTTATTGTAATACCTTCACCCATGTGCCATTGATCTGTAGGTTATGTCACACAGCATTCACTGGTTATTTATTATACTCAAACCAATATTTATTATACTCAAACCAAAGCACATCTTGTGATAAGTTTTTGGTCAAAAATTAGACCATATAACAGGTTGACAGAAAGTACACCTAGACAATTAAAAGAAGAAGAAAAAACTGATAAGAAGAAAGTTTCAGAGGAATCAAGTGAACTATCTATATCTTTTGCTAGTGACAAACTGGAAGATATTTTGAAGAAAGAAAGATGAGATGCAGTAAAGTAATAGAAGAATTATTGGGAAATTCAGGGCAGGAAGAACTGCATAAAAAGAATGGAGACTCTTTGCCAAGCTCACTTCTTTTCACTGTAACAAAACATCCTTAATAGAATGACATAATTACATCATAGGTGAATAACATCTGGCTAGTTACGTGCCTTTTAACCCAGAACAACTAAGAACAGAGATTCTTGCACAGAAGAAAAGTAATATCCAAGAATTGTTGAGGACAAAAAAGTTTAATGGTAATGATATGGAATCTCTATCATTTCTCATAGGTGGATTGATATACAGAGACAACCATTAATAATTTTTGTTGTTAATTCATTTAGCAGCCCTTTTTTTTGGAAGACTAATAATGCACTTAGAGACCATAAAGATGTTGAGCATTTAAAGATTTTTACTTAGAGGTTATAAAAGAAATGAATAAGGAAAATGTGATGCAGACCACCATTCATGATACTCCAGTATGCAATTGTATAGGGAAGAATTTAGCAAGTGATTACAAGTACTCATGTATTCTATTAAATCCTTGATGGCACATAACCTAATCTCGCATAAGAGAAAATGTTACCTATCAACAGAAAATTTTTGTGCAGATAAGCTGTCTTTGTGGATTGTGAAACTAGATCAAGACCTCGAAAAGCCCAATAAATTTTGCTCAAGACCATCAATATTACTATTCTACATTAACAAGTTAAGTGATTACTGTGGAGACTCAATTTGCTTCATTTGGGATTTTATCATACTTAAGATGATGCTCCAGACAAAAATGACTTTTTAGGAGATGTTTCAAGCAAAGTCGTAGAAAACGCATTATTTTCAAAAAAAAAAAAACGCAAACGCAAGAAAATTAAATGCCAAATAAAATGGGAAAAAAACGTGTTTTTTTTCAAAAAACGTGTTTTTTTTCAAAAAACGTGTTTTTTTTTCAAAAAACAGAAAAATGAAAGAAATGCGTAAAAAATGTGTTTTTTTGCATCTTTTTTAAAAATCAATTTCTATTTCGGGAGTTGGCATCAACTGTAATTTTGGAAAATTTTAAATCGTAGTTTGGATAGAAAATGAATAAATGTAAAACATAAAAACATTTCAACAAAGGGGGTGAAGTTAAAAACATTTCGACAAAAGGGGTCGATACGCTTTTAGGGTTTAGGGTTTTCAGATTTGGGAAATGTTAAATCCAGACAATTTCCAATTTCCGGCGAAGTTTCCGACATCAAACTCACCAGCAGAGCAGACTAGCATCTCTTTTTTGCGTCGAGCTTCAGCAACATTAAACTTCCGACGCACTGGTGCATTTTCCTGCACCGTGCAGACCTCCGACAGCTACGTCCGACCATGCTCGCGTGCTCAGGTAGGATTTCCATTAGCTTTTCAATCCATTTGCATATGTGTGTTGGACATTTTGAGGTAAGCAATACGTTTGTTGGTTTCTACTTTTTGTTTATGTCTGTTAGTTTCTAGTTTTTTGCTTTCAATTGATTAGTTTCAAGTTTTTTTTTTCAATCAATTTGCATACGCCTGTTTAGTTTTCTACTTAAAGTTTATACTTTATACTTTATACCTCTTGTTTCAGTCAATTTGCATATGTGCATTAAAAAGTAGAAACTCTATCGCTGTTAAACTTTGTAGTTTGTACGTTTGTTACTTTGTTAGTTTTTTTTTTACTTTTATCATTTATGTATGATTTTTTTAAGATGAAATGAGATTTAGATTTTATTGCTTCAGGACCTCAGGTGCTTGATACTTGATAGCTGCAGAAAATGCTTAGATTTAACGATATATTTTGGTCACATGCAATTCAAAGTGATGAAGGGAAGTTGACTTGCGAATTTTGTTCTGAGCAATATACCGGAGGAATTACGTGATTTAAGTATCATTTGGCTGGAATTCACGGCAATGATGTTGTTGCACGTCGTAATGTGCCTGAAATATCAAGCAAAGGGCAACCAAAACTTGTAAAGTTATTGAGGACAAACCCATGAAGAAGGGGAGAATGCAAAGTGGAAGTAGATCACATTTAAGTGTAGGTTCATCACGTTCAGTTAGCAATTTTTTTCTTTTTGTGGAACTTCGTCTGAAGGAGGAACAGGACAAGGCCAAAAACAAATAATTTCAGGCATGATGAACAAACTGGAAAAGGATTTTATGAATAAGCTTCTACTTAAAGTTATTGTAATGAACAACTTACCTTTCAAGTCTTAAAAAACTTAAAACCAACAGTCTAGTTGAACATTTTAAAAAATCCTCACGTGCAACTAAAAAACACGAAAAAAACGATTTCATTTCACTTTTTTTTTATTTCCACACGTTCTATTGATGTTTTTTTCGGCTGAGTCATATTTAACATATTTACTGCATTTTTTTTTTCAATAAAACGCAATATTTGTGATTGTTCTAAACCTACTGGGCAGTGTTATCCTTGTACAATACCCCACATCTTACGTTACAATGTAATTTTTTAAAAAGGGCATGACACCCCGTTTGATCAATTTCTTTCTTAAAACTGTTTGTTCCCCTCCACTTCTAGCACTTGGGAAGGAGAATTTTTGCTGGTTTTAGGGAGAAATTACAAAATAAATCATCGATTTAGGGGGAAAAATTGCCAGTTTGAAGGGACAATTGCTCACGGGAAACTTAGGCGTGTTTGGAAAAAGAAAGCTTTCGTGTTTCTTCTTCTACAAAAGGTATACAATGTCTCCATTTCAAGCTTTACGTATATTTCTATTGTTTTATAAAGTTTAACAGAGATTTCTATTTATTTTAAGAAAAAATTTATTTTATTTTCTTAATGTGTTGTTAACATTTTATGACTTATGAATGATAAATCATGAATGTTCATTAAACTTTACGATCCAAAATTTTGAAATAATGATGCTATTTCTACAATGATGACTTTTTTATTATAAACAATGTTTTCAACATTAACATGTATGCACTGTTGTACAAACTCATATCACTATACCCACGCCATCACATGTGCTTGCACCCATGTGACTTAGTGATAATGCTAGAGCCTAGAGGTACCTCCTTTAAAGTGACAACCTAACTCAATGGGGAATCAGGCTTGGCCCAAATTTTGCATGTGGCTTTCCTAGAAGTAAGACAAGCAAGCAAGAAGACCAAGATCCAAATCTGAAAGAACCATAATAGAAATTGATATTTCCAGAAACTATAATCACAAGCATAAAACTAATGGTTAAGCATCTCCAACCACAAATTCTAGACTGTGTGGATGCATCTAACCATATTAAAAGCAGTTTCCAGACATCAACCTTTTTGACAAATATCAACTATCAATATAAACCAAGATACCTTGCTTTTCTGCACTCTTACACGAACCCTGATGCCAATGTCTTCATCTCCTTTGGGCTGACTCATGAAAGGGATCATTAAATGGAAACAGGAATTCCTTTGTAAAATATGAACCTGACTGGCACTTCTGCCTTATCAAACTAGGAGAAAGATTGTAATCTTACTGATTTTATTTTCCCAGTTGGGCGAATTTCGAGGCGAAGAGATGCAAAGAATTTCAAAGCAATTCCTCCACTGGTGACCTCAGGATTCCCATAGAAAACACCAATCTGCAAAAAACTAAAAGGATACCATTAGGTGCCTAGAAGTGGAATAATAGAAAGTCTAATTTTAGAAAAGAAGATTGGGAGTAGTGCTCAAGAAATATCAAAAAGTTCAAACTAAAAATCAGGGAAAAGTAAAGGAAAAAGTACCTTGTATCTTATCTGATTCAGGAAAATGAGGGTGCAACCAGCTTTTGAGGCATTTCCTGACATTTTACGTAGTGCTTGGCTCATAAGACGTGCTTGCAGACCCATTTGTTGCATTCCGATCTCACCCTAAAATGTGGTCAGTGAAACGAGCTCACACTCCAAAGTGAAACAGTCAAATCGACATGAATTAATAACTTCCAAAGAACATACTTCAATTTCTGCTCTTGGGGTAAGAGCAGAAACAGAGTCAACACAAATGAGATCTATTGCTCCAGATCTGCACATACGATCTGCAACTGAGTAAAAGTATATTAGTTAGATAAATCTATGGATATTTTCAACATATAACAGTAATTGCTGACATTCCTTTGCTAGAAAAGAATGTGCATATTATTTCTTCAAAATACTACATAAATAGAAGGAGCAAAGATAGTCAGCACATTGTACAGAATAACATGACTTCTCCTGCCACCTTTCTAATAACATGAAAGCTCCCCAGAATTCATCAGCGGAACTGATATACAAACCCAACATGTGAAGCTGCTAAGCAGACAATTCAGATCAATGACAAGAAACAATTAGACATTTAGCATGTCGCTTTGCACATTTACCACTTTATTCTCAACATATGTATCAGTAACTAACCCTAAGTTATGCACTTCGAACTAAACCTTGATCCCCTTCTTCACTTCCAAAAAGTGTTTAAGCTTGGCATTGCTGAAGCATCTAATATTTCAAATATAGTTCTTCATGCCTTGATATTTTGTTACTTTTTATTACCCTAATCTTCAATTAGCAACTATGAAGAACTGTGTTACGATGGGAATAAATTGGAAAAGAAAAGGGAATGCGAGAGAGAGGATGAGAGGGAGAGAGAGAGAGGGAAAAAGGATCTTTAGTTTTGCACCCACTTCCTTGTATTACAGGAATATTTATACCCTCCTGATTATTCAATTGAATTCATCCCAATCCACTATATGCATAAAACAACACATTTTATCAACCACACCCTACACTTGCTTTTGTGAATCTGCATCATATATGATTTTCTTCATCGTGAGTACCATTGCCACAAGAAACATTTACGAGTACTATACGGTGATGAATTTCTCAGGTACATACGGCGAAGTTGTATATCTCGGGAAAATCTTGGCGAATGTTTAAAAATTTTAAAACATTTAATAAATCCTGAAAATTATAAAAAAATAATAATAATAATACAAAAAAACAGGAAAAAAGCGTATTATACCCGTTTTTTCGTGTTTTTTATTTTTTGGCATTTAAAAAAAACGTGTTTTTTCACGTTTTATATGGCTGACTTCTTTTTCACGTTTTATACGCATTTTCAATTAAAACGCGTTTTCTATGACAATGGTGAATACTTATTCTTCTGGTGCACACATCATAACTCAAAACAAGATATTATCAATAAAAAGTATTATAAGTGTGACAAATTTCAGCATACGCATTTAGTACCATTTTCGAATGTCATTATATTTTTCACTGGCCTTTTCTTCTCCAAGCTTGTACGGAGCAGTGATCCTACTGCCACAAGCCTTAAGTCCCTTAGCTTGCTAAGTTTAATGAAAGCAAAGAAAAGAAGAGAGCAAGAAGAATGCAATCAACTTGAATTAATTATCGAGCAAGAATGCAATTACTTGTTCTTCACAATCACCTTATTCATTTTGCAGTGTGGACACATAGCTGCTTAGAGCCATCAAATTTAAATTGAAAGAAAATAGGACTCTTGACTCTTGAATGGTGCTTTTAAGGTAATGATGATCCCTTCCTCCAATATGCCATTTACCTAACTCTGCAGCTCTTTCAGTTCAGTTAACCCATTCAATTATGGGGTTATGCAGCAAGGTTATGCTCCAGGATCAACTCTATCCAATGATCGAGTTCATGTCTATGTGGAAGTTCAGCAATTTCGAGACCAGCACTTCCAAAACTCCATCAAGATAGGGGAATACTTGTTGATACCTCAGCTTCCACCTTTCCTTCTTTGGTATGCATGACTACAATGAACATCTACTCATATGTTGGATGTGGTCCTTCCATTGTGTGGACTACAACATTGAGGGTTTGCCTCTAGCTACATATCAATGAGCAGCATCTAAGAAGTAAGAAGTTTAGGTCCAAGAGAGTTGAGGAAGTGAACTTTGGTAGCATCATCATAATATGGCTTCGCAATAAATGCTTGAATGACACTGACAAGTTTGTAGTTTGAGCCCAATGCCATATCTAAATCAGCACATCCTTTGCTTGTTGTTGACAGGCTGGGTCTCAAAATTCACCCCCTTGATAGTCCTTATTTTGGTCCGAGCTTCAGCACAATCTATCTACCTGCCTCCACAAGTAAAAGTTATTGTGACCCCAAAGTCTAGCATGATCATAGCAGCCTTCTCATTCATTACAACATGAAGGTATATGAACTCCCAAGTAACTGGTGTGCCTTCAGCTATGCAACTCTCACAATATAGGTCATTTGCAACCACTTATTGTCAGTTGCATGCTCATCATTTTACCTTCTTCAGCTTGTGCAGCATTAGCCTGATCTTATTCTTCACAAGCCACTATATTGGACAACCACTCTTTAGTGGGAGGATGAGCTAATGCCTCATCTTTTTAATCTCACCAAACCAATTTTTGCCTCCATGGTCCATCTTCTTTACACACATGACAAAAAAAGAGGACTTATTTCGAGTATCCACTAGGCACTCTGGTGGTCATGTAGGTCATGCAGGTGGCTTTTCCCATTTGAACTATGCCATGGCTGTGGTCAGTCATACAATAAAATAGATAAGCTTGTCTTCACCTTTATATTGGGTACTTCCAGCCAGTCATGTTTGTGATGTACAATATGCTACATTAGACAATATAACCTTGGGAAAACAACGATACATACCCTTAAGACCAGTTTCAACTTTCAAGAGTGTAAGGTGTTAAGTTTGTACATATGGATCGGGTCACCCAGACCCGACCGATTTGATCCACATGCCCAACACATCATGGGCGGTGGCATACTTGTAAATCTTATTGTTATTTTGTGTATTTTATGATGTACCCTAAATTGTTAGTATATAATGATAACAAGAGGCAGACGTCATTTGTTGTTGCTCTCTTTCATCTCTCTCTTGCTTGGACGTGCAGCCCACTTCTCTCTTCATCCTCTTGCATCTAATTTCATTCGGTGGTTTGGTATTAGATATCAAAATCTTACATGGTATCAGAGCAGGTTTTGCCACTGACAATGTTTGGTAAAAATCTCTAATTGCTGCCCTAATCTTTGTTTCTTTTATGTCCTAATCCTCAAATCTCTATTTTTTGCTCTAACCCTCAAATTTCTGCCCTAAGCCCAATCCCCAAATTTTCTGCCCTAATCTTCCCTAATCCTATCGTCTACCCTAATCTGCCCTAACCCTACCATCTGCCCTAATCCTACCGTCTGCCCTAATCTGCCCTAACCCTACCATCTGCCCTAATCCTACTGTCTGCCCTAATCTGTCCTAATTTGCCCTACCGTCAGCCACCTAACCCTAATCTCCAAATTTCTATTTTCCCCTATTTTCTGATTAAATGGATCCCCACCGCAATTCCAGCATCTTGTCGTCCAATTTCCTCTCCCAACTCATCTCACAAAAGCTAAATCATACCAATTATTTGACATGGAAACGTCAAATAGTCTCATTCATCAAGAGGCACCGTCTCCATGGACATCTCAATGGCACCACACCTGCGCCACTTGAATGGATTATGCGAGAGGTGAAGAATGTTGTAGGGCAAGTTCAAGAGACCATTGCAGAAATCAATGCTGAATATGAGATGTGGATGGCTCATGATCAATCTCTCGTTGCTTATATCACCTCCACACTATCAGAAGAAGTTTTGGCAGGTGTTGCTAATGATCTTTCAGCACTTGAGTTGTGGAATGTACTTGCTACCACGTATTCTCAAGTATGAGAAGTGAGATTTCTACAACTCAAGAGGCAATTTCAAGATATCAAGCGAGGCACACGTTCAGTCTTGGAATATATACATGAGATCAAAAATGTCAGTGATTAGCTTCCCATCATAGGGCATCCAGTCAGTGACAAGGACAAGTTACAACAGGCTTTGAGTGGATTGGGGCTAGAATTTGATGTTTTTTGCACTGCTTTAGAGGTATTGTCTGTTATTCCCTCTTTTGAAGACTTGAAAGCAAAATTGATTCAGCATGAAGCGAGTCGTGTACAGTGACATGAATTAGTTCATTATGGTGGTCACAATGTATTGGTCACTAGGACCCATGCTTTACAAGGAAGTCGTCCAAGAGTTTGGAACTCACAGGCAGGGATGGGGAGAGGTATCCTTCCTACACCTAACACAAATGCATAGACAAATGTACCACGAAGAATACCTACTTGTTTTTATTGCAATAAGAGAGGTCATGTAAAGTCAAAATGTTGGCATAACCCACACAACAAGGGAAAACAGGTCGGGCGTGACAATAAGGCAGCAGGGTCATCTATTTCGAACACGACTACGGCATCGAACATTTCCCCTGATGTGCAGCAGATTCTAATGACAGCGTTGTCTAAAGTCAAATTCAAGCAAAAAGAGAAAGGACAATGGTATGTGGATTCTGGTGTTGCAACTCATGTAACTGGTGACGCACGTAAGCTTTCTAGTGCTCTCCCTTATTTAGCTAAAGGCTTAGTCGTCATAGGAGATGGTTCCCATCACAAAATATCACATATTGGAAATGCACACTTATCCATGGTTCATTCCTCAATACCCTTAAAGAATGTTCTTGTTGTTCCAAATGTTAAGAAAAATATCATTTCTGTGTCAAAATTTATTGATGATACTCATTCCTCTATTGAGTTTACTCCTTCTTCTGTTTATGTTAAGGATGCTCGAACCAAGAAGACATTCGCTGAGGGTGTTCACAAAGGAGACATGTACGTCATTGAAGAAGCTCCAAAAGTGTCTAAGTCTTGTGTTTTAGATTCATCCTTTCACAGTCATAGTGAAGTCAATATCACAGAGTATAATATGTCATCTCTTTGGCACGATCATTTAGCACATTTTAGTCGGTCTTTCGTTCAAAGTCTTGTTGCAGACGAACTATTACAAAAGTCCAGTCTAAGTCCTATCAGTGAGTCTAGCATGTGCTCAAGTTGTCATATTTGTAAGAGTCATGCTCTTCCTTTTCAATCAATAAATAAGCGAACTTCGAAGTTATTTGACACCATTTATTCTGATGTTTGGGGGTCTGTTCCTATTTCTTCCTCTTCTGGGAGTAAATATTACGTTGTTTTCATTGATTCTTATTCTCGTTACACTTGGATCCACTTCATGAAAAGCAAATCAGAAGTTTTCCACTTGTTCACTCAATTCCACTCCTTGGTCCAAAACAAATACTCTAATAATATCGTGCATTTCCAATGTGATGGTGGTGGTGAGTTCATTTCAAATGCATTTACTGAGTACTTACTAAATCATGGGATCACTAGACAGATTTTCTGTCCACACACACTACAACAGAATGGTATTGCTGAAAGAAAACATAGGCACATAGTTGAAAGTGCTCTTGGTATGATGCATAACACTGATGTGCCCATGACTTTATGGACTGAAGTCTTCCATACTGTTGTTCATGTTATTAATCGACTGCCACTATCCATGCTTGAAGGAAAATCTCCATTCTTTATTTTACATCAAGAACAACCAAATTATGATGAGCTACGTGTTTTTGGATGCATCTGTTATGTTCATGTTGATGTTTCTTTGAGAAATAAGTTTCAACATCGAGTTGTCATGTGTAGATTTGTGGGTTATACTGAAAATTATAAAGGTTATCGCTGCTACAATCCAAAAACTGAACGTGTGCATATTTCACGACATGTTGTTTTTTATGAGCTCAGGTATGACAAGTTGCAAGCCCATAAATACACCTAATGTTCTCAACACAAAATTAAATGCATCTGATGGGAGTGATGCTTACCCAAACAAATCCTAGTTTCTATCGGAGTATAGTTGGCATGTTGCAATATCTCACCTTTACACGCCCAGACATTTATGCATGCACCCACAGAAGGGCATATGGATGCTACCAAACGTATTTTGCGTTATCTTAAGGCTACTCTTGGGGATGGACTCATCTACACAAGACAGTCAACTGCTTTGCATGGCCACAACATTTCCACTTATATTGATGCAAATTGGGCAAGTGATCCAGACGATAGACGATCAGTTTCCGGTTATTGTCTCTTCCTTGATTCCAATCTTATTTGTTGGCGTAGCAGGAAACAGCGTGCAGTTGCCAGCTAGCACTGAGGCAGAATATAGGGCAATGACTGCAGGCACAGCTGAAGCTTCATGGTTACGTCATCTGCTTGGGGAACTTTCTCTTCCCATTGCTCAGTCATCTCTATTTTGTGACAACCAAAGCGCGATCAAGATTGCCTTCAATCTTGTTCTACATAAATGCACTAAGCATATAGAGATTGATCAACACTCCATTCGTCAAAAGGTTGCGGAAGACGAGATTGTTCCCACTTATATATCCACGTCTGAACAAGTGGCTGATTTTTTTACCAAGGGACTTACAGGGCACCATTTTTGGGAATTGAAGAATAAGTTGCGCATGATCAAACCTCATGCACAACTTGAGGGGGGCTGTTAAGTTTGTACATATGGATCGGGTCACCCAAACCCGACCCATTTGATCCACATGCCCAACACATCATGGGCGGTGGCATACTTGTAAATTTTATTGTTATTTTGTGTATTTTATGATGTACCCTAAATCGTGATTAGTATATAATGATAACAAGAGGCAGACGTCATTTGTTGTTGCTCTCTTTCATCTCTCTCTTGCTTGGACGTGCAGCCCACTTCTCTCTTCATCCTCTTGCATCTAATTTCATTCGGTGGTTTGGTATTAGATATCAAAATCTTACATAAGGTACTCACTACAATTGTATCATATATTACAAAGCAAAGAGGGCTTTCATCTGTTTTGCACTTGGGAAGTTTCTTTCATCGTGAAAGGAATAAAATGTTTCATTTTTATTATAGTTGTATGCTATTTCGAAGAAGCATGGTTACAAATGAAACCACATGACAATGGTGCACTAATGTGTAAGTCAACAAGGGATTGAGAATAACTTGTGATTTTTGTAAGAAGCTTAGTGTTACAGGGAACGCTTGATTGAAGCATCACCTATCTGGGACACATGATAATATAGCCAATGAACTTCTATCAATTTGTTGGAAGCAGTAAATGGCAACAAATTACTAATAGGTTTAAAGCCAAAAAAAAACGAAACAGATAGAGACACACAAATGGAGAATTGTGAACCATGAGAATTGAGGATAATGATCAATACTGCTGACTCTATTTTAGCATCAAAGTGGTTAGTTTTAGGGCAAAAGAGGAATGAGCTACAAGAGGTTGGAGGCAGCTCCAATAGAAGAACACAAGCAAGGCAAGGCAAGGCCAGCAGGTAGCAGGTCTTTTGAGTTTTGAGAGAGTATAAAATGGGTAGGTCTAGTGCTTCTGCTTATATTAGAAGCTTCCTTCACACCTCAAACTGCAGCTAGTTCTCATACATTCAGATTGCTATGAGTCCCAAATGCCCCATTGGGGCTCTGGGGCTTGGATTGTGCAGACAGATGCTAGCTAAGTAAGGGATTGGCAAGAAAGTCTTATCCTACTACTGAAATGAATGAGAGAGATCAAGTGTTACATTAGTAAGGTATTGGGTGTTGACATCTAAGGATTGGGCAGTGCAGGTAAAAGAAGCAAATATTGGCCCAAGTAACAAGTTTTTTGACGCAAGCAACAAGCCACTTGCTAAACTCTCAAGTAACATTAGAATGCAAATTTTAGTTTATTATTGTCAGATGTACAATTAGTGGATGAATCATGTGTTTTGAAGATTTTTGTGCTCTTTTTCAGTTAAACAACTGACTTTGTATATAGACCCTCAAGCAACATGGATAATCAAAAACGTAGTGTATCATCATCAGATGTTATGCATAGAGGATAAACCACATATTTTACTTGATTTACAGTGATATGATATTGTTTATTGTGTTTGCTAATTTATTGTTATGTTTGTATATTGATATTCTTTTCTTTTTTCAGGAGATAACTTAGAGTCTTAGAGCAACTTGGATGGATCAACTAGTACCAAGTCACCGACTAATCTCATCTAACTTTTTTAACAGCTCTAGAAGCTTGTGACTGACTAATGAATACCCTATATAACATATCTCCTTGCCTTAAAGTCAGTGTGATGGAAATTTGGCTATTCTTTTGAGATTATCCATATTCCCCATCATGAAGGTACATCCTTCTTCTTCCTTCCTATCTGACATAACCACAAAAATTGATTTGGAATAGAGATGACTTTCCAAGGATTAGGATCACTGATTTTGTTTGTTAACTAGATAGCACCTTAAATTAGTTGGGCAAAGGCACAAAGCCTGGTGTTTCCTTAGCAATTGACCATGAGCAGAACATGGTAGTGGCTAGTCTACTCTATGTTTTCTATTTGGCAAAATAAAGTTATCTTTGACTAGGAGTTGAAGATCTTTCTATGTGAGAGAAATATTAGTATTTTCACTTGACTCTTGTGCATCACAGGCCATTCTACATTTGTCTTACCTTCTATTTCACCTGATGGCAATCTTTTGTTGACAAAGTAATAATTAGAGATATACTTTCATGCTTTGTGACAAAAATCCCAACTAATAACTTGGAAGACAAGAATAGGCATTTTACTTTCTAATGCCATCTCCCCATTGTCCGGCTGGCACACGATTAAATTTTCAATGTCAACTCCTAAAGCCCTTGAATAAGATGGATCAAATGCATGTTCAGCATCAACAAGCATGGCGTTACCTCCAAGCTTCTGCATATTTTCCATAAAAATCAGACATGTTAGAGTTCATCAGATACATAATTCAACTTAAAAAGAAGCTAAAGTTTTCTAATTAGAGATCATCACATAGATAATTCCACTTCAGAAGAAGCTAAAGTTTTTTAAACTTTTGTGATTCATGGATTTAGTCAAGAAAAATATAATCCAAAATTGTAAAGTCAAGTACCTGTACTTCTGCAATTGCATGTAGTGCCAAGGTGGTTTTCCCGCTACTTTCCGGGCCAAATATCTGGTTAAAAAACTGCCATAATCAATCTTATCCGCTCCCAAATTCTACATGACTCTCACTTCAAAAGGCAGACACACGACCAAAAGCTCACATGACATGTACTAATAAAAATCTGTTTTATTGCAAAAGGAGAATAGCAAGCATATGACGCGACGTCACTACGTGAAAAACTACTACGTATTCAGAAAAAAACAGCATTATCGGTTATCACCATAATGTTGCCCAAACAGATCACGACACGGTCAGAGAGAAAGCGTATATGGGACAAGCAATGATAGCAAAAAGTGGATAAGCGTCGACATTTCAAGAGCAGAAAAGGAGAGTATCAGTATAAAGCATTACCTCGACGATCCTCCCTTTGGGAAGACCACCACCAAGAGCAAGGTCCAACGTTAGGCAGCCGCTTGGGAAGGTTTCGCTGCGGCACAAGCAACAGCCTAGGTGAACCCCACAAACCTTGCATTTCTTTATTTTGCCAGAGAAACAAAAGTGAAGTACGTGCTGAGAGTAGTGAGAGCGAAAGGAGTAATAGTAACGAACCGCACAAGAGATAGATAGATAGAGAGAGAGAGAGAGAGAGAGAGAGGGAGGGCATACACCAGCGCGCCGCCAGCACTTCCCAGTCTAGTGACGCTCCCGTTGCCGAACGAACTGTTAATATCATTCATCGCAGCCTCCAGGGCTTTCTGCTGAAACACGACCACAAAGTGTCAGCACCAATAAAATCAACAGAGAACACAGACCAAAAAGGAGATGATCTGTAGGGAAATGAGGGTGGCAGCGAGCAAGAGGTCCCGGAAGGCATACGCGGTCGATTGCCCGGGGGTCAGGGTCACCAGAAAACACGCCGTTTGCCTTGACATCTGCGTCGCGGCGAAGAAACCTGTTCCCTGGAGAAGCCGGAAGTTTTGATGTTGTGTGGAGGAAAGGCAAACTTCTGGTGTGGAAGAGGTGAGTTCGGAAAGCGCACAGCAACTCCATCAACAACTAGTTGGACCCTCCCACCCTCTCTCTCTCTCTCTCTCTCTCTCTCTCTCTCTCTCTCTCTCCCACGGTCTCACCCTCTGCCTCTCTCTCTCCCTCGCTCGCTCTCTCTCCGTATATTTATGCTAAAAACTCTTAAATGTGTAGAGAGATACTCTGACTTACACAATTTCCACTAGACGCATTCGAAAGCTTCTGCTATCATAATACATGAGTGGCAGCATTTTTTGAGTGGCAGCATTTTACGCTGAAAGCGGAATCCAATTTTTAGTTTCTATCATCCCACTTTTGGTCGAAGAAGATCAAATCCAGCAACCTCTGGACTTGCCAATCTAAGGAGAGGGTGCTGTCAATGCTTCGCCGGACCAGTGAGTTTAACCTTCAGACATTGATATGGACGTTTATATTTGCTAGATTCCGTAAATGCCATTTTCTCATTGTCAGAATATTTTGGTCAGTTTCTTAAATACCCCAGCCCGCGGCCTATAATCTTCTTTTTTAAATCTCCACAAATATCCTATCAATGACTTTATGCAAGTGCATGGTTCTCTCTCCTTCCCCTAAATGTTCTGATCTTTCCTTCTCGATAAGTGTTCTTTGCTTCTTGGTCAAAACTGCTTTGGAAACCTCCATCAAGAAAGAAACGTGTTATTCTCCACTTACAATTGATTAGAACAAGGAAAATTCACCTCTATCATCATTGTTCGTAGTGGCAAATAATGAAGTAAAGATCGAAAAACGGGAACATTTACTTCAAATGGTGCAGAAAACGTCACATATTGGTTGCGAACACGCTTAGGGCCCGTTTGATTGTCGATTGAAATTTAACGTGGTAAATTTACCATGGTAAATTTTTTTAGAAAAAATTACAGGATGAAATTTCTCCATCTTCCAATCTGAGGCCCTGTTTGATTGTCGAGTGAAATTTAACATGATAAATTTAACCTTGTTTGATGCACAGGAAGAAAAAAGCGGCTGAAAATGGGGAGGCAATTGAAGGGAGGTGAAGACAGTGGCGTCGCTTTTCGATTCTGGCTGAAGCCGATGGACTGGGGCAATGGACAATGAAGCAAGCGAGCAGTAAAGCAGGGATGGTATCGGCGAATGATGCTGGGGCCAGAGCTGAATGACACTGAGGTTTCAAATGGTTACTGGTGGTTGAGCTCGACCACCGAGAGAGGGAAAATAACTAAAAATGATGCATTGCAGGGCAGAAGTCAATAATAGTGGTCAGATAGGGGAGGACTTACCATAACAAAGGAATCACACAAGAACGACGCTGGTTTAATAAGCACAGCTCGAATGCTTCACAATCATGGGATGGTGGGGGAACAATCGATGTTGGGTTCAGGCGAGAGGCAGTGGAGTTTCGGTGAGGGTGGATGCTGGGAAGAGCTTGAATAGGATTATATTCCATTCTTATCTCTACAATGGCCGTCGTACTACTCCAAGCCAACCCCCAAGATCGGGAAGTCTACCTGAAGGTCGATCTTCATCCCATGCGAAGCCCTAGTTCTTCTTTTCATTGTCGAGCATCTTCTGGAACTCATGACACGATGAGCATCTGAAGAGAAACGGCGATTGCCGCCAGCATCTCAAATGTGACGGTGAGAAAGCATGCCGAGCAGGTGAAATTTCACCCGCTCCTTTTTACAACAAACGGGTGAAATTCCACCCCATTTGTTATGTTTTTAGTCGGGCGGGTGAAATTTCACCAGCCCGTACAAATTTCACTCCCTCCTCTCATTTTACCCCGGCTATCAAATGAGGCCTTAAGGATAGTTGGAACACCGCAACATTCACAAGCAAATGTGAAAATAAATTACACTTTTATTGGCATTTTTTTAAAGCAAGGTGAATGCTCATAGCCTACCCTCTATAAAAATGGTTGGTATTCCGTGAATTGGCGATCGCAAGAACTTATTGCATATTAGCTCAGTAGTGTAACTATCAAGAGTCTTAGTCTGTAAACAGTTAGTCCATGGAGTATTAAATTGTTTGTCTTTAATGTCACAAACTGATGACACTTATATGGTGACTAGAGATGCAGTAACAAATTGTGATTGTAGGTACAGTATCAAATAAAGATTCTAGTGTGTTGTCAAACCATCATGGCATTGTAGTATCAAACTGTGTGGTATAAAACCAAGATCTTAGTATGATATCAAACTAAAACCTTAGTATATGGCATCAACCATAATCGTATTTCGGTATCAAACCAACAAGTTGTCTCGACACTCAAGCAAGTGCAGATAATATATCATTTTATAAATGATATAACGGCAATTTTCTTTCCCCATGTTGCATTGCCCGTAACGTCAACCTGACTAAAGTCACATGAACTGGTTTATTCATTGCAAGTGAAGAAGTTGCAGCGTGGAAGACGCCAGATATTTCAACCAATGTTACTCTGTCAGCGCTGGATATGGAAATAGCACTAGTGTAGCCTATAAATGAAGCTATAAGTGTTGGTGATGGTATGGGGAACAAGAACCAATTGGTTGAAAATGTAAACGAAATATTAATTGTAGACAACTTTTTTAATGGTTCAGTGTCTAACAATATTGTGGATGCACCTATAGCTGGATATAAGAACAACAAAAATGATGCACATGAAGCAAACAAACATGCTTCAATAAATTTAGACATCAGTAAGCAAAGCATAAAGGTATTTCTCTTGTTCATATGTAAGCTCTGTGTGAAGGAATGAAGTTTAACAATATGGAAGATGCATTTGATATCTACAATAATTATACATTGCAATTCAATTTTAATGCCAAGAAGGGTAGCCATGATAATGATTGAACAAGGATCGCTGCAAGGAAGATTAACATGTGTTTCAAAGAGAGATGGTTAAAGGAGAACAAGGCCAGTAAAATTTAAAGGTTAACTTCAAAATGTCGATGCAATGCAAGGAAGGTGATGAATAGGCTTTCGAGTTGCAAGTTTTTACCTAGTAAATGAAGACAGCCACTCCATGGCTTCTCTACTATTATCAGAATGTTTAGGACACCCTGGAAGATAAGAGAGGCGCTTATAACCACTAGAGAAATAACATCTAATGTCCTTGTTACTCCAAGCTAGACATATAACTATATTAGCAAGTTGAGTAGCCGGTGTGAGGTGTGAGAATGTACCCTTCACACCTTCTGACTTAAGAAAACTAATGTGTTGTGAAAAGTAGTAAAATACATGTTGCAATAGGATTTTTGTAGAAAAAGTCGAGCATCAACCTAGATTTTATAGTACTTCCAATTGATGATGATGGATTTATAGAAAACATTATCTGGGTAGATGCTTAATTACACGTAGATTATAAGTGCTTAAACAATGTTCTTATCTTCGATACACATTAAGGGACAAGACTCATTAATGGCATTTTGCACAATTTGTAGGCATGATCCACTATGCACAAAGTTGCATATGTAGTAGTGGATTTTTGTATAACTAGATGATAGAGAGTTTAGCTTAGTTGTTTTCACGGTTTGGTTTACTGAGGCAACGAAATGAGTGGTGCTGATTGACAAGGACAAGATGGTTGATTAGTCATAGCATAGGCATAACCAAATACACATCATCGTCTTTGCTTATGACATACATTCTACAATGCATTAAAAAATATAAGGTACATGTTAAACAAGAAACAAGGGTGTAAGGATTATTTGTCAAAGTGCATGCTAAAGTCACAAGATGAAAAGTCTTTCCTCTATCATCACGGAATGAAATGATTGATCAATACCAATTAGAGCATAACAGTTGGTTTCAAAGTCTACATGAAGACATAGAGAAGTGATCTTTGATATACAACCATTAGTATTTTTTGTGCAAATATGATTATCGCATAGAGGGTTGAGAGTATACATTCTACCCTAAAGAAGAACATCTACTCATGTTTGATTGTAAGGTGCAAGGTTTGGTGAGCAGGTTGAGACTGAATTAGGGTCCATAACTGGAACCGTATTGCACCTGCGTGAAGAGCCCGACGTCACAGGGCCTCTCTTTGTTGCTTACTGTTTTGGGCTTGGCGCATAGAAGCAAAAGAGGGAAGAAGAAGGAACAAAGGTGGAAGTTGACGGCGGCTGAGAGAAGGAGGTGGTGCGATGCAGGTAGCTGCCCTTCCTCTTCCCGTTTTCCTTTTCTGCCTCTCCCTCTCATCGTTCTCTATTCTTCTTTGTCGCTGCACTCTTCCGCTAGTTTTCTCCCTCTCGTCCTCCCGAGTTCTCTCGCGGCTTGCCCTCACCATGTCTCACTCTCATACTCTCACTCTCTCTCTCTCTCTCTCTCTCTCTCTCTCTCTGTGTACTCTCCCTCAACCACCCACTAGCCTCATTGGCTCCCCTTGGACTCCCGCATGCTCGCCCTCTCGTCTGTTTTTTTTCCTCACCTTCATTCTCCCCTATGTCTCTCTCTCAATTTCTCTCTATTATCATCTCTCTCTCCTGTGTGTTTCCCTCAATTGAATCCTTTGTCGTCCTCTCACTCACTCCCTCATTCTCGCCCAAACTCCCTTGCATGAACTCTCTCTCACGCACCTCCTTCAACCAAGCCATCTCTCTGTCTTGGCTCTCCCTCTCAACTGAATGTTGTCTTCTCTCGTTAGACCTCTCTCTCGCTCGCTCTCTTGCTCATTCTCACTCTCTTTAGGGCTGTTTTGGATTTGGTAGTTGGAGGAATACGTCATTCTCCTCATAGCAAATAGGTGGTGTTGGTTGTGACGACAACATATAGCCTTTGGCTTTTGGTGATTGGTCGAGCATTTGGATTGGCTACTAAGGAACACATACAATAGTTGAGACAAGGGTGAGCGAGGCCTAATCAAACTATTTTGTCTAATGTTATAACTCCTTAATCAATTTGATGGAATGATTAAGGGTGCACGATAGAGATCTTATTACATTGAAGAAAGTTCAAGACTACTTCTGGACGGGTGTTGACCTATACTATATTTTATTGGATTTTGCAGTGCATGTGGGAATGTTGGGTTGCATGTAAAATTACAATTGGAAATGACAACAAAACGTGTAAATTATTAAGGTTCGAACATATGCTAGGGTGCAATAATAATGCTTGTTTCATGGGGATTCGATTAATTTTATGTTATTACTAGTGAGTTAGTGTTGTCATCATCAAATTGACGAAAGAAAAACATGATTGTCAGGATGACACCTCAACTAAGAAAGCAAGTTGAGAAACATGATTGTCAGGATGAAACATAATACTAATAGGTTGAATCGAGGTCTTGAAATCTAAATTGATTGGTCATAACCTCGAAAAGATGGGAAAAACTTGTTAGAGGGTTCTACCGGCCGATTCTACCTTTCGACAACCTCTTGAGACGATAATGACTCAGTGGTCTTACTTATCACCTAAATAGATTTTAGAGCAAGGTGAATAGAAAGTTTATTGTCTTGAATTTTTACTGGTGGACCAGACACATTGAGTAGACCTTGAGCGACAAGATTCAGAACCCGAGGCAATTTTGGGTTTTTATAGACACACGCGACATGTATGGCAACATTCCAGCAAATTCCTACTTGGGGTGAAATATGGAGTATGTGTTATGTTCCCAAGTGTGGGGTTTCCAAGATCATTGGATCGTATGATTGTATTTGTTTGAATGATGTTTGATATAACGTACTTATTTCCATATAAATGCATGTGTGAGATTGATTGATTCATTAAGATTGTTTTTTATGCAATGACATATACATGCTAGCAATTATAATTGCTTAAGACGGATTAGGTGGGGTATCGAGTTCAGTATCTCCTCAACTCTGATTATGTATTAGTGAACATCGTAGCATGATATTTGCATAGGATAGCTATGAGCCAATCACAGATCGAGACTACTCTCCATGGTTCAGCTAAATTTTTGTATAGAGTGATTGTTATGTTTTGACTGTTGTGAACGTTACGAGTTTTTCTTTTGCATTGCCGTTGAGAGTGATTCAACTGAACGGACCTAACATGTAGAAGTGCCCATAAAGTATGATATGGCTAGCTAAGAGTATTGATTTAATGTGTGACTTCTTTAAGGAAGCGATTTGGGGTTTGAGTGCACTCGTGAAGTGAAACCTCATGTGCTAGCCAATCCTATTATGAATGTGCTTTCATTATGATAAATTAAGAAATAATAATTAATTGGAGGCTAGTGGGTTATGGTAATATGTTTGAGATACATCCCGCCCTCGCCACAGGTCTTGCTTGATCAGAGCGCAGGCAGTGCAAGGCCTCAACATATCGTTATGTGATGTGTTTGGAGTGTTCGACTCTCGCCTTCTCAACCTGAGTGTCATAGGAATGACTAAGCAAGTATTCTTGGAATTCACACATCCATAGTTGATTGCTCTAGCACTGCAGTGTGAACGAATTTGTATTATTTTGGGCTACCACGGGGGTTCTCTCCTGACGGTAGGTTGCACATGATATACTCATGCCTATGTTTTACACCTACGAGAGCTATCAATTCACTGAATCAAATGTAAATAAAATGAATGTAAATGAAACAAATGTGAATGAAGTGAATGTGTATAAATTGAATATGACTATTAAGTGTATTGATTGTGGCTACTGACCAGTCCCTATAGATCATGCAAAATATATGAGAGACCACCGTGACAAGTTATGTGATTGCATGTGCATATAATAATATCATAGTGATTATGTATCTTTATATGTTAGACTATAGATTTGAGTACTTACCTTAAAGAGTTAGAGATTTATCTAGTATGTTGTTATACTATGAAGGCTAAGCCTTCTGTTGTTTATCTTTTTTCAAGTTATGGTGGACCCGGGTAACAAGTTGATCAGATGGCTCTACTCTTATTCTACTGAAGAGATTTTGGGTCTACAATCATGTCAATACATCATGTTTTGTCTCATTGATGTCTTATTTATGTTTAGGCATCAATGTTTTGGTTTTGGGGGCATTTTTTGGTCACACATGTCATTGACAAATGTCAAGTCATTTTGTATGAACTTATTTTGGTACATAATGGAATATTTGCCCCACTATCATTTTGATTTGCATAGCTCCATTTTAATTGTTGTATTATCACACCATGATGTATTCTATCACAAAAAAAAGGTGGGGGGGAGGGGGGGGTTAAAAAGATCAGGAATGACATTGACAATCTTTCAATTTTTCAAGCAATATGAACAATTTGTGGAGAATCTTAAAGACTACAACTACAAGTTGGTGAAAAATTAATTTATTGAATTTATGAACACTCTGCTTGATGGGCATGCATTATACACACAACACAAAAAGCGGCATCGTTCAACACTTATGTGAATTTTAATAGTGTTCTTTGGAGGCATGCATTGGAGGTGTTGATGTGGGAGAACACCATTGAGATATTGGAATAGTATATGATACAACGATGGACCAAAAATGCTAACAACAAATATTTGGGTGTTTGTAGTGCTCCTAAGATAGACAACAACGAGATATGTCCCATTACATTCCACTACTAACATTTATGTAGATTCTTAATGTTTGCTACTGAATTTGTCCCAAAAGATGAACAAATGTACCAACATGTAGTAGAGTTTCAGTGGAAAGTTGTGAAGAATGCTGGTAAAGTGCACACAAGAAGGAAAAGTGTCCCCACTAGTAGCAGCCAACCATAACTGCAGACCTAGATGAGAAAGTACATCATATGGTTAACATCATGTTTAATGACTCAAAGCTAAATATTATTGATGTTGAAGAATTCTACCATAGTGGACAGGTACTAAAAAGTTGTGTATTTCTGATCATGGGCATAAAAGGTAAAAAAACATCCTAGAAAAGTTGTCAAAGGCAAAGAGTGAGAAATAGACAAAATAAAGGAGACAGCTGAATCAACCCCATCACTTTATAAGAGACCATTAAGACTTTATAACTCAATCAACCACATAGAGACTATCACTGCATAAGGCAATTAAGCCTTTTATATATTCATTCTCACTTGTGCAAACACCTCCTTACATAATTTTTGTTTTTTTTGTAGGAATAAATGCATAGACTTCTAATATATCATGTGGCACTTGACATGATAGAGAGTGTGCTTTTGCATTTGCAGACTGCAGTGTATTCATTACTAGAGTGCAAAATGTCTTCTTGGTATGCAGTTAATCTATTCAAGGAGTGTAATGCAACGTTACTGCTATGTAGTTATCTACTCTGAGAGTACTATGAAATTGTTACCGTAAAGCAGTTACATGTTTTCTTGCACTAAGGGGGATGCTTGAACAAGTGTCTATGTCTTTTGTTAAATGCATACATAAATGTTATATTAAAAATTGACATGTATAAACATTGGTTGATTTGCGATTCCTCTCCGATTTATTGCTCACCTCTATTGTGGTTTGTTACTTTGTCTATTTTCACTCTTCTTGGACAAGTTTATTACTTTTGTGCGGGTAATTAATTTAATGTTGTCATGACCGACCTTCCCTCATTTTAACGTTACCTTGACTGACCTCCTATTATTTTAATGTTCTAAGGCATGAAGTTAAAGTTTATATAGAAAAAGAGATTGGGATTTTGGTGTTTCTCTGTGTACACCTTGTGAGAGTTTCAGTGCCAAAGGACATCATTTCATGAAGGCTTCGGGCAGTTTGTATTCATTTTTTATTAGTTCATGTAAAATAGTTAGGATTCATTTCACATTGAATATACAAACCATCAATTGTATTTCCTTTTTTGGACAATAGACATCGGTTTGTGTTGCCTAACTTCTTGTTTTATGGTGAAATGGTCTATATAAATCCTTTTGTTGGTTTCTTGTGAAACAATCTGTATTAATTTTAAGCTGGATGTATAAACCATGGGGTATATCTTTGTCAAAGTTGACAATGATTATCAGTTTGCATCACCCAACTCCTTCTCCTATAAGATATATTGAGATCTCCATACTCGGTTTCATTTTTATAAAAATATAAATAATACTGGTGTGATATTGGTCCTTGCTAGTTTGCTAAATAGAAGGACGCAATTGCTAAGGCAACCATCCAATGTGATAAGAGCAATTGTCAATTTGATAGTGAGAATCTGCTGTTTTTCATAGTGTTCAGGCAACCCATTTCTCACTTATGCAACAAATGTAGATTTGACATTTCCCAATTGATGGCATGATATGATTTATATCTAAATCAAAACTAGATTTTAGGTTGTTGGATTCAAGCGAGAGATGTCGGTTTGCATGGCCAAAGATACAAGTCTAATTACAAGTCTTAGCAAACCATTCAAACTCACCGTCAAACTAAGAGGGCCTAGATGCCAGCTCATGTTTATGCCCAAGCAAACTGTCAAGAGGTTGAGCTCAATTGATGGTAGTATCTCCAATTCCTTGCCTTAACTGATGAAGGGACCAACTCATTAGTTCATCAAATAGACTAGTGAACTGGTAAGACATTGTTCCACGGACTTCCAACAAAGTAGACAGGGGATACTAGTTTGAGTCCATGATGGTACTAGTTTGATAACAGGGTTCAACATATGAATAGAACAAACCATCATAATAATGTACTTTTCGATGCCATATAATGCATTCCCCAACACCTCATACCAAAGGTCCGAGCTTTGCTTTGGATTTCAATGAGAGAGGGTTTCAACAATTTGGCCTTTCATTTGATTCACAATTCATTGAGTGCATGGGAAAATCACGCAAGTACCATGTATGGTTGGAATTGCATCTTGAGTACCTGCGTTGGTATGCTACGGTTAGTCTCGATTTCTGTTTTCAAGGAACCTGACAATGTGAAACATGCTGCATATGAGCATAATCTTGATGTGTGGTACGGACTCATTGACACTGACTACACAAGTCCAGGTTGTTGTTGGATTCTAATGAGGTAGAGACTTTTAACAATTTGTAGGTAAGCTTGGATATGATTCATAGTTCGTGCATGAGGGTGTTGAGGGTAACAAGGAGGGGCCTAGAACATTGGTTCTTCAAATAGACTGGTGAAGTGGACAAGGGATATTAGTTTGCATTAGCAACGATACCATTCTGATTGCAAGTCTCAGCTAACCGGTCAGACTTACCTTCAAATGGAGAGTGCACTAGACGTTGGATCATTGTCATTCATGATATATTGAGATGTCCATACATAGGTTTACTTTTATTGAAAATTGAGTTTACTTCATGGGATAAACACACAAGTATTATATGCCAGCAGATTTTGACACTAACTACACAAGTCTAAGTTGTTGAATTCTAATGAAGCAGAGACTTCCAACAATTTGTAGATAACCTTCAACATGATCCACATTCAATTAAGTGCATGAGGATGTTCTAGAGCAGAAGGGGCCCAAGCCATTGATTTTTCAAATATGCTGATGAAGTGGACAATAAATATCAGTTTATATTGCCAACAAGTACCAGTTTAATTGCAAGTCTCAGCCAGGCAATGAGACTTACCATCAAACCAAGAGTGCTTTAGATGTTGAACTGATAGCCAAGTGGTAAGACTAGTTCTTTACGAAAACTTGCTGGTGAGATAATAGTCTTTGATTGTTTGATATAATCAAGCACGTGTTTTGTTATGGTGTTTAGGTGACATGTTTTCACTTTTCAAATAAAAATATATTTGATATTATATTTGCCTTGTTACTTAGAATCAATTAGATGGTTCCTTGGGTATTGATTATGTCACACCCTGCCATATATAAAATGATAAATAACTTCTTGCCTTTGGATTTCACTGATTAGTGGACATATATTATATTCAAATTTTTAATTCACCAACCATCAAAAGTATTTAATTCATCACTCTTCTGCCTTTGATTGAATGCCTTTCCCACTCTCTTTGTCTGTATATACTGTTTAGTATCATCAATGGCTTGCCCATAAAAAAGGAGGTTTCACTTGACATGGGATTTTTATACCTTTTTCAAAAATCTCAATAATGACCCCAATACTTCCTAACATTTTTGAAAAGGGGTTATACTTTTTTCCCGGTTACAAACAACATTTCCTTTATCAAAATTTGTAAAAGGGGGGTTGCATACACTTACATAATCTCAACAAGAGGGCCCAACTTTATCTTTTTTGCCTACTTGCAATGAGCGGCTTCTTGGTAGGTCAGGCTGGATTAGGCCCAACCCTAGATCCAAACTCCACCGCATGAAAGAGGAGGCCTAACGCCGGGGCTCTCCCTCTTCATCGCTCTCCCTGATTCGAACGTGGCGCAGAGAAACAAGAGGCAGAAGAAGGTGCAGCAGCGGTAGAGGTGAGGGCAGCGGCACTCAGGTAAGCCCTCTCGATCTCTCTGTATCTCTTCTGTCTTCTCCTTCTTTCTCATCCTCTATCGCAGCTTTGTTCCTCTCCCCCTCGTCGTTCTCTGTTTGTTTACCCCTGCCCCAAGATCTCTCTGTTCAATCGTCCCTCTCTCCCTCTAGCTCTCACCCCCCTCGTCTGTCCGTCTCTAGCCCCTTCTGTGTGCAGCTTCTCTCACTCACACCCTCTTGTGTTCTCTCTCGTCTTCAGTCTCCCTCTCTCTTGCTTTTGCCTGTTCCTCTGAGTCATGTTGCCCCATCCCAATCTTCTCCCTCTACTTCCATCTCACTTGCTCCTTCATTGTCTCTCTATACTCTCCCTCATCAACGAGTGCTCCTTTCCTCTTGGCAGATTTCTCTCTCTCTCTTGTGCATGTGTCTTGCTCAGCCATACCATTCACCCTCTCAACTGAATGCTCTCTTCTCTCATCAGATTTCTTTTTGGCACTCTCTTTCGCTCATTCTCACCCTATTTGATGTTGTTGGGCTGGATTACATCTTGGGGAACTTGTCTTTCTCCTCAGACCAGCGAATTGAAGGTGTTGGAGGCGACAACAACATATAACCTTAGCCACTTGGAGGTCCGTCGAGCACTTGAGGTGGCTATCGGGAGCACTACAACAACTAAGATGATAAAAGATGAGCGAGTACTGCTAAACAAGCCTAATTCTATTGGATTTTTTCCCCAAGAATGTATATAATTATCTTTTTAGCATGAAGGGTTAATATTTGAAGCAGTTAGGAAACATGGTAAAGATTTGGATGAAGTTGAGAAGGTTTAGAACCGTTTTAATGAACTCGTGACGTATGATATTGTTGATGTGCATGTTACATCGCTTGTTGGGAAAGAGTATTTATGTTGGAGAGTATAATTGTTGGGATGGCGCCTCAACTTAGAAACAATTGATAAACATACTGGTGATAGCTGGAATCGAAGTCTTAAGTTTAAATCATTTGGTGACAACTTCAAAGATTTGAAAAAAAACCAATTGGGGGCCTTTATGGGCCGATACTGCCTGCTGACAACTTCTTGAGACGATGACCTGCCTTCCATGATCATATTTTTTACTTGTACAGATTTTAAAGCGAAACAAGTAAAAAACTTACCGCTTTGAATATTTTTTGTAGCAACACCAGGCATGTCAAGTAGACCTTGAGCGACAAGATTCGAAGTTCAAGGCGATTTTGGGTATTTGTAGCAACACATGATAGGTAAGGTGGCATTCCGGGCAAATCTCTGCCTAGGGATCAATGTAGACTGAGTGCTTTTTAGGATTATTGGATACTATGATTGTGTTGTGTTGAATGATGTGTGACATAATGTGTTTATTGCCACATGAATGCATGTATGCGATTGAATGAAGTTGAGATTGGTTGATTGTTTTTAAATTATTACGTCATGGCATGTGCATGCTAGCAATTATAACTGCTTAGGACAGATTAGGCAGTGTGTCGAGTCGAATATCTCCTCAACCTCAATTGTGCATTAGTGAGCATTCTAACATGATATTTGCATAGGACATCGACGAGCCAATCACAGATCGAGACTACTTTATGTGGTTTGGCTAAGTTTTTGTAAGATGTAATTGTTATGTTTGATTGATGTGAATGCTATAAGATTTTCATATGTATTGCCATGGGAAATGATGCAATTGAATAAATTTGAATGGTAGAAGTACCTATAAAATATGATATCTAGCTAAGAGTATTGAATGAATGTGTAACCTTCGTATTGAGACGTTTTGAGGTACAGATGCACTCGTGAAGTTAACCAACCTCATGTGCTAGCCGATTTGTGAATGTGTTCTCATAATGATAAGTTAACAAATAATAATTGATGGAGTGGGTTATGGCAATATGTTTGGGGTATGTCCCGCCCTCGCCAATAGTCTCGTCTACTCAGAGCACAAAAGGTGCAAGGCCCCAGGATATTATTGTATGATGTGCTTGGAGTGTTGGGCTCCCTCTTTCTCAACTTGGATATCATATGAAAGGTTGAACAACTCTCATTGGAATTCACACATCCATAGATGATTACTCTGCCACTGCAGCCTGAACAGATTCATATCATTTTGGGTCACCATGGGGGTTGTCTCCAGACTATAGGTTGCACGTGGTGCGCACGCACATGTCTTGGCATCCACATGAACTGTCAATTGAGTGAATCGAATGTGAATGAAGTGAATATGCATAAAATGAATATGACTATTAAGTGTGCTAATTGTGGTCATGGAGTGGTCCCTACATGTCGTGGAATATGTGAAGGACTGCATGTTCCTATCATGACATGATAGTGTTTATGTTTTCATATATGTTATGTACCAGATTTGAGCCATTACCTTAGAAAATTAGAGATTTATCTGGTTTGTTGTCATATTGTAAAGACTAAGCCTTTTGTTGTTTACCTTTTTCAGGTTTTGGCAGACCAAAGGTAGCAGGTTGATCAGATGGGTCCGTGCATATCCTATTGGAGAGATTTTGGGTCTATTGTCATACTGATGCGTCATGCTTTGGGTTTCATTGGTGTCTTATTTTTGTTTGACATCAATGTTGTGGTTTTGGGATGTTTTTGTTATGTGAGTTATTGAGAAATATGAAGTGATTTTTGTATGAACTGAATTTACTACATAATGAAATGTTGTCCCATTATCATTTTGATGTGCATAGCTCCTTTTTAATTATTGTGTCGTCACATCTCGTCATTTTATGTTCTAAAAAAGGTGTTATTTGGGGGTTCAAAAGGGTTTGGGTGTGACACTACCCCTCTTTAAACTTTGATATTGTTTGTCCATAAAGAGAACACACCGTACTCATGTCGAGCTGTTTTCATCCCCAAAAACCTTTGGTATTTGGGTTTTTGAAGTGCTCCAGAAAAATGAGTTTTGTTTTGAAAATGGGAGAGAAATGGACTCGCCCGTCGGTACGAGGATCGACCGTTCTCGGTGCCTTTACCGGGGATAATCAATACAAGGGCTATGTCTATTATTGATGCATTTCACTTTGGCTTAAAACATTTTTTTCACTTATATGTGGTGTAAAGAAACACTAAGAGTTTGATGTTTCAAACTTTTGAAAAGGTTCTTGAAAAATTACTTGAAAATGTGAAACATTTTAGGGAAAACTAGAATTGGGAAATATTTGTACATATCATTTGAAAAGTTTGGGAAATCATTTTGAAGTTATTTTAGTGTTCTCTTAAGATTTTAAGTAGTTTAGAGATTTTACTCCAATTCGGTTGCCGCCTAGTTAGAGTTTCATCTCATCTTGCTTAAGTTTTTTGGAGTTGTGCTTGTGATCATAAGTGATGTTAAGTGAGTGGAATGCATGAATGCATTGATCTTATATTCTTAAAGAAAAGAAAGCATGATTTAATCATTGTATGAAATATCATATCACTTTCCTATGCTCCCGATGCATTCAAGAATAGTTTTTTAACTCCAAAATGGAGATTTTAAAGCTATCTTATATGGCCATTGGGAGATGAAGAAAGGAAGAAATGGAGGAACCACAACAAGTCTATAATCATGAAAAGAAAGAGCAACAACAACAAAACTATATTCGTTGAAAGGAATAACATGATTTCGTCATAAAATGAAAGACTACTTCACCTTCTTATGCTCCCAGTGCACTCAAAAATAGCTTTTTAACTTCAAAATGGATATTTTAAAGCAATCTTATATGGCCATGGAGAGATGAAGAAGGGAAGAAACAAGAGAAAGAAAGGAGAGGGATGATGACTACATACCTCTAATAAGAGTAACTTTTGAAAAAATGAACACTTTAGCTTGAATATCCCCTTTGAGTGAAGCTCCAAGATGATGCCTCCAAGAGGATTGTGACTTGATGAAGCTTGCTCCCAAGTATTGGAGAAGGAGAGAGGGAGTTAGGATGGAAGAGGAAGAGAGAAATGGAGGAAGAGGACTAAACTTTCTAAGTTAAGTCAAAATTTGCTAGAGCTTCTCCAAGGGCTAGCTCCTTGCTCAAGAGGGGGAAAATGAGGGGTATTTATAAAGGATTTTGGAGCTAAAACTCAAAATTTGATTTTTTTTAAATTTCACAACATTTTCATCCGAATTTCACTTAATTTTGAATTATTTTTATTTTTTTAAAGAAAATAGGTTTTGACTAAGTGAGATTGACCCTTAGCCCCGTAAACACCCATTTGGGGTGTCTACAAGGCTATTGCCCACACAAAAATACCCAAAATCTCCCCCAAAGGGGCGGTTTTTCATAAAAATTCAAGGCATGCTCGCAATAGCGCGCTCGTGCGTGGCTTGCATTGGCACGTCGTGGCACACTTCTCTCTCTCTCTCTCTCTCTCTCTTTTTAAAATAAAAGAAAGTTAAAATAAAATAAAGTGAAATCAAATAAAATAAAATGGAACACAAAGCATAAATAATAAATAAATAAAAGTTGTTCATATAAGAAGCATAAGATATAAATATATATTTTTATTGAAAATGCGTCAAAAAAGTTTTGTTAAAAATGGGCGGCCGACTCCATTTTGAGCTACTCCGAACTCGTTTTGAATCCGGATTCAATTCAATTGGCCACCAATGTGTTCTAGTAAGTTGGTTAAGCTTCAAAAATACATCTCGATGAGAGAGATAAACATAAAACAAAGGAAAGGTTTGTGCATGCGCGCGCGATGCTTATAGCACCAGACTTTGCCGTTTTGAACTCGATTTTGGATTTTGATTTTCAAATGCTCAATTCGGATCTAAATTTGAGTTTTGGATCTAATTTGGATCTGAAACTTGGACCTTGGATTTGAATCTTGTGTCTAAATTTGGGTTTCGTGCTTGAGTAAAATAACATAGTCTTTTGAAAAAATTTGGGGAGATTACAGATTTTCCTCTTTGTTAATAAGTCGGTGCCAGCCATGCTTAGAGACAAAGATAAGCACCACAAATTTTTCAAACGAGACTTTTTTGGAGAGATGTTTCAGGCTTAACCCCTTACCTGAATGGGTTCTTTGAGCTTATATTGCAGGTTTAACCTCTTCCCTGTATGGGTTTGCCAATATTGATTTCAGGTTTAACCCCCCGAATAGGTTTGACCTCTTACCTGCATGGGATGCCCTCACATTGGCTTGCATTGTAGGTTTGACCTCTTACCTGCCTGGGTTGCCTCACATGACAAGTTTATCCCTTTTTGCATGGGTCCTCCTTAAATCTTGATTGATAATAAAAAAAAATGCTCCAGTGTAATTCTCAAGTTTTACAACTGGGAAGAATCCAAATTGAATGGTAGATTAGGTGTGAAAACATAAATATTTATCATTTATTTGAAAAGTGAATACAAGAGGACTAGGCATAGAATTTCTTGAGGTGAAGGGCATTAACAGGATCAATAAGTTCCACCCCATTAGCATCAATCAGTCGGTATGAATTACGGGGCAACACTTCTTTGACAACATATGGGTCTTCCCAGTTTAGTGCACACTTGCCACGTGGTTGTCCTCTAAGATATACCACCGATCGTAGAACCAAGTCATTCACTTTGAACTGTCTCTCCATAACTGACTTTGCAAATTGTGTAGCCACCCTTTGGCGATAAGCTTCAGCATGTTCAATCGCTTTTAACTTCTTTTCATCTAGCAAATCGAGTTGCATTAGTCTTTTTTGCTGATATTGATTTAGGGAAGCTCTATGAGGAAAGTGAACTTCAAAGTGGGTTTAAACACATGTAATGACAGTACTACTTCTGTTCCATAGACTAGTTCTACTAGAGTAGCATTTGTTAAAGTTCTCATAGTGGTGCGGTATGCCCATAGAACGTTATGCATTTTTTCATGTCAATCTCTTCCAATTTCTACTGTCCGTTCTAAGATGCTGAACAAGATCTTATTGGTGGTTTCTGCTTGTCAATTACCTTGGGGGTAGTAAGGAGTGAAAAATGATGCATGATGCAGTATTTGCTGCACAGTTGCCTCATCTTTTCATTTTGAAAATGAGTCTCATTGTCAAATAATATATCATGAGGGACTCCAAATCTGCAAGGAAGATTTTTATGAATGAAGGACACTACATGATGCCCTTCTACTGTTCTGAGTGTGACGACTTCTATCCACTTGGTAAAATAGTCTGTTGCAGCAGGAAAATATTTATGGCCATTAGAAGCTGCAGGGATATTGGTCCGACTACATCGAATGCCCACATTGAAAATGGCCAAAGAGAAGTCACAACACACAAGTGAGAAGCTGGTGCATTGATCATTGGTGTAAGCAGTTGACATTCTTTACATCTCTTGACGAATTGGTAACAATCTTTTTGCATAGTGGGCCAATAAAATCCCGCTCAAATTATCTGCTTGGTGAGGGTTTGGTAACCAACATGGCCCCCACAGTCTCCTCGATGTGACTCTTTGATGACTTCCTTTGCCTCGTCCTCATCAAGGCACCGAGAATATTTAGTACTAAATTCACGTCTATATAGTACCCCTACCAGAATAAAGTACCTCGCTGACATATGCTGAATTGCTTTCTGTTCATTTTTGGACATTCCATTTGAAAATTTTCCGCTTTCAATATACCTTTTGATGTCATGGTATCAAGGTGCATTCCCCTCTTGGATATGATGAACATGTGTCATTGTTTCAAAAGCAAGGTGTTTCATTCTTTCAATCTCAAAAGAACGGATTGCTTCATTGGTTCGAAATGTGATGGGGGATCCTATGCTCGCAAGGCCATCCGCAATATGGTTACCTTCTCTTTTTATGTGAGCTAGATGCACTTCTTCAAATTGACAGATCACTAAGGTGGTGATTTCTTGATATGGCACAAACTTCTCATCCTTGACTTGCCATTTTCCATTCACTTGGTTTATGATAAGTTGAGAGTTGCCAAAGACATTCACCATTTTCACTTGAAAACTAAATAAAGAACGAAGTTCTTGCATGAGAGCTTCATATTTAGCCATGTTATGGGTACATGGAAAGTCGAGTTCCAAAGAATATAGGATCATTTCATATTCTAGAGTGATGAGTAGGATGCTTATTCCTGCTCCAATCACATTCTTGGATCCGTCAAAGTACATCTTTCATATCGAAATAGTTTCCAACCTTAGTACGTATTCGTCTGGAAACTCTTCATTTGTTCTGATTTCCTCGTATTGGGAAAAGTCTGCTAACTGGTCTGTAATTACTTGTCGTTTGATTGACTTTTGAGACATATTCAAGGTCATATTGCATCAGTAGAACTTGCCACTTGGCGATGCATCCGTTAAGGAATGGCTGTTGCAAGATGTATTTAAGAGGATTTAGCTTGGATAGTATCTTGACCTCACAAGCTAACAAATAATGTCTCAGCTTTTGACACATCCAAACCAATGCTAAACAAGTTTTCTCTATTGGAGATTACTTCTTCTCGTATTGGACAAAAGTTTGCTAATGTAATAAATTGCATGCTTGATACGACTTCCTCCCTCATATTGTGCCAAAAAGCCGTCACATGCTGACTCATTCTGTGTGATGTAAAATAGCAATGGTCTACCCAACACTGGGGGTTTTAGAATTGGCAGAGTTAGGAGGTATTTATTGATCTTTTCAAACAACTGTTGGCATTCAAAACCTCATTCAAACTTGGCACCTTTCCTCAGCAGCTGGTTGTATGGTTCGCATCTCTTGGCCAGATTGGAAATGAATCGTTTGATGGACTGGATTCGCCCTTGCAAACTTCGCAGTTCCCTGATATTGGTAGGTGGTGGCATATCAATGATTGTTTCAGCTTTGGTAAGATCCATCTCGATTCTCCTCTTACTGACCATGAAACCCAAAAGTTTGCATGATTCAACCTGAAGTACACATTTTTGAGGATTCAAACAAAGCTTGTACTGTAAGAGTCTCTCAAATACCTGGGCGAGAGTTTCAATGTGGTCTTCTCTCGCTTTAGATTTAATCAATATGTCATCGATATATGTATTCATGATTTTGTGCATCTGATCATGGAAGATTGTGGCCATGGATCTTTGATAAGTTGCTCCAGCATTTTTCAACCCAAATGGCATTACCGTGTAACAAAAAGTGCCCCACGGTGTAGTAGAAGCTGTCTTAGGATGATCTTGGACTGCTAATTTGATTTGGTTATATCCTGAATATCCATCCATGAAAGAGAAGATGACATGGCCTACAATACTATCCACCAACAAATCAATTGTCGGAAGTGGATAATCATCTTTTGGCGTGGCTTTGTTCAAGTCTCGAAAGTCAATGCATAATCTAACTTTGCCATTTTTTTTAGGGACAATCATGATATTAGACAACCACTCGGGGTAATCGATGGCACGAATCAATTTTCCCTTAGCAGGTCTTCTAATCCTTCTTTTACAGGCCCTTCTAGTCGAGGATCAAGTTTACGCAATTTCTGTTTAACTAGCTTGCAACTAAGGCTTAGAGGCAAATGATGCTCAACCAACTTGGGGTCTAAACTTGGTATATCTTCATAGGTCTATGCGAAAACTGTTTGGTGGCTTATAAGAAAGTCCACCAATTTTTTCTTCTCGTCTACTTACAAGCTGGTACCAATTTGAAGGATTTTAGGGTCCTCACTGGTTCCAATATTAATCTCTTCAATTGAGTCATTAACCAAGGATGAGAGATGTTCTTGTTTCTGAATTTGAGTGAATTCTAGTAATTTTGACTCGGGTATTGTCATAGATTCAATTTAACCGACTATTTGTTTGGCAAATGATTTTTGGACGAACTTTCAAGGAAAAAGAAAAAATTGAGGCATGTTGAATTTCGACATACTGTAAAAAGGATGATAAAGGAAAAATTAAACAAAAATAAAATTGATACCAAAAGATTACTCGTATTGCATATCGAAAAGAAGTTCTTAGTTCATAGAGGGGGGTCCTCTCATGAGACGAGACAAAAAGAAGTTCAAGATTACAAAATTCATGGGAAGATTAAAAACAAATGTGAACACTATGAGCCCACAAGATATTTTCAATTTTCTTCATGATATCCCAGTCTCCTGGTGTTCATCTGAAAAGGGATAATTATCAGTTGTAAGATGTCATCTTCATTATTCCCGAGGCCACTGAATGGACGATAGCCACCTTTAAGAAGCAACTGAAATCCCTTAGGGTTTTTCATGAAATGAACGTATAAGGGATGCTTTTGATAACTTCCACGATTGCTTGAAATAGTATGGGCACTTCGAGATGATCTGCCTATCTCTATGTTCTGCATCCATTCTTCCAAAGGTTTGTCCTTTGTTGTTCTTATATTGGGTACATCCACCAAATCAATTGGCCTAGGGAGCATTGGTTGCACCAACCTTTCGGCCAGATCCTCAGCACGTATGGTGATGACAGATGGGCCAAAATTTCATTTGAGGCACTGACGAAGAGCAGATGAGATTCCTAGTACTTGGTGGACCCAAGGTCATCCCAAAAGTAAGTTAGATGATGGTGGCACATCCACCACATGAAATATAATGCAATGGCTAGTGTTTTCAATTATCACATTCATGTCGATGGTACCTTTGCTGTTCATGCATCAGCTATCGTATCTGTAGACCTTGATATTATCGAAACGATATTAATCTTCACGAAATCTCAAAGCTTTGGCCGTGAGATCAGGGCAAATATTTAAGCCACTTCTTCCATCAATCAATACATGTGGCACAGTCATTCTATTGACCTGGACAACGATGTAAAGAGCATCTTCATGAAAATATCTTCATTTTGAGAAGTCATTCTCTGAAAAGGTAATTGACTGGTCCTTAGAGGGTCAAATCCAATCTCCCTCAACCATATGCTCATCCAAGGGGAGTATTTCACCCAAGTAGCATGGATCTTCATCCGAAGAGTCATTTGAAGATTCATTCTCGCCGCCTTATAGGATAAAAGTCTTTGGGATTATTGAAAGTTTTTTGGATGAACTTTTTCTCTTGCCGTTCATCATAGCAATAAAATCCAAAGGTTTCTTTTCATGATTTGTCATCATGACCTCGTATGAACTGCTTCCATCACAAGGTCAGATGTGCGCTTGTAGATGATATGGAAGTAGAGTGTCTATGCTAATTGTGGCTACTGCCGCCTTCCTGTGATCAATAAATGGATTCCTTAATACCTCAGGGATGCTATCATCACCAATCTGGAGATCCTTATTGATGAAGTCATGGATAATGTTTTTAAGGACAAAACAATCCTCAGTGTCATGATGAGGGGTGCGATGAATCTTACATAGTTTTTCTTCATTTCCTCCCATCATTTTTTGAGGCTCTGATATTTTTGGCAAGACAATGGTTCCTTTGGCAAGAAGATATTCCAGGATCTTCTCACGAGATTGACTGAGAGGGGTGAATTTTTTGTCATAACTCCAGCCAGGGTGTTTATTTTTTCTTTTGTCATTGCCTTTCGAAAACAACGTGTTCTTCTTGAGACTAACTTTCTTGTCATGCTTGTAGCTATTGTTGTTGTCCTTTCAAATGCCGGCGTTAGCTATGAAATGTGCAAGCAATTGTGTTCTCCCTCCTTTCTTACCATCTTCCTTGTACTTAGGAGCAATGATTCCTTCAAAATCACCTTCCTCAATTCCTTCATCTATTGAATTTGCTTGTTCAATCAACTCAGCAAAGGTCTTGATCAGGGCATTGCGGATGAGACTCTTCAAAGGCTGGACAATAGTTTCCTGATGAGCGACAAAGCTTGTGTTTCAGAAATGAGCTCTTTCATCTTGTTGCATTGAATTTTTTATTTTTGGATGAATTCTTGAGCCTTTTCTCCTTGTTTTTGACGAAGACTGCAAATGGTACTGAGGGTCAGAGCCATGAGAGCATTCTACTCGAATCTTTCGACAAACATGTTAATCAACTTGTCAAATTCCTTGAGTTTGACTGAGTTGACATTTTCTTTGCCCCATTGTGCGGTGATGCCTTCAAGACTCCTTGTAAAATAGCGAAACAAAGCTCTGTTATTTGTTCGAATTTTGTAGCATCATAGAAGAAGGTTGAAAGATGAACATGTGGGTAGGTGGTTCCATCATATCTAACGAACTCCCTGGGTAAGCCCTTCACATCTTCGTCCCCTTTAATACCAATGTAATAATCCTTGCATGAGTATGAGCGTTTTCCTTTTCCCTTAAGTTCAAGATTGATAATCATTTTCTCCATTTCATAGAACCGACACTTAGTTGGGCTTTCATCATCACTTGATTCGACTAATTCTGGCTTTGTCTTTTTCTTCTTTCCCTTGATCTCTTTTACTTTCTCTGCAGAACTGTCACTGTCCGAGCTACTGCTGGGGATGCACTTCTTTGTCTTTTTGCCTTTTTTGGTAGACTTTCTCTTTCTTTTGGGTTTCTCTTTTAAACATCCAGTGGTGAGAGGGTTAGGCGAGATGCTTTCTTCCATAATTTCTTTTCCCTTCTTGTTTCTCTTTGTTGTCTTTTTCTAATTGAAAGGAAGCAACATGGGTTTTTCCTCCTTACTAGTTGTTGAATCTGAGCCTGTATGATCTTCAACCCGATCTGTAGGAGAAGATTTGTTGTTTTTCTTTTTTCTCTTCTGCTTGGCAACTTTTTCATTTTCTGGTTCTGGAGCAATCACCAATGCCTTTTATTCTTCTTGCTCTCTCATGAATCGCTCTATGAACAGCTGGAACATAAGGTAGCGTTCTGGCTCAATTGCTAGGAGACCAAGCATTTCTGGCCTAAGCTCGAAAGATGAAGCCTCATTCTGAGGAGCCTGTTTAGCTTGCGATCTTGTTTCAATTATCTTGTTGGCTTTCAAGTATTCACCTTGTGAGAGAGGAAAATGAAGAGTCATTGGGAAGAAGTGATGACAAAATGAATGTTCATATTGCATTGAAAGTTTTAAAAAGTTACATTCAAAGACAAAGATGACAATGACTAAAGACAACATAAGGAGTACATGTCACACCCCAACCTTTTGACCCTCAAACAACTTTTTTTTAAACATAAAGCATTAAGGTGTGACGACAGAAAAATTCAAAACGGAGGGAGTAATGCCATTAGAAACAAGGGGGCATACTTTCATTTATATAACAATTTCAATTGATACACAATTACATCAATGTGTATGACAAAATGCCCCAAACTATGTAATTAATGCCTAACAACAACAAGACATCAATATAACCAAAACATAATGCGCCGGCACTACAAACGACCCAAAACCTCCCCAATAGGATGTGAATGAAGTCATCTGCTCAACTTCATGCCCCGGGTACGCCAAAACCTGAAAAAAATAAACAACTGAAGGCTTAATCTTCGCAGAATGACAACAAGCCAGAAAAACCCCAAACCCTATTAGGTAGGGCTCAAACATGAGATAATACAATCATAAAAACAAATCATCATCATGTCATGTCAGGACATAGTCGCATCCTTTGCCAAGAAGACCACTCAATGGCCCATGACATATAAAGGCCACTCAGTGGCCAAGATAATACAATTTCAAATCACATGCACATCAATCACATACACTTCATTCACATACTTTCATTTTCATTAGCTTTAGTGAATTGACAGTTTCTGTGGGAGCAAACACAGGCACGTGCACACCATGGACGGCCCATAGCCGAGAGGCAACCCCCGTGGTGGCCCATAATAGTATGGATCCATTCATCTACTGCAGCGGTAGAGCACTCATCTATGGGTGTGTGAATTCCATGGAGAGATACTCAGCATCCCCTAGGACACCAGGTTGGGAAGTCAGGAGCCCAACGCTTCAAGCACATCACGCAACAGTACCCTGGGGCCTTGCGCCACCTGCGCTCTAAACAGGTGAGACTAGTGGCGAAGGCGGGACCACTCCCAAACACAGCTACATCCCACTGGCCTCTCATCTCTTATTCTTTCATTATTGTCATTATAATTGCATATTCACAAAATGACTGGCTAGCTAATGAGGTTGGTACACATCACGAGTGCACCCACACCTCCAATTGCCTCCACACGAGGGCCATACATATCATTACATATTTAGCTAGCCATCATACTGTACGAGTGCAACTACCCTCCAATTCATTCATTTGCATCATTACCCGTGGCAATGCAGATGCAACAAATCACAACATTCACATTCATAAGCACTCACATCTTATCAACCACATCATTCACATCTTTCAAAACTTAGCCAAATCTCAGAGAGTAGTCTAGATCTGTGATTGGCTCGTAGTTGTCCTAGGCAGTTATCATTCTAGGATACTTTCTGATGCACAATTGAGGTCGATGAGAAAGTAGGCTTGATACCCCACCTCATTTGTCCTAAACAGTTATCAATTCTAGCATGCACATGCACATGCGTAACAGTTTTCAAGACAAGCTTCTAATAGCTTTCCAAAACCAATTTGACCATGAATCAAATCATTTGCATACATAGATACATTTACTCACAAAGCAATCATTCAATCACATCACAATTATAGGATCCCACGATCCTAAGAACACACATTCACAAATTGGTCCCAGGCAGAGATTTGCCTAGAATACCGCAATACCTGTCGTGTGTCCACAAAACACTCCAAAACGCCTCGAGGCTTACGTCTAGTTGCTCAAGGTCTACTGGACGCGCTCGGTGTACCTGCAAACATACACAAGCGTTAAATTCTCTACTAGATTAGTTTCGCAAAGCATACAAATATGAAACAACATCATTGAGGCACATGTCATCACCTCAAAAGTGTGTCGACGAGTAGTGTCGAACCACAAGGCCTCAAAAGGGTGTCGATGGGGGCAAACTTTCAATTATATAACAATTTCAGTTGATACACAATTACATCAATGTGTATGACAAAATGCCGCAAACCATGTAATTGTTGCCTAACAACAACAAGACATCAATATAACAAAAAACACGACGCGTCGGCACTACAAACGACCCAAAACCTCCCCAGTAGGATGTGAGTGAAACCATCTGAAAAATCTGAAAAAAAGAAACAACTGAAGGCTTAGCCTTCGTAGTATGCCAACAAGCCGGGAAAATCCCAAACCCTCTTAGGTAGGGCTCAAATATGAGATAATATAATCATAAAAACAAATCATCATCATGTCGTGTCAGGGCATAGTCACATCCTTTGCCAAGAAGGCCACTCAATGGCCAAGATAACACAAGTTCAA
Source organism: Nymphaea colorata (assembly GCF_008831285.2). Classification (NCBI taxonomy): domain Eukaryota; kingdom Viridiplantae; phylum Streptophyta; class Magnoliopsida; order Nymphaeales; family Nymphaeaceae; genus Nymphaea; species Nymphaea colorata. The sequence continues at coordinate 12,883,674 of NC_045148.1, read as the reverse complement.
ATCACATGCACATCAATCACATATACTTCATTCACATACTTTCATTTTCATTAGTTTTAATGAATTGACAGTTCCTGTGAGTGTAAACACTGACACGTGCATACCATGGATGGCCTACAGCAGAGAGACAACCCCTGTGGTGGCCCATAATAGTATGGATCCTTTCCTACTACAGCGGTAGAGCACTCATCCATGGGTGTGTGAATTCTAATGAGAGATACTCAGCCTTCTCTAAGACACCCAGGTTGGGAAGGCGGGAGCCCAACGCTCCAAGCACATCACACAACAGTACCCCGGGGCTTGCACCGCCTGTGCTCCGAACAGGCGAGACCAGTGCCAAAGGCGGGACAACTCCCAAACACATAGCTACATCCCACTAGCCTCTCATCTTTTATTCTTAACACATTCACAAAATGACTGGCTAGCTCATGAGGTTGGTACACTTCATGAGTGCACCCACACTTCCAATTGCCTCCACACGAGGGCCACACATATCATTACATTCTTAGCTAGTCGTCATACAGTACGGGTACAACTACCCTCTAATTCATTCATTTGCATCATTGCCCACGGCAATGCAGATGCAACAAATCACAACATTCACATTCATAAGCACTCACATCTTATCAAACACATCATTCACATCTTTCAAAACTTAGCCAAATCTCATAGAGTAGTCTCGATCCGTGATTAGCTCGTAGTTGTCCTAGGTAGTTATCATTTTAGGATGCTTTCTAATGCACAATTGGGGTCGAGGAGACACTCGACTCGATACCCCACCTCATCTGTCCTAAGCAATATTTTCAAAACAAGCTTGTAATAGCTTTTCAAAACAAATCTTATCATCTATCAAATCATTTGCATACATACATACATCCACTTACAAAACAATCATTCAATCACATCACAATCCTAAGATCCCACGATCCCAGGAACACACATTCACACGTTGGCTCCAAGTACGGATTTGCCTGGAATGCTGTCATACCTGTCGCGTGTCCACAAAACACTCCAAAAGGCCTCGAACTTCACGTCTAGTTGCTCAAGGTCTACTGGACGCGCCCGGCGTACCTGCAAACATACACAAGTGGTAAATTCTATACTACCTTAGTTTCACAAAGCATACAAATGTAAAACAACATCATCGAGGCGCATGTCATCGCCTCCAAAGGGTGTCGACGGGTAGTGTCGAACCACAAGGCTCTCCAATAAGCAACTTCCCAACTTCTTGACGTTGCCACCAAACGTGAGAACTCAATGCTTCGATCAATCCATCACTAACACATTTCTATTAACTTTCTCTAGTCGAGGCGTCAACCCACTAGTTACATCCAACTTACGTATTATTTTCTCAAATAACGCCAAGATACACTCTTTCACAAAAGCATGCGCCACGTGCTCACTAAGACGGTTCTAAATCATCTCACCCATATGAAAATCTCTACCATGTTTCCAAATAGCTTAGACAATTAACACCTCAAACTTAAAAGATCATTATAGGCATGAATCATCGCTTGTCCAACATAATCCTAAACTTTCCCCAAAAAGCAACATCGCTAATATGCACCCCAAATCATCAATTCTAAATTCTAAAATGCTCAAACAATAATTATACATGCTCTAATAGATAATATTCAATAATCTAAGCTCGATTAGGTCTCGCTCACCCCAATCTTTGTGTCCAAACTGTCGCAATCATCTTGGCAGCCACCTCAAGCGTTCAAACGATCCCCAACGGCAAAAATTGTGTAATGCCGCCACCACCAACACCGTCTAGTCACTGTTATGAAGGGAAGAACACGTCCCCCCAGCTGAAATTCATTCAAACAGTGATAAAATCAGTGTGGAAGAGTGCTCGGTTGGGGAAAAGGAAAAAAAAAACAAATAGAAAATGGGGAGAGAGCTCGAGTAGAGAGTGTGTGGGCAGGAGGAGGCAGACAGAAGAGAGAGAGCGAGAGAGACGAGAGGGACGAGAATGTGCAGAGAGAGAGGCAGATAGAGAGGGGGAAATCGAGCGGGGGAAATGGGGGAGATGGCGAGGAGGAGACAGAAGGGACGAGGAGAGAGCTCGAGCAAAGAGGGAGAGGAAAAGAGGAATCGTGCGAGCAGAGGGAAGGCACTGGCAAAGAGGAGAGGAAGCTGCACAGGATGGAGGAGGTGAAGAAGGAAGAGGAAGGAGGAGGCGGAGAGAAGTCAAAAGTTTCACTTGAGCGCCACCGCCCCCGTTCTCGTCGCTGCCCAGCATCAACCTCAGTCTTCTTCTTCTTCCTTGCGCTGGCACGAGAGGCAACAGAGGGGGTCTGAGAGGAAGATGAGGGAGAAGAGGGTGTCGGGGGAGAAGAGGGCGTCGGGCTCACACACGGGTGGAGCTCGGGTCTGGGTTTGGACCCTGACCCGACCCGACTTGCATGTGCCGAGCGTTACATCCTACCCTCCTTAAAGAAAATTTCGTCCTCGAAATTTAGATCATACGTCAAAGTAAGAATAAGTGTGGATACTTCTTTCGCATATCCTCCTCAAGTTATCATGTGCTCTCCTTCAACCCATGGTGTTGCCATTCGACTTTCACTAACGGAATTCTCTTCGTGCGAAACACTTGCTATCTTTGCTCCACAATTCTAATAGGTTTCTCTTCCATTGTTAAATCATCTTGCACTTGAATACCTTGAAAGTCAATCACATGTGTGGGATCTGGTACGTACTTTCGAAGCATGGAAACATGAAAAACATCATGAACATGACTCAACTTAGGTGGTAGTGCCAATTTGTATGCCACCTCTCCAATCTTCTCTAAGATTTCAAATGGTCCAATGAACTTCAGGCTCAACTTTCCCTTCACACCAAATCGAAAAACGCCTTTAGTAGGCAAAATCTTCAAGAACACATGATCACCAACCTCAAAAGCCAACTCTCTACATCGAATGTTGGCATAGCTTTTCTGTCTACTCTGAGCAGTCAACAACTTTTTCCTTATCAATTGCACTTGGTCGGTGTAGTGATACTAAAGGGTTTCCAATCTTGCCATCACTCAAATCGGTCCAACAAGCTGGTGATCTGCATGGTCTTCCATACAAATCCTCAAAAGGTGTCATCCCTATACTAGAGTTGTAACGGTTATTATATGCAAATTTTGTCAATTTCACCTGTTTATCTCATTCTCCTTTCCACTCTAAGACACATGCATGCAACATATCCTCTAAGGTTTGAATGGTCCTCTCAGATTACCCATCAGTTTGGGGGTGGAACGTTGTGTTCAGCTTAAGCTTGGTAACCAATGCCCTTTGCAATTGCCCCCAAAACCTAGAGGCAAAACATAGATCTCGATCCGTGAAGATAGACTTTGGCACTCCATGCAATCTCACTATCTCGCCAATATATAACTCTGCCAGACTTTCCAAGGACTGACTGATTCTTATTGGCAGAAAATGAACGGACTTCGTAAGTCAATTAACAATCACCCAAATGGCATCATGCTGACTTCTGGTGTGAGGCAAACCAACTACAAAATCCATCGTAATGTCTTTCCATTTCCACACTAGGATATCAATTCTTTGCAAAAAGACTCTTGGCCGTTGACGCTTTGCTTTGACCCGCTGGCAAACTAAGTACTTTGCTATATATTCTAATGTCTTTCCATTTCCACACTAGGATATCAATTCTTTGCAAAAAGACTTTTGGCCGTTGATGCATTGCCTTGACCCGCTGGCAAACTAAGTACTTTGCTATATATTCTGTAATTTCACGCTTCATTCCAGGCCACCAAAAATTTATTTTCATATACTAAAACATCTTTGTACTGCCAAGATGTATAGAAAACTTAGCTTTGTGCGCTTCATCAAGCAACTGGCGCATAACCCCTTCATCTCTAGGGACCCACAATCTTCATCGAAACCACAATGAACCATCTTCATCTTGATGCCAAAGAGAATCTACCTTCTTACATTCTTTCATGTTCTTAGCAAAATCGAGATCTTTCTTTTGCTTCAATTTAAGCTCCTCCAATAGAGGGTGTCGTATCAAGGCCGTCATTGTTGCTTTGTCCTCGCCATAAAGATAAGGCTGTCATGCTATCATATCTTGCAACAATGTCCAAGAACAAGTCAACATACTGCACGTCGTTGCTTTAGCTTGTCTGCTCAAAGCATCAGCCACCACATTCGCCTTGCCTAGATGATATGATATTGTGAAATCATAATCCTTTAAGTATTCAATCTATCGTCTTTGCCTCAAGTTGAGATCCTTTTGAGAGAATATGTACTTCAACGACTTGTGGTCTGTAAACCCCTAAAAAATTGCACCATAGAGATAGTGTCTCCACATTTTTAATACGAACACAACCGCTCCCAACTCCAAATCATAAGTGGGATAGTGTTTCTCATGGTCCTTCAATTGTCTTGATGCATAAGCCACTATACGACCATGTTGCATCAATACACAACCATAACTGATTCTGGATGCATCAGTGTACACCACAAATCTAGAATGACCCGATGGGAGCGTCAAAATGAGGGTGGTGGTAAGCTTGTCTTTCAAAGATTGGAAACTCTTATCTTACTCTTCATTCCAAACAAATTTCACTCTTTTTCTCAATAGCTTAGTCATTGGTGTAGCTATTTTCGAAAAGTCTTGTATAAACATGCAATAATATCCTGTCAATCCCAAAAAGATTTTCACCTCAATTACATTGCATGGCGCCTTTCAATCCTGTACAGCCGACACCTTAGTCAGATCAACGAAAATCTCATCCTTCGAGATCACATGACCAAGGAAGTTTACATTCTCTAGCCAAAATTCACATTTCGAGTATTTGGCATATAACTTATGCTTGCGCAAAATACTCAACACACTCCTCAAGTGATCTCTATGCTCTGACTCACTCTCTGAGTACACCAGATTATCATCAACAAAAACAATAACAAATCGATCCAAGTAGTCTTGGAAAACCCGATTCATGAGGTCCATAAACGTTGCGGGAGCATTGGTCAAGCCAAAAGGCAAGACCCTGAATTCATAGTACTCATATCTAGTTCGAAAAGTAGTCTTAAAAATATCTTCCTCTCGTATCAAGAGTTGATGATAACCAGTCCTCAGATCGACTTTGGAGAATACCTTTGCATTCTTAAGCTGATCGAACAAATCTTCAATTCTAAGAAGCAGATACTTATTCTTGATAGTGACTTGATTCAACATGCGCTAGTCTATGCACAAGCGCATCGTTCCATCCTTCTTCTTAACGAATAACACAGGCGCTCCCCAAGGTGACACACTAGGTCGAATGAAGCCCTTATCTAAGAGCTCTTGCAATTGCTTCTTCAATTATTCTAACTTTGCTGGTGCAATTCGGTATGGTGCCTTAGAAATGGGAGTTGTCCCTGGTAACAACTCTATCTTCAACTCTACTTCTTGTGTTGGAGGCAAACTTGACAATTCGTCAGGGAACACATCGGGGTACTCACTCACAACAGCAACATCCTATAACCTCACCAGTTCATTCTCATTAGTCAACGCGTTGACCAAGAATGCCACATTTTCATTTTCTATCAAACGCTTAGCCTTCAATGCTTATCAATTCAGCTAGCTTTATAAGCATGGAACTCCACAGGTTGCATCTCACTAGTCAACAACTGTGTCTGCTTCTTCCTGTAATCTATATTGGCATAATGCGCATAAAGCCAATCCATACCCAAAAATCACATCGAATTCACTAAGACTCATGATCACCAACTGTACAGGTAAGTGATGTTGATGGATCTCCACGTCCACATCAGGTAGATACTCGCTACACGACTCTTGAGCATGCATAAGACTGACAACTTTTAAAACATACGGCATCATCCTAGCCGACACTTCTAGTGAAGAAGCAAATCGACTAGATATAAACAAATCACTTGCCCTTACATCAAACAACACTCTAGCAATATTGGAACCAATAAGTAAAGTACCTTCAATAAGGTCGTGTGCCCGTCGCTCCTCCATAGTAGTTGCACAGACACATCCAGTTGTCCTTTGTGCATTAGAAGGACCGGCGTCGGGCTTCTTCAACTCTTTTTCTTACTTTATGGGGCAATCTTTGATGAAGTGTCTCATCCCTCCACAATGTAAACACGCCCCGGTCACCCGATAACACGGCTTTCTGGGGTGCACACGGGAGCAAGTAGGGCACCTCGGTGAAGTCAGAGTGGCCACCGACCCCTGTGTGGCCTCACTGCGGTTTGGCCTGTTTCGTTTGAATGTTCGGTCATCACGCCTCTCATAAGGCTTTGCCCTGCCTGCAAGGTGTTGGTGCTTGACCTGTGTTCACCCACTGTGTGAGTGCTGGCCTGACTTCTTATAATGGTCCTTATGTGTCCTTGCTCAGTCCTCTTCCATGCATCTTGCCATGGTGATCGCTCGTCCAAGTCACGAGGTCTGCTTGACAAAACTTCGCTTCGCAGTCCATCACGGAGCCCACACACACATTTGCCTGCTCTAGCCTCATCTGTAGTGTAGAGCTACGGGCAATTCACATCCAAGTGTCGATATTTCGTAACGTATTATTTCAAGCTCAATTGATTCTACTGCAAATAGAGAAACACTTGCATTTTCTTGTCTCTGGAATGCACTGGAAAGTAAGTACTGAAGAAGGAATCTCTAAACTGCTTCCATGAGATTGATAGTTGGCCAGCAAACCGAATCTCACAGGTCAACTGCCACCTGTTCTTGGCATCACCTTTTGACAGATATGAGCCATAGTTCACTCTGTCTCTTTCTAGCATCTTCAGAAGATCAAATATGCGTTCAACTTCTTCAATCAATTCCTTTGCCTTGTCAGGACTACCATCTCCTGTAAAGACAGGCGGCTGCATCGCCATAAACTGTTGGAACGACACCGTTGTTACCATCCCCTGAAGCGGCGCACTGGTGTCTCCAGTAGGGGATGTATGGCTCCTCTGATTACTGACCATCGACTGCACAATTGAGGTCAATGTCTGCAAGGTTGTCAGCAGTATAGTCTATTGATCCACAAGTGGAGTCTGCCTTGGTGGGGTTTGGGCACCCATACTAGTCTGAGCATTCTATTGCCCTGATGTACTATCATCCACTAGGGTACGTGCATCACAATGGGCCGAACTTGGCTCTCTTTGTGCATCTGCAGGCCGTCCAACTCACTTTTTTCCCCTATGTTAGTACTCCATCTGTACAAATAAGAATCTTTGTTCTCAAACCAAGTCCATGACCAATCTTGCAAATCCAATCACAAACGTGCATTAGCACAATGTCTCAAAACATCGATCACATTACGTACGTATACTTTACTTGTAACAATCTTGCCATAGCTCTGATACCAAAGATGTCACACCACAACCTTTTGACCCTCAAACAATTTTTTTTCTAAACATAAAGCATTAAGGTGTGATGACACAACAATTCAAAACGAATGGAGCTATGCCATTAGAAACAAGGGGGAAAACTTTCATTTATATTACAATTTCAGTTGATACACAATTTCATCAATGTGTATGACAAAATGCCCCAAACCATGTAATTGATGTCTAACAACAACAAGACATCAATATAACCAAAACACAACGCGTTGGCACTACAAACGACCCAAAACCTCCCCAGTAGGATGTGAGTGAAGCCATCTGCTCAACCTGCAGCCCCGGGTCCTCCAAAACCTGAAAAAAAGAAACAACTGAAGGCTTAGCCTTCGCAGTATGGCAACAAACCAGGAAAATCCCAAACCCTCTTAGGTAGGGCTCAAATATGAGATAATACAATCATAAAAATAAATCATCATCATGTCATGTCAGGACATAGTCACATCATTTGCAAAGAAGGCCCCTCACATTGACCACGACATATAAAGGCCACTCAGTTGCCAAGATAACACAATTTCAAATCACATGCACATCAATCACATACACTTCATTCACATACTTTCATTTTCATTAGCTTTAGTGAATTTACAGTTCCTGTAGGTGCAAACACAGACACGTGCACACCATGGGCAGCCCATAGCCGAGAGACAAACCCCGTGGTGACCCATAACAGTATGGATCCATTCATCCACTGCAGTGGTAGAGCACTCATCCATGGGTGTGTGAATTCTATGAAGAGATACTCAGCCTTTCCTAGGACACCCAGGTTGGGAAGGCAGGAGCCCAATGCTTCAACCATATCACACAACAGTACCCTGGGGCCTTGCACCGCCTGCGCTCTGAACAGGCGAGACCAGTGGCGAAGGCGGGACAACTCCCAAACATATAGCCACATCCCACTGGCCTCACATCTCTTATTCTTTCATTATTATCATTATAATTGCACATTCACAAAATGACTGGCTAGCTCATGAGGTTGGTACACATCACGAGTGCACTCATACCTCCAATTGCCTCCACACGATGGCCATACATATCATTACATTTTTAGCTAACCGTCATACTATACGGGTACAACTACCCTCCAATTCATTCATTTGCATCATTACCCGTGGCAATGCAGATGCAACAAATCACAATATTCACATTCATAAGCACTCACATCTTATCAACCACATCATTCACATCTTTTAAAACTTAGCCAAATCTCGAAGAGTAGTCTAGATCCGTGATTGGCTCATAGTTGTCCTAGGCAGTTATCATTTTAGGATATTTTCTAATGCACAATTAGGGTAGAGGAGACACTCGACTCGATACCCCGCCTCATCTGTCCTAAACCGTTATAAATTCTAGCATGCACATGCAAATGCATAACAGTTTTCAAGACAAGCTTCTAATAGCTTTTGAAAACAAATTTGATCATGAATCAAATCATTTGCATACATACATACATTCATTCACAAAGCATTCATTCAATCACATCACAATCTTAGGATCCCACGATCCTAAGAACACACATCCACACATTGCCCCAGGCATGGATTTGCCTGGAATACCGTCATACCAGTCGCGTGTCCACAAAAAGCTTCAAAACGCCTCGAGCTTCACGTCTAGTTGCTCAAGGTCTACTGGACGCGGTCGGTGTACCTGCAAACATACACAAGTGGTAAATTCTCTACTAGCTTAGTTTCACAAAGCATACAAATATAAAACAACATCATTGAGGCACATGTCATCGCCTCAAAAGGGTGTCGACGGGTAGTGTCGAACCACAAGGCTTCAAAAGGGTGTCGACGGGTAGTGTCGAACCACAAGGCCCTCCAATAAGCCACTTCCCAACTTCTTGACGTTGCCACCAAACGTGAGAACTCAATGCTTCGATCAATCCATCACTAACACATTTCTCATTAACTTTCTTTAGTCGAGGCGTCAACCCACTAGTTACATCCAACTTACGTATTCTTTTCCCAAATAACGCCAAGATACACCCGTTCACAAAAGCATGCGCCACGTGCTCACTAAGACGGTTGTAAATCATCTCACCCATATGAAAATCTCTACCATGTTTCCAAATAGCTTAGACATTTAACACCTCAAGCTTAAAAGATCATTATAGGCATGAATCATCGCTTGTCCAACATAATCCTAAACTTTCCCCAAAAAGCAACATCGCTAATATGCACCCCAAATCATTAATTCTAAATTCTAGAATGCTCAAACAATAATTATACATGCTCTAATAGATAATATTCAATAATCTAGGCTCGATTAGGTCTCGCTCACCCCAATCTTTGTGTCCAAACTGTCACAATGATCTTGGCAGCCACCTCAAGCGTTTAAACGATCCCCAACGGCAAAAATCGCGTAATGTCGCCACCACCAACACCGTCTAGTCACTGTTATGAGGGGAAGAACACGTTCCCCCAGCTGAAATTCATTCAAACAGTGATAAAATCAGAGAGGAAGAGTGCTCGGTTGGGGAAAATGGAAAAAAAGGAAATAGAAAATGGGAAGAGAGCTCGAGTAGAGAGCATGTGGGTAGGGTGAGGCGCTGACAGAGGTAGACAGAAGAGAGAGAGCGAGAGAAGCGAGAGGGACGAGAATGTGCAGAGAGGAGAGGCAGACAGAGAGGGGAAAATCGAGCAGGGGAAATGGGGGAGATGGCAAGGAGGAGACAAAAGGGACGAGGAGAGAGATCGAGCAAAGAGGGAGAGGGAAAGAGGAATCGTGCGAGCAGAGGGAGGGCACTGGTGAAGAGGAGAGGAGGCTGCGCAGGAGGGAGGAGGTGAAGAAGGAAGAGGAAGGAGGAGGCGGAGAGAAGTCAGAAGTCTCACCTAAGCGCCACCGCCGCCGTTCTCGTCGCCGCCCAGCACTGACCTCCATCTTCTTCTTCTTCCTTGTGCTGGCACGAGAGGCAACAAAGGGGGTCTGAGAGGAAGGTGAGGGAGAAGAGGACGTCGGGCTCACACGCGGGTGGATCTCTGGTCTGGACTTTGACCCGACCCGACCTGCATATGTCGAGCGTTACAGTACAAGATTAACAATGTAAACTTTTAAGGAAGGATGGATGTTGGTCGGTTGGCATCCCACCACTTGGCGTATTCTTTCTTTACCATTGGGCCTACGAACCAAGTGTATTATATTTGTGTCTTCCATTCTTGTCAAGCCACTGTGAACAATGTCGCCCATTGATGAGAGCTGAGGTCGAATTTCAAAATAGCTCCAGTTGGTGCATGCACAGAAACCATCATCTACCTCTAAGAGAATTGTCTCATACATCTATCAACACAATAATCAACTATGAAGTAAGGGCCCAAGAGTGTAGTATGTCTATGATGATGGTGAGTGTATCGAGGTGGACCCTGACGACGATCACAATAGTCTCAAATGATTTCATCTTCATTTAACTGCTCGATCAAACGGCGGTATTGCTCCAAGACTATCAATGCTGCATTAATGTTTCTGAATAGGCTGGTTCGGGGTCCCGCGTGCTTGAGGAACCACAATTGCAAAACATATGTGCATCCTTATATGAAGTCGGTATCTCTAATGGTGAAGTGGGTGAGTCCTCGATAGAGAAAAGCTAGGGCCGTCATTACTACTGACAAATGTTGGGTCCCACTATGCCCCCATATTAGAAAAAGTTGGGCAATACACACATCTAGGAGATCACTTTTATCAGTAAAAAGGGTCACTCTTACTGTGCAAAGCATCATACAATGTTTGATTCTTCCTATGACTTTTTGAGGTAGGGTGGAAGGTTTAACATAGGCTCTAAATTCTTCATACAAATTTTTCAAGTTGATGTTTTGGCTCTCATGGTTTTCTCATAGGAGCCAAGTTTTTCGTCTGGTAAAGTAGGTTATAAGGTCATCTGCATTAACCTTAGTCAAGTTCATGAAGAATTGTTTTTCCAATGGATCATTTGGGTCACAAGTCGGGGTAGGGAGGTCTAGTACTTCGGTAAATTCATCTAATAATATTGTCATTTGTTCTCATGGAAACCAAAAAGATGAGGTCATTGGGTTCCATCGCTTGGTAATTGCATGCACCAAATTTCCATCCACTGTTTGTATTCCTCCGGTTGCCTCTGTCTCTAGCCCACATTCTTCAAAGTATGAAGGAAACATCCGATAGAAGGCGGGATGCCAAGACCAATATCATTCGGGAGCCAAAGGTTTAGACTCAAGGGAAATATAAGTAGGCCGTTCGGGCCCTTCCCCGAAAAGGATGTGATCTTAAGGGAAGGTGATACAACGTTGGAAAGAATACATCATGAATGATGACTCTAAAAGACAAGGATTGAATTAGTGGAAAAGATTGACTAGGTTGACAAAGATAATATGAAGTAGAAGTACATAATGAGGTTGTAAAACTTCATACAAGGTTTTATGCATATACATATGTCATTCAAAATAATTTATGTAGAAAAAATTGGTATGGGGACCTAATTGAGATAATTTTGTGTCTCGATAATCCAATGTCAAGTGCTTATATACTTTAGCCAAATGGCTTAGTACGAGCATAGATTCTTCCTTAGGCAACTAAGGGTAGGGTTCATCGACTTTTTCTCGATCGCTCGTCGATATACCACAAATTGTCACTCATGGTACTAATGAGGGGGCTTTCCCACCCAAGGTGTGGTCTAATTGTAAGACTTAGTCTTGTGCTACCGTCTAAGACCAAGCCCGACAACATGATGACATGGACACATAGGTATGAGGAAATTTGAAATGTAAGAAATCATGCAATGTTACATAAGATGATGATTAAAATAGAAGAACAAGCATTGTCTTCAAACAAATCTTAAATTGAGGACGATTGCATTTGATCCTATATCTAGGTGAACATGATTGATCTTCCTTAATTAGACTTATATGCAAGAAAGCAAATACAATCACTAAGCAATGTAATAAAATGCTTGAGATGGAAACATGGTTTATCATCGACAACACATGAGATGTTCAATTTAGTAGAAATGCATCAATGGAAATCATAGCCAAACGATGACAGGTCCCATCACGGTGGCCATCTGTTTGCATCACCAAAAACCTTCAGTATTTTGGTTTTTGGAGTGCTTTAGAAAAATAAGTTTTGTTTTCAAAATAAAAGAGAAATGAACTCGCTCGTCAGTATGAGGATCGACCATTCTCGGTGCCTTTACCGGGAGTAATCAATCCAAAAGCTATGTCTATTATTGATGTATTTCACTTTGGCTTAAACATCTTTTTCACTCTATATGCAGTGTAAAGAAACATTGAAAGTTTGATGTTTCAAACTTTTAAAAAGGTTCTTGAAAAATTACTTGAGAATGTGAAACATTTTAGGGAAAACTAGAATTGGGAAATCTTTGTACATATTATTTGGAAAGCTTGAGAAATCATTTTGAAGTTATTTTAGTGTTCTCTTAAAATTTTAAGTAGGTTTGAGATTTTGCTCCCATTCGATTACCACATAGTTAGAGTTTCATCTTATCTTGCTTAAGTTCTTTGGAGTTGTGCTTGGGATCATAAGTGATGTTTAAGTGAGTGGTGAGTGGAATGCATTGATCATATATGATTAAAGCATTCTTACCATAACATTTATATAAAAACATTCATACCATAACATACATAGAAAAAATTTGTTTTTTAAGTTATCAAAAATATTTTTACGAAGAAAGAAAAATTTTTTGAAATTGGATTGAGGTTGTACACTATAAGCATGATTCCAATATTAGGTCATTACTTGAGTTTTGGTCTTACTGAAGTCGGTAAATGAATATTTGAAAGGATGGAAAAGATGAAATACTACTATAGAAAGAAAGGGAGATAGAGAAAGAGATTTCAAAGATCTTTAAGTGCAAGATTTCAAAAGAAAAGGAAGATGCATATCTCTATATGTACGCATATACGTATATAAGCTTTTGACAATGAAGTCTTCATTTAAGTAAAGAAGGAAAAGAAACTTTTAAAAGAAAGAGAGAGAGAGAGAGAGAGAGATAGAAAAAGATGCACAAAATGACATTGATTTGAATAGGAAGAGAGATTTTAAAGGAAAAGAAATGAAGAAATATATATATATATGTGTGTGTGTGTGTGTGAAAGAAATTTGTGGATAGAGGTATTTGACTTGAAAAGAGAAGTAAAAGATTTTAGAGAGAAAAAATAGAACACATGTATATGTGAAAAATTTACAAAATAGCATATGAAAACATAGAGAAGGAAGAATGAAGAAAATCATCATGTGCATACATATGTATATGACATGTATATACATATGTATCTTCATGAGATTAAAAGTAACTTAAAACATCCAACCTCAAGTTTGATGTATGCCGGAGGGGAAGCTTGGACTCATGCAAGAGTTTAAGCTAAGTCCCCAAAACCATATTAGAAAGGATTCTTTTAAAAATATTTTAGAAAATATGATTATCAACATAAAACATTGTTATTTTATTGGTTGCAAAGGAATATGTTTCTTCCACCGTTGGGTATGAAAGAAACTTAAACCATATGATAAGGCGCTCATTAGAGTTCCTAATGGGATGATTAAAAGGAAACTAATGCAAAATGACATGCAAATGCATATTAACATGTACATATTCGTGAGGGTTTAGTTGGACAAGTCCCAAGCTCAAAAATTAATCAACACAATAATAAAGAAAGAATCCCAAACCACACTCTCATTCTCACCGTGCATTCACACATGAATAGAAAAAAAAAATTAAACAACTATGCATGAATAATATCTCTAAAACAAAACAACATTCAAGTAATAGAGAGATCATATTCTATCATAAAATGTAAATATCATATCGTCTTCTCATGCTCCTGGTCACTCAAGCATAGCTCATTGACTATAACACAGAGATTTGAGAGCTATCTCATATGGCAATGGGGAGATGAAAATGAGAGGAAACAAAGAAACTAAATCAAGGTTATATCTAAGAAAAGGTTCCTAACTTTAAGATAAAGATTGAGAACCATCTCATATAGCCATAGGGAGATGAAAAAGAGAGAAAAGAAAGGAACTAAAACAAGACTACATTTAAGAAAAGGGAGCATGATTTAATCATAATATGAAATATCATTTCACCTTCCTATGCTCCCAATGCACTCAAGAATAGATTTTTAACTTCAAAATAGAGATTTTAATGTTATCTTATATGGCCATAGGGAGATGAAGAAATGAAGAAATGAGGGAACCACAATAAGTCTATAAACAAGAAAAGAAAGAGCAACAACAACAAAACTATATTCGTTGAAAGAAATTGCATGATTTAATCATAAAATGAAAGACTACTTCACCTTCTTATGCTCCCGATGTACTAAGAATAGTTTTTTAACTTCAAAATGGAGATTTTAAAGCAATAGAAGGAAAGAAACAAGAGAAATAAAGGAGAGGGATGATAACTACATACCTCTAATGAGAATAACTTTTGAAAAAATGAGCACCTAAGATCCCCTTTGAGTGAAGCTCCAAGATGATATCTCCAAGAGGGTTGTCACTTGATGAAGCTTGCTCCCAAGTATTGGAGAAGGAGAGAGGGAGTGAGGATGAAAGAGGGAGAGGGAAATGGAGGAAGATGACTAAAATTTCTTAAGTTCTCAAGTGAAAATTTGCTAGAGCTTCTCCAAGGGCTAGCTCCTTGCTCAAGAGGGGGAAAATGTGGAGTATTTATTGAGGATTTTGAAGCCAAAACTCAAAAATTGATTTTTTTTCGAATTTCACAACATTTTCATCCAAATTTCACAAAATTTTAAATTATTTTTATTTTTTTTTAAAGAAAATAGGTTTTGACTAAGTGGGATTGGCCCTTAGCCCTTTAAATACCCATTTGGGGTGTGGGCAGGGCTATTGCCAAACAAAAAGACCCAAAATTGCTCTCCAATGGGCGGTTTTTCATCAAAATAGGAAGCATCGGCGTGCCTGGCGCTGTCTGTGCCTGGTGCGCTGCCCGACCACGCGGCGCTCGCTTGCGCGGGTGCCCACGCGAGATAGCGCACTCGTGCACGATGTGCGTTTGTGCACCGTGGCACGCTCTCTCTCTTTTTAAAAAAAATAAAATAAAGATAAAATAAAATAAAATGAAGACAAATAAAATGGAACACAAAGCATAAATAATAAATAAATAAAAGTTGTTCATATAAGAAGCATAAAATATAAATACATGTATTTATTTAAAATGTGTCAAAAAAGTTTTGTTTAAAATGGGCAGCCGACTCCATTTTGAGCTACTCAGAGCTCGTTTTGAATCCGGATTCAATTCAATTGGCCACCGACGTGTTCTAGTAAGTTGGTTAAGCTTCAAAAGTACATCTCGACGTGAGAGCGAAACATAAAACAAAGGAAAGGTTTGTGCATGCGCCCGCGACACTTATAGCACCAAACTTTGTTGTTTTGAACTCGATTTTGGATTTTTTGTTTCAAATGCTCAATTCGGATCTAAATTTGAGTTTTGGAACTAATTTGGATTTGATAGTTGGATCTTGGATTTGAATCTTGCGTCTAAATTTGGGTTTCATGCTTGGGTAAAATGACAGTTTTGAAAAAATTTGGGGTGATTACACGAGCCAACTCTAAAAAATTCGAGTCATGCTCTTGATATCAACTCACTTAAGAACTTGGGTTTTAATTTAGGCTTGATTTTGATTCATTTGACAAATGAATTGAACTCAAATTGAGCTTAACTAAGCAAGTTTGAGTCCACTCCAAGTTGGCTCGACTAGTTGAACATTCCTAAGGATGGACTACCTAACTGCGTAAAACATGTCGTGGTTTTCCAAGCTCATATCTCATTTTCCCAAATCTTATATGGTTTCCCCAACCCACACCTCATTTTTCCAATACCTACCAGGTTATTCTAACTCGTTATTTGTTTCCCCATCCGTACATCACTTGTCTATATAATGAACCCTTGTTTTTGGAAAATCGAAGTCCCCTCATCCCGAACACGATCTACCATAGCCTCTTGTAGGGTAGTGAAAGAGACTTGTTAAGGGTTGACAATCCCCCGTTTGGCATGGCATTGCCCCACTTGGCACAACATCTTCTTTTTTGTTGATTTTCTAACCTCCTGTGCCTAAAAAGAAGCAAAATACGGATGGCATCAAGATGTTTGGCATTGCATACACATCTGTGCAGGAGATAATCAACAAATACATGAAGATTTGGATCAATTTGTTTTGTTGTATATCAAATGGCATATCATTAGGCCTGATCATCGGGTCAGCCCACCCGATGTTCGAAACCCGAGCCTGGGTCCGGTTACAATAAAAACATTTTTTTAAATATAAAATAAATTTTTAATGATAAAATATACATTATTAATAAAATAAAAGTAATATTTAAAATTTATCGAGCCGAATCAGGCCTCCATCGAGTCGGCCCAATACATTATCGGGCCGGCCTGGGCCCGATGCCCACCTCTACATATCATGCCAGTTTCTTTAAAATTCTTTTACGCTTGTTCAATTTTGTTAAGTGCATTGACCTTGTGAAGCGATGCAATGCGCAATAATGTGAAGTAATGCATACTCATCACAATTAAAAATTTTAAGTATAAAATATCTTCAAGATAATATAAAAATGAAAATCTACAATCAAAATAACAAGTATTTGAATAAAGGACAATGGGAAGAAGCATCATGCAAGTTTGAAACACAATATTTGAACAAATATTCAAATATTATAAACTAGATAAAGTGTTGATCTTGTGGATGTTAGAACTGGTGTAGCAAATAGTTCTCAATCTAGATTGAAGATTTTTTTCACTTTTTACTGTACCATATGTAATTCCGTGGTCAGTGTGAGTTTGTGGTTCACACAAAAACTGAGTCCAACTGCTAAAGGTCATCAACCTAAAGAATGTTGTTCAATAAATTCGAAATCAATCAACAATGCCATGAATAGAGATGAAGGATCACCTTGTAATAAACTCCTAGATGGATCAGTCTAGTTGGACTTCTATTTAGGCATACAGAATGTTGGTTCATGCCAGTAGAATGTCGATTTCATACCAATCGTGAAATATTGTGGCCACTATTATAAGAACTTTGAACAAACCGGCCAATTTTTATTGAAACCAGATTGAATTCTCAAGCGCCAATTGTGAGTAATACCGATGATTTAAAAGCGGCGGAGACGTGGTAAAAAATTTGTCTCCTTCAAAAGTTTGGCTTATTGATTTTTGCTGTTCTTTTCTAAATAGTGTCGGACCTAATTTTTGTTTTTGCAGCAACTTGCACAGAAGAAGATGAGTTCAAATGCCATGAACTTCTACTGTCAACTAAGAATACAGAAAAAAAAAGGAGAAAAACTGAATAGAAGTTGTGAGGGGTTCAAGGAAAACAAAGCAAATTTCATAGAGAAAATAATTGTAACCGAAATATGATCGTCTTCAAGATAATTCTTCTAGCAGAAAAAACTAGTTCACCGAAGGGAGGGGCGGACACCGTCCTTCCCTGAATCTCTGATGTGAGTTTTTAAAATTGAGCAGCTTAAGCTGCAATGCGAACGGAATGCCGCCAGTAGAGAGAGAGAGAGAGAGAGAGCTGTCGCCACCAGAGAAAGTGCTGCCGGCGGCGGAGAGATTGCTGTTGCCGCCAGACTGCTCAACAAAGGGAGGGCGGACAAGCCTTTCTCTTGTGTGAGCTTATGAAGTAGAGCAGCTGAGCTGCAATGTGAGGAGGGAAAAGGGTTTCGATCAAAACCTTTTTTTTTCCCCCAATTTTCATTAAATTTTTTATAAACAAAGTTTAAATGCTAGTATATTTCCAAAACCAAGGCCAACTGCTCTCTGCACCACCATGGTAGGATGCGATCGCAAACCAAGACACTTTCTATGTCCTCTACTCTACGTTTTAAAGCCAAGAAAACCTACATCAAAGCTTTAATGAAACCATGGTGTTTTGATATTACTTTGACAATTGGTAAGTCCAAGAAAACCCCGTGTTGAAGTTCATATATTAAACATACTTTTTATTTCAAAATCTATCATGCCATCTAATTAATTGGTAAATATCAAATGTAGTGTTGTTTCAAAACAAGAACGAGTGTCTTATTCACTATAAGAGACCATGTAATTGTGGTTACCAAGTCAACAATGACTCATATCACACTTGCACGATGGCATTAACAAACCACATTTTCTCTTTATCAAACTAGCCATGATCCATTGTCACACCAATATCATGGACTTAATAAAACAAGTGAGCCCTTGTATCTTCGGAACAATCGGTGAGGCCTAGAAACCGTGTGTGACAAAGTTCGGATATCAAATATAGTTTTATTTCAAAATCTATCATGTCATCTAATTAATTGGAAAATATCAAATCTTTTTTTTTTTTCAAATAACAGAATGAGTGGCGTCATACTATAACTATAATGCCAGACGTTTATTCGAATAAGCAAGGCAGATCTAGATCAGGGTCCAGATTCGGACTTGAGTTCCCCACCCGAATGAAGAAGGCCCAACGCCTAAGGGTCCTCCGTCTTGACTGCCTGGGTATAGGGAAGAGGAGGCGGAAGATGAAACACAGAGGAGTCGAAAGTGGGGATGAAGAAGAAGGAGCAGAAGAAGCCGATCGAAACAGCTTCTCGATCGCTCAGAGTGGCATAAGAATGAGAGGTTGAGGAAGAAGAAACACAAGGGAAGGGGAGGAGTGTTAAAAAGATTTTCCTTATCTCATTTCCTCCTTGTTCGCTGCTTATCTTAAACGATAAGGATTTGGATGAACTCGCGTGAAGAAGCAGCATTGGATGAACTCGAAAGTTGTGGGATAAGATGAGCCAAATGTTGATGAAATCTTATACAATTTTTTTGTATATAAGTGTGAAAGATCAATGGAAAAGCAATGAATCTCTTTTCTCTTTCTCTCTATTTCTCCTCTCACTCGCTCCCAACTCGCTCCTTCCTTTCCTTAATCTCGACCAGCGCTCGCTTGATTCTTTCACAAGCAGATTTTCACATGATATCAGAGCCACTCATTGTCGATGTAAGACAAGGCATGATGGGCTCACCGTGCTTCAGTTCGCTGGTCCAGTCTGGCTGTGCTGGAACTTCCAACAACAAGATCTTCTCTGCTGTCTTCATTGTTCGACAGTAGTGACTTACACTAGCGTCTTCCGTTCCCTTTTGTTCCATTGCCTGCAACAGAGAATCACCACTGTTTCCTCAATTCTATTTTAGATTTGGGATTTTTACAAACCCGCTTGATTGAGCAGAAGAACAGTCAAGCCTCTACTACTGGTGAACCAAGGAGCGCCTGGAAATTACAGCGAGGACAATCCTCAGCAGTTTCCCCAATTCTATCAATAGGACGGGTTTTTTATCTATCTCTAAAGCCTGTGGGCGAGAAGAAGTCAGGCACAACAGGCAGGAACCGAATGTGGGAAGCCTCTGCGTCCGCCGGCTGCCTGTGTGCCATCCCTTCTTGTTTCAGAAACTTGAGGGCCATTGCTGCAAAAGATCAACCAACGCCCTCTCTTTGCATTCTGCCTCCTCCCTTTTGATTCCTGAAATAGAGAAGCAGGGCGAACAAAGGACGGCCACTATAGTCTGGCAGTGATTGCTGCTTCCGGTTCCCACTTTCAAAGGCCCTTCTGGATTTGTCAAAGAACAACCCTTCCCTGAGTGTTTCTCCCTCCAGAACAGAAATATCAAATAGCCCAGGGGCATTCCACGGTGACTTTGTTGTTGCAGCGCCTTCACATTCAGGAATACCAACATCCTTTCCTTGTGTTTTTAGCACCCAATGCAACAAATAAAGGACCATCTTTCAGGTCGATCCCACCAGGTCGAAGAGCTGGTTTCATCCCAAGCTTAGGGCAATCCCAAAGTGCACATTTTGGGCCCAAAGAGGCGACCAGACAGGTGCTTAGGGCAGAAGCAAATATGACGCCTACGTTTGCGACTCGGTGAAGGGTTGAGAGAATCCGCTGTCCAGCTGAAACTGTAAGGAGAACAGATTTCATGTCTGGCGAAAGTGCAGTGAGTGCCGAGAGCTAAGGCCAGGCGTGAAGCCTGTTTCAGTTGCTACAGGCCGTGTGCAGCTGAGAAGGAGTCGCTCCTCTCTTTGTTTTAAGTTTTTTCGGCGCCCTCTTTTTCTTTGCTTGGCAGCGACTCTTGCTCGATCGGAGACGTAACCAGGACCGACGGTTACGCACGGTGGTGGTCCAAACATGAATTTTCTGCCACCACTATCTGCAGCTACCATTCATAATCAAAGGCCGGTGGACCTCCATGCAAGCGATGGTACTGGTTTCTCTAGCAATAACAGTCAACCTTCCAAGGAAGTTGCACCTTCATTCACTATGGATGAGTATCATAAACTCTTATCACTTCTTAGAACTTCGTCTGCCTCTATCAATTTCGCAGGTAATATATGCTCATCCCGTATTCCTTGGATTATTGATTCTGGAGCAAGTCGACACATTTGTACCGATAGCTCTCTACTTCAAAAACCAACAAATTGTCGAGTACCTATAAACTTACCTAATGGACATGCAATAACTGTTCAACAATCCAGTGATGTTAAACTATCACCTTTCACTCTTGAAAATTCCTTGTATATTCCTTCCTTCAAAGTAAACCTACTCTATGTGAGTCAGTTGACCAAAGCACTAAACTGTTCTATAACTTTCTTCCCTACTCATTCCCTACTCATTGTGTCTTGCAGGATAAAGAAAGAAAAGGTATATATGAACTCGATCCAGTGACTTCATCCACAAACTGCTTTACTGTGTCCTCTTCCCAAGATCTCTGGCATAGGCGGTTCGGTCATCTTTCTCTTTCTCGTCTTAAACTTGTTGATTCTTATATAGGTTTGAATTGTGATTTGAAAAAAGAAATTTGTTGTGATGCTTGTCATCGCGCAAAGCAAACTCGCTTGAAGTTTGATTTAAGTAGTATTGAAACATCAAAGCCTTTTGAATTAATACATTGTGACATTTGGGGGCCGTATAATCAGTCCACTCTTACTGGAGCACATTATTTTTTAGGCATAGTTGATGACTGTACAAGATCTACATGGGTTTTTTTAATGAGACATAAACATGAAACATTTCATCTCATGAAAATTTTTTTGCCATGATTAAAAATCAGTTTGGAGTCTGTATTAATAATCTGCGCTCAGATAATGGGTCTGAATTTTTTTCATATGAGATAAAATCTTTCTTTCATATGCAAGGGACTTTACAACAACACAGTTGTGTCGCTACTTCACAACAGAATGGAGTAGCAGAGCGAAAACATCGACATCTTTTAAAAACTGTTAGACCATTGCGTTTTGACGCAAATTTACCAAAACGTTTTTCGGGAGAGTGTGTTTTAACAGCAGCTTACTTGATCAACTGCATCCCAACTTCTGTTTTGAAAGGAAAGTCACCATTTGAAAAATTGTTTAACAAAAAACCAAACTTCAAGCATTTGCGTATTTTTTGATCACTTTATTATGCTACAAACAATAACCACAGTAGAGATAAATTTGATATTAGAGCTCATAAATGCATATTTCTTGGTTATCCTGAAGAACAAAAAGCATACAAAGTATATGATCTAGAAAGAAAAAACCTTTTTACTAGTCGAGATGTTATTTGCTATGAAAATATTTTGCCCTTTCAGCAAGTCAAAGAGAACAAAAGTTTGCCGGTATTGCCTTTGCCAATTACCCAAGATGACGAAGCTAGTCCCTTAGATAACATTATTCATGATAACATCAGCCCAAATACACCTATGATGTTTCATGATATGAAACAGAATCATTGGTGGCCTAGAATGAAGTGTGAAATTGTAGAAAAATGTGGCCAAATGCCTAATTTTGCTACAAGGTCAAAGTAGAACATCAACAGCTTGGTGGCTTGTGACAGAAGATAGACATTCCAGTATGAAAATGAGTAGATATCATGATGAATTTCGTGGTAGGTTTGCCTTGCACTAGAAGACAACATGATGCTATTTGGGTGATTATTGATCGACTTACAAAGTCAGCCCATTTTTTGACAATTAAAATCAATTAGTTACTAAAAAGCCACATATAGTTATATATTGACGAGGTTGTGAAACTACATGAGGTACCAAAGTCTATTATTTATTGTGGATCAAGATTCACATTTTACCTTTAGTTTTATGGGCAACTACAAAAAACATTGGGTATCAAGCTGAAGTTGGGCACCACATTCAATTCCCAAATGGATGAGCAATCTTAGAAGATCCATACATTAAATGACATGTTACATGCTTGTGTTCTAAACTAGAAAAGAGAATGAGATAAACATCTGAAATTGATAGAGTTTGCATATAATAACTACCACTCTAGTAGGATGACTCCTTTTGAAGCATTGTACGAAAGGCCTTGCAAATCACCAGCTTGTTGGAACGAAATGAGTGATAGTAAGATCGAGAACCCTTTGGTTTTGCAGTATTGTATTGACTAATTGATAAGGAATAAGTTATGGACTACTTAGAGTAGACAGAAGAGTTATGATGACATTCGGCATAAAGTGTTGACTTTTGAGGTCGATAATCATGTGTTTTTGAAAATTTCAATTACTAAAGGTGTTTTCTCATTTGATATTAAAGGAAATTGAGACCAATGTATAATGAGCCTTTTGAAATATTGGAGAAAAACAAAGAGGTGATAATAAAGACTAGCACTACCACCAGCATAGAGTCATTTTGACGATATTTTTCATGTCTCCATGCTTATAATCATTGATTCGATTGATTTTATGTTCTTGCTAGTGAATTGAGGTTGAATCAACAACGTATAGTTTATGGAGAGACATCATAGCAATGGTGATGCTTCAATGGCATTACCCATCTAGATCGGGTGTCTAACTAATTGATTTGGTGTGTAGTAGTGTCATTGGGGCAGATTTTCACACCTAATGACCCCAATTGAGTATTTCCGTGGTCGCTTGGGTCTAGAAAGTGAGAAGTGTGAACCGTGGTTTATAATATGTGGTTGTACTAACACTCGACTGTATTGAGGTAGGCCGCGCTTGACTTTAAGTTTGAACGAAGACTCTTGGGAGTATACGTGATTAGGCAAGGGACCCTATGAAGTAAAAAAACACGAGGATAAATGTATATGTTACCACATGGTGACTTGCTTTGTCGTTGACATGTGTGAATTCATCGAATAGGAACGGTACTGGTACCTTCCATTCGAATCTTGAGTAGGAAGGTGACTCGCGAGGCATGCAACTGAAAAGCCAAATGAAAGATTTGGGGCTTAGATCGGTCCATCTCGACCTTGTGAGGAAAATTTGAAGAAATGTCCTACATGCATACTGAAACACTTGGCTTTTTCTAGAATCGACAATCTTCAACTTGGTACTTTTTTTTTCAACATACTCTTATTTTTCAAAATTTTAGCAAGATTGCAAAGACCCCTCCCTATTTGCCCTTTGATGGGTCGAATTATGGTCATCGTTCCTCTAATTTAAGATCATATTTTCTAAAATAAAATTTGAAAATCTTGCTTTTATAAAGCATGACAAGTTGACGATGCTTCGCAAAATAAGTAACTTACAAATATGTATTCCAATCCTATTTTCTCAAACAAAATAAGTTGAAAATTTTGATTTTCAAACTATCTTTAAACATGAATTCTAATACAAAATTGGAAGAACTCAAATGACTTTAAAATATCTCTCTTTGAACAATATATTTTTTAAACTTATTTCAGGTTTCTACATTTCAAGCAGATACTTCTACCCTGAAGACACCATATTTTGAACCAAAGTTCATTTAACATCTCCAAAATCTCTATCAATCTTTTGAAAATTTTGCTTAAGCACACATGCATATAGGATTTAAGATAACACTTAAAAATGTTGGAATGTGCAAAGGAAGTGACTAGTTCTTGGTCTAGTTACCCTCAATAGAGGCATTGAGAATTATTGGGCCTTCTACCGACAGGCAAGTTGCTTTCTCTCATTTGTTAAAATAAAAAACCCCCTTTTGGATGCACTTCAAAAACCAAAATCAATTTTGGAATGCAAACAATGTCCTAGGCACAGTAACAAACTGAGTGTTACTGGTTACAAATCGACAACCACCTTTAGCATATCAGTACCACAACCTTGTCAAACAGCATGATATTATTTATCAAACTAACAACTAAAATCTAGTTTTATTTCAGAATCTATCATGACATCTAATTGACAAGCAAAAAATGATTAGTATCATTATACACACCCATAATTGCCATAAGATAATAGCAAATGATATTATGCAACAAGTATGCAACTCTCACAAATATGACAAGTAATTTAATATCATACAAATAAAAATTATTTGAGTCTGTTAGTCCTTTAGGTGCCCAGCACCCCATAACATCATCATCATGTAATTCATCTTCTCTTATAGCTGGTCAATCATGATATTTTGGTAGTCATTTCACACATGCAGCCTTACAACTTCTTGCCCAACCCTTGAACTGTTTTCCTAATGCTTAAAGGTTGATAAACAGATTACGTTTTCAACGTTGTCTATACAAGAAGTTAACTAATAAAGTTAGGAAGTCTCAGCACTTGACCTTATCATCCCTATGCTTTCTTGTATAGAATCTTTATAGTCTGTTGGTAAACCTCTACGCAGCCTAAGGCAACTTCAGTACCATTGTATGTTGGCATATCTAACCACTACTTTTTCAATCCTTAATCTATTCAACATGCTGACGATGCCAATCCATATCCTTGTTTGTGGTGTTCATCACTTCATCCTCTTGATCGGCTGCTGAACTTGTCCTGGTATCGGTTAGTCAAACTTTGACTACCTTAGCACCAGTCCTTGTTTTGTCGCTTCAAAATGTTCATGCATAATGGGTAGACATTTCTCTTCTAAAGGGCTTTTGCCTTCCCACCCAATACTTCATCCTCCAATGCAACTTCCCATAAAATATCCAAACTACTTATTCTTAATAACCATAAATAACAAAATGAACAACACCACAATAAACACCAAATAGACACAAAACTACAGATCATGCCTCCTCCACTATCAATTCATGAAGGATTTACCCCACCACTCAGGAGCGGAGGGAAGGGGGGCCCTTTTGGGCCATGGCCCCACCCCAGTCAATTGAAAAAAAAAAAATTACATTGAAAAAATTGAAAATTTTTAGGTGCGCCATGTATTGTTTGGATTCAAATTTAGTTTGGCCTCACCCGAATCTAGAGGTTGGACTGTTTGGCCCGCCCTTGAAAAAAAATTTGGCTCTGCCCCTGCCACCACCCTAGTTTTCTGTTGTCCCTTATGAACTCCTCTGAATATTGCGTCTCAATTTGCGAGACTCAAGACTTCATGAATGGCAAGATGTCCCTCAACAGGAGGCAGGTTGATAACGTGTTCCCACATTTAGATATGCACCTTGTATACAATGACAAATTAATAAAGCACTGGTAAGTCAACACGACACCAAACATATGCAAAGGAAATAAAAGGTAGTAAAAAATGATAATTTACTTGTACAATCGAAACAAAAAACCACCATTTCTCTGGCTTCTATATAGCAAGTTGTATTGGTGGTCCAGTGTAGCCACATTCCATGTGTAGTCGTCACCACATCAAGGTCCTGTGAATTGGATGTATGGTGTGCACCCTCCCTTCAGAGATGTCAGTGAACAAAAAGTAGTCAAAGAAGCACAGGATGCATGCTCAATACTCCTTGTCCGCTGCTGGTTCCTTAGTGATTTTGTGGTGAAGGGGATTCTTTATAACAATTCAGCTTTCTAAACATTATCCTCTAGTAACTCCACCCTTTGAAAGGGACTTTTCTCTCCCTTTCAAATCGTATCTAGTCCAATCATGCACCACGTAATCGTACTGAAGATGCTCAACCACTGGTTTTCCATGACACTTGAGACATGTGATGTGATAGATAACCTCCAGTGTCATCTTAAATTCAATTTTTAACATGTTGGTTTCTGGGATCCAATATTGGCCGAGGATACAACATGCATGCATGCATTCATTTTCAGTGGTACTCTTCAAGAATTCCACCAAAGGCAAGGCTCTCAAGTGATCCTTTGGGAACTTAAATAGCCTCTTGAACCACTCATAGATTGCATCTTAGTTGGCATGCAGACTCCACTTACCTCCTACCTGAATGTTGAATAAAAAGTAGAATAGTTTGATACCATAAAAGCACATAAAGTTGTCATATTGCTATTATGAACAACAATCAGAGTCGTTAGTTAGTCACCATTAAGATAATAGGCTGACACCGCATTAAGAAGTTATCATATGAGAACCCTTAAGCTAATGCAACAAATAATTAACAAAACCCTTAAGCTATTGAGCTATTGATGTGTCACCATTTAGGCAATGGTCTGATACCACAGAAACAACTAAGTTACTGTGTCGCTAGTATGAACAGCAGTGTATTACAGTTAATAAAAGATTTCAACAATGAAAGAGGGATCAATGGAAAACACACATCCTTCTATTTCGGTCCTGGTTGAATCTTTGGCTTCCCCTCCTCCTGCCCGTTTAGTTGAGGATGTATTTGCTAGATGTCCCTAGAATTCTTTGTGAGTGTCATTTTGCTTGCTCTATCTACCAAACTGTTACTTGTCTGCACCTCCACACGTGGCATTGTGCTATTCCTCGTTATCAGAAACATGATTTTCTATGCCTTGTCCAGTTGCATTCTGATATCCTCTTCTATCATGGCTACTACCAAGTAGGGCATCTTGATCAACTGAATGATCGTCTATTTGCTACCTTCTGATAAAGTTTTGCTCGATTTTGCTATAGTCTCCTGCTCTTTTGGAACCTCCCCCATCGACATTTTGCCACTTATAGTAATGGCCATACTCTGCCCATCCTTATTTTGTCCACGAGACAGTGTCAGTCGCTCTACTACCTCCATAAACTGTGCCATCACTAATTTTGTTTCATTGATATGCATATCCCCCTTTTCTTAGTCCCCCTTAAGTCCTCCAGTGCGTTAATAACCCAGTTCATCAAATTTATCGTCTTCTCCAGCTTTATCTTATTTGCTTGTTTTTTATTCTCCAACAGCTTAGCCATGCTCCTTACCTCCCCTTTGTAGTATCCAAAAGAGAGGAGCAACCAAGTTCTGGTTTTGTGCACTGAATAAGTTCCAAGTCTTATATGAAGAAATCTTATAGCACCCAACATTCTCAGGAGTTTGGGGAAGATGAGGAGAGGGAACAAGCCATCGACAAATAGCTTCCACAACACTCTTCCAGTGGGAAGGAGTATCACAATGCCTAGCATTCTCTTCTCAAGAGCTTGGAGGAGATGGGGGAGACAAAGTTTCAGGCAGGGTTGTAGGGGTAGATGCTATGTCACATAGGTACGGGTATGGGTACGGACCATTTTCAAAAAATTTGGGTATGGGGGTACGGCCATACACACACGGGCATATATATATATATATATATATATATATATATATATATATATAATTTCAAACAAAATAACGTATTCACACATATATATCAAAAAATTGCAAACAGAATAAAATCATGGTCCAAAACACAGTATGAAAGTAATTAACATACAATTATACAAACATGTCAGCTTTCTTGATTCTCCTCAGTCGCATCATGAAGATTAGAACGGCTCTACATGCAGCACTCATTCAGTACAACGGCATGAGTGCAACACTCATTCACATGCCCTGCCGGCAAATGCAATCCACATTCAACAATATTCTAAGACAGTGAAGAATGAAAAGGCCTCATATTCTAAGACAATGAAGAATGAAAAGGAGGCCTCGATTATATTCTCTGAATCTCTGGCTTACCAGGAAGAAGATCAAGTTTATTATGAAAACACACAAAAAAGCTGCAAATCACATTGACACATACAAATAAACACACAAAACACATGAGGAAGCGGTTGGGCTATAAATCATCAGCTAGCCTCTCGGGTAGAGAGGGAGAGAGATTTGAAACCCTCTCGGGTAGAGAAAGGGCGAGCCAGAGGGAGGGGTGTTGGGTTTTCACTTTCAGGCGATGAGTTTTCTGCACACACAATCCGTCGCCGGTGTCGCCGGCGGCGAAGGCAAGGGTGGAGGCGGCGGAGCCGATGAAAATGAAAACAAAAAATGAAAAAAACGCAAAGTCACCTCCTGTCGTCGCTGTTGTCGTCGCCGTTCCGCCCTGCGTTCGCCGCCCCTGTCACCGCCGCTTCGTTGCCGGAGAGAGACGAGAGGTAAAGAGTCGTAAAGACAGAAATGAAAGGGTTTCGTTTTACTTTTTTTTTAACATCAAAATCATTTTTAACATTAAAATGAAATAAACATTTAAAAAAAATGGACAAAATTGGACTCGGTCAATGTTGACTGTGTCCAATTTTGGACAGATACGGCCTCCGGTACGTTGACCGTATCCGGTACGGTCAACGCGTACCGAAGCGGTACCCAGCCCCGTACCGGTACCGGTGTCGTACCGGTACCGGTAGGGTACGCCTCCTTTGGAGGCGTACCCGTGTATCATAGGGTAGATGTGTCCATGGAAGGGAAACGTCTCAGTACTAAGGGCATACTTGTCCAAGAAAAAGTGAAGCAACGATTAGTCTCTAGTTGGACTAACTTGGCAGCAACATGGCACATTAGAGAGAAATGGTCAACCGTTGAGCATCCATTGCCTCCAAGCATTAAATCTATTACAAACTAAAGAGGCAACTATTGACCCCACATCCCCTCTAGTGGGCATTGCAAATGGTGTAAATCAGGCCCAAGTTAGGCAAATACTTCAAGAATATCACTCTTGAATCTCTCACTAACTCAACAAGGCAATACACAAGAATCCTCTAACAAGAGGATAAGGAAAATATATTGATCTTCAGCCAAACAAGGCAAAATACTACAAGATGTGGCTTAACAAGCCATGACCTAAAAGGGGACAACAGTCCCTTATTTATAATGCAAGGGAAGAAGAGAGGAGGAGGGGAAATGGCTGTTGGGCCATTTCCAACGGCTAGAATTCTAGCCGTTGGAGAGAGGCCCAACAGCTAGTTCCCCTCTTAAATAATAATAAAGTGTAAAAAGAAATAGAAAAATACATAAAAGAAAAAGGAAAATTACAAGTATGACCTAGGTACCCTAAAATATACACATATCTATATATGTAAGACATATATTAGCACACTAATATATGTAATGTACATGCACATAGAGATATATATATATATATATATATAGGAATGAATACATTCTAACATCCCCCTCAAACTTACGGTGTGATAACCGAAAGTTTGCCAAGGAGAAATTGAAACCTGGCAGCAGCAAGAGCTTTGGTAAAGAAATCTCCTAGTTGATATTCAGAGGGAACATAGAAGAGATCTATGTTTTTCTGAAGGAACTCTTCACGAACATAATGACAGTCCATCTCTATATGCTTTGTTCTTTCATGAAATGTGTGATTGCTAGCAATATAGATTGCACTTTTGTTGTCGCAACAAAGCTTGACAGGATTCATGATATGAATTCCCATGTCCTTCAATAAGCTTTTAAGCCACACTATCTCCATTGTTGTAGTTGTCATCGCACGATACTCAGCTTCTGTTGATGATAGTGACACCTTATTTTGTTTCTTGCATCGCTAGGAGATCAAGGAATCACCTAAAAACACACAAAAACCAATGGTGGAGTGCCTATTGTTGGGATCTTCACCCCAATCAACATCTGTATAAGCAACTAATTCTAATATAGAAGAGGAAGACAGAAATAGTCCTTTGTTGATAGTGTTTTTCACATAACGGACATACATGTTTTTGTATCTACTATCATATATCTTAAACTCCTAGCAGTTTGATGTATGATTTGTATATATAAATGTATGTGTGTATGCATAGGACTTTTTTGTAACTTTTTGTATTTATTTTGTCTTTATTTTTCATGCCTTTTTCTAAACCTTTTTCTTTTCCTTTTTTTTATTATGAAAGGAAGTAGCTGTTGGGAGTTCCCAACGGCTAGAAATCTAGCTGTTGGGAGCCCCAACAGCCACTTCCTCTTCCTCTTTTCTTCCTCCTTTCTTATATACTTCCTCTATAAATAGGGCACTTGGGACCTTTGTTCTTTTAAGGCTTTTTGGCCTCTCTTGTGTATTCTTCTCTTGAGATTAATATATTTGGTATCTTCTCCTCAAGTTTGAGGTTTGGCTTTGCATTATCTATTGAAGTTGTTGGGATCTTCAAGAGTGTATCTCTTGAAGCATTTGTATTCTCGAATTTGGGCCTGATTTACATGGTATCAGAGCAAGGTTGTGGCTCTTTGTCGTGCTGTTTTTTTTCAAGACTTGAAGATTCAGCTATTACTCTTTCTTTGGAGCTGTGAAGCACTCCAAGTGTTCGATGTATTGCCGGCTGTGATTTAACACAAACACAAGAGGGTTTTGTTTGCTGACCTCTTTTGGTGATATTTGTGACGGGATCAAGCTTCCTTGAGGTGAAGATTGAAGCAGTTTTTGGCACATCAAAAGCTTCTTTTTTTTTTGTGGCTGTTTTTCATCCTAGCACTACCTCAACGTCTCCTCTACAAGGTACACATTATGGATGAAAGAAATTCTTCTACTCCTCTCCCTAAACTTACTTCATCAAACTATGTTTCTTGGGCAAAAACTATGGAACATTTCATTAGAAGTAAAGGCTTATGGGGACTTGTTGATGGATCTAAAAGTGAACCTCAATTAGTCCTAACCAAAACCATAGATGGTAAAGCCCAAGAACTAGATGGAGTGGAAAAAGACAAGGTCATGAGTGAATACGAGAGAAAATGGGAAGAGTGGAAGATAGGACATCACAAGATTATCACTTGGATTATTGCTTGTGTTGATACTACGACTATGGGCCAAATAGCAAAACATAATTTTGCTCATGATGCTTGGGATTTCCTCAAGAAAACCCACACTATGAAAGATGTGGCTTACATGTGCAATCTTCAAATGAAGATTGCAAGTCTCCAACAAGGGGATAAGTCCATTAAGCAATACGTTGGAGAAATGGAGCAATTATGGGACGAACTTGCCCTATTTGAACCCGAATGGTATGATCCAAGAGACATTGGAGTGAGGGAAAAACAAATCCAAAGGGAAAAATTTTATAAATTCATTCTTGGTCTTAGACCGGAATATGATGGAGTCAAAACTTCCTTGCTTCATAGACATAAGGTGCCATCTATGAATGAAGCCATAGCCGAGCTTCAAATGGAGGAGAATAGACTCAATTTTTGTAAAGAAAAGAGTGAAAGTGTTCTTGCTACTTCAAGACCCGGCGCTCATATGAGAACTTATAGACCTCCTCATTTTAATCGAAATTATGAGAATAATGGCAACAAGAAGATTATATGTTTCCATTGTCAAGAAGAAGGACACACTAAACCTAGGTGTCCTAAATTGAGGAGATTTGACAAAAAGACAAGTGTGGCTGGGACAATGTATGAAGAAAGCAATCGATTTGACGTAGACAAGCTTATTGATGCTCTTCAACCACTACTCAAAGGGAAAGGGACTTCTCCAACTTCCGGAGCAACGATAGCATCTACATCTTCAAGTAAGTACTCTTGGATTCTTGATTCTGGAGCTTCTTTTCATATGACCCCTTGTAGTTCATTACTTACCGAATGCACTAAGGAGGAATCGTGCCCTTTTGTTAAAACCGCCGATGGAACTCCTCTTGAAATCAGATGTGTTGGGAATATTGATCAAAATTTTGATTCAAAAGTTTTCAAAATACCAAAAGTTAGATTCATTCCCAAACTTAACTTAAATCTCTTGTCGGTTTCTCAAATAACAAATCATGGATGTGATATTGTCTTCTCACAAAATAAATTTTTGATACAGGACCATCTTTCCAAGAAGACGATTGGGGAAGGTTCTAGGAAAGATGATCTCTACTATGTTGATTATTTGGATCTTTCCAACCCAACTTGCAATGTAGTCAAGAAGAGTGACATCCAAATTTGGCATCAAAGACTTGGACATTCAAGTTTAGGAAAAATGTCTTGTATCCCTTTTTTGGAAGAGAAATGTAAAGAAATGATCTCATGTGATGATTGTATTAAAGCCAAAATTAAGGCTTTACCTTTTGGAAATAGAAATTTTGTTGCAAAAGCACCTTTTGAATTAGTGCATTCGGATGTATGGGGTCCCGCTCCTATTATGTCTAAAGGTGGTTTACTTTATTATGTCATTTTTGTAGATGATTTCTCTCGTTATGTTTGGGTTTACTTTCTTAAACGCAAATCGGAAGTCTTTTTGAATTTCAAAAACTTTTACAACATGATCAAAACTCAATTTGATGCAAACCTTAAAATTTTTAGAAGTGATTCCGGAGGAGAATTCATTTCCAATGAATTCGAAGAATTCCTAAAGGAAAAGGGAGTTATACACCAAAAGTCTTGTCCCAAAACCCCCCAACAAAACGGAATCGCCGAAAGAAAACATAGACATATTCTTGAAACAACAAGAGCTCTCCTTATATCAAAAAATGTTCCAAAAAATTTTTGGGCTGAAGCAATTCTTACATCCATTTACTTGATTAATAGAATGCCCTCTAAAATTTTAGAAAATATTTCACCTTTTCAAAAACTTTTTAATTTGGAGCCAATTTATAAAA
Organism: Nymphaea colorata; assembly: GCF_008831285.2. Taxonomy (NCBI): domain Eukaryota; kingdom Viridiplantae; phylum Streptophyta; class Magnoliopsida; order Nymphaeales; family Nymphaeaceae; genus Nymphaea; species Nymphaea colorata. The sequence continues at coordinate 12,850,734 of NC_045148.1, read as the reverse complement.
GATTCAAAGTCTTTGGTTGCAAATGTTACATTTTAAATGACAAAAATGATAAACTTTCATCTAGGGCTATTCAATGTGTCTTTATTGGCTATTCCGAAACTCAAAAAGGATATAGATGCTATGATATTGAAAACGATAAGGTCTATGTTTCTAGAAATGTGATTTTTTTAGAAGAAGAAAATGGCTTTAATGAAAATAAACCCAAGCATGAAGATGAATATTCCTTTTTATGGATAAAAGATGATGATTATGATAATGATGATGATGATGTTTTGCACTCTTCATATGATGATGCTCTAAATGAGGTTGATAGCACTTCTTTTAATAGACCACCACCAAGGGATGTAATAGTTTATGAGAGAAGGTCTCAACAAAACATCCAAGATTCTCAACCTACTCTTAGGAGATCTGAAAGAGATATTCATCCACCTCAAAAATTTGTCTCCTACGAGTCTTTTTCTCCAAAACATAGAGCTTGCTTATTAGTTATTCACTCTCTTGATGAACCTTCATCCTATGTTGAAGCCAAAACTAACTCACTTTGGGTTGAAGCCATGAACAATGAACTTAAAGCCCTTGATGATAATAAAACTTGGGACATTGTGTCTCTTCCTATCGGGAAAAAGACAATAGGATGTAGGTGGGTTTACAAAATCAAAACTAGAAGTGATGGATCTATTGAAAGGTATAAAGCTAGACTTGTTGCCAAAGGATATGCCCAAGAATATGGGATTGATTACGAAGAAACTTTTGCCCCTGTCGCTCGTATGACCTCTGTTAGAGCTCTTATTGCTGTTGCTTCTATTAAACAATGGTCCATATATCAATTGGATGTCAAAAATGCTTTTTTGAATGGTTACTTAAATGAGGAGGTATACATGGACTCACCCCCTGGGCTAGATGTACCTAAAGGCAAAGTTCTTTATCTCAGAAAGGCATTGTATGGTTTGAAACAAGCTCCAAAAGCTTGGTCTGATATGTTTAGCAATGTTATGTTTAAACAAGGTTTTAAATCATGTTTTTCTGACACAGCTATGTTTGTTAAAAACACAACTATAGGTACAATTGTGTTGCTTTTATATGTAGATGATATGATTATTACAGGTAATGATGCCAACGGAATTATGCAGGTAAAGACTTTCCTTAAGAATGAATTTGAAATGACTGATTTGGGTAAACTAACATATTTCCTTGGTATTGAAGTTGCTTATAGTAGAAGAGGATACTTGCTCTCACAAATGAAGTTTGCCAATAACATTATAAGCAGATCAGGAATCACTGATGACAAGGTAGTGGACACTCCTGAAGCTTTAGGAGTAAAGATGAAGATTGATGATGGAGAAATTCTAGAGAATCCCACCCCCTTTCGTCAATTGGTGGGAGCTCTCACATATTTATCCATCACAAGGCCTGACATATCACATGCTGTACATGTTATAAGTCAGTTTCAACAAAGACCCACTTCATTACACATGGGAGCTGCATTGAGGATTGTTCGATATGTCAAACACACTATCACTAAGGGACTTTTTCTATCCTCCTCATCAAACTTGAATATGATTGCTTATACTGATGCTGATTGGGGTGGAGATCCTAATAATAGGCATTCCACCACCGGTTTTTGTGTTTTTCTAGGTGACTCTCTCATTTCATGGAGATGCAAAAAACAACATAAAGTCTCTTTATCTTCAACTGAAGCAGAGTATCGTGCAATGGCTACCACCACCATGGAGATTGTATGGTTGAAAAGCTTATTGAAGGACATTGGAATTGACCTCAATGACGCCACCAAGCTCTGCTGCGACAACAAAAGTGTCATCTATATTGCTAGCAATCACATTTTTCATGAAAGGACAAAACATATTGAAATGGATTGTCACTATGTGAGAGAGGAATATCTTAGCCGAACAATTGATCTATCTTTTGTCCCTTCTGAATATCAACTTGGAGATTTCTTCACCAAAGCACTAGCTTCCGCAAGATTCCAGTTTCTTCTTGGCAAACTTTTGGTGATTACACCGTAAGTTTGAGGGGGGGTGTTAGAATTTATAATGTAAGTATACATACATGTTTTTGTATCTACTATCATATATCTTAAACTCCTAGCAGTTTGATGTATGATTTGTATATATAAATGTATGTGTGTATGCATAGGACTTTTTGTAACTTTTTGTATTTATTTTGTCTTTATTTTTCATGCCTTTTTCTAAACCTTTTTCTTTTCCTTTTTTTTATTATGAAAGGAAGTAGCTGTTGGGAGTTCCCAACGGCTAGAAATCTAGCCGTTGGGAGCCCCAACAGCCACTTCCTCTTCCTCTTTTCTTCCTCCTTTCTTATATACTTCCTCTATAAATAGGGCACTTGGGACCTTTGTTCTTTTAAGGCTTTTTGGTCTCTCTTGTGTATTCTTCTCTTGAGATTAATATATTTGGTATCTTCTCCTCAAGTTTGAGGTTTGGCTTTGCATTATCTATTGAAGTTGTTGGGATCTTCAAGAGTGTATCTCTTGAAGCATTTGTATTCTCGAATTTGGGCCTGATTTACAATACTCAGCTTCTGTTGATGATAGTGACACCTTATTTTGTTTCTTGCATCGCTAGGAGATCAAGGAATCACCTAAAAACACACAAAAACCAATGGTGGAGTGCCTATTGTTGGGATCTTCACCCCAATCAACATCTGTATAAGCAACTAATTCTAATATAGAAGAGGAAGACAGAAATAGTCCTTTGTTGATAGTGTTTTTCACATAACGGACGATCCGCATTGCCGCTCCCATGTGCACTGAGGTGGGTCTTTGTTGAAATTGGCTTATCACATGCACGGCATGAGTAGTGTCAGGTCTGGTGATGGAGAGATAAGAGAGAGCGCCAACTATTTGCCGAAAAGGAGTGAGATTCTCCAATATCTCTTCATCATCAATTTTCATTTTTACTTCCAGTGCCTCTGGAATATCAACAACTTTGTCATCTGAGATACCTGTTCTGTCAACTAATTCACTGGCAAACTTCATTTGAGAAAGAAGATAACCCTGTTTGCTATAAACAACTTCAATTCCAAGAAAATAAGTTAGTCTTTCCAAATCAATCATCTGAAAGCATTTGTTAAGAAAATGTTTAACCTCTATAATCCATTTATCATCACTCCCAGTAATAACTATATCATCAACATACAATAATAAAACAATTACACCTACGGAGGTGGTTTTTACAAACATGGCAGTGTCAGAGTAGCAAGATTGAAAACCTTGATTAAACATGACACTACTAAACTTATCAAACCAGGTCTTGGGAGCTTGTTTTAAACCATAAAGGGCTTTCTTAAGACGTAAAATTTTGTTTTGAGGTAGATCAAAACCAGGGGGAGCACTCATGAAAACTTCTTCCTGCAGTTGACCATTTAAGAAAGCATTTTTAACATCCATTTGAAAAATAGTCCAATGTTTAACAGAAGCAATGGCAATAAGAGTTCTAACAGAAGTCATGCGAGCAATAGGAGCAAAGGTTTCTTCATAATCAATCCCATATTCTTGAGCATATCCCTTGGCAACAAGTCTGGCCTTGTATCTTTCCAAGGTTCCATCACTTCTAGTTTTGATTTTGTAAATCCATCTACAACCAATAGTCTTTTTCCCTGTTGGTAGAGGCACAATATCCCAAGTCTTGTTGCTTTCAAGAGCTTTAAGTTCAAGATTCATGGCTTCAATCCAATTGGGATCTTCTTTAGCTTCAAGGTAAGAAGATGGCTCATAAAAAGAATGATGTGACATAAGACAAGCTCGAAATTTTAGGGAAAAAGACTCATAAGAGATAAATCTTTGAGGAGGTCTAGTGTGCCTTTGGGATCTCTTAGGGAGAGATTGATTAGTTTCTTGATTTTGGGTATCTCTTCTTCTATAAACTAAGATCTCTTTTGGAGGAATCAAATGAGTAGAATTGTCATTGTTGACTTCTTCAATTGGCACTTCTACAACTTTATCGGGTTCATCATCATCAATATCATCATCATCATCAATATCATTAGTCCAAAGAAAAGCATAATCTTCTAGTTTCTTGGGTTCATCTTTGAAACCATCTTCATTTTCTAGGAAGATCACATTTCTTGAAACATAAACTTTATCTTTTTCAATATCATAACATCTATAACTCTTTTGAGTTTCGGAATACCCAATAAAAACACAAGAAATGGCTTTGGAAGAAATTTTATCATCTTTGTCACTTAACACAAAACATTTGCAACCAAAGACTTTAAGTCTATTGTAATTAGGTTTAACATGGTGAAGTTTCTCAAAAGGAGAAACATGTTTCAAAAGTTTGGTAGGCATTCTATTAATTAAATAGGTTGAAGTCAAAACAACCTCAGCCCAAAAGTTTTTGGGAACATTTTTAGATAAAAGAAGGGCTCTAGTAGTTTCAATAATGTGCCTATGTTTAGGCTCGGCCACTCCATTTTGTTGTGGAGTGTTAGGACAAGATCTTTGATGAACAATGCCTTTTTCTTTTAGAAATTGTTGAAATTCATTTGACATAAATTCTCCTCCTGAATCACTTCTAAAGACTTTGATATTTGAGCCAAATTGGGTATAGATCATGTTGTAGAAATTTTTAAAGTTTATGAAAACCTCCGATTTGTGTTTGAGAAAGTAAACCCAAGTATGTCTAGAATAATCATCAATAAAAATCACATAGTACAATAATCCTCCTTTCGACATAATAGGAGCGGGTCCCCACACTTCCGAATGCACTAAATCAAAAGATTTTTGGGCAATAAAGTTTCTATTATCAAAAGGTAAGGCTTTCATTTTAGCCTTGATACAATCATTACAACAAAAGTTCTTTTGACAAAAATTCTCCATGAAGGGAAGATGAAACATTTTTTCTATATTGGAATGTCCAAGTCTTTGATGCCAAGTTTGAATGTCACATTCTTTGGAGATATTGCAAGATGGTCTTGAAAGATCCAAAAAGTCTATGTAGTAGAGATCTTTTGTTCTAAAACCCTCCCCAATCGTCTTCTTGGATACTCGGTCTTGTATCAAACATTTGGATTGTGAGAAGATTATATCAAAACCAAGGTCGGCTATTTGAGAAACGGACAATAAATTTAAGCTTAATTTAGGAATGTGTCTTACTTGAGGTACTTTTAAAGTTTTGGATCCAAAATCTAGGTCAAGATTTCCAATAAAATCAATTTCAAGAGAAGTACCATCTGCCGTTTTCACAAAGGAATAAGAATCATTTTTAGTGCATTCGGTGAGAAGGGATCCACAAGGCGTCATATGAAAAGATGCACCCGAATCAATAATCCAAGAATACTTACTTGAAGAAGTAGATGCCACGGTAGCTCCCAAAGTGGAAGGTGTGCCTCCTCCATTTAGAAACGGTTGAAGAGCACTTATGAGTTGATCAAGTTGGAATGAGCTTGCTTCTTTTCTTTCTTCTTGGATTGGAGCCGCAACATTGCTTCTTTTGTCAAAAGTTCTAAGTTTTGGACATCTTGGCTTGGTATGTCCTTCTTCTTGACAATGATAGCAAATAACTTTTCTTCTTGCTCCTACGATTGAAGTGAGGAGGTCTATAAGGTCTCAAATGGGCCCCCGGCCTAGATGTGGCAAGCACATTGTTGACTTTCTCTTTATCAAGACAAAGACGATTTTCCTCCATTTGAAGCTCCGCAATAGCCTCATTCATAGATGGTGTTTTAGAACGATGAAGTAAAGCGGTTTTGACACCATCAAATTCCGGTCTAAGACCTATGATAAACTTGTAAAACTTCTCACGTTGTATTTGCTTTTCTCTAAGAATAAGATCTTGTGTCCAATGTGGTTCAAAAATACTCAATTCATCATACAATTGATCTATTTCAGCCACATAATCTTTAATGGATCTATCTCCTTGTTGAAGATTATGAATTTTGAGTTGAACATGATGCATATAAGCAACATCTCTCATGGTATGAGTTTTCTTTAGATATTCCCAAGCTTCTAGGGCAGAATTTAATTTACAGATTTGCCCGCTAGTAGCATTGTCAACACAAGTCAAGATCCAAGTAATAATTTTGTGATGACCAACACTCCATTCTTCCCATTTCTTGTTGTATTCAGCCATTACCTTCTCTTTTTCGGTTGCATCCAATTCCATAGCCCTTCCATCAACAACTTTCGTAAGGACTAGTTGTGGTTCAAGTTTTGTCCCATCAACTAGTCCCCAAAGGCTTTTACTATGAATAAAGTGTTCCATAGTTCTAGCCCATTGTATGTAATTTGTTGACGAGAGTTTGGGAAAAGGAATAGAAGAGACTTTGTCATCCATGGGCACAATCAACAAGGTAGATCCACTTACAAGTTATGAAGAAGATGGCAGCCACGTGAAAAGAAGTCCACGGCAAGGATAAAAACTCAACAATAATAGAAACCAGTCACCCTTCCAACAGCCACGAGCTCACCACCAAGGGAGCTAAATTTCTTCAAGAAATCACCAAAAAGAAGCCAGCAAAAACACTCTTCTTGTGTAAAACTGCAGCAAGCAAAATCTCGAACACTTGGAGTGCTTCATAGCTCCAACGTAAGAATAAAAACTGAACCTTCAATCTTGAATGGCAGCAAGACAAAAAGCCAAAAACCTGTCTCTGATACCATGTAAATCAGGCCCAAGTTAAGCAAATACTTCAAGAATATCACTCTTGAATCTCTCACTAACTCAACAAGGCAATACACAAGAATCCTCTAACAAGAGGATAAGGAAAATATATTGATCTTCAGCCAAACAAGGCAAATACTACAAGATGTGTCTTAACAAGCCATGACCTAAAAGGGGACAACAGTCCCTTATTTATAATGCAAGGGAAGAAGAGAGGAGAAGGGGAAATGGCTGTTGGGCCATTTCCAACGGCTAGAATTCTAGCCGTTGGAGAGAGGCCCAACAGCTAGTTCCCCTCTTAAATAATAATAAAGGTGTAAAAAGAAATAGAAAAATACATAAAAGAAAAAGGAAAATTACAAGTATGACCTAGGTACCCTAAAATATACACATATCTATATATGTAAGACATATATTAGCACACTAATATATGTAATGTACATGCACATAGATATATATATATATATATATATATATATATATATATATATATATAGGAATACATACATTCTAACAAATGGGACATAGAATAATCACAAGATTCAAAATTTGAATGATGTGTCTGCCCTTCCAGCATGAAATTACCAAAAAAAATTATGCCCTTAACTAGTCAAACCTCACCACTATTCAGGATTTGCATTGGCTAGAGGATGATGCCACTTCTTGATGATGATGCCCCAGATTGCTTGAACAACCGCAACCGTTGCATTCCCATTTGCTTAACTCATTGGAGTGAGGCAACATACCATTAGTAGGAAAGCAGACAAAATAAGTAAGCTAGAACATTGGCCTAATGAGCATTTCCAACACTTGAAGTTTTCTCCATTGATATCCTCATGAGAATTTTCTTTTGTATGCTTGCATACAATGTTGATTTTGCAGGTTACTTGTTTGCCATTCAATGAGGAGAGTAAAGGAGAAAGGAGATACCCTCAATTGCCCAAACTGAAGAATAATGCTTCAAAACTAGTGAGAAAGCCAGATTATGTAGACATTGTTGATGAGTACCAAGATACTACAGCAAAAACTTATTACGTACTGAATGATATGAGACAAAAGAATGATAAAATGACTAAGTCATTGGCAAGCAAGGCACCTTCAGTCTCTGAGGCATAGAAGAAACAAATGTTGATAAAGGCTTGCAAGTTACCAGCTAAGGAGAATGATGATGATGTGATAATGGATGAAAATCATGCTAGAAGTCTTGTTGGTGAGGCCCAAATGTAGTTAGAAGAGCAGGGTTTTCTATCATATTCATATAAAGTAGCTAAATATTTCGCTTTGAACTACTATTTATCTACATAGTTTCTTCGTTGACGTCATGGTTTACTAATAGGGCGCTCATACCACTTGCACTGAGTGACATACATAAGAAAAGAATAAAAATAAAAAAAATTGACAGCAACAAATAACAAAACCAACAAGATTGAGAAGCTTTGATGGTGATAAACCTAACAAAACAAAAAGATCAAAATTTTTTACAACGATATAAATAATAGAACTATGAGGTCAAAAGCATTGGCAATGACATACATGACAAAACAACAAAATCAACAAGTTTAACTCTGACATGCATAACATAACACCAAATATGAATGTACCTTATGCACTCACAATCTACAAAGAATCCCGTCCACTGAGCCGGGCTTTATATGGTACCTATGTAATTGTTCAAGCTTTGTGTGCACTGATAGCAAACATCGACTTTGGACAAAAAAGTAGATATGCGTTCACATATCCAAATCTATACCACATGTTCGGTTAGCAAAGTAGCACAAACATAAAAGTAAGCACACAGTAGTATAGAAAATAAGCCTACACCATGAGCATTTCTTTGCTGATCCTAAATATTTGGTTGTAATCCTTTGAGAATCATTACGAGGCATCGCTGAAAAATGTTCTATTTTTTCATAAAAATATGTTCTCTCAAGAAAGGCTAGAGAAGATATTGACCCTAAAAAGGAGGTTTGGAAAACTAATACAGGTTCACATTCATATACATGAGAATTATACAAGAACAAGAATAATTCTTTAATTTTATTTGAAAAACAGAAATGAATTTACTTGAAGTTATAAGGATATTTGTTGCAATTTCCAAACCAAATTTGCATCTACCCCAGCACTTAAAGCCCCATATCTTATAATATATAGGCATTGGACTGGTTCTGATGCAGGCTGCCAGGAGAGAGGGCTACTGCAACCTTATTGTTACAAAAAAAAAAAAAAGGAATATATGTACGAAAAAAAAAAATCAAGTCTTCGGCAATTTAACACTCAGATGAAAAAAGGCTGGTGTTGGGATACCAAAATAGATAAAAGTATTTTTATCAAAACAACAAAACCTATGCCTTCTGTACAAAACTGTCAAAAGGCTTTCTTAATGTGAAGACACCAATATTTAGGGCCCAAAACGACTCGAACCTTTCCCTAAGAATGTTTAAGCAGATATCGTATCTCCCAAGCTATATCAATAGCTTGCAATCATCTGCTCCATGGTCTAGCTTGGATGCCAGTTTTGGTCAAGGTACCAGATCTGTCCCTTAAGGTGAAGACAATCATTTGGGTGCATCCATTCTCAAAAGTGAGCTGGACTGGCTGATATGATAAATCCGATGATGAAGGCTCATTATTAGTCTTCACTCATTTTTTAGGGAATTTGAGCATGTGCCTTTGGAGTTCTAGCTAGGGCCGTTCCATTGGCCTAACATGTGCATTGCACTGCTTCCATCCCATGGTCCTTAGATCACCCCTTAACTACTTGGGCACACAACTCCTAAATCAACCGAGTGTGTAGCTGCTGGCTGTTGCTTCCTTCTCAGTGGGTTCCCAAAACACTAAATCCACTGCCAATTTTGAAGGTACTTTCTAAACCAAATCTCTTGAACACGAAATGCTTCAACATGATCTTGCTCATTCATTTATTTACGTTACAGCTTGTCTTGGATGAAAGGAAAGTGAAAGAAAAGAAAATGACAGAAATACATGTGATTGGATGGTTTATTAAGGACAAGGAAACAAACCTTTTAAATGTGTTTGGATGTAAAAGAAAGGGAGGAGAAAGAAATGATTGCCCTGTGTAATTCCAATCCCTCCAAAATTGGAGAGACTGGGACGGAGGTGCATACCCTTCACTTCCCTCTCACTTCCCTCCATCCAAACAGGCCCTAACCAACGGTGTAAATTTGGTTGCAAATCAGCTTGCTACACATAAAATTAGATTCGAAGTTCGATTCTGTATAAACAAGAACCAGGAACCCCATGGAAAACCTAAGTAGTTTATGCCTGTAAATAATCCTAAGGGGGTGTCTTGCAACAGGCAAGCTGCTGGGAAAAGTGTTCCATAAATTCATGGAACATGCATTTGAACTAGATACACAGTATTCCTTTGTCCTATTATTTTTCAGATTGATGACATTATCCATCCAATAATTCAGTTAGGAATCTCTTATTGAGATATTATGAAATACGTAATTGGTTACATTTCATATAGGAATTGCAATCTCATCAGGAATACTGTTCCCATCCGAACAAGGTTTTTTTCCCAAACCCAAGTACGATTTGAAGAGCACACGATATCTTATTTGCATGACTTTCAGCCCTACGGCACAAGCCGATGCTCTCACTTTACAGCAGAAGTTTACTACCAGATGAACTAATGATCCTTCAATATCCAAGAAACGCACAATTTTTAGAAATGTAAGAAAAATGGAACCAAAATGATCGGGCATCTTAGATGCCTATCTCCAATTATCTAGTGTTAAATATGCTGTAAATCTTCAAATGGTTGTTCTAGAGACCCCCATTGGAACCTACCTAGACAATTTATTTTACTTAAAATACTGATCCAAATCTCATAAAAATAAGAAATGTAAGCCAAAAAAAATGTCATGGGAATATGCCTTTAGATTTCCACTCCATCAAGTTTGTGGATGGTCACAAATATTGTTTTCATGTTTTAAACGATGAGATTTTTCTCAAGAAATAATAAGACAACATCAAGAAAATAAGTAGATAACAAATAAAAATTAGTAGAAACAAGCAGTTTGGCATTAAAAAAAAGTTTCTCTGTCGCTTTATTCGCTTGACTTATTTTTTGCTTTAAGGCATTTTTTCTTTTCCCTTTTTTTTTAAACACTTGTCTTTTGTGACTATGCTTGATGGAGGTTTCTTTGTGCACATTTGCATCCAGAGCTCGTGTGTGGATATAGGGCCACCAATTGCAGGAATTCAACCTCCCCCTTAATGCGGCGTCGCACAATCAAACATGATCAAGGCATCCAAATCTAAAACGTAATACTAGATCCAGACCTAATACCTGTCGTACCTGTGCACCCCTGGAAAAGGAAGGTGAAATACGTTTCTAATAGCTGACATTATTCAAGATAAGCAGAAAGAAAATCATCATTTGGTGCCGGATCCTGACCCTTTGCCAAAAGATAAGTACGTGTTTCTCGGTCGATTCAAAAATTCAGAAGCCAGTGATAGGTTCCTCTTCAACTCAACAAGGTTGACACCACTAGGGAGCAGCATATGCCTGACCTTGTCTGCAGATAGCCTACCAGTGGCTTCAGCATGGAAATCGTGGATGTGACAAATTTGGGTCCACCAATTTTCTGCTGCATTTTTCATAGCAGGAATCACGTTGGATCTGGCGAACTTCAGTGTACTGTTACCTGTTACAGAAAATGCTGAAAAACCCCAAAAGAATTTTGTTAATCCCAGAAACACATCTATAAGTACAGCAGAAGCTGCAGTAGCTATCTTTATTTGCTTCTCCCCTGATTTTTAAGCTAAAAAGACGCGTGACTTGGACTTATTTTTATAAACAACAATGGAATTTCTTTTTTTCTTATAACAATGCCAATTATAAACATCAAGCACGACATTGTCACCAGAAAATTCTCAATTTACCAATCATATATGCAATATCCATGTTCACGTGACAAATTTCAGAAAACCTTGTTGTACAGCAGTTTGTCTTCAATCAAGAGAATAAAAAAGAAAGCTGGCTAAGTCAATAACAGTATAAACCTTCAAAGTCGAAAATAAATCAGGCTGCCTCTTGGACCATGAACAAAAACAGCCAACAACACTTTGTTACGGGGTGTCACCATGTGCAAGTTGTCATATCTAACTTAATTAATAAAGAAAATTGGCTAACTCGATAACAGTATAACCTTGAAAGTCGAACATAAAACAGACACTGCCTCTTGGACCACGAACCAGAACAGCCAACAACATTTTGTCACAAGGTGTCACCATGAGCAAGTTGTCATATCTGAATTAATTCCTACAAAATGACTGCCACATGGTGTCATTTGGTATCGTAGAAGGCAGATAATATGCCAGTGATTTTTCCAGTTATAGTTAAAACCTCCCCAGGATAGCCAAGGCAAAGGTGAACGTTAACCTCAAAGCTAGGGCAGAACGGGAACAGCCAAAACCTTGATAAGGTTCATATAGAATGAGTGTCCTGCTACGCCATGTAATGGCATAATGAGCACACTCAACTGTGAGCGTCTGATTTGTCGGCCTTTTTTTAAAAAAAAAAAATTACACTGCTCCCCGATAGATCGGAAAGTGACTAAGTGGGGTGCCAGTAGCTTCCCCTGCCAGGCATCGTCAGCAGCGATGCTCCTACGGACATCGTCAGCACCAGTGCCTCCCGCCACTAAAAGAACTGGACCTATGGGGCAAAGTTTCTTGGGTTGGGAAAGACGGTCACTGCCCCCCGCACTGCCAGGGATGGCCGGTCGGTCCTGGACTGCCAGTGATGCCCCGCCAAGTGCAGCATCAGGGCCTTGACAAGGCTTTTTTTTTCTTGGGTGGGCAGAAGGCTGTCACCTTCCCTCAACCGCCATTCGCTGATTTTTTTTTATTTTTTTCAGCTTTTTTACTGTTTTATTTCCCCTACAGCCCTACTTTTAGGTATTTAAGGTGACTCCCTACATGCAATATGATGCTTATTATTTTATTATTTTAACTACTAGGTATTTTCTTATTAGTTAATCATTTAGTTTATTTTACCTAACATTTTGAATTTTGTATTTTTTAAATCTTCACGATTTTTGGAAAAAGCAATTTAAAAAAGATATTTGAGAAAAACCTCACTGATAAAAACTCAAGAATTATGCCTGTGGCTATATATAAATAGCAAAGTTACACCTGAGTCATCCCAAGAATGATGTCTGTGGCTATATATATAGCTACATTACACGTGAGTCATCCGATATTCCTCAGATGGGACAATTCACGGTTTTTATTTTTACAAAAACTTTAAAAAAAAAAAAGGAATCCTGTGAAGGGGTAACAATAAAAGGGTACTAAATTGATTTTTAACAGTTTTTTTTTCTAAAATATCATGATACCTGTGGCTACATATATCTAGTAATTGGTAGATCCCAGACGATTAGGTCAGGGACAAAAACCAGACCATCAAAAATTGATTGCTGAAGTTTTTTTTTTTGTACAATCTAACCGTATAGGTAGGATTTTAATAATAATTTGGTGAGAATTACATATTAAGTAAAGTCATTTTTTTAATTTAACACATTTTTCTAGTAATCAAAAACTGAACAGCTCTTATGACACCAAAATTTTGTAGTAGGAAAATAAGTGTGTTTCTTAAAAATAACTTGAATTAAAACATGTTTTATGTAGAATTTGTATTTACAAACATAGTAGAATGTTCAATTTTGTTTAAAATCATTTTTGACAATAACTTAGTAGGTCTGGTTTTTTGTCCCTGACCTAGGTGGTCTGGGATATACCAATTTTCCTATATATATATATATATATACACACACACACACACACACAACAAAAATTCTATACTTTAGGGAGTGGTGGAGAAAATCCAAAGGAGAATTTCCACATGGAGAAACAATCAGCTATCTAAATGAGGTCTAATGGTTCTCCTCCAGCAGTGTGGCTTCGGTACCTATTTAACTATTGTCATCTATTACCCCAGCGAGGTAGACCACTGGCAGATCACAGATACTGTTTTCCATTTCCAGAGGGATCCCAGGAGGATGGAGGCCTTAAATTTCATTGGATCTCATCAGACACACCGTGCATATATATACTGAGGGAGAAGAGAGTGGAGGGAGAGAGAGAGAGAGAGAGATGCAATGGTGAAAAAATATGCAGGGAAGGTCCCAGTTTAAGTGGGTGTAGACTCAATTTTAGTCCTGATTTTTCCATGTCCATAACTGCAAAATATCAGCTTCATAAATGGACTTTTATCACTGCTTTCAACCCTATGAAAGAATTAGAAACTACCTACTTTAATATCATTTATAGATCTTGACTATCCGTTTGCATATGTTCGAGACTATCCCAAGATAATAGCTACTAGAGTGGCTGTGTAAACAGAAAATATCAGGCAAAAGGAATCAACTATCTGTCATTTCAAATTTAGAGAACCAATAAGCAAGTGGAAGGTGTCATATAGAACAGTAATATGTTATATTATGTAAAATACTATGGATTTGTAAGATAGAAGTATTAAAAATGAAAACGATAATGCAATAAATGGAAACAAAATCTAATAACATAGCAGAAGCCAGGCCCAAAAATCCCATGACTGAGTTAAGAACTGGAGGTATCTAATATCAAGTTTGTATGCTTGGGTTGTGCAACCACTTTCAAGTTTCAACAAATCCATGAGCAGAAACCTTCAGCAGAACTCTTAACAAACATTCTATCAAATCAAATACAAAGAATATGTGGACCGTTCTCATTTTCAAGCATGAGTCATGAAGTGACCAAAGGAAAGAAGAAGCATGTCTTTGGAGTATATTTTGTGAGTCAGTGCAATGGATATGTAACAACTTACAGATGTATTTGCTTGATATTTTTGTGGCTTATGTATCTATGTGTGTGTGTCTATATATATATATATATATATATATATATATATATATATATATATTTTTTTTTTTTTTTTTTTTTTTTTTTTTTTGCCATGTTCTCTTCGTATCCATAACTCGCGCTTTCACTAGTGTGACCTACCATATAACATGCGCACAGTAAAGAAATGTAAGATACTGAAAGGCGTCACATACCATTATAAGGGGCTTGGATAAGGCCGTTGGCAGGAAGTCCAATTCCAACCCCAGCTAGGGTGATGCCAACACTAAAGCCAAAGCCACAACCTGCTCCAACATAACCAATGACTTCAGGACCAAACCCTGGACCCCAACCAACTCCACACCCGACTCCTATTCCCATGCCCCAAAATGTTCCTGATGTTGGATGCACAGGGTTCCATTTTTCATATTTCCGGAACAATCCTTTTATGATCATGTTAACCTATAGTCAACAAATTAACAAAAAAAGTGCATTAGTTGACAGATTGAACAAGTAATTGAAAATGCAATTATAAGAATTTGTTTGATATACCTGCATGTGTGCATGCATGGGCGTAACAAACTCTCTCTCCCACAAATACATATACATATAGGAAAGGCTTATCCCAAACCACTTAGGTCAGGTATAAAAACCAGACCTCTTAAATCATTGTTAAAATAATATTTTAAACAAAATATGAATAATCTAAAATGCTTATAAATACTAATTCAACAAAAAACAGATCTTAATTCAAGTTGTCTATAAAAAAAAATATTGATTTTTCTACAAGTAAAATTTGACATTAAAACAGCCCTTGATTTTTGTATTACTATAGAAACATTATTTGACTAACTTAATATATATTCCCAACAAAACATTCTTAAAATCACATTTGCATGGTTGGATTGTACAAAAAGTGTTTAAACAATCAATTTTGAGGGGTCTGGTTTTCATCTCCGGCCTAGTAGCCTGTATATATATATATATATATGTCACAGATACTTCTGCTTTCTCGAATTTGCGATATTTTGAAAAAACAATGTCATATGGAAAAGTTGTATTTTTACTGCGCTCTTTTCCACTTTCTCAGACATAAAAAAGGAATACTAATATATTTAACAATTTGTTTTTTATGTTTCTTTTAATGTATTAGAAGCAGTGTTGTACGTATCGTACGATACGAGCCCGTATCGTACGATGCTACTATACTGTTTTGAAAATACAGTACGATACACACCCCATATCGTAAATAGGGGGTGTATCGTTCCTGTATCGCACGTATCGTGTGATACATGGTCCGTATCGTACGATACGGAACGATACACCTTGTATCGTATGATACGGGCTGATTTCGCAGAAACCTGCCCAAGACCTACTTATTCGACTTCTTTTTGAAAAATACCCTCCGTTCTTCATTTCTCATGCTCCGATACTGCCGTCAAGGAGGGCGATCGTCCATTTTCACCACCAAAAAGTTGACTTTCACCGTGAAATCGAAGATTAAGGGGCCGATTTGTGCATGGGTGGTTGATTTTCGTTGGGAGGAAGGGGGTTTTCTTCATTTCTTCTTCGTAAGGTATGAAATCTCATGTTTTTACCATATATTCATATTTTTTTATCATACAATCATAGATTGAAAGACTTTGAATGTTTTTCATTAAATTTACCATAGGATTTCGTTTTTTTTTTAAGATATGGATCCTACATGGCAATGGTGCGAAAGGGTGAAGGAGAATAACCGCTTGAAACTCAAATGTAGTTTTTGATGAGAATACATTTTCAGGAGGGATTAGTAGAATGAAACACAATTTGGTAGGGACCTCCAAAGATGCGTCTCCTTGTGTTGGAGGACCAAACAAATCTTTGCCTCCATTTGTGCGTCAGCAATGTTTAGATATGCTTCATGTTTTACGTCAAAAGAGGATACAAAAAGAAATTGAAGAGGCAGATATAGGCTATAATGAGCCTTTGGAAGATGAAGAAGAAGAGGAAGAAGCTTATGAATGTGATGATGAAGATGATAACAGTCTAAGAACAGATTTGAAGACCTCAAGAGGTAGAGATCGTCGAGGAAAAAGAATCATGTATGAAGGAGGTCGATCTGACATAACAGGAAGGAAGAGAAGAGGCACAACAGATATTAGGGCCAGACGTGGTATGCGACCACCTAGTGGTAGAGTTCCTACTGGTAGGTCTAGTGTTGGTTCTATTAAGAGTTTTTTTCCCTTCAAATACTAGCCCAGGTGGTCAGCCGCAGATTTATGGTGCTATGACATCTAAAGATATGATATATCATGCACAAAAGATAGTAGGGAAATAGTTTTATGATGCATGTATTCCATTTAATGCAGCTAATTCTTTTCAATTCTAAGCTATGGCAGATGCAATTGCTTCTATAGGCCCCGGATTCAAAATGTCATCATATCATCAGTTGAGGGGCAAAATTCTTCAGGATACGGTCAAAAAAGTGTCTGAACATTGTGATGAGTTGAAATTATGTTGAAAGGAAACAGGTTGCTCAATTATGTCAGATGGATGGACTGATACAAGGTCAAGAACACTTGTAAATTTTCTTGTTTATTGCCCTAAAGGTACAATGTTCTTGAAATCTCTTGACTTGTCTGATGTTCCTAAGACTGCTGAGATTTTGTTTAATGTTTTTGATAATGTCGTACAAGAATTTGGACCTACAAACATTGTACAGTTTATTACAAATATTGCTGCAAATTATGTGTAACATGGGCATGCCTCCTTTGGAGGCGTACCCTACCGGTACCGGTACGACACCGGTACCGATACGCGTATGGGTACGCCTCCGGTACGTCGTTGACCGTACCGGGTACGGTCAACGTACTGGAGGCCGTATCTGACCTTTTTCGGACACAGTCAAGTTTGACCAAGTCCAAATTTGTCTTTTTTTAACGATTATTTATTTTAAATTTTATATCTATTTTAACGTAAAAACAAAAACAAAAATCGTAAGGGTTTCGCTCAAAACCCTTTTCTCCTTTTCTCGTCTGACTTACCTCTCACGAGCCCGGCGATGAAGGCAGCGGCAGCGGCGAACGTAGCAGCGACAGGCAACGGCAGAGGCGGCGAACGGAGGGCGAAACGGCGACAGCAGCGGCGACCGGCGACGGCAAACGGTAGGAGGTGACGGCAGGCAGACTGTCTTACCTCTCAAGGTATATTTTTTGTTTTTTTGTTTTTATTTTTAAACCATTTCAGCGGCTCCACCCCTGCCATCGCCGCCGGCGACGACGACAGGCAGAATACCCATCGCTGCCAGCAACGACCGGCGATGTGTGTGTGTGTGAGAGAGAGAGAGAGAGAGATTCTTTGTTTTTACATGTCTCGGTAGTCGGTATGGTATGAAGCGTTTGGTGGATTTGTTCATTTATTCTTATTTGGGTTTGATTTGTATGTGCATATGGGTGGGAGACTTTGATCGATATAGAATCCGGTGTCTGAATATTATGTTTTTGTTGTTTGAAACACTTTCGGCTAAAGCTTTCTTACAGAACCTGTTGTTCCTTCTAATCTTGATGAAGCAACTGAGGAGTGAGGATAATGAAAATCAACAAAGCTGATGTATTTTGAATGTTAACTATGAGACTGAGGAGAATCAGAATCAAGACTGATAATATGATTTATGAATATGACAATATGTTATTCTGTTTGTAATTTTTGATATAGATATGTGCAAATATGTTATTTTTCTGCATTTTTTGACATATATATGTGTGTGTGTACGGCCGTACCCCCGTACCCAAGTTTTTTGAAAATGGTTTGTACCCGTACCAGTACCGGCACCCGTACCCGTACCCATGTGACATAGGCTGCAGGAGATTTGTTATTTCAAAAGTATAGAACATTCTTTTGGAGTCCATGTGCCACTCATTGTGTTAATCTAATGCTTCAAGATCTTAATGAGATGCATGATATAAAATCATGCCATTGACCAATGTCAAGATATCTATAATCATGCATATGCATTGAGTTTGATGAGAAAGTTTACAAAAGGAGTTGAGACCTGCACAAACTAGATTTGCTACAAATGTATTGACTGTGCAGAGTGTGGAGAAACAAAGAACTCCTTTGAGGCAGATGTTCGCTAGTGAAGAATGGGCTGCATATCCACATGCTCATAAAAGAAATGCTTATTTAGTTGTGGATATTGTATTCAATAACGAATTTTGGGAATCATGTGTGAAACTATTGAAGGTTTGTGTTCCATTAGTTAAAGTTCTCAGGTTAGCTGACAACGAGGATAGACCTTCCATAAAGTACTTATATGAGGCTATGGATAAAGCAAAAAAGGCAATTCGAGACAACTTTAAAGGAAAGAAAAAGTTATATATGCCCATATGGAAGATTATAGATAAAAGATGGATTGGACAGCTTCATCAACCTCTTTACGCAGCAGCTTACTATCTAAATCCTGCAATTAGATTTTCTTCTACATTTAAGAAGGACAGAGAAGTCTTAGGTGGTTTGTTGGATTGTATTAACGTGTTAGTGGCAGATTTTAGAGAACAAGATGTTGTGCACAATGAGTTGGATCTATACGATACTTGTTTTCGGAACATGGGACAACCTATCGCCATTCGAGCCAGGACAACCATGCGTCCAGTAAATACATAAAAATTTTTAATTTACTTTGCATTTGTTACATTTGATTCTTTTAAAACTTTCACATTAATTTGTTATATTTTTGTTTAGATTTGTGGTGGAATAGGTATGAGTTTGATTGTTCAAACCTAGTACGTTTTGCAATCAAAGTCCTCAGCCAAACATGCAGTGCTAGTGGATGCGAAAGGAACTGGAGTGTTTTTCAACATATCTATAGCAAAAAAAGACCTTGTCTTTGTTCGATATAATATGAGGTTGAAACAAAGGTAATATAGGCATATAGCTTAATGTTTACATTTTTTGTACAATATATTTATATGAAATTATATATTAACAAGTTTTCTCTTATTTAACGTAGAGAATTAGAAAAATCATTAGCAAGGAAGCACACATCTCAATTCGATCCTATTAGCTTGAAAAATTTTGATGATCTAGAGCCATGGATTGAGGAAGAACCAGCTACAATATTTGATAATGAAGATCTTGAATGTTTCAACCTTGAAGTTGAAGCAACAGAAGGCTTTGTTGATGAAGGAGAGTCTGCTATTGGCACTGCTGGTGCTGAATATGTTGGTGAGGATCTTCCAATTCTTGACGATGAAGATGAAGAAGAAGATGAAGATGAAGATGATGAAGATTATGAATGATGAATCATGAATGAGAGTCAAGTCAAGAGTGCTTTCATTTTATATGTATCGAACGACTTAAGAGTTATGAATCTATGGTTGTTGAACACTTGAATGTTTTATCACTTTATGGCTTCTGCTTTGTTGAATGATATTGTTATGAATTTTGATGTTTATGAATGATGAACGCGTAAGTTTATAGCAATAATAAGTCTATCATTATCTCAAACATGTTTTCTATGAAGAACTTATTATTTTTATTTTTTTCTGAAATTTTTATGTTTTTCGATTTTTTTTAATTTTTTCTGATTTATTTATAATTTAAAAAAAAAAAATACGATACGATTACGATACGTTACAATATTTTACAATACGACGTATCTTAAAGCCCGACCGATACGGCTTACAATACGCGTTTTACAACATTGATTAGAAGTACATTAAAGTTTTATCAATGTTTTTGTAAGAAAATTACTAGAGAACTCAACTTTCATATTTTTTTATTCTTTTCCATTTTTGGTTTTTAATTAATAACCAAATAAAATCCAGCTATTGCCAATAAAAAACCTGTGCACGACATTTGTGACAGCAACTTATATATATATATATATATGTGTGTGTGTGTGTGTGAGTAAAACTAGTTTCATCTTGGACATGTGTGTGTGTGTGTGTGTGTGTGTGTGTGTGTGTGTAGGAATTGCATGCCAGTTTCATCTTGGGACTGGATTTGCAGGTACCTTTCCCTTCATAAAATCTACTCATCTTAGGGTGAATATGATGGTTGTGAAAAGGAAAATGAAAAGGAAGGAAGTGAGAGAAAAGTAGGTCAGAGATTGAGAGAGAAAATAAGGGTTGCAAAGTATAATGTGTAACTAATGATCATCATAAGGTCTTCAACAAAGTAGATCAGATGGCTTAAACACAATTGCGTTCAAAGTTATTAGTTTGACTTTTAGAGACATTTTTGAGGTGGCAATATGTTATAAGTCCTATTTGCTTTTATTACATCACTGCAACGGCTTCATGAGTTATCATATTTCATACTTCCCTCAATGTGCAATGCTAATGGAAGGAACAAGGATTGGGAAGGACTCATTGCATAGAAAGTCTGATAAAGTGAGTTACAAGAATTCAGTTACTCCATCATGAAGCCATAGAGGTTTGTGTGTGTGCATGGTATCGAGGCATTGGTAGCTTTTGATCTTTGGATTTCCTCACACATTTTCTTGCATTGATTAACAAAGTTAATTTACTTATACATTACATTCTGCTCATTGATATTCTTGCCTTGGTAGCTTGTGTAACACTTGAGCTTCTTCCTTGAAAATGAGTTTACTTGACACTTGAGCTTTTCTTTGGATATTACAATATATATACACAGTTTCTTACATGGAATCAAAGCCTGCGTAGCATTTAAACCTACATCTCATCTTTCAATATTTCATCAGATCATTTTACCCTAATGCTTCCTCAATTGGTGAAAACCCTCCCAAACTATTGATGATTTGAGTGCCTTGGGCAACCTTCCTCCCTTTATCTTTTTTCATTTTTCTTCTCACTTCTTAAAGATTCAATGAAAGACGATAATTTCACCACCATCTTATACATTAAGATCACTGTACAACATGAGCCTCCTCTTTTTTATTTTTGGAGATTACTCTCTGTACATGTTTGTATGTTGCACGGTTTCAAGTTTCATGTAGAGCATGAATATAGATGATAGAATTAAATTAATTAATACCATAACTGATAAACCTAAGAGTTTTTTCCCTCCACACACAGAGTTATGCAGATCACGACTCAGTTATGAATCTCCTCTTATGGTCTTGCTCCTTAAAGAAGACAGTTTTTAGTAGACATTTTTAACAGTACCTAAAGTATATGACAAGAGTGACCAAAATAGGTGACTTTTCTGCAAGCAAAATGAGTTTTGTATGGAAGCTGTGACTCAAACCCATGATCCTTCCATTATGATAGTGTGACTCACAAGAATCAAGGACTTTATCACCAAAATGCATGAACATGATTATCTGAAAAACAGATCTAATGGGAAGACTGACATCAATATTCAGGCTTCAAGCAACAGAGATATGCTTGACTCCAGGGTCTGTCAGTTTGTGGATAACATAATTGCATGCTACGAAGACATTTTAACTACTGCTGTGGACCTGCAACAGCAAGTGCTATAGTGTGATCAGGACCGTAATATCATGCTTCAATCCAGTAGCAAGGTATGGGTAATATTCATGACTGACACTAGGAAAAACACTATCGACCAGTCCATTATAACTAATGCCCCATTGATACTGCTTAGTACTGTTACCGGCTCCACCACATCTATGATTAACACCACCAACACTAAGTGAAGAGAACATTCACCATTACTATGACCTTAAGATTGACACTCTAACGATGCCAATCAATGTTGTACTCAGTATTACTTGTACCAATATCAATACCACCATCACTACCGCAACAAATCAATGAAATCAGAAGAAAAATAAAAGCAAGATAGACGGAAAAGCAGCAATAAAGCACCCAACACACATCCATACAAGCACGAGAAAGGAAAAGGAAGATAAAATACAAGCACCTAAGAACGAAGTAGCAGGAAAGAGTAATCAACCAAGCTCAAGCTGATCAGTCAATCCAACAAAGATACACAAGAAAGAACAAATGATGAATAAGCGTTTCCACTTCTCTAATCAAATATAAGCTAAAGATTTAGAGATTTGGGTCATTTCTGCAGAATGCGCATGAAAATCTAACATCATCAGAAAGCCTCCCCATGACCTCAGAATAGAAAAGTCATGCACGTCGGACTTTCAATTGCACCAAAGTAAAATAAAATAGAATAAAAACCAAAAGCACCTAGAAGAGAAAAAAAGGAACTGATGAACAATTGGCAATGTCCCTAGCTCACAGGACCGAAGAAAGAACCCTGTTCAAAAGCTATAACTATCAGAAAGAACGACAAAATTTTTATTCAGAAAAAGAGCGTCAGGGCCTGTTTTGCGAGGCCCATAGGATTTCATGAAGCCGTAAAAAAACCAGGTTAAGAAAACAAGCACATGGCGAAATGAGCAACACAAGCGAGGGCATGAGAACAAAGCCACGGAGTACAAACAGAGTTATACTCCAGCTCTTAATTACCATCAAGGAAAAGAAGTGGCTTCCACGGCCGGGTCTTTTTCCGGCGACGGTCCTCCAAAAATGCCGACGCGATGGCGTCGGCTTGATTCACAAGTATCTGGAACGGAAGGCAGAGGAAGAAACTGATGGGTGAAACCGGTGGACTCAATCGGAGAGTCCCATTGACATGGAACCCAACTGGGTGCTGGGGTTTTCTCCACAGAGGCCAAAGCGAGCCGAGCTAACCAGTGACGTGGATAAGGCCCCGTTTGAACATGTGGAACTAAAGACCTCGGCATCATACAACTAAATTCGTATTGAATTCGGTGCAACAAAAAACCGGAAACTAAAAAACCATATCCAAACATATTGATCAAAAAAAGAATCTCTCCTTTTCAGGAATTCGGCTTTGCACTTTCAATTGGCTACTGTTTCGTTTTTCATTTTCGCTTTATGAACCGAGTGTTGATGTATTTTTCATTTGCTGATAGTATCATATAAATCAATACTGTGTTATGAAGAGAGAAAATCAGATCGTCAAGCTTTATAAGGACAACACCAATTAAAATTGAATGTCAATTAATATTCAAATTACTGACTTCCCTTAGGGGGCGCTAACTTGTGTTCAGTTTACAACAAAAACCGTTCAGAAAATAATTACTCAACAGTATGTGTTCTGTTTTCTTCGATCTTCTCCACCTTGGTTGCTTCACTTACGTGCCATTCAATTGACAAAGAACAAGAAAGTCTAGGCTGGTGAAATATTGCTGCTTTGAACATGATACCCATCTTACAATCGGAAAAGTGAAGCCATTTTAGAGTTCAAAGATGTAAACTGATCAGATGAGAGAGTTAACATGAAACATAACAGTAAATTACCTGACTGACAAGTGCAAACAGAGGAAGAGTTGATTCGTGATGGGACCTTTCGGAAAATTTGAACTAAAATTTCGCATCTATCGTATAGTTCCACATATTCAAACGAGACCTAAAGTTAACTGCAACTGCATGCTATCACTATCCACTTGTGGAATAATATAAAGAATTTGTGATGGGTTCAGCCTTGAGGTTCAAAGGAACAAAATTAAGTTTGAAGCTTTTTGTGCAATCAGATGTTGATGCGCATTAGATTCATCAAAGAAGTTTTTTGTACCAAAGAGCATTTGATAACTGTTAAAGACCTACTCTCCAACTTTCTAATATTGCAGCAATACTCTTTAACAAGTTGGAGAGTAGGTCTTTAACAATAACCATCATAATTCAGATTCCTTATCCAATATGGTTAATCCATTCAAAACAAATACTTAGATAATGAATTATAGACATGAGCAACAAAGTTTTCCTAAACACTATACCCAAAAGAGTGTGTTCTTGTAGCAATGCGGCTTTGTGTTCTAGAGAACACAGTTCTTGTTCTAACGACTCCTATTGAGTGAGACATTATTTAAGTGGAGCACAATCGCCACCACCATGTCTAAACTAATTTGTTCCATATTTGATGGTCTTGACGTGAATAGGTCAAACACAATTTACATATGTATTTGCATTCAATTTGGCATACACAAATCATGGTGCACGTTCATGCAATATGTGATACATATCAATTATCTCCAAGTCATCATACATGCCCATGAGAACCTTTTATACATACCAAAATAACTTGTAGTTTCTAGCAAATAGTGTTGGTAAACTATCATTTTTTGCTACTTTGCTTTTAATTTGATAAGTGTTGTTATTTTGTTAAGTTGTAAATGTACATGCACTACCAAAATTTTGAATGTCCATGGGCTTTTGCCCTCTTTGTTTATGTAGCCACTGCTTCCTTCCCATTATAAACTTGGTGAATCTTGAGGAGAGTTGACATGTCAAAGAAACCTCAAAAACAAGTGATTTCTTGGTTTTGTCCCCACAAGATACACTAGCATGCACTGGTATTGGCTTTGCTTAAGGAGACATGATATAGAAAGAAGCAAATAAATCAATGTTTTGTCAAGTTTCTCAAGAAAAGTAGAGTGGCTGCATCAATAGTTTCAGCTGGAATTTGTGATCAATTAGATGATAAGGGGAAATATTGAATTCATTATTGAAGTCTATCCAAACCCAATATGAAATGAATTATTGAAGCACGTTACTTGAATCCCGTCGTTCAAAACACCAGGGATACCCTTGCAGACATTCGCTTCAATCAAATCGAAAGAGTCTAACAAGCATTTAGTGCATAAAGATTAGAAATACTACTTTAGTTGGTCAAATTAAATAAACTGACTAGCATAGACTTGGTAAATCATATCATACTTGTGCTATAATAACAAATGCAGGCACCTTCTCGTCATTAATGGCTACATGGTCACATGCAAATGGTCAAATGGTCATTCAGTTTAGAGGGAGACCAGCCTCTATCCGATAAATAATCATCATATACAACTTCACTAATAACAAAATGGAAATATCTTTTGCTTATCATTGATGTTGATGTGGTTGAATTTGGGATTCTTTGAAAGTGCAGCCTCATGGTAGATATTGATGCAATAGGCAAGATGGTCAACAATAGGTCATCTTCTATATTAGCCTTGTAAGGTTTCTCAATGGCATCACCTTGCGGCAACTAGAATTGCATTTATTTTCAACCCAACAATGAAGGGCAACATCTAAACATGAAACCTAGGGCAGTTGTCATAGATCATAGATGCAAACATAAAAATCTAACATGTACATGTTTAAGTTTCTCCAATTTAACAATATAAACACCTTACATCGTCACCATCCTCATACAACCAGTCTTCCAACTCTAGAAGCTTTGCAAAGAGTTCTTCCCTCTCCTGATCAGCCATAAATTATTGACACTTGTTATGGCTGCCACAACAAATCTCTAACTAAATTGTTGATAACAAAAAAATCCAAAATATTTTATATGGAATGACCAAAGGAAGATGACAACAACATGGTTCTCTGCACAATATAGATGCCTAGATAATCATTAATAGAGTCCCATCAACAAGAAAAGATAGTCATGTACTTTATTTCTCATATCATACAAATTGACTAATCAAGTCCAGGAACAATCCACATGTGGTGAAGTCTACCATGTTCGGCATTAACATTACCCTCATATCACAATCCAATTTGGACAGAATATACAACCTCAACAATCTTCTCTTGACAAAATGGAAATTGAAAATTTTAGTTGTTGCACACTTGCAAATGTGCTTGTTACAGTGGGGTAAAAGTAGGAAGACCTCTGGCTATGCATATTTCTGCACCATATTTGCATTGTTTCATCTTCTAAATCTATTGGTAAACCTTATTCAAATCAAGTATAAAGGCCACCATCTAGGTGGATGACATTCTCATAACCATTGTGAGAACATGCAAGATGCAATCAGAGACCTTTATAAAGGCGAAACAATACTTAGTTTAAGGGGAGACATGCTACCTTATTTGGTGCAATGTTGCTTTAAATTAGATGAATGTTTGATTCTAGGAGCCATTTATTTTGGATTGGACAGTATTTCAGTCCATAACCAAAAGCTTTTGTTAAAAAAGGATGAATACTAGCAAAGTGAGAGATGTGTGAACTGTTAATGGTGTCTGCATATTGTTGGTAAGAAACAAAGAAGGGTGGAAGTAAGAAAGTAATAGTGTTGTTTGGAGAGATAGGTGGTGGACATAGAAGAAAAAATAATAAGGTGATGGTGGTTTTCACAATTAAAATAAATGTAGGATCAAGACGTATAGAGGTTTAAGTTCATCCCTTTTTGTTTTAAAAAATAAAAAAGTTTATGAAGATTTACCACCATAATTACACTTTATCACTTATTTGAATATTCATGAATCGTGGAGCCTTAGTTTCTTCCTAAAAACATATGAATCTTCACAAAAGAGAAAAAAAAATACCTCGAATGTTTTCCTCCAATGTGGTTTTGGGAGGGCTTCATAGTTCCTCCAGGTGAACATGTCACTATTATCTTCACATTTTTTTCTATTTTTGATTCCGCATCTACCAGTGGACACAATCCAAAGCAATGATTATAGAAGTAGAACTTAATTGCTTAACCTTCAGAATGTAGCATCAAGACATCAACTTATAGGCTTGAGCAATATATCATGAAAAAGCAAGAAAATGCCTTTCATAAATTATGGATTTTCTTGTGTTTCACCCAATATCCCAAGGAAACCTAGGGTATCATGTCTAGCAATATCCCAAGCAGTACAGTCTTTTATAAGCATGTACATTTGGACGTTTATGGCCCCAGGAGGATGGGCCTACAGTATGTAGTACCAAGCAGGCTAGTACAAGATCTACAATGTTATATAACAAACCAAATTTAAAAAATTCAATTGACATGGAAAATTTACATAATGCTCTTTACCATATTAAAAATTTTACTGCTGATGTTGAAGGATGGTTTCACACCTATAGGATGACATTTACGTTTCAATGAGTAGGTCAATATGTTGAGGGAAGACAATGTTTTATGACCAATGGTGCCTTAATTTTGATGGATGTTGGTGAAGTGTTTCATTCTTTCAATAAAGCGCATTGTTTTTCACAAAGCAACCTACAGATATTGCCCAAAGGGTACATAGTCTAGGGACAAACCATATAAAATAATTCTACATCCTTTGAAGTGATGTCAACATGGGAACTAACAAGTTTTAGAAACCCAAAAAGCATCGCATAAAAAAAAAATCCTCAAAAGAACTCACCTTGGCTTTGAAAATGTTCCGACTAATAACAACTTGTTTGGAAATGTGCAACATAGACAACCAAAACTTTTACCCCCATTTGACAGAGGGAAGTAAATTAGCTACCACTTACCAAATTAGTAGACAAAATAAGATGGAAAAAAAGCTCTACAGAGAAAGTAGTCACAAATGCAATTACAATGCTTGACAAGGTTTATAATTTTACTTTTTTGGAGTTTGATTGTGTGAAGTAGATCTTAGCAAAAATTTGGAAGTTCTAATTATTAAAAAATAAAATAAACATGCATGAGTGGAGAGATTGGTTGTAGAAAAATGAAAAGAAAAAAGAAAAAGAGAGAAAATAAATGAAAAAGGTGAAAAAAGGGAGTTGAGAAAACAATTGAACTTGTTACTTCATATGATATGACCTCATGACAAAGAGGTCGGTGGTGATACTAAAAATACAAGTACTGATGGTCTATTGTAGCAATTAACAATAGAGAGAGAGAGAGAGAGAGAGAGAGAGGAAGAGATGAAAGTTTAAAAATATATTATTTTATGAAACAATGTTTAAGCTAAAGTGTTATCATGATCTATCTAAAAATTTAAAATATAATGTAAAAATGACATTTAGACTCAATAGTGATTTTTCAACAAACTTACTAATAAAATAAGTTTCAGTAAATTCATTTATCCTTAAGGTTAATTTTATATTTTCTATAAAATTCATTGGTACTTTCCATGTTATACATATTACTACTACCATTTTAAGTTGGAGGGAGTCAAATTGGAGCCAGCAGCATGGCCCCCTCAATTTTCAAAAGCTTTGAGAACTCATTAAACTTTTGTATAAATTTAATGCTTATTTTGCTACTCCTTTGTAAGAAAGACGTGTGTGTGCTCGCTCAAAATTCTTCAGGCTCCACCACTATTTTCATTGCCAGACATTTAAGAAAATGTTTCCAATTAAATTTATTATTTAATAAGATAAAATTCTAGTGATTAATCAACCAGTGCTTGGGTAAGATGGGGATAATGTTAACCAACCTTGGGTGGGGGAGTTAGTATAGACACAACCTCAGTCTTAAAAGGTTAAGGTATAGAGAATAAACAGCTGAAAAGTGTTACTATATAAATTCAACTAATGTTTAATTTTCAGTATAAAGGTTGACCATTAGTCTTGTCCTTAACCAAGATGAGCCTTAATGTTGTCTTGCTTGTTTTTTCCTCCAAAAGGGGGTGCATAAGATGTATGAAAATGAAACTAAATGGTCATAGTTTACTAGGAATATTCATGTTTAGAACCAACTGCTTTCTGCACTCTTTTTTTCATGGCATTTTCCTCACCAAACATGGTGGTCAGGTCTGAATTTTTACTTTTCAAGAGATGAGCCTATTCGCTGGCTGGTGTAGGACCTAGCCATGGTTCTGTGTAGTTGTTCGTTTCTGCCTGGCCATTGTGCTCCTATTGGGGAGGACATGAGCATGGGATGGATGCTGGAATATTTCAATGATTTGTTCATGATTTTAATTATATTAATCCTACTTTTTGAAATAGACTTGTAAACTGAAGAGCAAGCCTATTAATGGAAACCAATTCAGATCTTTGATGCAACAATTACAAACCCCAAACTATGGTGGTGACATACAATAACCATGCAAAAGCTCACAAAGCAAGTGATATAATAAGAGCCACACTATACAGTAGGAACATATTGAATGTGAATCATCTACGAAACAAAACTATATACAGGAAAAAAATTACATGAAGAACTAAACAACTAGCTCTAATGTAGAGTAACAAGTAAAAGCCAAAAAAATAGTGATTAAACTATTAAAACAAAACGATCACAATAATATCACATAATCCAACCATCTAATCTTTTGAGGATACATTGATATTGTAGATCTTAAAGGTTGTTTTGGGAGATTAGAATTTCAACATTTTCAAACTATTGCAGATAGCCTATGAGTGTGATAAGCAAGTTGTTGTCACTATTCCACCTTAGGAAATTGGCATAGAAAATGTTTAAATTACCTTTCCATATTCTCATTGTTCAGAAATACTTGAAGAGTACTGTGTGCTGGAGTTCCAACAGTGGATTTCAGCATGGGTGACTGAAAGGGATTCCAAAAAGCATCGATTTTAAAGAGATTTTTGGCTGCAAATGCAGCCAAGCTTAAGCATCACTCCAAATTGTGTAGTTTCTTATTCTTTATGCTAACAAGTTTGGTCTTTGATAGGAGATGGAAGATCTTGTACATACCACTATTGTTTGCCTGTGACACATATATACACTTTGGCTGATTCATTCTTACCCTTCAGCAGTACTTTCTTTCCTTGCAACATATATTTACAACACACTAGAACCACGCACCATTTATGATCTCAAACTTAAAATTACGTTATCTGTTTTTCATTGCAAACCCAATATATATGAAAGTAGTTGTACATCTCATGTTACCGAGATTGGGACAAAAATATGAGCTATTGGAAGAACAATGTTTATCAATTTGAAGCCATGTTTTTATGAAATTTGATAGAAATTAATTTGATCTCATGCCCTAACAAAATTGTGTAATCAGTTTTCTAATTTGTAATATATTACACAAACAATTTTTTATGTTCACTCTCCACAAATAAGCAAATAGAAGTTACCAAACTAAATATGTCTTGGAAGTTTTGCATCAGGAGTACAATAGTATTGCAATCATGGGCATACTTGGATTTTCAATTGCAGCAAATACCCAAAACAGAAACCCATGCCTTAGAGAAATAAAACTCAACAACTGATTTTTTTTTTACATAAACAAAAAACAAGAATATTAGACTGTTAATATTTTGTCCTTTATAACATAGAGCTGCATCTGCTTCAAAATATTGTATTATTGATGTACAAGCTTCAGCTGTATAACACTATTTTACTTGGAACGAAGAAAATGATGAATTAAAAAAGCCCAATATCGAACTTTTGCCAGTATACTCAGTTAAGAAGAAAAAATGTAGCCCAATTCAATGAGACATGAAAGGATCTTTTTCTCTACTTCTAGGCATTAGACCTCTAGAAACCCCATGACGAAAAAGATCACCCTAGGAATGAGAAACAAAGAAGGAAAGAAAGGGTCTAGTCCTTGATTCGCAAGATTTTGCATGTTTGTTGGCAGCAAGGGCAGCAAATAAGTAACAGACAAACTAATGAGAAGCATGATGATAATCAAATTTGAAGAAAAAAAACAAGAGGAAGAACAATGATTGGAATTAACAGATAGAAAAGGAAACAACATAAAGGGAAGAGAGAAAAAGGATGAAGATGAAGAACCTTCCAATGGTTAGTGGAGGAGCTGCTTTGTCTTCTCACACTTGCACACAAAATTCCTTAGCACGACCTCTTCCTTCTTGCAATGGGTTTTGACGACCCTTCGCATGGAATACCAGTTGTCTAATCCACCATATCATGGAACAATTTTACATTGTTCATCTTCACTATTGAGGGAAAACACATGTTCCATGAAAGCTTTAGTTGACTAAAATTAAAGAATTTTTTTGTTTCTTCACTGATGAAACTGATTGGTCAACATCAATGCAACAAGGGGCAGCATCAGAGTTACCAGAGGAGCAACAACGGGGATCGGTCGGCCTTCAAGATTGTTGTGGGACAACAATAGGAGAGAGAGAGAGTTGTAGTTGACATAAGGGATTCCCTAGATTCCTTTTGGCTGCACTTCATCTATATGCCATACTATTTTTTAATTAAAATATTAAGAGGAATAGGTCCAGCAAGAGCAGATTGTTACTCTTAATTAAACATACTTGTACATGTCAGGTAGAAACAGTAAATCAGGTTAGCATGGGACCATTAAAGAAAAGTATCACCAAAGTCTAAGGGGCGACAACTATGGATGAAGGCACAAAATGTTGTTGTTTGTAGGTGTTTGCATCCCTAAAATTTATTTTGGCTTTTGGAGTACTTCAAAAAAAAATTATTTTTTATTTTTTGAAATGAGAGAGAAAGAGACTCACCTGCTGGTACGAGGATTGACCATTCTCAGTGCCTTTACCAGGGGTAACCAATCCAAGGGCTATGCTTATTCTTGATGCATTTTGTTTTTACTTAAACATCTTTTTATTCTAAATGCAGTATGGTGTTTGATAAATGTTGAGGATTTGATGTTTTGAATTTTTGAGAAAGTTTTGATAAAACATTTGAGAGTTTTACAGAGGCGCTTGTGATCACTCGTAATTTTGACAAGTGAATGTGAATGTATGAATGCATTGACCATACATAATTAGAAGCAAATCGCTCATTCCTACCATGACATTCATCCCTACCATCACATACATCTAAGTTTTTTATTTTTATTTATATAATTATCATAAATATTTTTTATAAAGAGAGAAAAAATTTTGAAAATGGAATGGAGTTGTAGACCATCAAACGAGATTCCAATGTTGGGTCATTGCTTA
This sequence comes from Nymphaea colorata, assembly GCF_008831285.2. Taxonomy (NCBI): domain Eukaryota; kingdom Viridiplantae; phylum Streptophyta; class Magnoliopsida; order Nymphaeales; family Nymphaeaceae; genus Nymphaea; species Nymphaea colorata. The sequence goes on along the minus strand of NC_045148.1, from coordinate 12,818,704 downwards.
AGTTTTGGTTTTAATGAAGTTGAAAAATGAAAAGTTAAAATCTTAGATCTGGGGAGAAAAGTATTCAAAAGAATAAAAAAGAGGAAAGGTTTTAACCCGAGGAGAATATAGAGAAAGAGATTTTGAAAATCACAAAATAAAAAAATTAAAAAGATATATATACATTATATATATATATATATATATATATATATGTGAAAGCTTTCGAAAGGAAAGATTTTATAAAGAGAGAGAGAGAGAGATTTTAGAGAAAAAGGAGACTCTAGAGAGAGAGAACAACAAGTTCTTAGAGAGGAAGAGATAGAGACACACACACACACATATATATATGTGTGTGTGTGTGTGTGTGTGTGTGTGTGAAAATTAGTAAAAGAAGACATTTGGCTTGAAGAGAGAGATAAAAGATTCTAGAGAAAGAAAATGGAACACATATATATATTCATTTTTATATATATGAAAATTTGTAAAAGAATATGTTAAATCATAAAAAGAAAATGACAAAAAGAGATATTTATGTGCATATATACGTATATAATATGTATATACACATATGCCTTTATAAAAGCTGAAAATCAAGAAATAGCTTGGAACATATCCAGTTTCGATGTTTTTTATGTAGGCCAGAGAGGAACTTGGGCTCATGCAAGAGCCTATGCTAAGTCTCCAAGACCTCAATAAAGGGGGTTCTTACTTTCGAAAATCTTTTCGAAACATGGTTCCAAATATTTTATATGTGAGCATAACATCATAATTAATTTGTTTATTACAATTAATTTTATTTTTCCACCATTGGGTATAAAAGAAAATCAAACACACATGAAATGAAGAACAACATAAGAAATCATTCATTGGGATCCCTAATCTGGTGACTAAGAGAGAAGTTAAACGTGAGAATGTCTGAAGATGCATTTTAATATGTAGACTTTTGTGAAGAGCTTTTTTGAGTTGGTTAAATTTCAACCTTAGAATCAATATAATAATGAAGAAATCTCATCTCAAACACTCATTCTTACCGTTCATTTGTTTATTAATTAAGAAAAAATGGCCTCTCGTGCATGAACATCATCTCAAACATCAATGATGAACAAAGAAATATAACAAGCATATTTTGGAAATAAATAAAGAAATAAAATTTATTTTGCCTTGGTCATACTCCCGGTACACTCAAGTTTAGCTCTCAACTTCGGATAGGAAATCATTAAAACCCTCTTGCACGGGCATTGGGAGGTGACAAGGGGATACAAAAATAAATAAAATGAAAGGAAGACTACATACCTCTAATATAAATGATTTTTGAGACGAGTCTCCTTCTTCAGATGATTCTAGGGTTGCCTTGGTTGAAACTCTAAGATGGTGAAGATATTCCTCCAAAAGATCCATTGTGACCTCTTGAAGGGATGGAACTTGAAGAAGTTTGCTCTCAAGTTTAAAGAAGAAGAAGAAGAGAGAAATGAAGAAAGAGAGCTAGAAAAACACTCTAATCTTCAAATGAGGAAGCACTAGAGGTTCCCCAAAGGTTAGCTCATGCCTGTGGGGGTATTTATAAGGAGTTTTTGGAGCAAAAACTAAAAATTTGATTTTTTTTTTTGAATTTAAGAATATTTTCATGAGAATTCCGAGTATTTTGAATAATTTTTAGATTTTTTAAAAATAGGTTTTGACCAAGTGGGATTGGCCCTTAGTGCTACAAATACCCTTTTAGGTGTGGGCAGGGCTAGTGCCCACCCAATAGACCCAAAACTGCCCCCAAGGGGTGGTTTTAACTAAAAAGAGGGCATGTGCGTAAGCCGTGGCTCGGCGCAACTGTCTGTGCAGTGCTGTGATTGGCCGTGCTCGCACAGCACTATCGTGCAACGAGTGACTGCACGCACAGTGCACTGAGCTTCAAATGAGTGGGGCGAAATGCCCCCTTATTGTCTCGTTTGGACCAATAAGGGGCGGATTTCACCTCCCTGGCCTCCAAGGGGTCCATTCATAAAGAAAAGCACAAAAAATATGTTTTCAAATGTGTATTTAAAAGGGTAAAATGGTTTTTTACAAACGGGGCCGACTCTGTTTTGAGTGATTGCAGGCTTGTTTTGGATTTGGATCTGGTTCAATTGGTCGTCAATGCATTCTAGTGAGTGGTTTAAGCTCAAAACACATTTTTTGCATGAGAACGAGATATAAAACAAAGGGAAGGTCTGTGCATGTGCGTGTGGTGCTCGTTAGCATCAAATTTTGTTGTTTCAGCTTTGGATTTTGAGTTTGAAATTCTTGATTTGGATCTAGACATTGGTTTTGGATCTAATTTGGATCCAAAAGTTGGATTTCGGATTTGAATCTTGCATCTAAAGTGGGATTTTGAATTTGAATCTTGTGTTTGGACTCAGATATGGGTCTAGAGATTTTTTTTGGATCGAATAGTCATGAACTGGACTTAGGCATGGATATAAAGTTTGTTTTGGGTCTAGGGTTGGGCTTAGGGTTCAAAATTAAACACTAATGAAAATACTAAGAATTTCATTTTAGTAAAAAATGGAAAACAATCCTTTTGTAGAAATTTGGGGTGATAACATTAAGTCCTTATCGTCATCTCAATGAATTTCTAGATGTGTTTCCACCAATTGGATCACAAACTTTGGAAATCATGATATCAAGTTATATTAGTTACTATTTTCCCTCAACGACAAGACAAAGCACTATTGAACTTGATGGACAACAAAGTAACCACTTGTTAAGTTATGCAATGAGAGTTTTTAAGAAAAATATTTTCGATTGGCAAAATTAACTGATACATGGACTCCACCACCAGTTTTTCTTAACAGCTAGCAGAGTAATCCTATGAAACTTTAGGAATGTCTAAAACATCTTTTGAGATAATGTCCCTATTTTTAAGTACCAAAATGGCAATCGGTCCAATATTTTTATGATGGATTGAGTGGCAAAGACTGATAGATAGTAGATGCAACGTGCGGAGGCACATTCATGACCAATAGTGTGAATGAGGCTTGGAAGATGTTTGAGATTCTGAATAAAAATTCTATGCACTATGCCTTATCATCAAGATTGGGAAGATCTACAATGGCCACAAAGGAATATAAGAAGGGAATATATGTAGTAGAAATTTTCCCTAATTGACAAAGGAGATTGAGCAAAATGGAAGATCAATTGGATCAACTCTTGCATTTAAATGAAGCGAACAGAGAGACAACAACATAATGTTCTGATCATGTACATCCAACATCATAGTGCCCTGTGGCACCTCCTTTTGAAGAAGTTCAAGCAATGCAAGGTTTCACAAGTTCAAACAATAACCCATATTCAAACAACTACAATCTCGGCTGGAGAAATCATCCCAATTTTTCATGGTGCAATGACCAAGCACCATGCCTAGTCTTTCCAACCACAACAAGAGGACATCAGAAGCAAGCATTCCAACCAACACAGTTGATGTTTGCGCAGCCATTGCATGAGAATCCTTTTACTTCATTTGAATTTCAAGAGTTAATGAAGGAACTCCAGGATATAAAGAATGAGAGGAGGAAAACCACAGACAAAGTTGAAAAGTGCAAAGGCATAATGCAATTGGTCAACTCTCATACTCAATCATTGACAAAGTTGCAATCACAAGTGGGGTAGATGGCAGATATGTTATGTCAAAAAAATGATGGAAGATTTTTGTCTTAGTTGTTTACATGTCAAATTTTCGTTATACATGAAAACCATGTAAATGGAATTATTTTCTTGTACTTGCCTTCGGTTTTTCATGTGCGGAATCCGAGAGACAAGGTTTGGTCATTCCTGACACATTTACCATGAGTAATAAGAACCAAGGAGTAGATTGAGTATTCTAATACCTAGATTTAGATGTCATCCAAAGTCTAAGAAAGTAAACGTGACTTGAATTTGAAATAGAGTAGTTTTGTATTGGGATGTGTGAACAAAGGGAGATCAAGCTAAAATTTGTTCATGTCCAATTCATCACAGATCCACACAAAATGAAGAGTTAAGTCTAAAATGATGCATGTGAAATTAGATAAGGCAAAATTGAAGTCCAGTCTCTATTTAGAATTCAGGTGAGGAACATGGATTTAGACCTGAAAGATTGGACTCAAATCCAAACATTTGGCCTTGCTCCGAGAAATTTACATCTTCATAGTTCATGCTAGATTTTAATTCTAGGTTTGAAATGAGGGAGATTATAAACACTTTGACGTGACATTGATGTATGGATTCATTATCTGAACCATAATCTGCATCTCTAAAATCTAAGATCCAATAAACCTGATCTTTTATCCATGACAAAATCTTCTAAGATCCAAAATTGATTGTTCTAAATCCAAATTCAATGTCTCATTGGTTTGATCCTTAATTTGAATGTCTAAATCCAATTCAATTGAAATCAACCAACGCATTCATCCTAGCATTTATAATCAAAATTTGGTGCTTGAGTTCCAAAGTTCAAAGCTCAGGGTAGGCTGGACAAAGGGGTTAGACTTGGGAGATCTAGCCTGGCTATACAGAGTCTAGTTTGGGAAGAACCTAGCTACAAATGATAGGGTTTTATTAATCATAACTGAGACTTATAACAAGTCTATACTTGATCACTGGTTCAGCTTATGAGAGTCAGCTAGGACCTAATTCTAGGGGTTCAATGACCTGAGTTGAGGGCTCTAAGACTGGTCCAAGTTAGGTTTTATAGGATGGACCTAAGGTTGGACTTCATGTCTGCATTATCTAGAGTTTTGAAAGATTATTTTAAGAGAACTTGGTTTCAAAATCATTTAAAGACAACTATATTTTGAAAGTGGGGTTCCATGAGATCTGAATTAGGTTTACATGTTCACATGCTAGGGTTACTACCTCAAGGCATGCTATTGGGCTAGCCTAGCTCAGTTTCAAACAAGAGTGCACATGGGTGTGAGGTGACTCATGTGCCTATTTAAACAATCTGTGTAATGCATGCTTAATTCTGAATAATAAAAGCAAGTCTATGTGTTTAATGTATGTTTGAAATAAGAACAAAAGGAATAGAAAGAATACAAAAATTAAAGGAGAGGGGGACAAAGAGGCATACCTAAGCTCATGCCTACCGTAGAAACATTAAATTAAATTCTATTCCATGAAAACAAACAAATTAAACTGCAACGTACTAAAGATGAGCTAAAACAAAAAAGGAACTTACCTATGCAAGCTGCAAGCAAAGAAAGAAAACCTAAGCATGCTCCTAAGAAAAGAAAAGAAAACACTAAATTGCAAATAAGAAAGAGAGGAAAGAAATACATCAACCAGCTGACGACATGGCTGAACCCACTCCCATGACCTCTACTACTAGTCAAGTTCTTGGGTAAGTGCTACTGCAGTTTGAACTCAAGGCCTTATTAAGACTATAAAATTTATTTTGAATTGAGCCCTACCTTTTGTACTACCTTTTTTACTACTCAAGTAGCTCTGATTTTCGTTTCAAAGGCAAGGAGGAGAACCCCCTTTTATAGAGGCTAGGGAGATTGATCTTCCTTGAGGAGATCGATATATTACTAAAATTTTTGGCCTCTTCTTCAGCCAGAAACACAAAACTATATTTTAAAACAATGATTTCAATAGAAAATTATTCATTGTATGTTTAATCTTGATCTGAATTTGATTTCCCGAAAAGCAGTTCGTGCTTAGAGAAGTGTTGGTCAATTCTTGATAAATGATTTGGATTGACATGTAGCATGATGCATTTATACGCTTCGTCGTTGCACCAATGCACTGCACAATCCACGTGCATTTTTTTTTGCTTGACTCAACGTCCGATTGAATCTCACATGCTTCCCAAGTAGTGTCCAAACTAACCATGCAGCATCCCATACTGCTGGCTTGGCCGAGCCAAATACAATCGGTCCGCAACATTCTTCCACCACTAAATCGTCGTTGACCTCAGCGACTTGCCCTGGGCGAGAGAAACATCGCTGCATGCCCTTCATTTCCTTCAATTGATCCAACATCCGTCTGATTGATGCACCCGCCACGTAGCGGCTACCTGCCTTATCGGGTGTTTTGCGTTTAGTCTTTCCTTAGTTTCATCCTACTTTTCTGTCACTCTTTGCATTTTTTGTTAGTAAAATTTGAAACATATCTGACAACCACTAAGTATCAAATTTCCAAGATGTGTTGCCAACCTATGCTCTACATGCTCATTTCCTTGAGTCATGTCAACACTAAGGGGTCATGCCCTCTTAGACAATCCTTTTTCACTTCGGATCTCTCACCCTATTTGCCTCAGTGAGCGGCTCTCCTAGCCTTTTTGCTCTTGACACCCAGATACCATTTTCGGAACATGTGATTTTCTTCTAGCCAACACCAATGCGGTCACTTGAACCAGTGTTAGATTAACATACCTCAACTACCAGGCACCAACAACAAGCCAACGTTATTCAGAACAACTTGTTGAGTGCATTTTTGCATCGTTCTCATCTTTCAATTTCTTTTCGAGAAATCGTTCTGCTTTGATACCACTTTGTCACGGACTGACTTTTTCAAGCCTAATTGGCTCGTGCGGCGCTGAAGGTTTCCCAAGCCTTTGGCCAGCCTGACTCATTCTCATTGTAATAGAAGCTTTTATCAATCTTCTGGGACCATAGACTAGACGAAGAGTGCTACGCACTTGGCACACCATCACCCAGGATTATTCTACACGTAGACCATCGGCAAAGCCTTGGCCATGGGGCCCTATCAGAACATCGCAATTCCTTCAAGCGCCTATTCACTTCCATGCAAAATCTGGGTGAGGGTAGACTTCCCTTTGGGAGAAGTCCTCAGCGGAATTCAGTTGACGACTATATGTCATTAAGTAAGGCGGCCGACCATCGCCCTACTCGACGACTTACATTCACTTGCTCGCCCCCGCGTTACTCTATGCAGTTGTGGCTGCGTGCGTCCACTGGGGAATTGCCCCTAACCATGTGCAGCCCAAGCACATCAAAATGGTACGTGTGGGAAATCCTTCTGATTCCCCAACGATGGACTTGCACTTTGAAAGCAACTGACGACCACGATGCACTTAAACGCTTTGTCGCTACACCATCGTGCTACATATTTTACGTGTATTGTTTTCTGCTTGACTCAACATTCGCTTGGATCCCACGTGCTTTTCGAGCAGTGTCCAAACTAACCAAGCAGCATCCCATACTGCTGGCTTGGCCGGGCCAAACACAGTCAGTTCGCAACATTAACTTTGTTGCGGGTTGACTTTTTCAAGCCTAATTGGCCCACGCAGCGCCGAAGGTTTTCCAAGCATTCGGCCAGCCTGACTCATTCTCAATGTAGCAGAAGCTCTTATCAATCTTCTGGAACCACATACTAGACAAAGAGTGCTACGCACTCCGCACACTATCACTCAGCAAGTCGTGGCCATAAGGCCCTGTCAGAACATCGTCATTCCTCCAAGCGTCTGGCCATAAGGCCCTGTCAGAACATCGCCATTCCTCCAAGCGTCTACTTCCATACGAAATCTAGGTGGTTGGTAGATATAGTTTATGAACATGTTGGGATGGTACCGCCAAAATGGAAAAAATCTCATACTAGTTCCAGCCCACTTGCAACCTTCATCAACGAAGACTTGAATTGAAACATGATGCACGTTGAAATACTTGTTATTGCATGCACAAAACTATTGGAACACTTTTGTATGCTCCATGTACATCATGACAATTTTCATTGTACTGCCTATGAACATTTCCCTTCACATCCACTATTACAATTCTCTCTACTACATGTACATTAAGATGAATCTTGAATTGAAAACCAAGCTTGCTATTGCAACGTTGGTGCTTGCGTTCATCCATTGAAACACTTTTCTTGCATATGTCAAACACACGACTAACATGTTTTTGCATGCACAAATCTATTGAAACACTTTAATCTTCAATTACAATTGTGTCGTTTACATACTTTTCAACCATCATGCTTTCTCCTTGTTGTTGTCAATGTCGACATTCACAATTGTATTCAACAAGGCAAGTTTAGCTAAGCATTGCATGCTATCATATACAGTTACTAATGTACAAAGATGTCATAATAAGTTACAGATGACATCTAAATTAAGTACAATGTTGCTCTACAAATGGTGGTCAAGTGCAATATGACGTTGAGGATTAAAAATGTGTTGACAACTTGACATGTTGGCTTAATAACCTATTGTGCCCTTTTTTGGCTGCAGTGATGACCAATCATCATTTGCCATGCTTAAACATTCATTCATAACAACCTCCAAATAGGCTTCGTATTTATTAAACCAAAATAAAATGAAATCAGACACACCAGATTGTAACATGTGACATGATAGCCATTTTCGTGCATAAAGTCAATGTTACATACTTGCCATTTTTGTTTATGGAAAGATGTGAAAGCCACTGAGTATAAAAGTGACGTTGAATATTTAATTGCTTTCACTTCCCAAGCAATTGAATGTTTAACCACTTCGATTATCGCCTCTCGTTAGATGCTGATGGTCTGTGGTTTCAGTGAAGGAGCTAGAAAGTTTTAACTGAGGAGCATTGATCCATCTTGGGCATATATGGAGCTACATGGTACTGGCCTAGATATGGTATGGGCACTGTATATGACTATCTAACATCATGTTAATAAAACTTTTATACATAAGTTGGGGAGGCAGTTGCCCACATCATCACCATGGTAGCTCTGCTACTATGTGGTGCCATCCAGCAAAGGGAGACCATGCTGAGGTGGCACCAGCCAGTGAAGGGTGACTGGAGTCAGGGTCCCCCTTCATCGGACAACAGGGCACACCATCTCTTTTTTTTTCAAACTTTTGAAGTTGTTTGAATTATAGGGTCATTTTTGTTGCTTAATGATTATTTTATTTTTCTAATGAGGGGCAGTCGTTTGAGAGAAAGGAGGAAGAGTTGAGCAGCCCATTGATATTTTTGGAAAGATAGGCAGTGATTTGTTGTCTGCTCCCAGGCTCGACATGAGGTTTTCCATAACACATTAATGTAGTTCGACACTTTCTTTTCCCATTTTCATTGGCTGAGAAAGACTGTGCATAGCTGTGGCCAGGAACATCGACGACATTGCATGCTGCAGAGAAGGAGAGAAAGTTGGAACACTTTCAGGCTTTAGTGAGCCATTTTTTTTTGTCCAAGAAACTCGTCACACCCTTCTGGACGGGACAAAGATTATGGAACAACGTCTCCATTTTAGCACCCGAACTCATGGGGACTTGAGAAATGCTTATTTTTTTTTTTTTTTGTTGGCAGTCGGGACACATGGGCATTTACGGGATGATTTAACTCAGGATTCGTAGACGCATGGGCATTTACGGGATGATTTAATCTCAGGATTCGTATCGTCAACACCGCTTCCATCTCGAATAACGGATCAAGTAATTGCCAAATGGAGGACGGGCGGTCCGAGCCCACGCCCAAGCGTCCGCTGTCGAAGGCCCGTGGAGTTGGGAGAGGACGAAGGCGAAGTATGTCACTGACAGGCAGTCCGTGGGGGATTGATGAGCTGGGGGCTTCAGAAACGCCGTTTGCTAAAAGCAAGACGGGGGTTGTTCCCCGGGGCTCTCTTCGGTCCCGCGAACGATAAAAGGGGGTGGAAATGTCGAACCAGAATCTCTCTCTCTCTAGGGTTTGTGCGGACGATGAAGGAATAAGAGTTTCGATGAAGGACGAGGCGAGCACCGGAGGCGTAGACCCTCTTCTGTTCAGGAGATCCTCCTCCCCTCCCCCGACTCCCGCAGCCAGGTTAGTTTCAAACCCAAAGGAACCCTCCGGCCCCGCCTCTACTCCCGACTCCTTCTCCTTTGCGTTGTTCCTGACCTGTTCCCCTTTGTCCAATTTTATGATCGCTAGGTCCGAAAATTAGCGGTTTGTCCAATTTTATGATTGCTAGGTCCGAAAATTAGCGGTTGATGATTCTAGAGCTTAATGCATGAAAATATCGTCATTTGTTGCTTCCCCCTGGATTGTTTTAGAGCATGCCAGGGTTAGCTTTCTTGACTTTGCATTTCTTAGAGGTGATCTGAAATAAGCTTGTACTTTCAGGCCTATGAGATCTAAGTTCTGCTGTTTGAAGCTAGTAACCTTCTCCGTTCACTAACCTGAGTGCTCGTTCTCATTTCATATTATGACATTTCACTAGCTTCCTTTGAAAGATTGGGTTGTTTGTTTTCCCTGATTGGATTGAAATTAAGATTTCTCTGATAGAGAGCTAGCTTTGGCGGCAAATTAGTTATGGATCTTTGAATGAGGATGTGGTATCATTTAACTGCATAACGTTTCATGCTACCCTGGTTTATCAGATTTTTTTTAAAGATGGGGCTAGTTATTATATTAGTTTACAACCTCTATTCCGGTCCAGAATTAGCGAACCCTGAAGTCTTCCTCACATTCCCGAAGCAGCTTGCTCATCAAGTTTGGCCCTGAGGTGGATTCCGTAGGTAAGATTGGAGATGTCACTGGAAGATTCTCCTGCGGGATCAACAAGTCATTCATTGTGTGGGTAAAAGATTCTCATATCCAAAGGCATCAAACAATCGTGCGAGTTTTTTTGAAGTTTTCGCTGGATATGGAACCATCCGCATAACTTCCTTGTCAGCCACAATATTAAAGGGGGTGCTTTACATAACCACTAGTAAGCACTTAAAAATTCAATGGCCCAATCGGTCATGTCCCACCTTGGAATTTGTGCTCATGCCAAAACCAGTGTTATCAGAATCGATTGAATCAGCCAATTCAAATTGAATTGGCAGCAAACAAATCCAATTTAGTAGCTAATTCTGGGGTGCAACATGTCATTTTTTGAAGAATTTTTAAATATTTAAAATATTTTCTTATTTCCGATTAAGTTTTTATAATTTTTCATTTCTGAAAAAAATGATTTTTTGAATTTTTTGCTGATTTGCAATTGATTCAACGGAACCATTGAATTGATAGCCTCACAATACATTGGTCAAAACCAAAAGATGGACACAAGTTGGTCAAGGTCCTAAAAAGGCAATGAAGAAACAGTCAGGATTAATCACTTTAAGTTGGGCGAAGTAAGTCAACTAAAATAAAATTAAAAATATAAAAATACCAATCACATGCACACAGTTATATATATAGAGGAATTAGTTAAATAAATACACAAAACACATACAAAAATATGTGCGCTAAACACAAGAACTCATGCAGGTTACATATTAAAAACACATACAGACACGTCTTTATTTGTGTGTGTGTGTGTGTGTGTGTGTGTGTGTGTATATATATATATATATAAAACATAATATATCCTTATCACAAACACCTCGAGCATTAGACAGTTTTTCTTGGAAAACTTTTGGGAAATTCAAATTATTTTAAATATAAAAAAATATAAAAGTTTGGGTTTGAGTAACTATTTTCTCACAACAATGTTGATGAAAATTTAGAGTAACTATTAAAAATTTAAAATACTAAAATAAATCCCAAATTGTTTAAGATACATTAAACAACATGTTTGTTTGAAAAGAACATGATGGCTTTGTACTTTTCTGCCACTCTATTAGCCACCCATAAATGAGCAAACCATCTTTGTCATATTGCCTTTGAGCTAGTCTTTTGAAAGCTCATGCAGAACCCCCTAAGGAACTGGTTGTAGACTTGTAGCCAGCGACTGCTATGTGACCCACAAACTTCTTAAGACGAGAAACAACAAATATTGGGTGAATTTCTATCTATTTTAGCAGATCCAACTGATGTGCCACTTCCTCCACCTTCTGCAACACCTGGTACTAGTTAAATTCCTGAACCCCTGCTCCTTAATTTGATAAGTCCACCAAGTAGTTTGACTAGTTGGTTGTCAACTTACTTCCCTTATGAAAGTGAAATGTTCAACTAGTTGTTGAGATTAGTCCACTAATCATCCTAGTTCTTGGTCAATTGACTAAATCTCTAACCTTATGCATTTTCCTACGCTCAATATATATATATATATATATATATATATATATATATATATATATACAATCATCCTAGCGGACTAGTCTAGACTAGCCATTTTATGGTCTGGAACAATTTTTGTTTTTGGCAACTTAGGCTGGTGTGCCTCATAGTATCTTCCAGACTTTGTTTTGTATCGCTAGCCTTTGGGTTTGTCGCTATGTTTGCAGGTCTTTTAAGAGGTCCCTTCACCTTTCAGTGAACGTTGAGCCTTTAACTCATTGGGGTGCTTATTGTGCTGAATCATTGTCTTGGCATGATTGGAGATTATGTTTGGGGATCAGCCTTGGAATGTAACTTCACATTAATCCTATCCATGTCCTAGGGACCACCCATATAATGTGGAGTCGAGGAGATGGCTTCGTGTATATGGCTCCAAAAGGCGTGATTTCTATAGTTGAATGATGAGTCATGTTGTAGAAAGACTCTACCTACAATAGATACTGCAATTAGTTATGAGGCCGTTCCCTTGAAAGACAATGTAAATGTGTCAAGAAAACTGTAGTTACGAGTCAACATTTCCATTTGATCGTCAATTTGTGGGTGATAGGTCGTCCCCATCTCTAATTTGGTCCCTTGCATATTAAAACTTTTACGTCAAACCCGAGATACAAGGTTGCGTTAACTCATGGTGGAAGGCCTCATTCCATGTAAATTTTCTAGTGATCTTGGAAGGCTAGGGTGACTATTGTAGCCAGATAAGATGCAGAAGGGTAGCCAAATGGGCATGCTTAGGCAGTCAATCGGCAACTACCAAAACCACATGAGAGTTGGGTACGCCCTATTAATTATGTAGTCTCTCTTTGTGTCTGTATGTGTTGTGCTGTGGTATATGTTCTATGTATGTGTGCTAAAGTCACACGGTCTTGCCAAAAATAGTTGTCACACATGACTTAAACGTAGGTGCACTATATATATATGTGTGTGTGTGCAGGTGTGTGTGTGTGTTTTAGTGATTTATGACTTAACTTGTCATTATTGACCCATGATTTAGCAGATTAACTCGGTAACTTGGGCCAGGTTTAATTAACTGTTGCTTTTGAAATATATACAATATATAACTTGTCATTTAAATACAAAAAGGTGTAAACTGACTTGATTAGATGTATATCTTAGAAATAAGTCAAACTGACATCAAGTGAACTAATAACTAATTGATATTTACTCATGTCATAATAAGAAAACATCAATTAAGCTTCTGCTGTCTGTTGCTACTGTATAGTGTATAGATGCACACTTCAACATCACTGAGTATCAAGTATCAACCACAGCCACAAATATCGCGCCTTCATGTCCTTTTGATAAGCCCACAAAGCGCGCCTTCATGTCCTTTTGATAAGCCCACAAAGCACTCGCAAAGCGTAGGGCTTTGCTCGTGACGGGACATGACTTTGCACGATATGATGAAAACAAGAAAAACAAAAACACAGCAAAATACTGTGATATATTCAAAAGACCGCTAAAAATATATCTCGTGTTTTTATCACAATAAAAGCGTTTTTTTCGTTGCTGTTTAATCCTGCGCTCAAACAGGGGCATTCTTGGCAGTTTTCGAATTTTTTTTAAAACTTTAAAATGCATGTGCTCCATTTCTTTTTGTAAAAAGGGTAGTTTTTGTAATGATTTTTTTTTAAAAGGGCAGTTTTGACTTTTTCTTCTTTTTATGGTAAAAATAGAAACAAGAAAAGATAATTAGGGCTTTTAACTCTCTTTTCCCTCCCCGATGGGATTGGGCGTTGCTGCTCTTTGGTGAACTTGGAGACGTGAGAAGGGAGAAGAAACCACCTGCGGTCCTGTGGTAGGTTTTATTTTTCTAGCTTTTTTTTTCTAATTTTCTTTGTAGATTTCCCTTCACTCCCACCTGTGGTCCTATCTTTTAAATATTTAATAGAGGAGCAGCAAGCAGTACGCCTAATTTTAGAGTAGAGTTCAAGTTATATTTTTTTCTTTAAGGTGTGGCATGTGATTTTTTTTCTAAAAAAATTGCTGAGATTTTCTTGAGATTTTTCAGAGAAAAGTAGCTTCACCGAAAAATGCCTGAGAAAAACCTTGCCAATATTTTCTTGAGAACATATTTGTGGCTATGGTATCAAAATATCAATGAAAAACAAGCAAACGGGAAACAAGCACTACAGTCAATTATTTAACATTTACAACTATCTAACAGTTAACAAATTTAACATTTATGTGTATATTATCTGTAACTAAAGTCTGGAAGACTCAATTCTCCAAAAATTAAAATAAATTGATACCCATATTTGAAGTTGGACATTCTTATTTTCTATTTGCAAATTTAATAAATGGACAATAAATTTAAATTTTAATATATTAGAAGATTTATATTAGACATTAATAATTGAGTAGTCAGGAACCAATCTCTTCTTTGATTACACAATACAAAGTCTATCACCCGATTGTGAAGAGCCAAATGAGTTTCAGTATGAATTACATGATTTTCGATCGAGTCAACATGAGTTTTTTGTGAGTCAAACAAGTCTTGACCAAGTCATGCTGAGTTTCAAGTATGAATTACACATTTTTTCTTGGCATTAGTTGAGAACTTTGGAAAATTTAGAGGAAATCTAAAAAATTCAAAAAAATTGAAATATAAAAATATTAAAAAATAAATCATGGGCTTTTCCACTACTTTCTTACAAAATGTTAAGTTCAATATTCCTATTAAAATGTTAAAAGAAACCGCAAAAAAAATTAAATTATAGTAAAAAGCATTTAGTTTGCTTTTTGGTTGTTGTTGCTCTTGCAACATGGTCCCTGTTTATTGGTACCCTCTCAGGTTTGGTCAACCTTGTTATACCCTTTGTCTAGTGCCTAAGTCTTGCTCCCACCACTGATGACTTCCTTTGTGTATCGTTGATGAGCTTGTAGCTGCCTTGGCCAAATGCTGCGATGGCTGAACTTGGGGTAGATACCAGATTGGGTGGCATTGACCTGATTAGGATTTCATTGGAGCGAGAAGGGTTTTGTTTTGGGTGTGGGGGGAGGAGGGGGTGTTGGTGTAGTACAGATTGTAAGACCCAAGGGGTTCTATATATAACTTGTAGAACATTGTTAGGTATTGGACCCTATGGGTTTGCGTCCAGTCTAGTAGGGAGTAACTGGTCTGGTCGGTTGCGGAGTCTATTTGCGTGGAGTCTGTCTTGTTAGTTTTGATGGATTGGGTGGACAGTAGGAGATAATAACCCACCCCAAAGATGTAAGAGTATATAAGATCTTAAGGGAGTTAACCCTAATTATAAATGAACTATCAGGAAGTATTGCGGAGACTGGTCTTTCATTGGAGCAGTGTGCCTGAGTTAACCTTCCCCTATCACCCATAGACTAACATTGGTATTAAGGTTACATCAAAGGATATCACGACAGCCGTGGAGGCCCACAAGGAGCAGCACATGGAAGAATCAATGGCCTTGATGAACTAGAGACTGCAAGCGGTTGAACACCAGAACCAAGAGGTAGAAGCCCAGATGCAGGCTTTCATGGCTGATCAACATGCCTTTGCAACGATTATAAGAGATGTGCTGCAACAGGGTCGTGGCTTAGGGTCGCCCAACACCCATCGAACAAAGACTGCAAATGGTGAGTTCCGTCGACCTCGACCCCCTCCTTCCTTTCCTCCTCCTCCTCCTCCGCCACTGCCTGGTGATGATATGCTAGATTTTGAGCTCATGGGCGTAAACAGAGGGCCAGGCATAGGGCCTTGGAAGCAAGCCTGAATGGATTTCCCACGATTCTCAGGGAAAGATCCCCTGAGCTATATCTTCAAAATGGAACAATTCTTTGAAAGCCATGGGATCACATGTGAACAGAGGGTAGGTCATGCCGCCATGCACTTCGACGGACCTACTATCTGGTGGTACAGGTGGCTGTTGACACAACATGGTGGACTAGGGGATGGACTAATTGATGCCGTGAAATCAGTTTTGGACTTTCAACATTCCTCGACTACAATGTTGAGCTGTCAAAATCAAGCAAATAGGGTTGATTGTCGATTATCAGGAATACTTTGAGGAGCTTAGCAATATGGTCAGAGGATGGCCAATTGAGGCGTAAGTGAGAGCGTTCATAGGCGGATTGAAGGACGAAATTAGGATTGAGATGCAGGCCACCAAACCTGGCACCCTCCTAGATTGCTTTGAGATAGTGAGAATGGTAGAAGAGAAACATCGGCGACTCAGTGGAAACAACAAGCTAATGGAGCGCCGACAGAGGCATAAGGACCTCTGTCACCAGGGTGCGTCTGTTGGGCCACCGCACCCGTGTCGACACGATGCGGGTGCGACCCAGATTCGCACCCCAGAAGCACCCGATCGAAGTTACAGTAGGTGGCTTTTCGTGGCTCTTTCCTTCTTCTTCCTTGCTGCCTGCTCCAACATCCTCTCATTCACCATCGAAATCGTCAATCCAGACTTCATTTCCAGCTTCCTCCCGCCTCCCCCACGAGATCTGCCATTCTGCAAAGAGAGAAGGAGACCCTCATTTCCAGCTTCTTCCACCCCACGGGCTTCCATTTCTCCTCCCGCCTTCCCCACCAGCTCTGTCATTTTGCAAAGAGAGAGAGAGAGAGAGAGAGCGGCGCTTGTTGTTGAAAGGGGAAGAAACCACGAGCAAAAAGATAGGGTTAGGGTTAGCCACTTAAAGTTTATATGGTTGTTACTTATAAGCCCTCCAACTTTTTAGTATTTACCAAAAAAAAAAAAGACATTCTCATGAAACCCACTGATTTCACCGTAATACGGATCTTGGATCAAATCCGAGTCTACCCAACTTAGCCTTAATCCCTAAAAAATCATCCAATGCTTCTTTAATCGCCAAGCATTGGTTTGGTTTTCCGGTGGCAGAGGTTGAGTTACAATGTCTTGGTTAAATTGTTAATGCAGAGTTATCATTGTTAATATATATTATTATTATTATTATAAATTAATAATAATAATAATAATAAATACTCTCACCGCACTGCCGCACCTAAATTTTTTGATATGTGGTGCACCGGCACCAGCACCAGCACCAACACCCGCACCCCGCATTTTGGTGACATAGATAAGGACCGCGCACAAAGAGTATACCTTCATAGGCTTATGATGCAAAGCCAAATCCAGTGCCTACACAAGTGGTTAAGCGTCTCACACCTGATCAGATTAATGACAAACAACGTCGAGAGATTTGCTTCCACTGTGATGAACCTTGGTCACTTGACCACGTCTGCAGAAAGCTGCACATGTACTTTGTGGACAAAGGAGAGCCACCTGATGAGGAAGAAGCCACTGCACCAGAGGAGGAAACGTTAGGGGAGTCGTCAGCCAATATTTACAGGCGGTGTGCTGTGCCTTGGTCGTTCGGGCAGTGTGCCTCTTGGCATGACCATGCTAGTCACGGCCAGGGCATGGTTTGCCGCATATCTCCAACCTGTTGTCGCTATAGTAATCATCCTTGTGTTGGCCGATGGCCATAGTCTTCCTCATCATCAGTCATGGACTCGGTATCTGCCCATGGGCCACTGCTGGGTGGGGTTGGCTCCCGACTATCCCTACTGCCGGTGACAAAATCTCTGAACCTGCTAGTCGACCCATCTAGGGTTGGACCAGTGCTGATACCGGCCTCACCTTCTCCATCGGGTTTCCATGTGCTGGGCTCCCTGGTTTCTGTGGTAGGTCGCCATGCATTGGACTGATGCACCTGGTCCTTGATCTCTTGCTGCCTCCTGAGGCATGAGCTAAGGGCGGATTGAAAATCTTTCGATTGGGCAGTACACTCATTGAGGTTGGTGTTCATTCACTAGATCATGGCTCCCAAGTCATCTACTTTACTAACCAGAGTTTGCATGGAGCTTAATTCATGTTCGACCATCCCAA
The DNA here is from genome assembly GCF_008831285.2 of Nymphaea colorata. NCBI lineage: Eukaryota > Viridiplantae > Streptophyta > Magnoliopsida > Nymphaeales > Nymphaeaceae > Nymphaea > Nymphaea colorata. The sequence goes on along the minus strand of NC_045148.1, from coordinate 12,800,880 downwards.
TCCTAGCAGCTGCCTCCTCCAAGCGGGATATGTTATCCACCACTTGCAGGAACGCTGGGGCTCATAGGGCATTTCCTCCTCCTCTGGAATGTATGACATTTTGTCTTTCGCTCCAAACACCATCTTAGTCACGTACACTCAACCGTGTTCGTGGGAAAAGAGGTCTCCAAGATGAGACTCACACTAGCACGCCTCAAAATAGGGTCCAAAATCCACGTCTGCCTCTCAGAAATCCAAGAACCATGCTAGGCGTAGAATTTAGTTACGAACCCACTGGTGTGGTCAGTTCACACTAAAATCCCGTGTACAAGAAGCAACAAATGTTTTTAGGGGTGGACTGTGTCTTGGCAGGGACTGAACTGCTGGGCATGATCTGGACTGCTAGGACAGTCTTTAAACCTCATTCTGCCGCACCCGCCTGGTGCAGTCAGCAACATGCGCATCCACTTGGTGTGAATGAGCCTGGGTTCGACCTTCAACTATGGAGTCGAACATGAGATCACTTGCTGCCGCGTCCACCTGGCCCTCGTCATCTAACCTCACCCTTGACGGGATCCTAAGGCCGGAACTGTTCACCGCGCCCTCCTGGCACCTCGACAATGTGTCGCGTGTTCGGCCACGGATTGGCTGCGCCGGATGCGACAGCCATAGCCCTAAGAGCCGCACTGGGGTCAGGTCTAACTCGTCAAACAAGCAACCTAGTTACTGCTGAAAATCGACTGAACTGAACCGAAACCTAGCCACTGACTGGCTCTCCCGAACTGAACTCAAATCGAAAGCTGTCTGCTGATCTGCCCTCTGCGCTGGTCTGCTAGATGGATCTTTGATGCCAGTCTGGTGGATCCCGTCAAGGGTGAGTTCCGAGGATTCCCGAGGCTAACGTGTGAACAGGGGAAGGTTAACTCATACACAAATTGGTGGGGTTGGTACCGTACAGATTGTAAGACCCAGGGGGTTCTATGTTGAGACCCAGGGGGTTCTATGTTGAACTTGTAGAACATAAATTAACCGTAATGGGACCTACCAAATCCAACACAAACCTGATTCATCTAAGGATCCTATTTGTTTTGCTTCAAACACAGAAATGTTTTGTCCCATGCAATACTTGATGCCTTGTAGTCATTCTCTTGCAACAATGGATGGTGAGGCCAATTTTAATGACCATCGATGGTAAGAGTACGTGCAGCAAGATCACTGGTAATAAGCTACAATTGGCGAAAGGAAAATTGCAAAGCACATAATGTAACGTGCTTCATATCAGACCAACCAATAGTTAGCTACGTAAAATAATGTTAAAAAATCATAAATTTAACCTAAAATTATGATAAAAATATAGAAAAAAGAAGTTACAAGAAAAGATCAGGAAGAAACAAGAAAAATGTCATTTCTATGAAAATCAAGAAAAGCATGTCACTGATACCCCGTCAAAGTAACATACTAACAATCATCAATTCCACATCCATGATGGCATGATCTATCAGTTTAACTTAAAGTTTTAATAACCAATAAAATAAACTTGTTATGTACAAAACAATAAATGATAAATTATCATTCGTCATCATCTTCTCATCTTCTCCTTCAAAGTCTTGGTCATCTGCTATGACTATAGGCTCCTCTTCATCATTTTGTGTTCTTTCAAGCGACAGCCTATATATTTAGTGTATTAACTTATAAAAAAAACTCTATATTAGTTTATTACCTATATCTCAATCTCATATTGAATCTAACTTCAACCTCCTATATTTCAATCTACATTGATTCTTTATGTGGATTTATTGAGAGACTCCAATTGCCTTCACATCCACGAAATTCAATGATCAAAGTGCATGTTGCCAAAGGTGATAATTTTCTTAGAAAGAATGAAGGTCTCTCATGTCGATGAAATGACATGGATTACATACGGTTAACTAGTAGTTGCAAAAAGGAAAATTAGGAAAAATTAAAAGAAAAATCATAACAGAAATATACATTGACATATAAAAATTTTCAAATGGCATATGTTTACACCAAATTCAATTGCAATTCCGGATAATAAAACTTTAGCGACAAATGGCAGTATTATCATTGTGAGCACAAGTACAAACTATAAAGGACATGACTAAATGCATGCACAAAAATATGTGATGACATAGTGATAGCCAGATGCAGGTTTCAGCTGTATCATATCTGTTGAGAAATAATATTTACAGTTTTACACCCCTTATAACTAATTATTTCTCAAAAATATCCTTGTATATGCTCTGTGTGTGTGTTTTGCTTTTTTTTTTTCTTCCCCAAAATCAATCTGACTAAAATAAGCATCCGATTTAGTTAATTCAATTCCAGGCTTTCACATCAGAGCTACTACCTGTGTTTATAACTGTAAATTTTCCTTCTTCTGATTAAGAGTGGATGGTTAGAATCCAATATGCATTTGATGTGTAAAATTAAGGATTATGTTGGATTGTTGCTTTTGCTGAAATATCCTAAAACATCAATTTTTTTTTTCTTCACATTCTTGAAAATAGAAACAACTAAGACATAAAAGGGGTTACGTGTGTGCAAGTGTGTATATGTGGTTGTTCTATTGAAGCTTCAAGAGCAACCAAGAGAGAAAGCTTTCACAGCTTGACACTTGAAAGTGAAAAATAACTCATCTCACTTATGCACCCTTATGGTATAATTTACACTTATGCACCCTTACCATGATATGCAACTAAATTCAACTTCCATTCCCATTATGAAGTTTCTGTTTCAATCATTTTCAAGCATTATACTTCAGCATTGATTTCTTGTCCTGAATATATGGCAGACAAGTTTTACTTTTTCAATATGCAGTTCTGTAGGTGCATCATCACCCTCTGTACCTGTCAACCTTGGCAGTATTGATTGGTCTGGTCATGGACGCTCTTCCAAGGCAGGATCTCTATCAGGGGCTGGGTCACACTGGCCCCGGGCTTCTTTCAGCACTAGTGCTGGTAATTCTGCTCTTGGAGCATCCCAACCTTTGTGTAGACCATGGGAGCGTGGTGACTTGCTAAGGCGTCTAGCATCATTCAAGCCGTCTAATTGGTTTTGTAAACCAAAGGTTTGCCATTCAGCTTGTCTCATTAGTAACTTCTTAAATCTTTGTTCATTTGAAATTTTGGTAGTTACGTTTTTTAGGGATGTTAATGCTCTCTTTAGCAAAAGTGAGGCCATGGGTTATTTGGCTTGTGTACAAATGGTTAAGATCTAAGAATCTCCAGTTCAATGAGTATATAATATTAATAACAGCATCTTCAAGCCATGGATGTAATTTTTCTGGCTCATAAGTTGATTGACGATCTTCAATACAATTTGTAGTAGCCTAGTAGGTTGGTACCATGTATCAATGTTGTAAAAGGCATAGCATATCGCGTATCGTTCGGGCTGATCTATACGCCGTATCGTAACGTATCGTAAACGTAGCGTAGCGTATCATAAAATTATTTTTTTATTTTAAAAATATTAAAAATAATAAAAAATAGAAAAAAATCATAAAAATGGAGAAAAATCCGAAAAAATAAACAGAAAATCAGAAAAAAATCAAGAAAAACGTATTTAATATATATCAAAAAACATCATAAATAAGGAAGAAAGGAACAATCATGTATATCAACAACACATTCAAAAATAAGAAATTCAAAATAACATAATAAGCATCCATCACCATTTTAGACTTGAAAATTTTATAGATTACATCACAATTCATAAGTTCAAAACATATAGTTATCATCTTTCATGATTCAAGTTTTCAACTATAATCCTCTTCATTTTTTATGAATCCTTAGTGATTTTTGATGAAAATGAGCAAAATCTCTCCCTCTCACGTCTCTTGGAATATTTAGAAACAAGGAAAGAGAGAGAGAGAGAGAGAGGAGTGTTGGATTTGAAATATAACGCAAAAATGCGTTTTTCCCCGTATCGTACGATCGGTGCCTGTATCGTACGATACGGGCGATACGCTAACGATACACGAGCGAATCGTGTATTGTTATCGTATCGTGTAGGTTTTTTAGACCTATACGATACGTATCATACGATACGGATAACATTGCCATGTATTTACATGTCTTAATGTGCATGATTTTTTCTTCCATCATTATATGCTGTGCACAGGGTGAGAGTGTCTAGACCTAGATTCTAAGATGTTTTTTCCCCCCTTTTATTTAGTCGTTGTCAAGCATTACGCCATTATAAACACAAAACAAAAACTTCAACACCCTTGCGAGATTTGATAGATAAATGGGGTTCAAAAATAATACTTTTAGGCCAAAATATAAGGAATGTTATTGTAGAAACACGAAATATAGAAAAAAGGAATACGATGAACACGATGTAACGTGGAAAAACCTTCAACAAGAGGAAAAAAACCACGGATGAGGAGGAACTGGTGCCCACTAGCAGCCAGACTCTCTCTCTCTTAAGATTTCATTAACTCTTCAAGATTAGGGTTACAATCCTTAAGTAAGGCCCAACAAGGGCTACACGATGGATCGGGTATTGGTTCATCACTTGCTTTTAAAGCATTGATGATGTCCGTGCTTGCTCATGGGGACACATTTTCATGCATCCTGCTGAATGGTGTTTTAGCTGAGAGATTCCTGCTTATCAATCTTTTTTTTTTTTACTGAATTTGCAAATTGTTTTCAACTAATTAGATCCCTTCCATCATCCTTGTTCACCATTGCATACAGGGTCCTTGAAGCTGCATTTTCAAAAACCAACAGAAATATGTGGCAAACTTCACACATAGTAGAAATTAGAAACTACTGTAGAAGTAGGAGGTTTTACAATTTTCATATAAGAAATTGGAAAACCTTTTTTCTTCAACTGCAAATCAATTTTCCATGCACAAATCTGGCTACCAATTGATGTTTTCTCCATCAAAGTGTCAAAATATCTCTTTCACTCAACTCCTAAGAGTGTGTAAGAGTTGGGTCAATAGGAGTTTTATAACCCAAAAGAAAAAATCAGGCCTCAGGTCCCCATTCTTTTCCATATGGCACAGGTTGTACTGCATCGTGTCCTATGATGCCGGGTCATATCATACTGCAGTGTGATATGGGTTCATTAGACTCCCATATCTAGATAAGGGGTTGTAACACATCAATTTCTTTGATACTTATGATTCATATTATACGATATGGATCATATGTCCTCGTAGCATATAATACATACAACACTTGTATGATGTGTAAAACATTGTCTACAACACTAGATTAGCTAAAGCAGCATTTAAAACAACAATTAAGAAAGGTGTCTGACCATGAGCTTATGTATGTGTGTATATGTATTTATGGATTATATAATTACTATTATAAGAGTTCTCCAAGTGGCATTCCAGAAGCTTCTTGTGTCATGATTCAAGTGTTTTTCATCAATCTTTCAAAATTTCTATTTTTAATTTCTTCCTGTTTTGGAAATTCAAAATACTGAAAAGAAGTGTTTTTGTGGTTAATATCTATTTCTGCATCCAGTAGCCAGCATACGATTGGACGAGGAGATCTTCTAGGATGAGACAAAATGCACAAAAAGGACACATTAGTTTTCTTTGTTGGGTTGTTATTTATGTTGATAATTCATTTCTGTCTTCATGACGACCTTCAACTATACCTTGACTGTTGGAGTTTTATGCAGGTTGCTGGTTCACTTGCTTGTGCATGCAGAGGCTGGGTGAGTGTTGACATTGACAAAATCGCATGTGAATCATGTGGAGCGCATTTATCTTTTATTTGCTCAGCAGTTTGGACACCTAGTGAAGGTGAATTTCTGGCTCTCTCTCTCTCTTTCTTAAATAATATCTGGTAACTCTCTTATGATGCCCTAGTGGTTAGCGCATGCTAGAGGTATGCCAGTCTTAACTTGGTTTAAGGTGTTTTTGAGAAACAGCATGTTGTTATCAAAATAGTGCTCCTTTAACATCTGTTCACCAGTCTTTGGGTGGATCAGCCACTTCACTTATAGACCATGCTCTTTTGCATAACTTATTTTCTATTCCATGACAAATATCTGGAACATTATCACTTGTGTATCATGTGTTTATTATTGATAGAAATGATCAGATTATTCCATTTTCTGTAATTAATGTATCAATATCTGTGCCCTGCTGCCAACTTTTTTTATATGATCATGCGGGATGAGGTTTAGCTGGATATTAACCTTTTTTTTCATATTCTGAGCATGGTGAAGTTGATAGTGCTGCTGAAGCCTTTGCAAAGCAGCTTGATGCAAGTCACAAAGGGTCATGTCCATGGAAAGGAAATAGCTGCACAGAAAGCTTAGCACAATTTCCCCCGACCCTTACGTCGGCACTCATTGGTGGCTACAAGGATCGTTGTGATGCACTACTTCAGTTTCCTTCTCTTCCTGTTATAGCATCTTCTGCTATAGAGCACATGAGGCTTTCTAGAAGTTCACAAATTGATCGGCTCCTTTCCCATGCACACTGTTCTGCAGCTGGGGATGTAAATGGCAGGGTTGATGGCATGCCTGTAGGCGAGACCTCTCAAGATGAGACAATGTATATTTATGTATGTGAGATTGTATCTTCCTTCGCATTTGCTAGAAGTGAGAAGTTTCCATCATACAGCTTAATACATTCCTTTTTATATTTGTGGTGATTCAAGAACCAATAGATAATAAAAAATAGTTCATTTTTACAGGCACAGAAACTTATAAGCTTGTGTGGCTGGGAATCACGTTGGCTTCCTAATGTGGTAGATTATGAAGAGCATTCCACCCAATCAGCCAGAAATGCATGTTCTGTTGGCCCAAGCCAAGATCATGTTTGCTATTCACAGGGTCCTGTACCCAGCAAGAATGTAATTTCTACAGCAGCTAAAAAGGACACTGGAAAGAAGAAGTTATCAGTTCCTGAGTCTGGATGTCACAGTAGACTAGCACTGTTAGATTGCAGCTTCTGTGGTGCCACAGTTAGACTGTGGGATTTCCTTTCTGTACCTCGTCCAACTCGCATTGGTCCAAACATAATTGATATCCCTGAAACAAGCAAAAAGTTGGTGTTGACACGTGGAATTAGTGCAGCCAGTGGAATAAACGGGTGGGTTGGAGTTGATGGGATTGACAAAGAACAGACCGAGGGCCGTGACGAAATAGGTATGACTGAAGCAGGTCGATCAGCTACAAGCATTGGTTTGGACTTAAATCTGACTATGGCAGGAGGGCCATCTCCTGGACGATCTGGAATGCCTTCTACATTTAACAAAATGCAGGGACAAGATCTTGTTGTTGCTCAACCTGCTGGGAGTGAGGTTGGGGATCGGGCAGCTTCTTATGAGTCAAGAGGTCCATGTACTAGAAAACGAAGCTTAGATGAAGGTGGAAGTACTGTCGACAGGCCTCATCGAAGGACACATCATGCAGACAGTTTTGAGGGAACTGTCATTGATCGTGATGGTGATGAAGTTGATGATGGTAGACAGTATTCAGATGGACCTTCGAAGCGTGTTCGTGATTCCGATGCCTTTTGTACATACCCAACATCATGTATGTCTGCTGGTCCAAGCCATTTTATGGGCTTTGATTTGGATTCTGAAGTAAACAAGGTGGATTACTCAAGGCAAGAGGGGAGTGAACAGATGGCTGCTCTCCCTTCTACAAGAGATTCAGCTCGTGCTTCTTCTGTTATTGCTATGGATACTGTCTGCCATGATGCAGAAGAGAATTCCATGGAAAGTGTTGAGAACCATCCTGCCGATCTTGATGATATTCATCTTATCCCACAAAATATAGACAGGAATTTGGATGCAAACGACATTTCAGAACTGAATATTAGTCTCCAGGCACAACAGAGCACTTGTTTCCAACTGGATTCTGAAAGAGCAGTGAGAGAAGTAAGAGTAAGCAGCACAGATGAAGGCGAAGAAACATTAAATGCAGAAAATATTACTGGTTATGGGAGAGATAGACTCAGCTTTGGCATCAGCGGAGGAAGTGTTGGTATGGTTGCCAGTCATGAAGCTGAAATCTGTGGGATTGATTTCTCTGTTCACAGAACAGAGAGTATTGTTGGTGATCCAGAACCAGTTGCTGAAGTAGTTGAGAACTTAGGACAGACTGGAGAATCTATTCCTGATCCTGGATTGATGGATGAGTTTGTGCCTGATACAGAGAGAGAGGTTGTACTTGGTGACAGTCATGATGTGATGTCTCACTCCAATGGGAGGGCTGACAGTGGCTCTAAAATTGACTGTTCAACAAAAGCAGAGTCATGGGAAAGTGGTGAGAAGGCTAATCACATGTTTTTGCATCAAAATAGTGGTCAGAATTCTCTGACCTACAATGCCATCATTTATTCTGGATATGAGGTTTCCAAGGGTGAGGTAACTCAGGCCATGAAGGCATCTCATAAAGGTGACTCTGCATTCCCATGCTTAGAATATGTTACTGCTGTGCAATAATTAGATTTGGTCTCCCTTGTGGCTTTGTGGACTTATACACTTCTTGAATTTTGTCTGCTTCATTTTGGTAAAGGCTGGGAGAAACTCCACAGTTAAATGGAGGATCATAAAATTTAGAATGGTATAAGTACGTTTACAGCAAGATGAGGAAAGCAGATTATATGGATCCTTTTGATGTAAGGGCTAGGGCTATTATGGGTTCACGTTTCTTTTGGAAGTTCTTACATGTGTTTTGCACATTTGCCTACTTCTGCCCTCCAGTTCCCAGCTAAGTCACATGGGTTGGGTACAAAAATGTCAAAATGAAAGCAACATTTAAATAAACAAATGATTTTCAATAAAGGCATTACATGTTAATGAAAAATAACTCTAAAAATAGACTGAAACTGAGTTGGAAAAATTAAATCGCGTGAAATTAAACAGTTTGGATCAGTTTCAAAACTAAAAAGTACCGAGGTGTGTCCAAGTACCTACTTTGGGTATGAGTATGGCGATACGTGGACCTTATTGAAGTACCCATGGGACTTAGGTTCCCAGTAAACTCATTTGGATCTAAGTACTACTGCAATATCTCTGTGTGCTTTCTGTGATACAACCATTTTCTAGCATGTATAGATGCTCTTGCTGCAACACAGACATGAGCTATGCAACACAAACCCTTTGAGGAAGTCGCTACACGTGTGATTGCTGCATCTGGTGTTGATGACACTGGTGCAAGTGTGGGTGCTTCTCCGATTCACCAAATCCAATTATCAGCTATGTGGAGTGCAATTGTCTGCAGTTGCAGATATCAAAGGGGTGGATGTTGCCAATGAGTGATGAACACAAAATTTATTAGATTAGTGTTCTAAACAATTTATGCTTATGTACTTGCTGTTTAATTTCTGAAATTTTATTTGCTCCCGTCTGCTCTCGAATCTGTATATAAACACACGTCCTAGAAATCAATCCTACAAGCCCTACATAAACCCTTTAGGATGCACTAAGGAAGGTTGACACATTACACTCTCTCGTTCTTTTAATGAGAGTGGTATCAGGTATGTTTCTTACAAGGCTATATGTATGTAGGACCCGTAAAATATGTGAAATAAGTATATATGAGAACTATGTGGATTGGTTTTGGGCTCAGATTAATCTGCAGATAATTCCCAAGGTGTCACATTATATTTAGCTTTTATAAGGTGGACGGCAATTATTACTTGATTGAAAAAGTAATTTAAATGTGGTAAATGGGAAACCTTTACTTCATTGAAGAAGTGATGATGAGGCCATATGGGCTTTATATTACTCAATCCACATAATCCATCACATATGACACCTTGTCAACCCTTACTCAAGTTCATTTAATATCCGATAATGAGTTCACATAGTCCTATATTTACCTATTGTCAAGGTGCCAAAGCAGCCTAGAGCCTAGGCACGCCTATGCAAAAAGGCTAACCGATTTTTTTTTAAAATTTTTTTAGTTATGTAAAAGTATAATACATATTCCTCATTACAGTGTATAACAGTATACATATTACATATTACTACAGCTGTATATAACAGTATAATATATAATAGTTAATACATATTATTGTATATAACAGTATAATACGTGATACATATTATAGTATATAACAGTTTACATATTGCTAAAGAAGTATATAACAATATAATGCATATTACATATTGCAGTATGTAACGAATCATAAACAGAATACATAGAACAGTCTAAACAGTAATACAGACTGGATGATACAGTAAAACAGAATGCATGACATCAATCATAACCAGAATACATATAACAGTCTACTAATGGTTAAATCATAAATGGAATACATAACAGACTGTATTATACAGTAAGACAGACTGTGTTTTATAGTATAACAGTAAAACAAAATACATTACATGAATCATAAACAGAATACATATAACAGTCTATTAATGGTTAAATCATAAATAGAATACATAACAGAGATCAGAACATATTACTAGAAACAGCTATAACATATTACAATATATATATACTACTAGAAACAGCTATTATATTATTACAGTATATTACAATATACATATTACTAGAAAATTAGAAACCAGAAAGAGTCATATATACTACTAGTATATAACAGAAGTAACTTCAGAGACAGTCATTTAGCAGAAAGAGAAACATAACAAATTAACAATTCAAACTGAAATCAGAAATCAGAAACAGAAACATATATAAAACAGATAGACTATTTACATAATATATAACACAACATGTTGAATCAGAAATGGAAACATATATAAAATATATAGACTATTTACATATAACAGGTATACAGGTATATACAGGATGTACTTAAACAAAACTTTACGTATATGAGTTAACATCACATGTCTACAAGTATATTCACTTCCCCATGGACTAGGCATGCTTGTGCCTAGGAATGCTTAGACGCCAGCACATAGCTTGTTGCCTAAGTGGTGGACTTCGGTGACAGGTGTGGATTCACGCTTAGTCCGCACATAGGAATGAGTATTTCCCAGACCAGTTTGGTTTGGGATGGCAACTATACCACTGAAATTCTTGTTAAAAATTATTCTAGTCAACTGTCAAAGTATAAACATACTAAAATTCTTGTAAGTACTGACGTGGTATAAAACATGTTTTAGTGCACATCAATGTCATAAATCATGTATCATAATATATATTGGTCGGACTAATAGTTAGATACCTATTGTAACCACTGTCACAAAAAACGCGTCTTATTGGAGATGTGTATAATAATCCAAAACAGCGTCAGCCGTATTAAACGTGAAAAACGCACATTTTTTAAAGAAACGCCAGAAAATAAAAAACGTGAAAAAAACGCGTAGTATACGCATTTTTTTTGCGTTTTTTTCTTATTTTTATGATTTTTTATATTTTTATAATTTTTAGGATTTCTTAAATGTTTTAAATTTTTTAAAAATTTGCTGAGATTTTCCTATTTTATTCCCGTGATATACAACTTTGCTGTATTATACTCGAGAAATTCCTCGCCGTATAATATCTGTACATGTTTTTGGTGACAATGCTTGTAACATATCCATAAAAACTTGTAAATTTAATTTTTTTAATGTCAAAAAATTCAAAGTAATTGAAAAAAATAATAACAATTGGAGAAAAGGTCAGGAAAAAATAAAGAGTCCAGAAAAATTATGTTTTCTATAAAAAACATGTCACACATAGAGAGAGAGAGAGAGTGAAACCCTTTTTTAGATTATTCCTTCCTCTCACTTAAATAGAGATCTAGGGAAATAACATTTAAGTATATCAAATGCATTTATTACAAACTGAAACTCTCCCTATTTAATAAAATTGCAAATTATGTCACATAGGTACGGGAACAGGTGCCGGTACGGGTACTGGTTCAGATTATTTTCAAAAAACTTGGGTACGACTATGATATAAAATAAGAATTCAAACAAAATAATACATTCATAATTCAAAATTTATAGCTTCTAAAGAAGAAACTATTGAAAAAATTTGAAAACGCAGCTCTATATGTGTTTCCTAAGTGTAAATGGTGTAAAAGAACAAAACTGAAATCCTAAATTTTGGATAGGAAAGGACTCTGTCAACTTTGACCGAGTCCTAAATCGGACGGATCAGGTCCTAGGTACGTTGACCGTATTTGGTACTGTTTGATCAGTACCCAAGAGGTATCCGGGATAGTACCAGTACCGGTATCGTACTTGACCAGTACATGTACGCTGCCTTTATAGTAGTACCATGACAAAGATTGCAAAATGCTATCCATGTTGTTTTATTTATTTTCTCACGACACTCCCCCTCAAGCTGGAGCATATATCGAACGTGCTCAGCTTGTCAGAACATTTTGTAAATATATAGATTGGTAAATACATCAGCAACTTGATCTTCGGTAGGGACATGAGTAGTAGAAATATTTTATCCTTCACCATATCTCTGATGTAATGACAATCTATCTCAATATGCTGTCCTTTCATGGAAGACAAGATTATTGGCAATGTCGGTAGCAACTTTATTGTAACATAGCATCCTCATTGAAAGAGAGATTTGAACTCCCAAGCAGCAAGCTAGTAAGAATCATCTTTACCTAAATCATCTCAGCAGTAGTTTGAGCTATAGCTCTATACTTTGATTCTGCACTCGTCCTGGCTACCACATTCTGTTTTTTTCTTTTCCAAGTGATCAGGTTTCTTGCAAAAAAAATACAGAATATTTTCTATCCTCAACTAATCTAGCATAATCGGCATTTGTGTAGTCCATCACGTCAAGAGAATCTCTTTTTTGAAATAATAGTCCTTTCCCTGTAGCAGATTTGAGGTATTTGAGGTTCATCAGTGCAACTTCCCAATGAACCTTTCTTGGTTTTCCCATAAACTGACTTAGCTTTCTCATGGCAAGAGAGATATCAGGGCATGCCACACTAACATATAAGAGTTCCAATCAATGAACAATATGATTTGTTGTGTGTTTGTTCGAGGAATCCTTATCACATAAATGAAGTCGAGGATTCATAGGAATATTTTCAGGTTTAGCACCAAGCATCCTTGTCTCCTGAAGCAAATCAAGAACATATTTCCTTTGTGAAAGAACAATGTTTTCTCTACTCCTCACAACTTCTATTCCTAAGAAGTACCTAAGAAGACTAAGATCCTTAGTAACAAAGTGTTTTTTGTAGGTACTCCTTTGTTTCAACAATTTCCTTTTCACAACTGCCAGTTAATATAATGTCATCAATGTATACTACCATTACCCCTTACCTTTTGAACCCCTTTCAATAAATAGAGAATGATCTGATGGAGATCGTTGGAATCCAATTGGAATCCAAATACCGATACAACTTCATATAATTTCTGAAACTATGCCCTAGGGCTCTGCTTGCGTCCATGTATTGCTTTTCTTAATTTGCATGGTTTCCCACACTCCTCGTCTTTCGAAACTAAGTGGTTGCTGCATATAAACAGACTCAGACAAATCACCATAAATAAAAACATTTTTACCGTCAAGTTGAGACAAACATAGGCCAATCATAATGTACCGCCACAACAATGGCCAACTGAATAGTACCGAGTTCAACAACCAGAGGAAAGGTATCAAAGAAGTCGACCCAGGCAATGTTATCATTGGCGTATCGTATCGCGTATCAGTCGGGCCGACCTATATGCCGTATCGTAACTGTAGAAACACACACCAAGATGGAGAGAAAGAGAAGGAACACACAATATACGTGGAAAACCTCAAAGAGAGGTGAAAAACCACGGAGAAGCTCTAACCTAGGTGCACAACCGCAACCCTAGGAGAGAGAAAATCTTATATCACTTAATCAACAATTACACTATAAGTGAGATTAAATAAGAGGGAAAAACGCCTAGGGTACCGAGCCACTCTCGGTACCCGTGCCCATGGGACCGGGTCTGGATCCAGACCCGGTTCCATACACATGATATGTTAACACTCCCCCTCAAGCTTGGCATACATGTCAAACATGCCTAGCTTGCTTACATTTTTCTCGAATTGAGATGTACATAAGGCTTTGGTTAGAACATCTGCAATTTGATCTTCAGACTTCATATAAGGTAGGATCAACTCCTTTGAATCTATGCGTTCCCGTATGAAGTGGCGATCAATCTCCACATGTTTAGTTCTGTCATGCAAAACGGGATTATTCGCAAGATTAATTGCAGACTTGTTGTCGCAGTACATCCTCATCTTCTCTTCTGTTTCAACACCAATATCTGCTAGGAGAATCTTTAACCATAACATTTCTGTAACTCCCATAGCCACAGCCCTGTATTCAGCCTCATCACTGGATCTAGAGCACACTTCCTGCCTCTTACTTCTCCATACAACCAGGTTACCTCCCAGAAAGATGCAGTACCCTGTGGTAGACCTCCTAGTATCAGTACATCCGGCCCAATCTGCGTCAGAGTATCCTTCAATATTAAGTTGGTCTTGCTGAGTATAGAGTAATCCTTTTCCTGGGTTATTCTTTAGGTACCCCAACACTCTTTCTGCACTCTTCCAGTGACAATCAGTAGGAGCATGCATAAACTGACTCAACACATTCACAGCATAAGTAATATCAGGGCGAGTAAGAGTAAGATAGATGAGCTTACCAACCAGCCTCTGATACCGCCCTTTTCCTTCTTCATCTAGGATGTTGCCAGTTTTGATGCTTATCTTTGTACCAGACTCCATTGGAGTTTGAAAGGGTCTGCATCCAAGTTTGCCTGTCTCCTTTAGAAGATCCAGAGTGTATTTCCTTTGGCTCATAACCAGCCATGTCTCTGACCGAGCAATCTCTATCCCCAGAAAGTACCTTAGTTTACCCAAATCTTTAAGATCAAATTCAGCAGCTAACCTCTCCTTCATCTTCTTTTTCTCTTCTTCATCGTCACCTGTGACTATCATATCATCAACATACACAAGAAGAAGACTCACCAGGCCATCTCTCTGCTTAATGAATAGGGTGTGATCACCATTTCCCTGTTTGTATCCATTTGTCTTCATCACTATTCTCAGTCTTTCAAACCATGCTCTAGGAGACTGCTTTAATCCATACAAGGCTTTCTTAAGATGACAACATTTTCCGCTTTGAACATATCCAGGAGGCATACTCATATAGACCTCTTCTTCTAGATTGCCATTCAAGAATGCGTTCTTAACATCAAGTTGATCCATGCTCCACCCCTTTTTCACGGCAAGTGCTAATATGACCCTCACAGTTTTCAGTTTGGCAACAGGGGCAAAGGTTTCAAGATAATCAATACCATATTTCTGGCTGAACCCCTTTGCAACAAGCCGAGCCTTATACCTTTCCACAGTACCATCTGGTTTGTACTTCACATTGAACACCCACTTTGAACCAACTAAATGAGTCCCTTTGGGAATATCCACAACTTCCCAAGTGTCATTCTTTGCCAAGGCATTCATCTCCTCTGTCATGGCCTGTAGCCATTTAGGATCCTCTCTAGCATCTTCCACACACCTGGGAATAACAGACTTAGACAAGGATGTTATAAAGCATTTGTAATCCTTACTCAATTTCGCATAAGAGACAAATCTCTGAATAGGATGAGAAGTGCAAGACCTGGTGCCCTTGCGCAGGGCTATAGGAAGCTCTTCATTGATTAGACTTGGGTCATCCGGGGAGCTCACAGGATTGGGATTGGTTACATCAACATTTTCAATCACATCTGTCTTCTTCCTTCTGTACACCTGGCCAAACAAATGATCACGGGCTGTAGGCTGATTATCATCAAGACCCTCGTCCATGTGACGGTCTCTATCATCTCTGACTGTGTCTGCCACACTTTCACTGGCCTTGTAATCCAAGAAATCCGTAAACTGAATCAACTGATTTGAGGAATACTCTTCACTACTGTGTCCTAGATACTCCCCCTGAAGAGGATTCACATGAAAGTATGCCTCATGTTCATGAAAGGTGACGTCCCGGGAAACATAGACTTTAGAGGTGGTAGGATCAACACATTGTATCCCTTCTGAGTGGAGGAATACCCCAGGAAGACAGCCTTGACAGACCGAGGATCAAGTTTCTTGAGGGTGGGACTATGGTCATGAACAAAACAGACACACCCGAACACCCGAGGAGTAAGAGGCCAGGGATTCTGAGAAGGCCAAAGCATAGAGTACGGGGAATGGCCCTGCAACACACGGGTAGGCATACGGTTGATAAGGTGGGCACTAGTGAGAAGCGCATCACCCCAGTAGCGCTTGGGAACCTGTCGATGGAACAGAAGAGCCTGGGTAACATCAAGCAAATGGCGATTCTTTCGTTCAACCACGCCATTTTGGGGAGGTGTGTAACTACATGACGTTTCATGGACAATACCCTTGCTCTTCAAGAAATCATCTAGGGATTGAGAGACATACTCTCGAGCATTATCGGTGCGAAAAGCTTGGACAGACGTCTGAAACTGAGTCTCAACAAAGGCCACAAAATTTTTGACAATAACGGGAACTTCACTACGTTCTTTCAACAGATACACGAACGTACAACGAGAGTAATCATCAATAAGGGTCATAAAGTAATGAAAACCACGACAAGTGGGTACTCCCGAAGGACCCCAAACATCAGAATGAACCAAAACAAATGTACGAGTGGTTTTATTGAATGAAATATGGTACGAGGCCCTAACATGTTTAGCTAACTGACACACTTCACAGGTGAAGGAGTCCATGGAAACAGAATGAAACAAACTAGGAAACAACTTCTTAATCAATGGAAACGGAAGATGACCAAGCCGCTCGTGCCATCGCATAATAGTAGATCTGTCTTCCATGCCTGACAACTGTCCACTAGTGGCTGAAATAAGAGCGGATGCAACCTGCACAGGCAGTCTGTAGAGTCCATCAATAGCCGAACCAATCCCAATCTTCTGCCCCGTCACCAAGTCCTGCAGAAAACACCGATCAGCAGAAAAGATCAGATTACAGTTGAGCTCTTTAGTAATACTGCTGACAGATAACAAATTCACAGGAATATTGGGAACATGAAGAGCATTATGAAGACAGTATTTATTTAACAAGGACAAACTCCCTTTTCCAGCCACAGAGATAGAAGAACCATCAGCCATAGATACACGTTGCTGCCCCGAAGACAATTTGTATTCTTGGAACATCTTAGGGTTCCCTGTCATATGATGCGTAGCACCACTGTCAACAATCCAATGACCATGTGAGGAATTACCTTGGTCACTAGTGGCCACGAGAGCTTGGGCTAACTTAGCCCCCTCAGATGTGGAAGTATCCTCCTGAGTAGTAGACAGCCGGCTGATATACACTTGCAGTTCTTTGATTTGATCGGAGGAAAGCTTAGATTTGGCAACATTTGAAGGACTACTCTGACTAGGTTCAGGCACAGAAGGACTCCGGCGGCTAGAAGGAGGACGACCCCGGACAAGCCGCCTCTCAGGATGAAGATCCCAACAAAAATCAACAGAATGTCCTGATTTGTTGCAATGGCTACACCGCCGAACAGGACGCTGTCCAATCCCAGAAGCACGACTAACAAAGGCTGAAGGAGAACTCCCCTGACTGGTGTCAATATGCATCACCTATCGACGCTGTTCCTCAGATTCCACACGGGCATACACCTCTTCAATTCCGGGGACCTCGTCACAATTGAGAATTTGGCTCCTAATGGATTCAAATTCATCGCGTAAGCCTCAGAGGAAAAGAAACGTCCGATCCATCCACTCTTTGTCCCAGTACAAGGCATGATCAGACCCACAGTGCCAGTCATCATTCACATGATAGTCAAGTTCCTCCCACTTAGTCTTTAGGGCTGCAAAGAAAGCGGCTACAGACAAGTCACCCTGTTTAAGAGAGTATATGCTACGTTTGATTTGGTACGTACGCAATACTCTCTTCTTACGGCCATACATCCGTGCAAGCACAGTCCACATGTCGTAGGCAGTCGATTTACGCAAGATCAAAGGCTGAATATCTGCAGAAACAGAACTAATAATCCATACTTTAACCTGACTATCTTCCAACGTCCAAGTAGCCCATCGCGGATCAGTTTTTGAAGGTGCAGGCTTCTCCCCAGTGATGTAGGGCAGGCGACCACGACTGGTTATCCCAATTTCTAGGGCAGCCGACCAAGAGAGATAGTTATCCTTGTTCAGCCGGATGGAGGTGACTTGAACAGGCAAGATCTCGCTCTTGGTATTGCTGCCCGAGTCTAGGGCATCATCGATCTTGAGGGACATCTCCTCGGCCATCACAATCACCAAGGAGAAAGAATACCCAGCACCAGAGACGACAAACAAGAGGCAGCGGCGCTGGACGGCGGCGGTGCGGGAGAGAGCGACGGCGGTGGGCAGCGGTGGCGCGGGACGGCGGCGGCGCTGAAGTGGGCGACGGCGGCGCGGGACGGCGGCGGCGCTGAAGTGGGCGACGGCGGCGCTGAAGTGGCAGAGGAAAAAAACGGCGGAAACACGACTATCACACCAACGATCTCTCACGCGTTGGCTCTGATACCATGTAGAAACACACACCAAGATGGAGAGAAAGAGAAGGAACACACAATATACGTGGAAAACCTCAAAGAGAGGTGAAAAACCACGGAGAAGCTCTAACCTAGGTGCACAACCGCAACCCTAGGAGAGAGAAAATCTTATATCACTTAATCAACAATTACACTATAAGTGAGATTAAATAAGAGGGAAAAACGCCTAGGGTACCGAGCCACTCTCGGTACCCGTGCCCATGGGACCGGGTCTGGATCCAGACCCGGTTCCCTACACATGATATGTTAACAGTAACGTATCGTAAATGTATCGTAACGTATCGTAAAATTAATTTTTTAATTTGTAAAAAATATTAAAAATTATAAAAAATATAAAAAATAGAAAAATCTAAAAAATCAGAAAAAAAAAGCAAAAATCAGAAAAAATCAAGAAAAATGTATTTAAAGGAACATTCATTATTCATGTATATGAAGTATGAACTATGAAAGTATGAAGTATGAATATGAACAACACATTCCAAAATAAGAAAACAGACATTCAAAAATCAAATAACATACTAAGCAGCCGAAGAGTAATTGATTACATCACAATTCATAAGTTTAGAAATCAAAACATATAGACATAGTTATCATCTTTCATGATTCAACAAAAAGCCTCGTCAATCGTCATATGCATCATCATCTTCATTTTCTTCATTAAGTGCTTCTTCTATCCCTTCTGTTGCAAATGGAATGTCACCAAAAAACCAAAATACCCTATTTCTCCAAGCTTCCCACCGTGCCCTCTATGAGAAAGAAACCTTTTCTCACGGGCAAAACTTGATGCAAATGAGGAAAATCTC
Source organism: Nymphaea colorata (assembly GCF_008831285.2). Classification (NCBI taxonomy): domain Eukaryota; kingdom Viridiplantae; phylum Streptophyta; class Magnoliopsida; order Nymphaeales; family Nymphaeaceae; genus Nymphaea; species Nymphaea colorata. The sequence continues at coordinate 12,781,626 of NC_045148.1, read as the reverse complement.
TCCCTCCCACGTCTCTTGAAGTGTTTAGAAACAAGAAAAGAGAGATAGAGAAAAGCGTATATACAAGAAGACACAAAAAAGGGGACGTCGGGGCCCCTTTTTTAAAAATTTCCCTGTATCGTACGATACGAGGGTGTATCGCCCGTATCGCATGATACGGGCGATACACCTACAATACACTGCCGTATCGTGTATCATAGGCATATCGTACGATACGCGTCCGTATCGTACGATACAGATAACATTGGACCCAGGTATCAAAGAAGTCGACCCTGTAAGTTTGAGTATACCCATTTGCTACTAAGCGGGCTTTATATCTCTCAACTGTGCCGGTGGAATGATATTTGATGTTGAAGACTCATTTGTAGCCAACAATGTCTGCAGTAGAGGGGGGAGAGACAAGATCCTGTGTGCCTCTAGATATCAGCGCTTCCATTGCGTCCTGCATGGCCTGTCTCCACTTAGGATCTAACAAAGCATGTTGATGATTTATGGGAACTGTAGTGGCGGATAAGACAGAGATAAACTCTTGCATACTCTTGCATACTCTTGCCCGGTCTCTTTGTTGTTACAAACTTAAAAATAGGATGCACGGTGCACTGTCTTGTACCTTTTTGAATGGAAATAAGGAGATCATCATCTGGGATTGGAATATTTGGAGCATTATCATGCGTGGAATACTTACCTTAGGAGGAGATGTGAAAGGTCCATGATCAGAGACATGACGACGAGAATATACAAGTGGTGAATCCTGAAAACGTGGCAGTTCAAGCGAGGAGCACAATGGTTACTCCAAGGGGGCGTTTGATGGCTTGGGACTTTTCATTCTGGAATCAAAATTCCAAAATCAAAATTCGACCTGAAATTGAATTCGGAATGAAAATTCTAATTCCATCCAATTCCAACTTTGTGTAGTGTTTGAGGGCTTGGAATTTTGATTCCAGAATTAAAAATGGCATGTTTGATTTAAAGAGAATCAAAATTCTAAAATTAGAATCACATGACCTTTGAATCCTTTGCAGCCTTCTAACATGAAAAAACAGTTCCAGCCAACAATTTAAAATCCAATAAAAAATAGCTTCTGTAAAAACAACATGGTAAATGTTAGAATATCTTGTAATAGGGAACCGCGTCTGGACATGGACCCGGTCCCATGGGCAGCGGATACCGAGGCTGGCTTGGTACCCTAGGCGGGCTCTCTACCTCTCTCTCTTATAATCTCCACCTATTGTAAATTTGTTGATTAAGTGGATATAATTTTCTCTCTCCTAGGGTTGAGGTTTTGCCCCTAGGTTAGAGCTTCTTCGTGGTTTTTCACCTCTTCTTGAGGTTTTCTACGTACATCGTGTGTTCCTTCTCTGTTTCTCTCTTCCGTTGCATATTTCTACATGGTATCAGAGCCAGCGCGTGTGGGAGTTGCTCTGTGATCGTGTGTTTCCGCCGCTGCTGGTGTTTCTATTGCCGCCGCCGTCGTTTTTCCGCCGCTGTTTCTCCTTGCGTCACCGTCGCCATCGCCGCCAGCGCTTCTCCGCCACCGCCGTCGCCGTCAAGTTTTTCCCGCCGCCGCCAGTGATTCTTCCGCCTCCGCCGCCTCTTGTCTGTCGTCTCTAGTACTGGTGCCGCGTCTCCTTGTGCTAGGTATTGCGTCTCTTTGGTGATTGTGATGGCAGAAGAGATGACTCCCAAGATAGATGTTGCGTTTGACACAGGCAGTAATACCAAGAGCGAGAACTTGCCTGTTCAAGTCACCTCCATCCGGCTGAACAAAGACAACTATCTCTCTTGGTCTGTTGCCCTAGAAATCGGGATTACCAGCCGCGGTCGCCTGTCCTATATTACTGGGGAGAAACCTGCACCTTCTAAAACGGATCCGCGATGGGTGACTTGGGCATTGGAAGATAGTCAAGTTAAAGTATGGATCATTAGTTCTGTGACCGCCGATATTCAGCCTCTGATCTTGCGTAAATCGACTGCATATGACATGTGGACTGTGCTTGCGCGAATGTATGGCCGTAAGAAGAGAGTATTGCGTACGTACCAAATCAAACGTAGCATATTCTCTCTTACACAGGGTGACTTGTCTGTAGCATCTTTCCAGCCCTGAAGACTAAATGGGAGGAACTAGACTACCATGTGAATGGTGACTGGCATTGTGGTTCTGATCATGTCTTGTACTGGGAAAAAGAATGGATGGACCGGACTTTTTACTTTCCTTGGAGGCTTACGTGATGAATTTGAATCTATTAGGAGCCAAATTCTCAATTGTGACGAGATCCCTGGGATTGAGGAGGTGTATGCCCGGGTGGAATTTGAGGAACAACGTCGCCAAGTTATGCATATTGACTTCAGCCATGGGAGTTCCCCCTCAGCGTTTGTTAGCCGTGCCTCAGGGACTGGACAACGTCTTGTTCGACGTTGTAGTCATTGTAACAAGTTGGGACATTCTGTGGATTTCTGTTGGGATATTCATCCTGAGAAGAGACTTGTTCGTGGTCGTCCTCCTTCTAGTCGTTGGGGTTCTTCTATGCCTGACTCTAGTCAGGGTAGTTCGTCAACTGTTGAAAAATCAAAGCTTTCCTTTGATCAAATCAAGGAATTGCAATCTTATATCAACCGGCTATCTACTATGCAAGAGGAAACTTTCACGTCCGAGGGAGCTAAGTTAGCTCAAGCTCTTGTTGCCATAGGCGATCAAGGTAATTCCTCACTTGGTGATTGGATTGTTGACAGTGGGGCTACGCATCATATGACAGGGGATCCTAAGTTGTTTCAAGAATACAAATTGTCCTCAGGGCAGCAACGCGTGTCTATGGCTGACGGGTCTTCTATTTCTGTGGCTGGAAAAGGGAGTTTGTCCTTGTTGAATAAATATCATCTTCATAATGCTCTTCATGTTCCCAATATTCCTGTGAACTTGTTATCTGTCAGCAGTATTACCAAAGAACTCAATTGTAATGTAATCTTTTCTGCTGATCATTGTTCCCTGCAGGACTTGGTGACGGGGAAGAAGATTGGGATTGGTTCGGTTATTGATGGACTCTACAGACTGCCCGTGCAAGTTGCGTATGCCTTGATTTCAGCCACTAGTGGACAGTTGTCAGGCGTGGAAGACAGGTCTACCATTATGCGATGGCACGAGCGTCTTGGGCATCTCCCATTCCAGTTGATCAAGAAGTTGTTTCCAAGGCTTTTTACTTCTGTTTCTATTCACTCTTTCACATGTGAAGTTTGTCAGTTGGCTAAACATGTCAGGGCTTCGTACCCTATTTCTTTCACTAAAACCACTCGTCCGTTTGCTTTGGTTCACTCTGATGTTTGGGGTCCTTCGGGAGTACCCACTTGTCGTGGTTTTCATTACTTTATGACTCTTATTGATGACTACTCCCGTTGTACGTTCGTGTACCTGTTGAAAGAACGTAGTGAAGTTCCTATCATTGTCAAAAATTTTGTTGCATTTGTTGAGACTCAATTTCAGACATCTGTTCAGGCTTTTCGCACTGATAATGCTCGAGAGTATGTCTCCCAATCCCTAGATGACTTCTTGAGGAGCAAGATTATTGTTCATGAGACGTCCTGTAGTTACACACCTCCCCAAAATGGCGTGGCTGAACGAAAAAATCGCCATTTATTAGATGTCACCCGGGCTATTATGTTTCGTAGACATGTTCCTAAGCGCTATTGGGGTGATGCTCTTCTCACTAGTGCCCACCTTATTAATCGTATGCCTACTCGTGTGTTGAATGACCGTTCCCCTTATTCTGTGCTCATGTCCACTCATAACCCTTGGCCTCTTACTCCTCGGGTGTTTGGGTGTATTTGTTTTGTCCATGACCACAGTCCTACCCTCAAGAAGCTTGACCCTCGGTCTATCAAAGCTGTCTTCTTGGGGTATTCCTCAACTCAGAAGGGATACAAATGTATTGATCCTGTCACTTCCAAAATTTATGTCTCCTGGGATGTTACCTTTCATGAACATGATGCGTACTTTCCTGTGAATCCTCTTCAAGGGGAGTGTACAGGCAACAATGTGGAAGAGTATTCTTCAAACCAGCTGATTCAGTTTATGGATTTCTTAGACTACAAGGTTAGTCACAGTGTGGCAGACACAGTCAGAGGTGATAGAGACAGTCATGTGGAAGGGGGCTCTGGGGATGAACAGCCCACTGCCCATGATCATTTGTTTGGCCAGGTGTACACCAGGAAGAAGAAAGATGTGCTTGAAGATGTTGATGTAACCAATCCCAATCCTATGAGTTCCTCGAATGAACCAAATCCACTAAATGAAGATCTTTCCATAGCCTTGCGCAAGCAACCAGGTCATGTACTTCTCACCCCATTCAGAGATTTGTTTCATATGCAAAACTCAGCAAGGATCACAAATGCTTTATTACTTCCTTGTCTATGTCTGTGATTCCCAGGTGTGTGGAAGATGCTAAAGAGGATCCTAAATGGCTACAGGCCATGACAGATGAGATGGATGCCTTGGCAAAGAACAACTCTTGGGAAGTGGTTGATATTCCCAAGGGGACTCACTTAGTTGGTTCCAAGTGGGTGTTTAATGTGAAGTACAAACCTGATGGTACTGTGGAACGGTATAAGGCTCGCCTAGTGGCAAAGGGGTTCAGCCAAAAATATGGAATTGATTATCTTGAAACCTTTGCTCCTGTTGCTAAACTGAAGACAGTGAGGGTCATCTTAGCACTAGCAGTGCAAAAGAAGTGGAGCATGGACCAGCTTGATGTCAAGAATGCATTCCTGAACGGCCATTTAGAGGAAGAGGTCTATATGAGCATGCCTCCTGGGTATGCCCAAAGCGGAAAATGTTGTCATCTCAAGAAAGCCTTGTATGGACTAAAGCAATCTCCTAGAGCATGGTTTGAAAGACTGAGGGTAGTAATGAAGACTAATGGATAGAAACAGGGAAACGGTGATCACGCCCTATTCATTAAGCAGAGAAATAGTCTGGTGAGCCTTCTTCTTGTATATGTTGATGATATGATTGTCACAGGTGACAGTGAAGAAGAGAAAAGGAAGATGAAGGAGAGGTTAGCTGCTGAATTTGATCTTAAAGATCTGGGTAAATTAAGGTACTTTCTGGGAATAGAGATTGCTCGATCAGAGACAAGACTTGTTATGAGCCAAAGGAAGTACACTCTGGATCTTCTAAAGGAGACAGGTAAACTGGGATGCAGGCCCTTTCTAACTCCAATGGAGTCTGGTACAAAGATAAGTATCAAAACTGGAAATATCCTGGATGAGGAAGGAAAAGGACGATATCAGAGGCTGGTTGGTAAGCTTATTTATCTTACTCTTACTCGCCTTGATATTACTTATGCTGTAAATGTGTTGAGTCAGTTTATGCATGCTCCTACTGATTGTCACTGGAAAAGTGCTAAAAGAGTGTTGGGGTACCTAAAGAATGACCCAGGGAAAAGGTTATTGTATACTCAGCAGGACCAACTGAATATTGAAGGATACTCTGATGCTGATTGGGCAGGGTGCACAGATACTAGAAGGTCTACCACAGGGTACTGTATCTTTCTGGGGGGTAACCTGGTGGTATGGAGGAGTAAAAGGCAGGAAGTCTGCTCTAGATCCAGCGCTGAGGCCGAATACAGGGCAGTTGCTATGGGGGTTACAGAAATGTTATGGCTAAAGATTCTTCTAGCAGATATTGGGGTTGAAATGAAAGAGAAGATGAAGATGTATTGTAACAACAAGTCTACAATTAACCTAACTAATAATCCAGTTCTTCATGACAGAACCAAACATGTGGAGATAGATCACCATTTCATTCAGGAACGCATAGATTCAAAGGAATTGATCCTGCCATATATGAAGTCTGAAGATAAGTTGCAGATGTCTTAACTAAAGCCCTATGTACATCTCAATTTGAAAAGAATGTTAGCAAGCTTGGCATGTTCGACATGTATGCCAAACTTGAGGGGGAGTGTTAGAATATCTTGTAATAGGGAACCGGGTCCGGATATGGACCCGGTCCCATGGGCGCGTATACCGAGGCTAGCTCGGTACCCTAGGCGGGCTCTCTACCTCTCTCTCTTATACTCCACCTATTGTAAATTTGTTGATTAAGTGGATATAATTTTCTCTCCTAGGGTTGCGGTTTTGCCCTTAGGTTAGAGCTTCTCCGTGGTTTTTCACCTCTTCTTGAGGTTTTCCACGTACATCGTGTGTTCCTTCTCTGTTTCTCTCTTCCGTTGCATATTTCTACAGTAAAAATATTTATAAAAATAATTTCTGCAAGATTTTAAAAATACAGGAGAACAAAACAAGAAAGCTTTTCCAAACAACAACAGATCGGGACACCAAAATAAAAAAAAATTCTCCTTTTTGAAAAACTCTCTTTTCTAAGACAAATATGCATAGAGGCAGTAGAAAACTAGCACTGCAGAGTACAAGAAACAAGATCACAAAATATAAGGAGTCAGTCGGTTGAATAACCCCTGTTTGCAACATCTCTTGCACCAACTGCTCCAGTGTTTCTCGCTGCACTTGACTTTAACGATAAGGTCTGGACTTCACTGGTTCTGACCCAGGTTGTAACTCAATGCGGTGCTCATGATTCCGCGTAGGGGGCAGCGTAGTTGGGGCTCTAAAAACTGGCTGGAACTCGTTCAAGAGTTCATTCAATGTTGTTCTGTAGGCTTCAGACCTGTACTAATTATCAGTTTCAGCTTCATATGGTACTTGCGCGGACAGCAAAAGAAACATGGCAGTGGGTCCTTTCATTGTACGGGCAGCCGGGCCCTCTTCACAAGGTCGTTTAGGGGTCACTTCGAGTATTAACAGATCGTTTGTTGGTCTCCTAAACTGCATTTTCATGCCCATGAAGTTCCATACCACCCTAAACTGCATTTTCATGCCCATGAAGTTCCATACCACCTCTCCAATCTTACGTAGCCATTGGATGCCCAGTACTAAGTCAGCACCAACCATAGCAAGGATATGCAATTGGACTGGAAAGCGAAGGCCCTGTATCTCTAGTATCTCTAGATGGTACTTACCTCTCCATTTCAATGTGCTGCCATCGCCTACCATGACATCAAACGCTGGTTGTGTTTCCACACTGCAACCCAAGGCTCGGGTAGACTTCTCGCAAATGAAATTGTGAATTGAGCCCGTGTCTATTAACACACTAACCCTTCGGCCACACAATTTACCTTCCACACGCATCAATTGAAGAACCTCATCTCCTGCAAGAGCATGCAATGATATTTCTGGCATCATCTCCTCCACAGGAGCTGCTATGTCAACGACTATGGACGAGTCCTCACAAGCATATGGTGGATCTTCCTTTTCCTCTACGAGATACATGTGTAGTCTTCTGCAATTATGCCCCGATACCCAGGGACGATCGCAGTGAAAGCATATGCCTTGACGTCATTTTTCTTTTATTTGCTCAGCTGTTAGATGTCTCATGACTTGTCGAGGCACATTGCCAGGCTTGGTCCTCGTCGCTACATAAGGGAAACTTCTGTCTTCAATGGTTCATGCTGATTGCCCTTAACATCCAACCAGTTCTTGCCGATAGACTCCTATTCGTAATGTGCAGTCGTCGGTATTTCTCTTCCACCATATGAGCAATTTCGAAGCATTCTAACAAGGTTTTAGGTTTCATAGCCTGGACCTCGATTCTTAGTTCATCCTTAAGCCCTCCTACAAATGCTCCAATCAGGGCCTCGATGGGCTAGCCACGCACCATGTTTGAAAGAGCTTCAAAATTTTCTTGATACTTTACCACCGTACTTGTTTGTCTAATTCTTGATAACTCGACATTGTAATCAAGGTATGCCGATGGTCCAAAATGGGTGGTGATCTTTGACCATGGTTTCCGAATATGGTTTCTCGTGCGACAACAGCCAGTGATACTAGTGGATTGCTGCACCTTCAAAGTACATGACAACTTGATTCACCCTTTGTTCTCTGACGATTCCCTGGCACTCGAAGTACTGTTTTGCATGGAACACCCAACTTACAGGATCGTCTCCCGTGAACCTTGGAACATCTTCAAGGGCTTCCAGGCTGCTCCCCCTGCTCCGTTCGCTAGCCAAACGTGTCCCCTTCGGTCGTCCGACTGTGTCTTATCTGAATTAGGGGAACGCTGCATACCTTGTCGGAGATTTTCGCGCAATAGAGTTGCCATCATTTGCTGCTCAGCAATCAGGGTTTCCAACCGTGCATCCACCGCATCCAAGCGCTGATCCATCATGTGCATCCGCCCTTCTAGGCCATCTATCGTCGCCTCCACTTGGTTTCGGTGGTGTTCCACCGCTGCGACTGCATCCCTTGCCGTGATCCTCTCGGCCATAGTCTTGCTGCTACCATGCTATGATACCTTGATAGCCCTCACGCAGCTATCGGTCTCCTCTACGCAGAATTCTGCGCTAACACCTCAACTCACTGGAAGCCCAACTTCTCTCACGAAATGTAATCTTCTTCACTAGGATTTAATTCCCTTAATTGTGCTTAAATACATAACATGATGGGTTGGGTTTAAGACAGGCCTAACTGGACCCGACCCATTGCATGAAAGAAATACTTAAGCTGAAAACACGAAAGGCAGAAAATAACAGAAATAAGCGAAACTTAGAAACTCATTTGTTAGGTCTGCACTTAACAATGTTGAACACAATAGAGAGAGAGAAAGTCAAACCCTTCTTTAGTTTATCCCTTCCTCTCACTTAAATAGAGATTTAGGGAAATAACGTTTAAGTACATCAAATGTGTAATAAATAATAAGTGAACCTCCCTATTTAATAAAGTTGCAAAATAATACCAATGTTGTTTTATTTCTTTTCTCACGACAAATATAACAATGAACATCAATGAATTTAACATGCATAACGTCATAACACATCAAAAATAATTTTAGAGTCTTATACATCATGAAATGACCCTGTTTGATGCAAATAATAAAAGAAAATGTCATCATCCATCATCAACTTCATTCTTAGTGTCATTTGCATCATCTTCTTCTAATTCAACATCCTTCCCGATGTATATGGTCATGATTAATGTCCTCGGCATGTTCGATGTTGAACTGTTCAAAATTTTTCTCTCCAAATATGGTGGCAGGTTCTTCTTTAACCCATACATCTAGCACATTGAAGTTGCTGAACTGATAGGATCAAGATGATTTCTATGTTTTTTTGTCAAATTTTTTTCTAATTTCCTAAAATAAGTAAGAGAAAATTTGCAAATATATATTATAAAACAACTATATATTAGTGGGTTACCATTCAACTTATAAAGCAAGTCTTTATTAACTTACTACCTTTGTCTCAATTGCATGTTATATCGAGTTATTCAACCTCTTATTTCTAGTTTACTTCCCTTTTTATTGTGGATCCATGTCCCGTGGGTGCAGCTATGGTATGGGTTCATATATTTCATACATTGTGGTATGGGTCCGGACATGCCTTTTTTTGAAAATTGTAGGTTTGGGGTATAATGAGGTCGTGTGTGTGTGTGTGTATTTCTCCTTCAACTTGATATCATGATATATATATATATATATATATATATATATATATATATATATATATATATATATATATATATATATATATATATATATATGCTATGTCACATAGGTGCGGGGTGCGGGTGTGGGTGCCGAAGCGGGCACATCCCCAAAAATTTAGGTGCAGCGGTGCGGCGAAAATGTTTATTTGTTATAATTAATATATTATATATACACACACACATTTGCATATATGAATGTAACATATTAAGCATTAACATGCTTACAACGTACAAATATGAAACAAGTAAACAAAAAACAACAAAACCAGGACCAAACATAGAAATGGAAAAAAAATGCTAAACAAGAAATAGCAGTGGTTGCAGCAAAACACAAAACTAAGAAAGTGAAAAAACTAATGGTCTAATATGAACATTTACTGATTTAAGCATAAAGCACAAAAATAGAAGCACCTAGGCTATGGGTCGTTAGTTGAATCGCTTGCACAACAAAATGAGATACAAACTCAAGAGTGCAATGAGGAAGTGCAGATGGCAGAATAAAGCCAAAAACAAATAGGAAAATTGTCGTTTTATTGAAAATAGGGTTGAGAAAGATGCAGACGACAATACTACTGCAATAGGGCACACAAGTCTTTTGTTCCACTCGAAGACCAATCGCACGTTGCTGCCGGCCGTCGTTTGACCCACTCAGTTGCCGGAAATGACTTTCCATTCTGATAGATGCTTCAGTGAAACCAGCAAAACCCACGCAAGGGAAGAGCGCACTGGAGGGGAGGAAGAGGGTATACGATCATGCCCTAAACCCTCTTTTTAACGTTAAAGATTTTTAAAATAAAAAATATCGAAAAGGTTGAAAATAGATTTGATACGGTTTGACCACACCCGACTCGAGTCAAACACGAGTCGGGTGCGTGTCCACAATGGACGAAAATGATTGGGTGCGGTCTGCCGCACCCGACTCTTGTTGATTTGTGTTGGGTCGAATCCGAGCCACACCCGCACCCAAGTCGTGTCGACACGGGGTGCAGCAGTCACTTTGCAGCGTCCATGTGACTTAGTATGTATGTATTCCTCCTTTGACTTTATATCATGGGAGGAAGGGGGTGGTGCTCTATCTCTCCCGCTGCCCAATAGATCCCCCCTCCCTTAGCAGGTGCCACTTGAGAGCACCTACCATGGTATTGATGGTTGAAGGAGAAAAAAAAGGGCCCATGGGGCTGTCTGATCTGAGGGATTAGACGACCTTAGTGGGCTGTCCCGTCCCAAGTATGCATGAACCTTGAGTTAGAGTTTACTCTTTTGCTCTCTCTCTCATATATATATATATATGTGTGTGTGTGTGTGTGTGTAGACACACATATATATAGACATTTATAAAATCCATAAAAAGTCAATTATAAACACATGCAAACTTCTTAATGCCAAGGTGCATACTCCACAAAATTAATAATAGTTTGTACATGTAATCCCATCCAATTAAAGTTTGAAAGAGAACATTATTTATCATACAAACATCATAATTATCATGTTTTTGTCTCCTCCTCCTCCATCTCCTCTCCCTCCTCTTCCTTCTCCTCTCTTACATTAGAAGATGATGGAGTAGAAGGTTCATGGAACTCTGAGTTCACAAATTCAAGCTTATCATCTCCTTCCAAGTTAAATTGCACAACATTCACTTCCCAATTATTGGTGATTCCTTCCTTATAACACAATCGGCAAAGCCAAAGTATAAGCATTACCAAATACACAAAAACATGTAAATAAGATAAGCATTTGTTGTCGGTAAATCATATATTTAGTTACCTATATTCATTTTTGATTCGTGAAAGAAGCTGAAGGTTAGAATGCATACAAACCAAATCCTTTGCTTGCTTGCTTGTGGGATTATTTCTTTTAATATTGTGAATGTATACAATTCTCACAACATGAAAATATAGCAGGTTAAACTAGTAATCTTACCAACAAGGTATTGAAGAGTAGGACAAGCATGCCCACGTTTAACCTACCAAGTAATATGTTGATAATTAGCTTTATTTACAAGTGCAGAGATATCTTCTGCACTTTTTGTAGGAAACCTTGCAAACTCATTGTGAGCTTGACAATCTTAAAATGCAACTTTGAAAATTCTATTAAGACATAACAACCTGTTTTATAATTTTGGATCCTTATGTGGTGGGGCTTTTGCAACCAGTGTTGTATGTATCATATGATACAGGGCTGTATCGTATGATACATATCATCGCTTTTTGAATTTGAAGTTACGATGCACAACTTGTATTGTAAACAAGTGGTGTATAAGTATGTGTAGCGCATGTATTGTGTAATACATAGCTTGTATTGTATGTATAGTTTCTAAATTTCCAATATTTTTTTTGAGAAAAACAACTTTACTGAAAAATACTCACGTAAAGCCTCACCATTTAAAACCTGACAATAATATTTGTGACAATGGTTGACAATTACTCTTGGAAGGCCAGATCTTGCCTGAGGGATGGCCATTAGCCAGACTGGCATCACCTAGGCACCTGGCTTGGTGGACCTAGGTGGTGACTAGGTATCCCACCAAGGCGATTGCGTCTAGGTGGGTTGCCTAGTTGCCTAGCTGCCTAGCCTAGTGCCTAAGCTTGGGTTCTCTTTTGACTACTAATGTCTTGACCTCCAAATTTTGACATGGCTCATATTATTATCTCCATCCTCATCCTCGCCTTTCATTAGATTACATTTAGGGAGGAGGAAGACTCTTTTTTTTTTTTTTTGGGGGGGGGGGGGGTGTTGTTATATGTATGAACACACACTAACCTACCTACCCACACATCTCCATCTGCTCCCGAAATTGTGGTGTTGTATGTATATAAGGCACGTACACACACAAAAGTGAAGGAAAGAAAAGGTGCTGGTGCAAGTCTGGTTACTGCTGCACCTCTCTAATCCAATTACCAATGATGTCAAGGGTTGGTTACACGTATGCATATTAGACTTTGTTGGATGTTTCCCGATTTCTGATAAACACACAAGTTTTATTAGATTAGTCCTATAAACATGCGATATTTTGAAAATATCATGATGTTTCCTCATATAAAAACATTGTTTGTAATGTATTTTTGTGTATGTTTCTATTTTTGGTTTATTTTAAATTTTAAAAGCTGTTTTGAATTTTTTCAATATGGTTGTAAGGAATATAGTATGAAGCTCTTAATTGGATTATCTTTATATATTTAAAATTTCTTAATTCTGAAATTTTCCCAAGTTAAATTACTTTGCCCAAAATATCCTTAAAGAATCCCACCAATAGAAGCTCGGGAACTATATTTTTGCAACTATGTTTATGAACAATTTAAGTTTTATGCTAAATCACATGGGTCCAAGTGTGACAATATGGGTTTAGACACAACAAGTTCAGAAAATATGGATACAGGGGTATAGCAGGGTATATATACAAATATGCACAAACATATATACATATAATGCACAATCTGCAAAAACTCAAAGTTGCAAAGTTTAGACAATAATGCACAAACCAAACCACATGCTTTACAAGTTTAATAGTTCATACATATAATTCCATCAAATTAAAAAAATAGAAAACATGCAAATGATAAATATTAACACTACCCACCTATCTCACATACGTGCTGGGTGTGGGTGCCGGAGTGGGACATCACAAAAAATTTAGGTGCGGCGGTGTGGCAAGCGTATTTATTATTATTATTATTATATATATATATATATAATAATAATAATAATAATAATAATAATAATATGGCAAATCTAATACAACACAAGAAAATGATTAAAGCAAAACAACATAAAGAAATACGTGTATTCTTTTTCCTTGAAAGAAGATGCAAATTATAGTACACAAAAACCAAGTCCTCTACAGTCTGTATGTTGGCTAATGATTTTATTCCTTTTAATGTTTTGTATATGAGCATATGTGCTCCAATTTCTTTTGTAACACGATGATGTAACATGCTGTGACGGTACTCCCATTATAAGTTTTTTGAGAACAGGCATTTATGATCTATGGGACATCCACAGCCATATTTTCTCTTGTTGTTGCTTTATCTTCAGAATTAAATTCTCCTAAAGAAAACTTTGAATATTCACAAATCGCTTGTCTTTTGATATAAGAATCTGCAAAAAGTCTCTCCACACATGATATTCTATTCCTAGATAATTCTCTATCAAGATTTGGAGCGACACATCCAGGAGCTCCTTTTGTACATTTTTTTGTGGAATACTTGGGATTTTTAAAGAATGAGCCATGCAATGCAAGAGAGTATTGCTCTTATCCCATCTTTCCACTAATATTATATGTATGCGATAAAAAAACTCTGAATTATCAAGTGCAATGTCTTTCTTCTCTTTCTTAAAAACTACATATTTAATTTGCTCAATCACATCATCCTACATTGCCAAAACTTTATGAAGCGTCGGTCATCTTTATCAATTACTCTCAACATGCACCAATTTTGCTATGTAAAAGCCAAAAAGTATGCAATTTTATCCCACTATTTATCATCCACAATATGTTTTTAATTGCTTGAGCTTTAGGCACATCTTTAGCACGATAGAAGCTCCACTCTCTACTAACCACCATTTGAATCAATGCATCCTGCACTCTTTAAATTCCTCTCAAGATGACAATCGTTGAAGCAAATTGTGCCTCTACAACTTTTAACAATCTTAAATCAGAGTAATTACCAAAAAGAAACAATGCATGCTGGTGATTGACGATGAAATTTCTAATATTTCTTGCACGTCTTTCTATATCTTGAATCTATGAGAATAGCCCATATCCGTGAGGATATGCTTCATGACTTGGAGGATTGCATACGTCCTTTAGTCTTACATTTAGAGTATCTGCAACACATGAAGTCCAAATGACATGTGAAAAATCATACCTCAGAGTCAGTCCAGCACTTTTGCATACAACAACATTTTTTGTGATGAACTGCACTACCTTATTAGGACCAAACTCCTTGATGGCTTCTCCAAATAATCAATTCAAATATTTAGCATCTTTCTATTCTCCAAATGCATCAATTGCCTTAAAAAATATTGGTTCATCATGTGCAATGACAATAAAATTAATTAGTGGACATCTTTGAATGTTTGTCCACCTATCAGAAACAATTAATACCCCAACCATGTTCAATTCAAATTTGTCTTTCTAAAATTTGCTCAACCTCACCCTTTTCAACCTTAGTGATGTTCGCAACCTTTTTGGATTGAAGGGTACATATCCCAATAATTTACTATTTGCAAGTGCAGTAACATACTTCTTCCAATATGGATTTCGAGCTACATTGAAAGGACTGCAGCTAGAAAGGAAAAACTTAGTGGCCAGTTTATCTAATTTTGTTCTTCCATAAGAATCAAAACATGTATCTGTAGTCTTTCTTTTTTTATCAATACTCTTAGGAATCATGCTAGTATTTGTCAGAATAGTACTCGTTTTATTCTTGTTGCATCAGCATGGTCTTGCAACTTTTTCAACTCTCTAGTTTTTTCTATAGAAATGCTTTTCCATTTTCAAATTCCAAAATTTGGCAACTTCAACGATGGGCCTTCACTCTTGTAAGATCATACAAATGAAACTTGACAATGTGCACACATAAATTGTACATTTCTACCACCACTATCTACATATTTCATGACTACCTTAATTTCTTTCCATAGTGGTTCTTCATTTTTATATGCTTCACCAGGTTGTGAAGAAGACCTTGATGTGTTAATATCATTCACACTAGATGAAGAACCTACTGCTGCAGAATCTGAAACAACTTGTTTTACTTTCCTTGTCAACTATTGTTTACCTTCAAAATGAAAAATCTAAATTTAACAACATTTATAAATTATAATTACAATTTACAAAATGTAACATCTATATATGGACACTATAAGTTACACTCTAAAATATAATGTTACACATTTACACCAGTATGAGTTCAATTTACAATTATAATTTGCAAATATATACTATATATATAAGAATGAAGAAATTAAGAGTATGCACTATAGTCTATAGTCTATACACTCTACACTACATATTACATAATAAATGCGTAAATTATATAATATATACGTATATTATATAATACATACTTATAAATTATAATCTATTGTGTATGTGAATACACAACATATTAAGTTATTAACATGCTTACAATTTACGAAGTACAAACATTGAGCATATTATATGCTGCATATCTACAATTCTGCCTATAAAAAGAAAAACCAGCAATAAAAGCACACGGAAAAACAGCAAAATAACAAAAACTGCAATTCTGCATATCAAAAAAGCAGCAATAAAGCATACAGAAAAACAGCAAAATAGGAACGAGAAGACAGCAAAATATAAACTGAGGAAAACAGCAAAAACTGCAAATATAAACAAGGCATATAAACAGCAAATACAAATTAATAAAATGAAACTTAAAGTCATGCTAAAATAGTAAAAACAAGACACATAAAAACAGCAAAAACAGTAAATATAAGTTAATGACATGAACTGATTGAAGCAGAAAACAAAAATAGCGCCTGTGGCCATGAAATAAGGCTGTCATATCATGGAAAAACTGTAAAATGAAATAAGGCTACAAGTGCAGACTGCAGAAATCAAACCACAAACAGATAAACTGCCGGACATACGGCTGGTAAACCGCTGGAAATAAGGCTGAGAAACTGCCGTTCTGCTGGAAATAAGGTGAGAAACCACCAGAAATAAGACTGAAAAACTACCAGAAATAAGGCTGAGAAATCGCCATTCCACTAGGAGAACCGTCACACGTCCACCGGCAGTTGGTTGACCCACTTGCCGGTTTCAGTCACCAGAAATTTCAGTCTCCGCCGGAGAGAAAGAGGGACACATGGGGGAGGAGAGAAAGAGTCACACATGGGGTGGTAGGAGAGAAAAAGGGCATGATCATGCCCTAAGCCCCTAACGCCTCTTTGTTTACTTAAAAAAACTTAAAAATAAAATATCAATACAATGACAAAAAAAGACTTGGCGCGGTTTGAATGCACCCCAAAGTGGACGAAACTGTTTGCTGCACTCGACTCTTCTTGACTTCTTTTGGGTGTAAACCCGGGCCGCACCCGCACCCGCGTCTCACCAACACAGATGCAGCAGCCAAATAATAGCGTCCGTGTGACACAGCTGCCCATTTCATCTGTATCTCACACTTTATTTGCATCGTAATATGCAACAGTGCCTATTGAAAATCAAGTGAAATATCAACCTGTATAAAGGAGAGTATCAGTGCATGTACGAATTATATGAAATGAACAAAGCTCATCACTAAGAAAACAAATCTGACAGAACTTTGCAGCTTCCCTGCTTATTGTTTCACAAAAAAAAAAAAAAAATCAACCAGAACAGTTCAATAAAGTATTTAAGTTTTAACATCTTGGCTTAACCTACATAGTTGCGATCCTATACCCATGTTGGCAGAAAAAGGCCATGCTGCAACTAGTATGGCAGGGTAGATCACGCACCCCTGTTAATTTAGTTTTTATATATATATGATATAGAAGAGAGAGAGATTCAAACGATTTATAACTGTGAACTTTCTAACTTCTGATTTACTCCTCTTCTGCTCCCAAGCCTGTCATGTAACACACATAGTAGATACTTAATGCTTTTGTCATGTGAAGTCAGAGAGAGAATTTTATGTTTTAATGTGTTCTTTAATTAACACATCAACAGCTTACATTAATCTCAAAATTCAATGCTTAAAAATGAAGTTTTTTTTTTTTTAAAGTTATTCAAATGGAACATGTTGGTATTGGATAAATATATTTTCTGCTGATATTTACTTTAATGTTTTATGTATGATGCTTATGCAGGAATATATACGTGTGATTGTGTGTGTATATACCTATATATTTTGGTTAACCGCAGCAGCAGGACTCACACCAACCTAGTGATATAGACCATGCATGAAGCTAGTTTAACATTGTATTGTGTCGCTTGTTTTCAAAGACACTCAGGCAGATTTTTTTTCTGGTATGACTCAACTTTCAAGTTTTATACTGTTTTTTTTAAGGTAAGCCATTATTTGTTTCATCTTGCGATATGCTTGAGTGATTTATGGAGATGATATTGTAATGCTGCAAATGAATTTCAGTGTGGTGGTGAATAACTTTTCTGTAATTTGACAGAACAAACAAATGTAGAAAGTAATTATGTTGAAGTTGGAGAATTTGATCCTATCCAGCATCATCATCATTTTTGCCCATGGGTCAATGGAAATGTTGCAGCAGCACAGCACAATGGCCGCACTGGCACTGGCACGAGCACTGAGGTCCTTGCTATCTGCGGGTGGCAACTAACCTTGGATGCTTTAGATGCTCTGCAGTCACTAGAACATGCACCTATTCAAACAGTGGAATCTGAATCAGCAGCGTCACTATATAAGGTTTGGTTGACTTTATTTTATTTATTTCTGTTTTCTTCAAGTAAATTCATATGGTGAAACTGTTTCCATTAATGTTTTGGTGCAAGAGTAATAGCCAGGATAAATGTGTCAAAATCTGCTAGAATTGGACTTAAGAATTTCAAATTTAACGAGAACAAGAGAAATACTGTTGATGCTTTTGTTCTAATCTGCTATGGTGTCTGCCAAGCTCGCTTCCTCGCAAGGGAAAAGGGAAAGGCGGTCTATCCCATCCTCAAACTTTTAATTGTGTTTATGTATTGTATTCATTTCATTTGTTTTAACATTGGTATATGTTTTCATTCAGAAATTCTTCATTTTTATTAATTTTTACAATATATTGCATTTTATTGGTTTCCCTTCTTGGAGGTTCATTACTTAGTGTGCTTAGCTTTCCCTATGCTCTTGTGTGCAATAAAATGTGCATATTTGTTCTTTATGTGCTCTATGTGAGGAAGGCATGTCCTTTTTTGTGGCTTTCTGGTGGTGTTGTAGCTAACTTGTCTTACAGTCAATTGGACTGCCTGATGATTTTTTTTGTTCTGCATCAGTGGTTAAGCTTAGTCCATGCCTTGCAGGATGATCGCGTGAATTCTATTCAGAAAAGACTATGCGGTCCATCTTCGAGCAAAGGGGATTGAAAATCACTTCAGCACCCTTTTCAAGCTAAACTAATGCTGTTCTTCGAATGGAAAAGTGGTAGGCTTGCATTTTGAATAATTTGCAAAAAAAATTCAAACTTTAGAAGGAATAACAAAAGCACACCTAGATGCTTGAACTAAGGTATCTGCAACAGAAAAAGGACAATTGAATGAGAAGTTTGAATGCTTTTATTAGTTCACTAGGATTTAGGCAACTTTATAAAATATTCTTGTATTTTCCAATCAAAGTTCTGGGGATTTGCATAAAAGGCTGAGATGATAAGAAACTTGAAATCTTAAGGGAGAAAATATTTCTTCATAAAAGGAAAAAGAAATCTTTGCAGTGCTTATGGTTGGCTTACGATTTTGAAATTACGTTTGTGAAAAATCTTAATAATTTTTCTTTCCTTTATTCTTACAGGTTTCAGGAGTATGAGCAACAGGAATAATATGATACCGCGTTACATCAAGTTCTTTACCATTGCTGTTCATTTCATTATTTCATGTCCTGATTGTTTTCATCTTGCTTGTCTAATTATTGATTGCTCCAAAGTTTCCTTGATTAGAGAATGAAGCTAATGAAACCCGTCCTGACGAATTTTCTGTGCTTGTTGCAGCTGTCAGCAGGCAGTGTATCATATATACACCACTAGCACATGTATTCTAGGTTGTTGCCATCATAATGGCCAATAATGTTACCGTTCTTGAACTTTTACAGTTTGCGTACGGTTTAGTTAGCATATAGGCTTTTACGGTCAAGCAAGAATGAGCCTTGTGAAAACGTGTGGAGCATGAGCCCGTGAAACTCCTGCATTAAGATTGTGGTTATTTCTATTTGTGCCTGGCTAGATTTTGATGTACCTTGGGACCTGGTGCTGTTGTTTCTCTTCGTACAGGTATAAAAGTATACAAATAAATTACTATATCAAATATTTGGTTAAAATGAGTGGAATTTGTCAGCAGTGCTGGAAGCAAATGGGAGATGTAAAGATAAAGTAATTAAGGTACTTGGAGGAAGATGTAAGTTCAATTTCTGAAGATAAGTATGTTGATCTTTGGTGTCGATCGCACAGAAGCACAGAAGGCTGAAGCCTTGAGTAAAATGCAGTTGGAATTGAGTTCCATGCTTTTCATGTCAAGGTGTGGATTAATTTGTGTTTGTTGGCAAAACATTATATCAGAACATTTTCGTGTGCCATTGTATGGAAACTTAAAATTTATGCCAGTCAGTTTTAGCATTCCTTAGAATGAAAATTGAACAATGCGCCGACTTTTTTAGTTCGTTCAACTAATTTTTCACCAAGCAGTTCCATTTTTTCTTTGAGATAATCCATGTGTTTATATTTCAAATGGCATTTTACCTTAACAATGGCGGTCCATGATCAACTGCTTTGTTGAGAATAGAGATTACCATAATCTCTGCTTATGGAATGTAAGTTTGGCAAAGAGTAGGCATGATCAATTATTTTACTGAAGTACAAACTTTTTAAAAGGGGGAAATGTGTCATCCTTTTGTTCACTCTTTGAGCATAATTCAAATATCAGCGTGTTCACACTCCAAAATTTTTCACATGTGTTCACACTCCAAAATTTTTCACATCAGAACTAAAGCGATATCAAAATTTTATCAAAGAATTATGAAAAATTACAATTTCAAAGCCAGTTTTGAATCTAAACTTAATTTGGATTCGAATCATGAATTTAACCCGTGACATGAATCCCAATGCAGAATTACGAGTTTAAATTAGGATTTGAAATCCAAATTTAATTATAAATGTCATTTGAAATTCAAATCTAAATCTAATTGCAAAATTCAAATTTTGACTTAGATTCAAGAATTGGATCGAATTCAGTCTAGAATGCTATGTGGGACCCACGTGTGGGCCCCACTTAGCTCATGTGGTCAAGAGACCTTAGGAGAAATGAATGAGAAACATAGGAGAAATGAATGAGAAACATAGGAAAAGAAAAACATCATTCTCTAAAGTTCACTTTAAAGAGGAGTTAATTTTCAAAAAACAATAACTAAGTTGGTCAAACTCACTTAACCTACTTAATTCAAGTAGGTTTGACTCGGGTGCACTCAAATGTGGTGCTAATCTCAGTTAGGTTCGGTCAACATAGGCTTAGCTCAGTCAAAAGATAGGTCTATCTCACGATCGAATTAATGGAGAAAAATAGACTTTGACCGAACCAAATTCAAATTACGTTTAGGTTCAAAACACAAACGTAATTTGGATTCGAATTATGAATTTAACCCGTGACATGAATCTCAATGCAAAATTACGAGTCTAAATTAGGATTTGAAATCCAAATTCAATTACAAATGTCATATGAAATCCAAATCTAATTGCAAAATTCAAATTTTGATTTAGATTCAAGAATTGGATCGAATTTAGTCTAGAATGCTATGTGGGACCCACTGTGGGCCCCACCTAGCCCATGTGGTCAAGAGACCCTAGGGGTCATGCCCCCAATTAAAAAAAAGTATTTTCTTCAATTAAATGAAGAAAAATCATTTTCAAGGAGAAATGAATGAAAAACATAGGAAAAGAAAGACATCACTCTCTAAAGTCCACTTTAAAGAGGAGTTAATTTTCAAAAAGCAATAACTAAGTTGGTCAAACTCACTTAACCTACTTAATTCAAGTAGGTTTGACTCGGGTGCACCCAAATGTGGTGCCAATCTCAGTTAGGTTCGGTCAACTTGGGCTTAGCTCAGTCAAAAGGTAGGTCTTTCTCACGATCAAATTAATGGAAGAAAATAGACTTTGACCGAACCAAACTCACTTTGACTAAACTCAGTCAAAGTACAATTTAGCTCAATTAAGAGCTTTTTTGGCTCAAATTTATCAAATTACCTCAAACAAAGTCAAACTACTCACAAATGAGCTTTGATTTTGGTCAATTGGTCAAAATTGACCAATCTGAACAATTTTGCCCCTCTATGGTCAAATTGAGATTACAGAGCCCGCATTGGTTTGTGAAAGACAAATAAACATTTTGGTTTGTCAAATACATAAATCAAATACCAAATTAAAATTCAATTTTTGAAATGAAAGTTTGATTCAGTTGAAATTCATCTTCAATCAAGTTATGGATGAAAATACCCTTTTCGAGCCAAATTTGATAGAATTTTCAAATTTTATTCAAATTTAAATTGGATTATCATAATTCAATGGCATTTGGAGCTTAAAAATTAGGTTTTAGCCAATGTTGACCAAACCTAGCCTAACCCACCTAGCTGGTGGAAATTGACTAAGAAATGGTCAATTAGAGCCTTTAAACCCTCTTTAACTCATTTTACAAGTTCCCAAGGTGAGTTAAGGAGGTGGTTGAACCCACCTCCTCTTCTATATAAGCCTCCCCTTGGCCACCAAAGGGAAGAACAAAATTTTTGAAGGGGTATCAGTTAAGGAGCTAAGAGAGAGAGGCCAAGGAGGAGAAGAAGATTTCGTCCAAGCCTCCTTCACCCTTTCTCCCATTTCCTTCTTCATTTTCTTCTATTTTCCCCATTGATTTTGCTAAGTTAGGGTGCTTAAGTGAACCCTTACTTAGGATTTTCGTGGTGAGAAGTCTTTTTTCCTACTACAAATTTTAGCAAGCAAGCTATTCTACTTCTAGCTTTGGTAAGCTCGAATCTAAGCATGGATTCTTGCTTAAGATTGCTCAATTTAGAAAACAAGTGAAGGCGAAGATCAAGTATCAAGACCGACTGCAAGGTAGGTGATTTTGACCATTTCTCATCTATTTTGGCTTATCATTAGTTCATTTTAATTCCAGCGATTCGTGGGAGGGTTTATTTTCATTTGTTTCATGGTTGGGAATGATGTCCAGCTATGGGAAACCTACGATTAAATGTACATGTTAATGCATCATGCATGCATACGTTGGTTTTTCTTAAAGATGAACCCATGTATCAAATTTTGAAAAGGGCCCCAAGGCCACGTCCCTTTCAAAATAACCAGCTTAAAACCATTTTTAACTCCCCACGGTGAGAGAGTGATATTGCTGCAATATATATATGACAAAAAAACATATTAAGGATGAATGCATTCTCATAAATGTAATCCACCTTTGCATGATAAAAATTAAGGATGAACTAGCTTGAGCATTCATTTATCCATTTCTATTTAAAGTTATTTTGTTTCATGCTTTATTTAATGGATCAAGGGTAGTAGGGGAGATTTGAAACAAGTTTTCAATCCTCCCACGTAAAAGAACCCAACCATGAATCATCATGATTCATGAGTCGTGTGGTCCATTGATAAAATTTCATTTTGAAAAGTGAGGTATGTATATGTATACTTGTTATATATATACATATACGTGCTCAATCTCTTGCTAAAAATTGCTTTCCTCTCTTAAAATTAGATTGGAACATGTTTCCAAACTGGTTTTAAGTAAACAGTTCATTTTGATTTTCATAGCACCAAGTTATGAAATCGTTTTCATTTCATTTTAAAATTTGCTTAATTTCAGCAATTCATACGTAAGATGTGTGTAAGTTGTTGGAATCAGACCATGTTTTATAGGAATTGGCTTAAGAATATTAAATTTTACATATTTGAAATGCCAACTATCTTAGAACCATCCAAAGAAGTTGATGGTTTCGTGAGTACGAAATCTGAAATTTGATGAATTTCTTACTTTTATCTAAGAAACAAGCCCTTTATTGGAATTAATGTCCATAATTTTCAGCTATCTAAATCAACATAAGGCCTGAATTTTTTAGCTATCTTGAGACAAAAGTGGATGTCATCCACGCCTCCCATCTATTTAAAAAAAAATTGATTTTGACATCATTTGTATACTTTTCATCATTTTGATAATTTTATGTTAAGTCTCAAGCTTATGGACTACATCTCTAATTCGTGTGATTAATCATATAATAAGCACATTTAGAGAAAGTCCTACATTTTAATTAAAATCAATCTTTATGTGTAGATTGTATGATGTGCAATTACAATATGAACCTTAAGAGATTACGAGAGAGTGAAGAATGTATGTTTCATATGAATGAATCTTGAGAGATTATGAGAGAGAGAAGAATGAATGTTTTATATAGTTTTCCTTCTCATCTCATGCATTCACTTTCACTTAAAATCAATCGCACGACATGCACATTCTCAAGAAGTTAAGTGATTCAAATTTGAGTTGCAAAAAGTGACCAAGTCATATTGCAACAAGAATTTGTAAACTTCTCTTAACTTCAAAAGAAAACACAAGCAATGCATTCATAATCTTGGCCAAAGTGTGTTTGGAAAACAACATGTTTTCTAATAATTTGAAACCTATGAAGGAACTCTACCAAACCAAATCACATGATTTGGCAAAAAAAGAATTCAAAAAAATCAATTTTCTTTGCTAAGAAAACTTAGCTATTTTCCAAAAGTTGATCATAATTTCAACTCATGAACCATCTAAAGTTCATAATAAGGAACTCAATTTCAATATTCAAAATCCTCAAAAATTATGTATTTCAAATCAAATGGCACAAAAACAAAGGTTTTGAACCAACTTGAAAAACCTCAAATCTTTAAAACGAGTTCAAATCACTTATTCAAAATGATTTTTGGTTCTTGAATCCAAAACCTCAATGCACAAATATATAGGATTTGCATCAATAACTCGTACATGATCCAAATGATCCTTGGTCCTTGGTCCAATTACTGCTGTTAAAGGCGGCAGAAACGGTTGGACCTCGTACCGACAGGTGGATCCCTTTCTCTTGAAAATTTTTCCTCAAAACCTCAATTTTAAAAGAATTTTGCTGATTCACATTTGACACCCATCAAGAAAGGGGTGGGTGCGAACACAGTGTCATTCTTTTTTTTGTGGTGAAATTTATTGTTGTTGACAACGACGAAATAGAGCTTCAACTTAGATCATGTGATCACCCAAGGTTTCGGTCAAGTGCCAAAAGTGCTTTTCATTGTTACACATGCCAACTTTTGTGACGTCTTGACTAGAGTTTATTTTATTGCAGCGAAATGGGCTTTAGTGTGGGAAGGTTAGGGCATTTTGAAGATTGTGATAGGAAGATGATTAAAGATTTTTTCTTCTCGAATTTTTTACAATGTAACTCTAGAAAATGTGCATTTGCTGTTTTCATGATTAGTCCACTTTCTAAAGGAAACATATTTTGCAAATCTTTTACAATCCTTGCGTTGACAGTGTGTGCAAATAGCTGTTCATTCCATTATGATATGTGAGTTGGCCTGAACAGAAAAAATTTAAACTACCTATCGTTTTCTCTTTCTCTGTTAGTACTTGGAAAATACGTTGAATTGAAAACATGGAACACTGGCAATTAGTGGAGGGCATATTGAGATACAATAAATGTGGTGTGTAGGTCAGGTTTGGGCAGTGTCATACATATCGTGATGTTTTGAAAATAATGCGATGTTAATGTAAAAAATAAGAAAAATAAAAAAATAGTGATATTTTGAAAAAACAGTTAAAAAAGTATGTATCACCTTTTCTACATTCTTTACATTTCTTATTTTTCTATTTTATAGCATTGATATTATCACGAATTTAAATAGAAACTTAAACTAAATTATTTTCATCATTTTTATTATCATTAAAACATTCCTTTTATCACTTTTATATTGTTTTATTTATGTTTTCCAATTAGTTTTTCATTTATTTCATTTATACCTGATTTTTTATTTTTTCAAAATTTTCTTGTTTCAAAAAATAACTTTGCCATTAAAAACTTAAGAAAAATCCTGCCGTTAAAAACCCAAGAGCGATATTTGTGACATTGGTTTTGGGTTTATAGTTTCTATCAAACACGTTCACCTGAGGACTTGTGCAACATGTCAAATCACATATTCTTTCAATGGGTACATTTTCATTATTTCACTTGAAAATAGACTTGGACATTATTTGGTAATAAAAAAATTTGAAGACAAATAACGACCATGAAATTTTCTTTTCAATAGGTTTTTTCCCAATGTACAAAGAGATAGAGATTAAAGAGATCAAGATTTGCTTGATTGACAACAAGGTTAGCTTTAGCTTTATTTCAAGAGGTCAATGAAACAGAAAACCTATGGAAATGCTGTAATGCTCCAATGTCATACACAACTAATAACGAGAAGGAAATAGATACAAAGTCTTTTTTTTTGTGTGTGTGCCAAAAGCAGAATAATCACACACAATCAATTGAACTTTTTTCTTACATTTATACTGAACGATCTAAGGGATTGAAATCACAAGTTCACATCAATACGGGTGAGTTTTAAGTGATTCATTTATTCATGCATACTTAATTAACTGTGCTTAAGTTGTTGTTACATCCATATTGAATGATTTATTGGGTTGAAATCACAAGTTTGTATGAAAGTGAATGAGATTCAAGTAATTCATTTGATCCCTTATAGTTAATCTAATGTGTTTCACTTATACATCAATAAAGAATTATTTAAATGATTGAAATCAAGTTTATATGGTTATAAATGAGATCTCAGTCTCTCTATTACGTACAAATAACTTGCCTGCATAATTAGCACAAAACACAATTTGTCCTAGCAGTTAATGTTGCTAATGAAAAACACCTATTAATTAAAAAAAAAAACATTACTCTATATATGTTGGACAACCACTACTTTCAAGTCTTAGTTTCGAACAACTTAAAAAGTTGCACAAGTATGTAAAGACAAAAGTACATAGGGAAAATGTATATATGACATTGTAGCATTTTTTTCTCAGCAATTCCCCATCCATTCAGCCACCTGATTAACGAAGGCAGATATCATAGCATTAGGACAACCGTTGAGTACAATAAAAACATAGCAAGATTTTCGATATATCACTTGAATGCAGAGTTTATGTATTGTATTAATTGTTAAAATGATAATGAGTATCATTATTGGAAGCAAGCTCACTCCAACACTGGTGAGACATAACTCAAAAGGTTCACTAAGTTTGGTTTACCGATTTCTTCGGCATTCTAATGAATCAAACTCAATCTGAGTTGCACGAAAACCAATCACATTGGTGATGATAAAAAAAAAGATAACTTAGACAATTCTGAATCTCATGAATTTTATTGTGCATATGCACACACCTGTCTCAGTAAGATCAAATGATGCCACCCATCTTGTCGGTGTATTTAGGGCAGTCCATTGCACAACTTACGGTCCCAAACATTGAGTCACCAAGAATGTTGGCATAGTTTGGGGTAACCATTGCTGTGACTCACATTTTGTTGAGCTCAACTGCGTTACACAGTAACTGCATCTCACACTCGCTGCCTCATGATGGGGATGAGCTCCTCTAAGTAGCTCGAGGAAGGAACACTTTATCAATCCCTGCATTCAGGAAAGGTTTCGCTCATGAGTTCCCAGAGCTCTGCACCACCCAACTTGTCCTCTTTTATCTTCTACAGTTGGGTTCGACTCTTTATAGTCACAACATGTACCAATCTTGGACTTTTCATTTCTGCGAGACTCTGTGGCATGTACTTTTAAAGATAAACATAACTAAATAACATGCATGCATGCATGAACATGTATTCAAAAAATGAAACTAAACTTAATTAACTTAAGCTATTTGCTTAAACTTGCAACTTAAGCAACTTGCAACTTAGTTCAAGCCCGCTAAATCTCAACTTTGCTACTTTAAGTACGCTATAAACTATGTGTTTAATCTAATTATATTATTAATATTATATTTTAACTAAAACTCTATGTAGTGAATTATCTGTGCAACTTGACTCTAGGTACGGCCAAGGTTGTCTGACCAAAACTAGTTCATAGTATACCAAGTTCTATTAGTAATCATGGTCGATTACGGCTAGCTGGGTCCCATGGCCTAGCCTAGCCCAGCCCACTATCAAGTTTCACGATACAACATACCATTACGTAGTTCGACACAGGTTTTAACGTATTCTAGACTATCAAGCCATGCAAACACTTATGGTATTGTTTGTTTGTTGCTTGTAAGTGCTACAAGAAAAAATGAAAGGGTTTAAGGTTTCTAATGAAAATTCAACAGCATCTCAACTATCACTTTTGATTTTCTGAATTCCGATCCATCGGAATTGTGAAGAATAGCTCCAAAGTGCAGCCTAAAACGAGATTACAATTTCTATGGTAAACATTCCTCACGGTCCCAAACGCTGAGTTACTAGGAATGTTAGCATAGTTTGGGGTAACCATTGCCATGAATCACCTTTCGTTGAGGTCAATAGTAATTGGATCTCCACCCTCGCTATGTCACGATGGGGATGGGCTCCTCTAAGTAGCCCAGGGAAGGAGCACTTTATCAATCCCTACATTCAGGAAATGTTTCGTTCAAGGGTCCCATAGCGTAGCCTAGCCCAGCCCAATTGTCAAGTTTCATGATAAAACAAAATGGCACGTAGTTTGACACTGATTTTTAACGTATCGAACTAGTATCACCAACACAGCTCGAGTCCCTATTTGAGTGTGGCACGTGCTTCCAAAAAATAGATATAACTAATTAACATGCATGTATGCATGAACATGTATTCAAAGAATAAAACTAAACTTAATTAACTTAAGCCATTTGCTTAAACTTTCAACTTAATTCAAGCCTGCTAAATCCCAACTTTGCTAGTTTAAGCACTCGCTAAACTATGTGATTAATCTAATTATGTATTATTAACATTAAATCTTAACTAAAACTCTATGTAGTGAACTTTCTTGCCAACACGACTTTAGGTATGGCCAAGGTTGTCTAACCAAAACTGGCTCGTAGTAAACCAAGATCTACTAGTAATCATGGTCGATTATGGCTAGCTGGGTCCCACAGCCTAGCCTAGCCTAGCCCAGCCCACTATCAAGTTTCACTATACAACATATTGGTACGTAGTTCGACACAGATTTTAATGTAGCCTAGACAATTAAGCCCAACATATATTGATGGCACTGTCTGTTTGTTGCACGTATGCATTGTACAAAAAATGAGAGGGTTTAATGATTCTAATGAAAATTCAGCAGTATCTCAACTATCACTTTGATTTTTTGGATTCCAATCCATTAGAATCGGGAAGAATAGCTGCAAAGTGCAGTCTAAGACAAGCGATTACAACTTCTACAATAAACATTTCTTATGGTCCCAAACATTGAGTCCACAGGAATGTTGACATAGTTTGGGGCAACCATTGCCGTGACTCACATTTCGTTGAGTTCAACTATGTTACCACAGTAACTGCATCCCACACTCGTTGCCTCACGACGGGAATGAACTCCTTTAAGTTGCCCTGGGAAGGAGCATTTTATCAATCCTTGCATTAAGTAAAGGTATAGCTCATGGGTCCCTGGACCTTTGCACCACTCAATCTAGCCTCTTTTATCTTTTATAGTTGGGTTCGACTCTTTATAGTCGAAAATGTACCAATCTCAGACTTTTTCATTTCTGGTATACTCTGCCGCTCTCAGCCTTTCCCTTTATGCCATCAACCCAAAAATATAAATCGGCCCTAGGCCGTTGCCTACATTATAACGATAACTCAGGCCATGAGCAAACATTTGCGTAAATTAAATAAACAACCATCATATCCTTTCAATTTAATGCATAAGCATACTTCCACATCTATCATCACTACTCTGCTTGCATTATCAAATATGCTCATCTTATAGCTAAAGCACATGTTTATCATTAAACAACTCACTCTTCGAACTCAATATCGAACCAGTATCACCAACACAACTTGAGTCCCTATTTGAGTGTGGCACATACTTCCAAAAATAGATATAACTAAGTGTGCATGAACATGTATTCAAAGAATGAAACTGAACTTAATTAACGTAAGCCATTTGCTTAAACTTGCAACTTACTTCAAGCCTGCTAAATCTCATTTTTGCCACTTTAAGCACTGTATAAACTACATTATTAATACAATTATGTATTATTGACATTAAATCTTAACTAAAGCTCTATGTAGTGAATTGTCTACCCGACTCGACTCTAAGTACGACGAAGGTTGTCTAACCAATCTGGCTCACAGTAAACCAAGATCTACTAGTAATCATGGCCGATTACGGCTAGCTGGCTCCCACAGCCTAGCCTAGCCACACCCACTATCAAGTTTCACGATACAACATACTGGTACTTAGTTTGACATAGATTTTAACATAGCCTAGACAATTCAGCCAAGGGAACATTGATGGCAATATCTGTTTGTTTCTCTATGCACTATACGAAAACCAAGAGGGTTTGAGGTTTCTAACAAAAATTCAGCAGCATCTCAACTACCACTTCTGATTCTCTGGATTCCGATCCGCTAGAATCATGAAGAATAGCTGCAATGTGCAGTCTAAGACAAGCAATTACAATTTCCATAGTAAACATTCCTTACGGTTCCAAACACTGAGTCATCAGGAATGTTACCATAGTTTGGGGTAACCATTGCCTTTGACTCACATTTTGTTGAGCTCAATCGTGTTATCACAGTAACTGCATCCCACATTCGCTGCCTCTAGGGATGGACTCCTCTAAGTAGCCCACATAAGGAACATTTTATCAATCCTTGCATTCAGGAAAGGTTTCACTCATGGGTCCCCGGACCTCTGCGCCACCCAACTTGGCCTCTTTTGTCTTTTACAACATACTGATACATAGTTCGACATAGATTTTAATGTAGCCTAGACAATTAATCACACTAACACTTATGGCATTGTCTGTTTGTTGTTCGTATGCACTACACGAAAAATGAGAGGGTTTAAGATTTCTAACAAAAATTCAGCAACATTTCAATTATTGCTTCTGATTTTGTAGATTTTGATCCATCAAAATCGTGAAGGATAGCTGCAAAGTGCAGCCTAAGACAAGCAATTACAATTTCTATGGTCAACATTTTTAAATTTTACATGTAATGGAAAATATTGCAATAACTTCATTATACATGATATCTTAGCAAAGTCTATGCTCTAGGTGATTACATTGTGCAAGAAAAAGGATTCGACCTCCTTCACGTTGCCTTCCATTGGGGTGGCAACCCCTATTTATAGCTAAAATTTATCATTTTTATATTACTTAGTATATCATATTTTATATTAATCTATCTTGAGGAGGTTTAAAAATGACAATATATTTTGAGGAGGCTTGTTCAATTAATTGGATTTTGATGTTTAATTTCAGTTTCAGATTAGCTTATTGTCTAATCCTAGCTTAAGAATTCTGATTTGTCACTAATTGAGTGTTTAAGCTTCTAAACTGTTATTAGCTAAAATTAATCATAATTAACTAAATTACTAATCTACCCCTGGTCATGGCTGAAAATTACAAGTTTTTCCACTGACCAAAGACCATAATACTCCGGTCTTACTGGGTCTTGGACTATTTTAAATTCCTGTTTAACTGTGAATTTCGTGACCATCTGACATCCATTTTCCGCCTGGTTCAAAGCATGAGCATGACTAGGTTGTACACTTTTTATATGTATTTTTGTTTTCAAATTCTGATGTATTGTCTTAGCATTATACACATAGAAACATAGTAGGGTTCAAGAGTTTTAGGGATAAAACTATAACTCATAAATTGTTTCTGATGATAAGAAGCTGTATGTTATAATTCTTACCTCCTTAAAAAAATTTCATTCTCAAAATTTCTTATGTCTGTGAAAGCAGTTGGGGATAGTGTTTCTGTATATCGGCTTTCAACTCCCAAGTACACTGTCAGTATCTCTATGGTGCTGCCATTCCACTTTTACTATTGGTATCTTCTTTGTTATCAATATTTGTTCCTGTTTATCAAATTTCTTCCTCAAAATTTCTGTGAAAACAGTTAGGGATAATGCTTTTGCATATAACCAACGATTTCCCATATCCCATGCATCAAAGAGGATTGTTTCGCTGATGATAACACAAAGAAGACTCCTGACTTGGGGAGCGGGCTCAGCTTCCAACTCCCAAGTACTGTCAGTAGCTCCATGATGCTGCCATTCCACTTTTACTACTGCTATCTTCTTTGTTCTCAATACCCATTCTGTTCATCAACTACGCAAATTGGTTGTTCTGTATAAGTCAAATCTTCTTGAACTTCTAAATCCTGATAGTTGATAACATGACTGAGATCTGGTACATACTTTTGTAACATTGATACATGGAAGCCATTATGAACCTGTGAATACTGTGGTGGTATTTCCAGTCAATATGCTGTCCCACCAATTTTTCAAGGACTTCAAATGGCCCAATAAATCAGGGATTCAATTTGCCCCTCTTACCAAATCTGAAAATTTCTTTAAGTGGGGGCACACTTAAGAACACATGGTCTCCAACTTCAAAGTTCAAAGCTCGTCGTCTCTTATCAACATAACTTTCCTGATGATCATGAGCAGCTGACAATTTATTCCCTATCATTTTCATTTGGTCTACATAATGTTGTAAAACCAAGGGATGTTCCATTTTTTTTATCACCAATTTCATCCCAATATACAGGTGATTGGCATGGATGTCTATATAAAGCTTCGAAAGGCGCCATGCCAATGCCAAAATGATAGCTATTGTTGTAGGCGAATTTAGCTAGTTTTATGTGTTTATCCCATTTGCCTTTCCATTCTAGTGAACATGCTCACAACATATCCTTTAGGGTTAAAATCATCCTCTCTATTTGTCCATCAATTTGTGGGTGAAATATTGAACTCGTATGCAACTTAGTTCCCAAAGTAAGCTGAAGGGCTTTCCAAAAACGAGAGGTGAATCTGAGACCTCTGTCTAATTGTATGTGGTGCACCATGTAGTCGAACTATCTCACCAACGTACAATTCAGCTATAGATTCTAACAATTGATTTGTTCTTACTGGAAGGAAGTGAGCGGATTTCATTAATCGGTTGACAATGACCTAAATGGTGTCATGTGGTTTTTGAGTCCTTGGCAATCCCATGATGAAGTCCATTGCTATATCATCCCATTTTCATAGAGAGATCTCAATTGGTTGAAGTAATCCTCCAGACTTTTGATGTTTTGGCTTAACTTGCTAACAAATAAGACACCTTGCCACGTGTTCAGCACTTTGTGCAATCACAATACCTTTGCGACTGCGACTAAGGGCATCTGCAACAATATTTGCCTTACGAGGGTGGTATTACATAGAGGGATCTCAATTGGTTGAAGTAATCCTCCAGACTTTTGATGTTTTGGCTTAACTTGCTAACAAATAAGACACCTTGCCACGTGTTCAACACTTCGTGCAATCACAATACCTTTGCAACTAAGGGCATATGCAACAACATTTGCCTTACGAGGGTGGTATTACATCTTTAAATCATAGTCCATTAGATACTGCACTCAACGAAGCTATCGAAAGTTCAAATCCTTTTGAGAAAATAGATAAATAAGTGGCTTACGGTTCATAAACACTTCAAATTGTAACCATACAAAGAGTGTCATCACATCTTTAAGGCATGAACCACTGCACCAAGTTCCAAATTATGGGTCAGGTAATTACAGTCATGTGGACATACTCCTCATTCAATTTTGTTCCTTTCTTCAAAAGTGCAGTCATGGGTCTTGCAATCCGAGAGAAAGCTTGTATAAATCTCTTGTAATAACCAGCCAATCCAAGGAATGCTCTTACTTCAGTAACATTATTAGGAGTCTTCCAATTCTGAACTGCATCGATTTTGGTTGGATCTACAACAATACCTTTACGAGAAATGATGTGCCCTACGAAGCTGATCTTGGATAACCAAAAGTCACACTTCAAGAATTTTGCATATAACCTGTGTTGTTGAAGAATACTCAACACTTTTATCAAGTGTTCTTTATGTTCTTCTTGGGTGGATGAATAAATTAACACATCATCAAGAAACACACCAACAAACTGATCAAGATATTCCTTAAATACTTTGTTCATTAAATCATTTACACAGCTGACACAGTAGTCAAACCAAAAGGTAGAACACGAAACTCATAAGTCCATACCGTGTTCTAAAAGTAGTCTTTGGGATACCTGCTTCCTTAATCTTAATTGCTGACACCCCAATCCAAGGTCAATTTTGGAGAACACATGGGCATCCTTCAGTTGATCCAATACATCTTCAATTATGGAAAGGGGATACTTGTTCTTAATTCCAACTTGATTTAGCATTCGATAGCAAATGTATAACTGGAATGACCCATCCTTTTTCTTCACAAATAGTATAAGTGCACCCCAAGGTGATACATTTGGTCTAATAAATCTTTTTATTGATAAGCTCTTGCAACTATTTCTTTAATTTTTATAGTTTAGCCGGTGCCATTCTATATGGTGCTTTTGAGATCAGACCAGTACTGGGTACCAAATCAATAGTAAACTCAATCTCTCGCGGTGGTGGTAATCCCAAGAGATATTCTGAAAATACATTTCCAAACTCCTGGACCACTGGGATTTGATCTAACTTCGATGTCTCAGTTTTCCCTATAGGCACATGGATAAGATAGACTATGTCGTACCTTTTTTTGCGTTCTTGCATCCACAAGTTGGCTAGAGTTATTTTTTATGTGCGTTCATGAGTTTGTGCTTGGAATACTATAGGGTTAGAGTTATTGGCCCATATAGTTTCTATAACAGTCAATGAGTGCATCATGCACCCACATCCAGTGCATGCGTAGGATTATGTCAAATCCATCTAGGTCAATGATGATCAAGTATGTGGGAAGTATATTTCCTAAAATTTCTATCCCAATATCAGGGAAATACCATGACAGCAATCATGAAATCCAATAGCACTAGACACTCTAAGTTCATATGGTGTATGTAGTGTTAGCACATTTAAGCATAGTGACTGTAACATTTGACATTTCAAGGAATCGAGCATGGTGTATGTAGTGTTGGCACATTTCATCTTCCGTTGATCAGTGTTTGGTGCAGAGGAACAAGAGGTGGAAGAAGAAGCTGTGGAAGGAGAAGAAGCAGAGGCAACATAGGTGGAGGCGGTGCCACTGAGGCAAAGCATCCTTCCTCTTGATTTGTCTCTATCTCTTATGTCTGCTTTCTCATTCTAGCCCTCAATCTCATTTCTGTTCTCCCTGACACTCCCCCCCTGTCCCATGCTCTCCCTTGTCCTCTGCTCTCTCTCTCTCTCCCGCCGTTAGTTTTCTTTTGCCCTCACCATCTCTCACTCTTGCTCTCTCTCTCTGCACACTCCCTCATCCACTCACACACCTGACTGCAGGTTTCCCGCACTCTTCCCTCTCATCTATTTTTTCCCTCACCCTCATTCGTGCCCTATTGTCTCCTTTTCTCTTTATCGTTGTCTCCCTCATTCGAACCCTCTATGTAACTATTGTTTAAGCATGTTAGGTTCAAGATTGAATGACTTAGGGTGCATGATAACATGACCCATGCTATATTTTATTACAATGGAGAAAGTTTAAGACTGTTTTTAGATGGGCATTGACCCATGCTATATTTTATTGGATTTTGCAATGCTTGTGAGAATGTTGGGTTGCATATGAAAATACAATTTGAAGGGATGAAGAAACGTGTTGTCATCATCAAATAATGCTCATTGCATGTGGATTTGATTAATTTTAAGCTCTTACTAGTGAGCTAGTGTTGTTGTCATCAAATTGACAAATAAATTGACAAATAGAGAAGCATGGTTGTGGGATGACACCTCAACTAAGAAAGCAAGTTGAGAAACACACTGCTAATAGGTTGAATCAAAGTCTTGAAGTTCAAATCGATAGGTCATAACCTCGAAAAGATCGAAAAAAATTTGTTGGAGGGTTCTACTGGCCGATTCTTCTTTTCATCACCCTCTTGAGACGATAACCATGACACGATGGTCCTATTTTTTAATAAATAGGTTTTAGAGCAAAGTGAATGAAAAAATTTATTGTTTTGAATTTTTGTAGGTGGATAGTTACAAGCCAATCACGGATCGAGACCAATTTTGTGGTTTGACTAAGTTTTTGTATGAAGTGATTGTTATAGTTTGACTGTTGTGAATGTTATGTGATTTTTGTCAACATTGACGTTGGGTAGTGATTCAATTGAATAAACTTAACAGGAAAAAGTGCCCATAAAGGATATGACTAGCTAAGAGTATTGATTAAACATGTAACCTTCTTAAGGAGGTGATTTGGGGTGTGGGTGCACTCGTGAAGTGAACCAACCTCGTGTGCTAGCCAATCCTATTGTGAATATGCTCTCGTAATGATAATTTAATAAATAATAATTGGTTGGAGGCAAATGGGTTATGGAAATATGTTTGGTATATGTCTTGCCTTTGCTACTGGTCTCGCATGCTCGGAGCGCAGGCAGTGCAACCTTAGAATATCATTGTTTGATGTGCTAGGAGCATTGGGGTCCTGCCTTCCCAACTTGGGTGTCATAGGAAAAGCTGAGTAACTCTCCTTGGAAGTCACATATCTATGGTTGATTGCTCTACCGCTATTGCGTGAACAAATTCATATTGTTTTGGGCCCCCATGGGGGTTTGCCTTTCAACTGTAGGTCACCTATGGTGTTTATGCGCATGTGTTTTACACCCACAAGGGCTATCAATTCACTAAATTGACTATAAACGAAATTAATATGAATGGAGTAAATGTGCATGAATTGAATATGATTGATAAGTGTATTGACTGTTGCTATTGAGTGGTTCTATATATTATAGAATATGTGAGGGACTACTATGACAAGTCATGTGACTTCATGCACATATCATGATATCATAGTCATTATGTTTCTTTATATGTTAGACTTCAGATTTGAGCCCTTACCTTAAAAGGTTAGGGATTGATAAGATTGATAAGATCGCTCCACTCACATCAAAATGAGGAGATTTTGGGTCTAGAGTCATGCTGATGCGTCACATTTTGTATAATTAATGAATTGTTTTCGTATAGACATTGGTGTTTTGGTTTTTGGGGCATTTTTATCATCTATGTCATTAATAAAAGTGAAGCCACTTTGTATGAACTGATTTTGGAACATAAAGGAACATTTGCCTCATTGTCATTTTGATTTACATAGGTCCATTTCAATTGTTGTGTCATTACACCTCAACATGTAATAAAAAATAATTAGGGGTTAAAAAGGTTGGGGTGTGTCAGCTTTGGTATTAGAGCTACAGAGAAAACCCACTATGAATGTGAACTAAAGGCCATTTGTGAAGCTGTGTTGCCCTGGTTCGTGCTATTTGATTGGTCTCATATTATAATTTTGATTTTAACTATGATATATATGTGTTGAATGGGCTGATGTTTTGGCATTATTTTGACGATGTATCTTTGCAATTTGACTTGAAAGACTTGGCATAAACTTTGTAATAAGAATGAAGGTTCTTACTTGTACAGATGACGTACCGACGTAGAGGTAAGAAGTGAGGTGAGCTTGCCACTGAGACACAGAGAAAGCTGAGTTTGGCCCATTCAGATGTGCACACCCCACTAGATGATAGTACATTAGGGCAACAGTTCACCCAGACTAGTGTGGGTGCCCAAACCCCACCAATTTAGACTCCATCAGTGGATCAACAAGCTATACTACTAACAACTTTGTGAACAGACCTCACTAGTCCAGTCGAGAAGCTTCAACAATTTGAAGTTGCGAGTGCTTGTCAATAATCAAAAGGACCCATGTATCTCCTACAAGAGATACTAGTTTACATCCTAAGCAAAAGGTGGCCTCGGTGTCATTTAAACAATTTATGTCGATGTAGTTGCCTATTTTTACTGCAGATGGAAACCCAGACGCAACAAAAGAGTGGATTGAGGAGGTTGAGCGCACATTTGGGTTTCTTAAGATGCCAAAAGGAGATAAAGTTAACTATGACTCATACTTGTTGAATGAGGATGCTAAACCATGGTGGAAATTAACATGTGAGATTCAGTTCACAGGTCAACAAGCGAGCTCATGAAAGCAGTTTAGAGATTCATTCTTCAACATCTACTTCCTAGTGCATGCAAAGAGCAAAAAAAATGCAAGAGTTCCTTGAGTTGTAACAAAATCACATGAGTTTGGGAGATTATGTTATGAAGTATTGACACTTGGAGATGTATCGCCACATCTCTACACTATTGATGAGGTCGAGCAGATAAATTTGTGCATGAATTGCATGAAAGAATGTAAAGCAAGGTGATGTCTAGCATGCCTCATGATTTGGACAAGATGACCACCATGACCAGATGCATGGAGGAGGATTAAGAAGTGACACAGGGGGACCACCATAAGAAACCAGGCCAGCACTCACATGGTGGGCAGATGCAAACCAAGCACAACAACTAGGCAAAGCCTTACAGGAGGCAAAACAACAGAGCATTCAAGCATAACAAGCTTACTGACAGTGATACTAGATAGGGGCAGTGACTACTTCAACTCTACCTAGATGTCCCACTTGTTCATGTGTATACCTCAAGAAGCCATGTTATTGAGAGACCAGAGTGTGTTTACACTATGGAAGGATGAGACACTTCATAAAAAATAGTCCAAAAATGCAATACAAAGAGTTGAAGAAGCCCGAGGCCGGTCATTCAAGTACGCAAAAGACTATTAAACATATGCAACTATTGTGGAGGAACTTCATGCACTCAATCTCATTAAACGTATATTACTTGTAGGTTCTCATATTGCTAGTGTTAATTGATGTAGGGGCAAATCATTCTTTCATATATAGTCGATTTGCTACTTTACTAGAAGTGTCGACTAAGATGATGCCATATGTCTTAAAAGTGGTAAGCTCTATGCATGCTCAAGGTTCATGTGGCCAGTATCTATCTGATGTAGATGTAGAGATCCATCAACATCATTTGCTTATATAGTTGGCAATCATAAGTATCAGTGGGTTGATGTTTTTTAAGGCATGGTGGCTATATGTGCATTATTTGTCAATATAGATTGCATGAATAAGTAGATAGAGTTGTTGACTCATGAGATGCAGCTAGTGAAATCCAAGCTCGAAAATCAAGTCAAACTGATAAGATAATACTGTCTGCACTAAAGGCCAAACGATTATTAGAAAAGAAAAGTGATGCATTTTTAGTCAATGTGTTGGCCAATGAGACTAAGCTAGTGAAGTTAGGGGATGTGGCCATTGTGGGAGAGTACCCATATGTGTTTCTTGAAGAGTTAATGAATTTGCCTCCAATACAGGAAAATGAATTCAGGACAGAGTTGTTACCAAAGACATCTCCCATTTTTAAGGCACCATATCATATGACACTGGTAGAGCAAAAAGAATTGAAGAAGCAACTACATAAGCTCTTAGATACGAGCTTCATTCGACCCAACATATCACATTGGGGAGCACCCATGTTGTTTGTTAAGAAGAAAGATGGAACGATGCACTTATGCATTGATTATCACATGTTGAATTAAGACACCATCAAGAATAGGTATCTGCTTTCTAGAATTGAGGACTTGTTCAATTAGCTCAAGAATACAAAAGTGTTCTCCATTGATCTGATGATGGGCTATCACCAGCTTTTGATAAAAGAAAAAGATGTTGCTAAGACTGCCTTTTGAACTAGATATGGGCATTATGAATTCAGGATCATGCCTTTTGGATTGATCAATAGTCCTGCAATGTTTATGAACCTCATGAATTAGGTTTTCTAAGACTACTTGGATCGATTTGTTAATGTATTTGTGGATGATATTTTGGTGTATTCAAATAGTGAGGCAGAGAACAAAGATCACCTAAAGAGTGGGTTAGGGATTTTGCATAAACATAATTTACATACAAAGTACTCAAAATGTGAATTTTGGGTAGAGAATATGAACTTTCTTGGTCATGTAATATCGCACGTTTGTACAAGACTTTTCGAAAATAGCTACGCCCATGACTAAACTATTAACAAAGGAAGCTCATTTTTTGCCCATCAGAATCAGTCAGTCATAGGAAAGTCTCGTATAGTTATATATTGAAGAGATAGTAAGACTACATGGGGTACCAAAGTCTATTATTGCAAATCGAGATCATTGTGGTGGCGTACCGATTAACACTACTTCCAAAGTTGGGTCATGTTCATGACGTTTTTTATGTCAACATGATCCAAAAGTATGTGCCGAATTTTATGCACATCTAATTGATTTTCAAGGTATTCAAGTGCAAGATGATTTGACAAGAAAAGAAAACCCTATTAGAATTGTGGATCAAAGAGAACAAGTACTTCACAGTAAGAGAATTCCTCTAGTAAAAGTAGAATGACAACACCATGGGTTGAGGAAGAGCACATGGGACTCGAGGCTGATATACAAAAAAACTATCTACACTTGTTCTCACATTGAGGTAAGATCTAAATTTCAAGGACATGTAATGTTTGACATTTCAGGGCATCGGGCACTTGGATCAATGTCCAGATCCAGACCCAAAACGTCACCCACGTGAAGAGGGAGGCCCAACGCTAGGGGTCAATCTCTCTTTTTGTCTTTCATTGTTTGGCATTTGGTGTAGAGGAACATGAGGCAGAAAAGGCTATAGAAGGAGAAGCAAAGGCGGCGACATTGAGGTAAACCATGATCCCTCTCGATTTTTCTCATTCTCGCCCTCTATCTCATCTATGTTCTATCTGATGCTCTCCCCCTCCCTGTCTCATGCTCCCCATTGTCCTCTACTCTCTCTCTCCCTGTCATTTTTCTCTCGCCCTCATCATCTCTCAATCTCGCTCTCTCTCTGCATGCTCTCTCACCCACTCACTCCCTTCACTGACTCCCCTTGGTCTCCGACACTCTCCCCCTTTTGTCTATTTTTTTCCTTGCCCTTTTGTCTCTCTCTCTCCCGCTTGTGTCTCCCTCATCTGAACCCTCGATCGTTCTCTCACTCTCGAACTTTGTGTGCTCAGTAGAACTCTCTCCCTCTCAATCAAATGCTCCTTTTCTCTTGCCAAATTTTTTCTCTCACACACTCTCTTGCTCATTTTCACTCTTTTGGATTTGCATTCGGAGGAATGCATCTTCCCCATCATACCAGCAAATAGGGTGTGTGGGTGGCAATGACAGAGGAAAGTATTTTGCTTTTGGTGATTGGTCAAGTGTTTGGATTGGCTGCCGATGATGCTTACAACAGTTGGGACTCCAGAAGAGTGGTGAGCGAGGCCTAATCAAACCTATTTTGTCTAAATTTTGTCTCGTGCTCTCATTATGTACATGAATAATTATTGTTTCAGCATGCTAGTATCAAGATTGAATGATTTATGGTGCATGATAGAGATTTTATTACATTGGAGAAAGTTTAAGACTATTTTTGGTATGTTATTTTATTGGATTTTGTATGCTTGTGAGAACGTTGGGACACATGTGAAAGTACAATTTGAAGGGATGACAAAATGTGTAATTTATTGGGGTTTAGACATATGCTAGGGTGCGATAATAATGCTCGTTTCATGTGGATTAGATTAATCTTACGCTCTTATAGTAAGATAGTGTTGTCGTCATCGAATTGACAAATAAAGAAGCATGCTTGCTGGGATGATGCCTCAACTAAGAAAGCAAGTTGAGAAACATACTACTGATAGGTTAAGATGAGGTCT
This sequence comes from Nymphaea colorata, assembly GCF_008831285.2. Taxonomy (NCBI): domain Eukaryota; kingdom Viridiplantae; phylum Streptophyta; class Magnoliopsida; order Nymphaeales; family Nymphaeaceae; genus Nymphaea; species Nymphaea colorata. The sequence goes on along the minus strand of NC_045148.1, from coordinate 12,740,601 downwards.
TAGAGTCTAAATTGATCGGTCATTACATTGAAAAGATGAAAAAAAAAACTAATTGGGGGTTTTATGGGTGTTCTACCTTTTGACACCCTCTTGAGATGATAATTGTGACTTGATAGTCATATTTCTTACATAAATAGATTTTAGAGAGAAGTGAATGAAAAAGTTATCACTTTGAACTTTTATAGGTGGATTGGGCACATCGAGTAGAACTTGGGCACCACGATCTAGAGCACGAGGTGATTTTGGGTTTTTGTGGAGAAGCGCAACAGGTATAGTGGCATTCCAGGCAAATCCCTGCATGAGGTCAAACATGGAGTGTGTTATTCTCCCAACTGTAGGTTTTTTAGGATCATTGGATCTCATGATTGTCATTTGTTCGAATGATGTGTGATATAACGTGCTTATTACCATATGAATGCATGTTTGAAAGTGATTGATTGTTTTGAAAATATTACGCGATCACATATGCATGCTAGAAATTATAACTGCTTAGGACAGATTAGGCGAGGTATCAAGTTGAGTATCTCCTCGACCCCGATTGTGCACTAGTAAGCGTCTTAGCATGATATTGCATACGACGACTACAAGCCAATCACAGATCGAGACTACTTTTTGTGGTTCTGCTAAGTTTTCGTATGAAGTGATTGTTATAGTTTGTCTGTTGTAATTGTTACATGATTTTTGTCAGCATTGCTATTGGGCGGTGATTCGATTGAATGGACTTAATTGGTAGAAGTGTCTATAAAGTATGACCAGGCTAGCTAAGAGTATTGATTGAACGTGTGACCTTCTTAAGGAGGGGTTTGGGTGCACTCGTGAAGTGAACCAACCTCGTGTGTTGGCCAATCCTATTGTGAATGTACTCTCATAATGATAAATTAATAAAGAATAATTGGTTGGAGGCCAATGGGTTATGGCAATATGATTGGTATATGCCCTGCCCTCACCACTGGTCTCTCCTGCTCAGAGTGCAGGCTGTGCAAAGCCCCAAGATATCGTTGTGTGATGTACTAGAAGTGTTGGGCTCATGCCTTTCCAAACTAAGTGTTTTAGGGAAGGCTGAACAACTCTCATTAGAATTCATGCATCCATGGTTGATTGCTCTACCATTACAGCATGAACGAATTCGTATTATTTCGAACCACCACGGGGGTTGTCAATCAATTAGAGTAATCGTGGTGTACACATGCCTATGTTTTGCAACCATAGGAGTTGTCAATTCACTGAATCAAATGTAAATGAAACAAATGTGAATAAAGTGAATATGCATGAATTGAATATGATTGATACGTGTGTTAACTATAACTATTGAGCCCTTACCATAGAGCCTTTTGTTGTTTGTCTTTTTTAGGTTTGGTAGACCCGGGGCAATAGGTTGATCAGATGGCTCTGCTCACATCCTACTGGAGAGATTTTGGGTCTATAATCATGCCAGTGCGTCACGATTTGTCTCATTGATGTCTTGTTTTTGTAGAGATATTGATGTTTTGATTTTGGAAGTATTTTTGTTGTGTGTCATTGGCAAACGTAACTTACTTTGTATGAACTGATTTTGGTACATAATGGAATATTTACCCCACTATCATTTTGATTTGCATAACTCCATTTTAATTGTTGTGTCGTTGCACTTTGACGTGTTCTAAAAAAAATAAGGGTTAAAAAGGTTGGGGTGTGATTGTGATAAAGGTCTAGGTATAAAAGAATGGGAAGCTCTAGAATCAAACAAAACACACATCAAGAATGAGAGTATAAATAGGGTTCCTTCAACAAGATCTGGATTATGAAGGGTCTCTATCATTGTGGCATACACCCATCCTGGTATTTTCTTGGTTGGAGGTCTATTTGTAAGTTGTGGTGGCTGAGTAGGTCTATAATGAGGTGGTCCTCCTCGTAGAAATCCTTGTCTATTAGGACATTCTCTAGCGAAGTATCCTTGTTCACAACAATTAAAACATGCTCTTATGAGTCTACGACAAAGTCTCCCAAAATGTAATCAGCGGCAAAATTGACATTCTTCATGCTTAGGTTTGTTTTGGGGAAAGGGTTTACAAAATGGGGGCATATGAAAAAGGTTTGTACTTAAGCACAAAAGGTTTCTTAGTTGGGGCTTGAGGCGATGATTTAGACCCATAAAACTTTCTTTTTCATTGGTGTTGAATCTGATTCAGAGCCTCTTGTATCTGAGTCACTTTGTCAATTTCATGTGTTAGGTCAATAGGACTTGTTTTCATCATTCTCAACCTCAATATATCATTCAACCCCCTCATAAATTTATTTACTCTGGTATTGTAAGTTGTGTATGTATTCGGGCAATATTTTTCATATGATGGAACTCACTGATATACTCCTCAATAGCTCTACCATGCTGAGCTAAGTCAAGGAATTGTTGCATCCTTTTTTCCTTTACATGATCAAGGATATACTTCACAATAAGATTATGCTTGAGTTGCTCCAATGTATCACTTGACTATCAAATTTTATCTGCTTAATGGTTTTCCACCAATTTTTATCATCTACACAAAGCATATAAGTACTGAACTTGGGTTTCAAGTTGTGAGGTACATCTGCTAGTTCAAAAGCCTCTTCAATTTCATCCAACCATTCTTCAGCATCTATTGTGTCTATACCTCCTGTAAACTTTGGTAGACTCAAGTTCATGAATTGTTTATGTTGGTTGCCATTAACTACTTCTGTACCATAGGCGGCTTTGATGGTGAAGCCAAATCTGCCAACTGGGTGCTTGCTTGGGTCAAGGTCTTCATAGACCTGGAGATTGTCCGTAGGATCTCCATAAGGCCAACCTGGCCTCCTAGTTGATGACCCTTGTCTCTTTCCTGAACACCACCAGTTCCTGTGGCATCTTGCCGAGACCTCTGTCTAATATACTAAGACATCCTTATGTGAATTAAGGCTTTACTCTCTACAATGCACAAATTTTTCTTTCTTATTAGACAACTTTCCAACTTGTTTTATTTAAAACAACTCATAACGAATTTCTCAGTATCTTATCAATAAAATTTTTACCTGGTACTCGCCTATTGGATGATGTCATGACCCGAGGCTGATATGAGAAAATGATGGAGTTGCTCTAATACCATTAAATGTAATGCTTCAATGTCATACATAACTAATCACTAAAAGGAAATAGATATAGAGTTGGGTTAACGGTCCCCAGATCTTGCACCACCCAACCTGGCCCTTTTATGTTTTACAGTTGGGTTCGACTCTTTATAGTCGCAAACATGTGTTGATCTTAAACTTCTCATTTCTGGTATATTGTACCGCTCTCAGACTTTCCCCTTAGACCATTAACCTGAAAATATAAAACTGACCCTAGGCTGTTTCCCACATTATAATGATAACTCAGGCCATGAGCAAACATTTGTGTAGAGTAAATAAACAACTATCATGTTTGATCAATTTAATGCATGAGCATACTTCCACATCTATCATCACTACGCTGCTTGCAGTATCAAATATGCTCATCTCAAAACTAAAGCATAAGTATATCAAACATGTATCATCAACATAGCTCGAGTTCCCTATTTGAGTGTGGCACATACTTTTAAAAATCGATACAACTAAATAACATGCGTGTATGCATGAAAATGTATTTAAAGAATTAAACTGAACTTAATTAACTTAAGCCATTTGCTTAAACTTGCAACTTAGTTCAAGCCTGCTAAATATCAACTTTTCTAGTCTAAGCACTCTATAAACAACGTGATTAATCTAACTATTTGTTATTAACATTGAATCTTAACTAAAACTCCATATAGTCAATTGCCCGCCCTGCTTTATCTTAACTCTGGGTACGGCCAAGGTAGTCTAAGCAACACTGGCTCGTAGTAGACCAAAATTTACTAGTAATCATAGCTGATTAAGGCTAGCTGAGTCCCATGCGTAACTTAGCCTACTGTCAAGTTTTGGGATACGACAAATCAGTGGATGGTCCAACATCAAATTCAGTTCATCGGTTTTAGTTCCTTGGGCTTTGCTTCTTATTCCTCTCTTCAAAACATCGCACCTATCTTGCTTTGGTGCATTATATGCTGTCGGGTGAGCAAGAGACAAATCCCACTGTCCGAGTGAAGGCCGAAGCCTCCCCCTTTTCCCCTCATTCCCCCAAGGCTCAGGGCTGCTTTACGGTGCCTCGGGGTAGGCACCTCCACTATACACTATGCACTATTTGCATATCAATGCCCCCTTTTTGCAATATAGAGGAAAAATGCCATGAGAGTTCGAAACGGAGACTAGTCACCTACCAGCCCTCGCATTGGCCGTTGCACCAACCCCCTTGGGCTTGGTGCATTATATGTTGAGCCTAAGAATTTTAAAGAAGCCAAAGACAAATGGCAGCATACAATATCTGAAAAGTTCAATGCTTTAGCACTTCTTGTTCAGAAAAAATGTAGTTGGCCTTAGAAGATCTACACTATGGTACTTGGGACATTTGGGAACTATAAGGCAAAATTAGTCATCAAGAGATATCATCAATACTTCGAATTTACTACTCTAGATCTTTTTCTCCTAAAGCCCCAGCGACAATGAAAGGGGCATCCTCAAAGCTTTGAATTTAAGGCAACCAAATTTTGAAAAGTTCTTAGATGGACCTTGATTAACCCTCAGGAGAGGGGTAAAAACTGAAGATAGACCTATATAGTCTCAAGAAAGCACCACAATCCAACAGCATTAAGCTCTGAATTTTGAATAGAGCCATCATGATCCAGCTCTTTTGTCTCATTAACATGTAAAAAAAGTGTACATGGTTATTCCATACTGGAGATGGCTAGGAGCAAACTGATAATACAAAACCAGAGTTAACTCAAATATTTCACATGAAAATCTTGGATATTCAAGTTATTTTTTTGGTCTTGAGGGCTGTATCTATGATGACACTCAAGTATGCAACTGACCCACTAACTAAGGCTAAATTAGCTAGTGACAAAACAAAAAGGTGGAAACTTGAATTGAGCCAAATGTAAAACTAATATCCTCAGATGGAGAAGAATTGGAGAATCATCATTGAAAAAAAGAATCACTAGGAAATTGATATATTTGACTATTACTAAATTCAACATCACATGCCTCGTTTGCTCAGCCAGATAGTTCACCTTGCTGCAGCATTGAGGGTTGCCATGCTAAGTGTTTTTCGCATCTTATTCTATAAAGTTAAGGGTATTGGGATGCAGATTTTGGAGGATCTACTCACCATAGGTTGTCTACTGGTTTTTAGGGCTGTTCATGAGCGAGTTCGAGTAAGTTGAGCCAGCTCAAACTCGGCTCATTTGTCTTGAAAGGAATTCGAACTTAGCTTGAGCTCGACTCGAGTTCGATTTCATTAGCTCAAGCTCGACTCAGCTTGAGTTCTTAAAACTTGAACTCGACTCGATTCAACTCAAGCCAAAGATTGGCTTGAGCCAAGCCAAGCATTTCATTAAAAAATTTGTCTTTTAAAGAAAGAGGCAACATTAGACTTGAACATGGGACCTCCCATGTACCAGTCACATGTATACTGGTTTGAGCAATCTACTTTTTTTATAGTTTTTTGAGGCGTATTTTATATATTTTCTTTCTCGAACTTAACCGAGTTTAGCAAAGCCAAACCCACTTAACTTGAGCTTGACTCGTTTAGGCTGTCAAGTTCATTTCTTAACTCGAACTCGACTCTTTATATAAACGAACCGAGTTCGAGTCAAGTTTATCAAGCGAGTTTGAGTTGAGCTTGAGTTAGCTTGATTTTTTGAACAGCCCTATTGGTTTTAGTATCACTATGAGTCATGAGTCAAGCCAATGCAGAAATAAATTAGGTGTGCTGCCTTCTATGTGAATTGGGAAGTCCAATCAGTAGGACAACCAGCGTCATAACATGAGCACTATTAATATTCCTAGAAATCCAACACTTATGAGTTAACAAAACATTTCAAGATAGATTATTATTTCACAAGAATAGTACAGAAGAGAGCCTGACGTGAATTCTGGGGAACATGAAGCAGCGTGTTAGGTACAAGATTGCCTTCGGCTCGGACCGAGATATTTCTCTTTAGGCTCAGGACGATACCTTCCACACCATGTGAAGTTCGAGGGAAATGCTTACAAATGTAACTCTCTTGTAGTGGAAAAGAGATATACTAGGCTACCTTAGTCAAAATTTTTATGATAGCCCATATATAATTCTGGATAGAACTGAACCTGCCATCATTTGTTTGCTCTCTCGATCTCCCTTCCTCCCTCCCTCACATTTGAGCACCAATGAGACTGGTTCCTCAGCATCACAAGAATGAAATTTTTCTCTGATTATGCAGTTTTACACCAACGACAAGCAGGGATACAAATAATACAAAAAGGCGTGCCAACCCACTTGGACATTTTAAAACAATAAATTTATTTTACTATAAGTTTTAAGTTTCTGAAAAATCAAGACATTTTAATTGCCTAAAATTTAAAAATTGTCTGGACGTCCTGTTTTTGAGATATAGCAGACCTGCATCATGCCGCAGGAAATATATCATGCTGACAGAAACATCTAATACCAACCCTCTAGAGTTACTGAATATCCTAGTGAAGCCTTACAAGAGAGGAGGCAGTTGCGAAGATAGCCGACATGAAGATCCTATACCAAGTCTCTGCCATGAACCATGGCCTTGCCCTTGTAAGCTGTGGTGGTCCATGTTCCTCTGGTGTGTGCCTCACGAGAGGTAGGCCCCTACTATTGATCCAGTTCTTGGACAACTTGATTACTAGAGAACAGATTCCAACGTCGAAGCTATCCAGCTGTGAAGAGGAAGACTACCAATAAGCACCAGGCCCAAACCCCACATAACAACACTAATAAAGCACCACGTGTTTTCACACTGATCATAAGGGGAAAAAAACCTAATAAGTGATCTTACCCAATTTAGGCTAGAGATAGAACAGAATCTTCTCCATGCCACCATCCTTGACTGAATGAGGATGAAAGAGAAGTTGGGTTTGAGTCATCTTTATGCTTGTCCCAAGCTCCTTCAAACTGCAAGCCCTTGGATCTTTGCCACAGAAAAGTAGTAAATAACCATTTGACAAAGATGGAAAGCAGAAAACAACTTTGTTTCTTACTTTTGAAGCAAAAAAAATATCTGAAGGATATGGCGACAGATAATCTCTCTGTCCTTCCTCAATGATGCTTCCTTGTATGTTAAAACAAGTTCATCCACTAACCTGAGGAATCAAGAAAAAGAATAGTTCAAAGTTACAAGAAAAAATGCGAAAAAAAACCAACCATCTTTCTTGGTAACGTCCAGATATTTGCAAGACATGATGAGAAAGTGGATGGACCCTAATGGAGACAGACCGGATAAATGACACGTAGGACAAGGATTACATTTTAGCAACCCAATATCAACCATGAACATTGCCACTAGAACATTGTAGATTTGGAGACCGCATAATGTTAAGTAAACCTCCAAGCTAAACAGGTACAAAACAAGGGATCCTATATGCATGGATTCACTCAGGTTACAAGTAATCGTCAATTTTCATGATTTTGCAGACCGCAAATGATAGCTCTTCAAACAAAATAGGCAGCTTACTGGCCCACATATAATGTATTCCGCATCCAAGTCAACTTAAAGATGGTCTGGAGCCTTTCAAGTGACTGCAAAATGACGAGTCCAGAATCAGATTGTTGGATCATATAAATTTCAACAGGTAAGCGGGGTTTCAAAGTGCTTGAAAAGCTGATGATCTACAATATACAAAAACTTAAATCACTTCGGAAATAATATTTCAAATAAAAAATATAATTCAGAGTCTGATCCACTCCATAAAAAATATAATACAGAGTCTGATACTTCATAAAGATCACATTAAACACATCCATGGGTCTGGATTGAGTTGATAAAGCATCCACCTATGCATTTCACCCCATTAGCTCCATAACTTCACTAGTGTAAAATATTATCCCATATGCATGTATTTTGTTGTACACTCTATTAGTTTAGTTCACATGAATGTTAAAATTTAATGATTAGCTCTAATGTTAGTATATGTATATGTTTTTATATGTACTATCATATATCTTAAACTCCTAGTAGTTTGATGAATGATTTGTACATATAAATATATGTATGTATGTATAGGCCTTTTTGTATTTATTTTCCTTTTATTTTTTGTGTATTTTTCTGTATATTTTTTATTTCTTTTTATTTACAAAAGGTACTAGCTGTTGGCTGCTCCCAGAGGTTAGAAATCTAGCCGTTAGAGCTGCCCAACAGCTAGCTCCTTTTTCTCCTTCTTCTTTTCTTTCTTCTATAATTATAAGGTACTTGGGTCCCTTGCTTTGTGTAGGCTTTAAGGTCTGCTTTTGTGTATTGTTTGAGATTGAATACAAGTTTTTCACCTCTAGTTTGAGGTTTCTCCTTGTGTGATTTCTTGGAGTGGCTGATATCTTCAAGAGTGATTCTTAAAGTGTTTCTATCATTAAATTCAGGTCTGATTTACATGGGTATAGAGCCATGGTTTGGCTCTTTGTTTGCTGATTTTCAAAGTCTTGAAAAGTCAGTCCTTGCAACATTGTTGATTATTTGGATCTTTTCAACCCTACTTGCAACATTGTCAAGAAAAGTTACATTCAAATTTGGCATCAAAGATTTAGACAAAAAATATCTTGTATCTCATTTTTGGAGGAGAAACGTAAATAAATGATTTCTTGTAATGATTGTATTAAAGCCAAAATTAAGGTTTTACCTTTTGGCAATAGAACTTTGTTGCAAAAGCACCTTTTGAATTAGTGCATTCGGATATATGGAGACCTGCTCCTATTATGTCTAAAGGTGGTTTGTTATATTAATTATTATGTTATTTTTGGGGATGGTTACCCTCGACATGCTTGAATTTATTTTTCTAAACAGAAATCAGAAGTCTTTATGAATTTCAAAAACCTTTACAACATAAACTAAACACAATTTGATGCCAACCTAAAAACTTGTAGCAATGATTCTGGGGGAGAATTTATTTCTAATGAATTTGAAGAATCTCTAAAGGAAAAAGGAATTATACATCAAAAGTCGTCTCAAAACCCCCCAACAAAAGAGATTTGCCGAAAGAAAACAAAGACATATTTTTGAAACAACTCAAGCTCTTCTTATATCAAAAAATGTTCCAAAAAAATTTTGGGCGAAAGCCATTTTAACATCCATTTATTTGATTAATATAATGCCTTCTAAGGTTCTAAAAAACACATCACCTTTTCAAAAACTTTTTAATGTGGAGCCAATTTATAAACGATGTAAAGTTTTTGGTTGCAAGTGTTACATTCTAAATGTAAAAAATGACAAACTTTCATATAAGGTTATTCAATGTGTCTTTGTTGATTATTCCGAAACTCAAAAGGGATATAGATGCTATGACATTGAAAAAAATAAAGTGTATCTTTCAAGAAATGTGATATTTTTTATTGAAGAAGAAAATGACTTCGATGCAAATGAACCCAAGCAAGAAGATGACTATTCTTTCTTATGGAGAAAAGATGATGATGATGATGATGTTTTGCATTCTTCATACGATGATATTTTGAATGAGTTTGATATCATTCTTTTTCATAATAGACCACCAAGAGAAGTTATAATTTATAGAAGAAAGACTCAAGAAAACACCTATAAGTCTCAACCTACTCTTAGCAGATCTCAAAGAGATAGTAATCCACATCAAAAGTTTGTCTCCTATAAATCTTTTTCCCCAAAACATAGGGCTTGCTTATTAGCAATTCACTCCTTTGATGAGCTTTCATCCTATCTTGAAGCCAAGACTAACCTACATGGGATTGAAGCTATGAACAATGTCACCTCCTAGGCTTGATTTACCTGAAGAAAAATTATCCATCTTAGAAAGACACTATATGGCTTGAACAAAGTTCCAAAAGCTTGGTTTGACATGTTTAGCAATGTTATGTTTAAACAAAGTTTAAAATCATGTTATTCTGATACTGCTATGTTTGTTAAAAATACTGCTATATGTATAATTGTGTTGCTTTTATATGTAGATGATATGATTATTACAAGTAATGACGCCAACGGTATTATGGTAACTTAACATATTTTCATGGTATTGAAGTAGCTTATAGTAGAAGAGGATACTTACTCTTACAAATGAAGTTTTCCAATAATATTATAAGCATATCTAAAATCACTGATGACAAAGTGGTCGACACTTATGAAGCTTTAGGAGTAAAGATGAAGATTGATGATGGAAAAATTCTAGAAAATCCCACACCCTTTTGTCAATTGGTTGGAGATCTCACATATCTATCCATCACAAGGTCTGACATATCTCATGATGTACATGTCATAAGTCAATTTCAACAAAGACCTACTTCTGTACACATGAGAGTTGCATTGAGGAATGTTCGATATGTCAAACAAACTATAACTAAGGACTTTTTCTATCCTCCTCATCAAATTTAAATATGATTGCTTATACTAGGGTGGAGATCCTAACAATAGGCATTCCACCACTAGTTTTTGTGTTTTTCTAGGTGATTCTCTTATCTCTTGGAGGTGCAAAAAGCAAAATAAAGACTCTTTATCTTCAACAGGAGCAGACTATCATGCTACGGCTACCACCACCATAGAGATTGTATGGTTAAAAGAGTTTATTGAAGGACATTAGAACTGACTTGACTGAAGCCACTAAGCTCTGCTGCAACAATAAAATCACCATCTACATTGCTAGCAATCATACTTTTTATGAAGAGAAAAACATATTGAAATAGAGTGTTACTATGTGAGAGAAGAATATCTTAGCCGAACAATTGACATATCTTTTGTTCCTTCAGAATATCAACTTTGAGATTTTTTCACCAAGGCATTTGCTTCAGTAAGATTTTAGTTTCTTCTTAGCAAACTTTTGGTGATCACACCGAAAGTTTTAGGGGGGGTGTTGAAATTTAAGGATTAGCTCTAATGTAAGTATACATACATGTTTTTATATGTACTATCATATATCTTAAACTCCTAGTAGTTTGATGTATGATTTGTATGTATGCATAGGCCTTTTGTTATTTATTTTCCTTTTATTTTTCTGTATATTTTTTATTTCTTTTTATTTACAAAAGGAACTAGCTGTTGGCTGCCCCCAATGACTAGAAATCTAGCTGTTGGAGCTGCGCAACAGCTAGCTCCTTTTTCTCCTTCTTCCTTTCTTTTTTCTATAAGGGACTTGGGTCCCTTGCTTTGTGTGGGCTTTAAGGCCTGTTTTTGTCTATTCTTTGAGATTGAATACAAGTTTTCACCTCTAGTTTGAAGTTTTTCCATGTGTGATTTCTTGGAGTAGTTGGTATCTTCAAGACGGTGATTCTTGAAGATTTTCTATCATTAAGTTCAGGCCTGATTAACAATGACAGTCTAGCTGAAACTCGTGCAGGAGTTCCATCACTAAGCTAACTGAATGTATTAGTTATGCATTATGATATGCATTTAGGCATATAATAAATCACATTATAACTTTTTTTTTTCTTGCGTCCGTGTGTGTGTGTGTGTGTGTGTACTGTGGAACATTTGTTTTCTGTTGGTGACACAGAAGCTTTTTTTATTTGCATTGTGCAAGAGGAGCTTCCAATCTAACACACTTCAGTATACATACATCAGTCATCAATATAGTCCTCAAGAATCTAGAAGGAACTTTCAGCCAAAATATAAAGTCATCAAACTTCAAAACAGGCATGTTCTTCTACCGCCACCCCAATTCTAAGAAAATCAAAAGAATTCGAGTCATGCATTTGAAGAATGTAAATGACACTAACCAGTAAAACTGTTTTGTCATCATCAACGTGAAGCCATTTAAATATGAGAGGAAAAACGCGTCTAAAATGGGCTACAATAATAACTCCGATAGCATTGAAGACAGGTTCAATCAGTTGCAGCCACGAAACTCGAAGCCCTTTACTCCTTGGATGGCGCTCTAAATGCCCAAGCATTTCATTTAGTACTTTCTCATACCAAAAAACAAAAGTTGTGGAACTTAAAAATCAATAAATGAACAAACATCATTATCTTACATTTAAACACATGAACCTGCCCTAATCAACTAAGTTCACAATTGTGTCGATAATAAGAAACTAAGAGAAATACTTTTGAAACCTCTTGCATTTCCCCATCATATAAAATTTAAATGACAAAGCACTGGACATGATTTCCAACAATTGAATTCATATCATGTGCATTTGGATCTGCTATATATCATAACAACTACCCATTATTTGTGTGCAACTATAAAATCAAAATAGTCCAGTGAACGGTTACTAGGTCTGAATAGTAGAAGGGAGAAATAATGATTCTTTGAAATAGCTAGAAATAGGATTCTTATGGGCTGGGCTATGATGTACTGGTGACAGCTACAAAATTGTTATAAAGTTTCAGATACATGTCAGTTCAAATGAATAATGATCTATATCACAAGGGTGCGGCTGCAGGTTCAACACTAGTGTGGATGCAGATAGTGATATGAAGTATTTTCAAAAGATTTGGGTGCAGAGGTAGGTTATATATATATAAGGTTGAAGAGAAAAGCAGCATATATTCATCATTTATATTGATAAATTAATAAATTAATACACAAAAGTACCAAACAAACCAAAAAATACCAAACGTTCTTTCGCTGCACTCATGTCCAGCTGTGCCACCATGGATGTGGTGTCCTTTTAGACGAGTCTGTGCAAGATTTCAACATAATTTAAAAAACAAAGATACAAGTCTCTAATAAGACTAGAAAGGTCATACAAGAATTAGCAGCTGAATTTTTAAGGAAACAACCAGCAAAATGTATGGTATAAATAAGCATAAAATCACTTATGGGTGAAAAGTACCCAAAAGATGTTAGTTAAATAAATGTGACCATCTGGTAGACACCGGCCATGTGAGTCGGGTTTTATCAGGTTGGATCAGTAGACTAGGTCAATAACCGATCCTGTCATTCCATACTTATAGTTGTAATGAGGGAGTTAACCCTAATATTGAAACACAGTCATACTTCCTTTGCAGACGCTGGGCTTCTGTTCTGAGTGTGTGATTTTCAGTTAAGGGTGCTAACAAGGTACCAGAGCCTCCTACAATGGCAGAGAAGATCACGGCCAAGGATGCCATGGCTGCGGTGCACTCCTAGGGCGAGAGGATGGAAGAGGCACTGAACAATTTCGCTGGACGGATGTAGAGCTCCGACCATCGGCTGGACGGGCTGGAGGAGAGGTTAAACACGTTCATAATGGAGCAGCACACTATGAAGGCCATGCTTCGAGAGATCTTGTAGGCAGGAAATCACATCCCCACTCTGAACGCACGGAGACAAACAACAGAGGGACAACTTGTTATGCACAAGGGTCTGACGCGGCAACCTAGAGACCAAAAAAAATGAAATTCCCTCATTTTACTGGTGAAGATCCTACGTTGGGTTTCCCAATCTGAACAATACTTTGATTGTCAAGCAATCATGAGAGATCAGAGAGTTAACCACACAACAATACATTTTGAAGGGCCAGCCATTCGTTGGTAAAGTTGGCTCATTGCGCAGCAAAGAAAGCCTAGTTAGGACGTGCTAGTGGAGGCAATTACTGCTCGTTTCGGTCCATCATCCTATCTTGACTACAATGTCGTGTTATTGAAAATCAGGTAGGTAGGTATGGTAGTGGAGTACCAGGAGACCTTTGAGGGGATGGCCCGTTGAAGCTTTTGTTGGAGCTTTCGTTGGAGGATTTCAAGAAGAAATTAGGATCAAAGTTCAGGGTCAGAGGCCTCGTTCTCTCTGGTAGAGTGCTTCGAGATGGCACAAACAGTGGAAGAGAAAGAAAGTCGACTGAGCTCTACATGAAAGGGGTGAGGAGAGAGCCTCAAAGCCCTCCAGAGCAGATAGAGCTGTGTTTCTAGGTAACAGCATTCAGTCCACCCAGTCTACATGACGATTTGTGAGGCATTTGATGCTTGAGCAAATCAAGGATAAACAAAGGAAGGGGGTCTGTTTTCAATGCGACAGACCATCGTAGCCTAGACACTCATGCCATCGATTGTACATGTATTTGGTGGAAGAAGAGGCAGTGGAGGACAAAGAGGGTGACCTGCATTTGAAAAAAGGAACAGAGCTGCATGAAACAAGGGAGGACAAAGTGCTGGAAATTTCCTTACACGTGCTATCCAGGGACGAAGCACCATAGCTCATGCATGTGCAAGGGAGGTTGCATGGCAGACTAGTGAGAGTGTTGGGCAGACTAGTGAGAGTGTTGGTAGACACAGGTTCTACGCACAATTTTATTTCTGAGAAGACTGCGAGATCCTTAGGCTGTGAGGTGGAAGTGCAACCAGTCTTTGACGTTGTTGTGGGAGATGGGAGTACGTGTGCCGAGGAAGATGCAAGAATGTGGCACTGGAAATACAGGGGCATAAATTCCCTCTGCAGCTTTACACACTAGCTATGGACGGAGCAGATTTGGTATTGGGCATTCATTGGCTGTGCATTTTAGGGGAGATTGTTTGGGATTCCACGGGTATGAAGATGCACTTTCAGCGAAGCGATCAATCCAAACTGATGCTCGAGGCAGTGCCTAAGTGTGAAGTTAAGGAAGAATCAGACTTCAGGGTAATGAAGGGGTCGGCTGCATCTTTCTAGCTTTTGGCAACCAGTGCTTCAGATCATGTAGCAGTGGACTGGCTGCGACATGCCCAAGACCTGTGGCCAGTCATTGAAGCGGCTGATCTATGAGTTTCAGCAAGTATTCACACTGCCTAGTGGCCTGCCTCCCAACGCATACACAACCATCACATTCCTTTACAGCCAGGGGCACAATCTGTTAGGGGCAGACCTTACCAGTACCGTCAAACGCAACGAGAAACCCTAGAAAAGATGGTGCAGGATATGCTTATGGAGGGGATCATTTGACCGAGCGGAAGCCTGTTTGCGTCACCAGCACTATTGGTTAGGAAGAAGGGTGGAAGCTGGTGATTCTGTGTGGATTATCATGTGCTTAATGCACTGATGGTGAAGGACAGGTATCCCATTCCTATAATCAACAATTTATTGGATGAACTGCACGATGCTGCCTATTTCTTTAAAGTAGACCTATGCTTGGGATATCATCAAATTCGTGTGGCAGTGGACAACATTCCGAAAACTGCATTTCAGACCCATGATGGTCACTACAAGTTTGCATTGGGTCGTGCATATTGGGCTCGATCTAGGGTTTTCTCCACAAAAGATTAAAACCCTAGATCGATGCCTCGTTGAAGTGGACGTGGTTGCAGACTTCATGCTGGATGGACGTAAAAATATATTAGTCGAGCAGCGTGGTTCAGAGTTCAAGTCAAACGTTGCAGGTGTCTTCTTCCATGTCGCTGGTTAGTCTGGCGTCTATCTTGCCTTTCAACATTTGGTCGAATATATAGTGGCTCCCTGCTACGCATGGAACAACAGTAAGTGTTAGAAACATCTGATAATGTCTGTGGAATGTGTGATCAGCCCTCAAGTAGTGGCTCAACGTGGATGTTAAGTCTGATATATGGCATCAACCACTCCTGATTTACATGTGGAATTAAATGGAGCAATATCTGCTGTTTCCTGTCTGCCGTGAATCAGCCTTCTATGTTATGAAGTGATATTTTATTTTTCCAGCAGAAAAGTTCTTTGTTATCTGCTGCTGCATATTTGTTATGACCAGTTTCTTGTCTGCCGTGAATCAGCCCTCTACATTATGAAGTAAATTTTTATTACAGCAGAAAGTTCTTTATTATCTGTTACTTCATATCAGTTTACTGCTGCATATTCCAACCAGTGGGCGTAGTTCTGTTTGTTTTGTGTTTAATGATGGACCTTGGACAGCAGTCTAATATGACAGACAACCCTAAGATTGAGTCTCATAATGAATACAAAATTGTTTGGGAATCCATTCTTCTATGGTTCTATTGTGAAATTAGATGGTCACAACTATGAAATTTGGTTGCGTATGTTCATGATGTCTGTAGTAGGACATCGTAAAGACCATATCATTGAAGAAGATGAACCGAGTGTTAAAACAAGAAAATATACCACATGGAAAGAAGATAACAGTATTGTTATGTCCTGGATTATGAACAGTGTGCAATCTGATATTGCTCTGACACTTGCTTATTACACGACTGTGAAACACGTGGACATTCTTGAGACAGACTTATTCTCATGACAAGAATGTGTCAAAAATTTTACAAGTTGAGGAGTTACTCAAACTGCAGCAAGGTGACTTAGAATTATCTCAATACTTTGCTTCAGTTAAAGCAACGTATGAACGATTGACAGCTCTTCGACCTCCATGTCAGGCGTGTTACAAAACTCATTTTGAGTAGATGATGGTGGCAAAGTTTTTGGCTGGTCTGTCCCATAAATATGAGGTAGCTAAAGTTCAGATGCTTACTGGTGCAGAAATTCCAGATCTTGCCGATGCATATAATAGGCTCGGTAGATTGGTTGTCTCTCTCTCTCAGCCCCAGAGTGAGTCTCCAACTGCTGCCTTAGCAGTGTCTAGAGGACATGGACATGCTACAAGGGGAAGAGGCTCAGGTCGTGGTGTAGGGGGCAGAGGGAGATTTCCATGTACATACTGTGGCTAATTGAGACATTTAGAAGATAGATGTTGGAACAAACATGGTCATCCAGTTCCTAGTTCCCATGGAAGAGGATTTAGTACCTCAGGTGGCAGAGGGAGATTCACTTCTCAGATTCCTGTAGGGTCTGCCCGAGCTGCTACACCACTTGGAGAGACTCCTTCCTTGACGACTTCTGATAGCCCCGTGGTGACTATGAGTAAGGTAGAGTATGATCAGCTTATGGCTCGGCGATCTCTCCCTGCCTCGACGTCTGCTACTGCAACCTTGGTTATGGTGGATTCTTCTTTGTCTGTTGATAGTACTTCCCGTGAACCAGTATTGTGTGGATTATTGATTCTGGGGCTTCGAAACATTTCTACAATCAACCTCACTCATTTACCTTATTGCATTGTTTTGCACAACCTCAACATGTTAGACTTGCCAATGGGAAACTTTCTCCTATTATGGGAGTTGGGGATGTGAAACTTTCTAGTTCTATATCGAATTTCCTGCTAACCTTCTGTCAGTTGACAAAGGATTTGCAATGTAGAGCCATATTTGATCATGATTCATGTATTTTTCAGGACTTACAAATGGGAAGATGATTGGTGGCGGCCATGAGCACAAGGCAGTTTACCTTATGTCGGGACCATTGGAGGGTGTGGCATCTATGGCTCTATCTAAGCCTACCCCATATCAGTGGCATCTCCGACTAGGCCATCCTTCATCATCCAAGCTCCGTGGTGTCCTCCCAAATATTTCTGTGTCTGAGTCATTCCAGTGTGAGGCCTGTCAATTGGGCAAACACACTAGAAGTAGTTTTCCTTCCAGTATTAGTCTATCGACTCATGCAGTTTTTGATCTCATTCATGTTGATGTTTGGGGGCCTAGCTAGGTTGTAAGCCGGGCCAAGTTTAGGTATTACCTTGTTATTGTTGACAATTTTTCTCGTCTTAGTTGGGTGTTTTTGTTACAAGAGAGGTCTGAAGTTATTTGTATTCTTCAAAATTTCATTATTGAAATAAAGACTCAGTTTGGTTCCATTGTCAAAAACATTCGCACTGATAATGCTTGTGAGTTCAAATCCAATACATTGCTGCAATTTTACACCAAATATGGAATTTGCCCTCAATTTGCTTGTCCCCACACTTCTCAACTGTTGCAACCGTGAGGTTTGGAGCCTTGTTGTGAGATGTGGAGAGAGAGAGAGAGAGTAGCAGCCGTAATTGGAAAAAGAACTTATAACTCTTTAATATTACAAAGAGCCACCTAGAAACATAAAATCTTCTAATTCAACACTTACCCTCAAGCTGGAGCATACATATTAAACATGCTCAACTTATCACAACATCTAGAAAAATCACCAATAGGGAGAACTTTGGTGAAGATATCTGCAGCTTGGTCTTTTGAAGGAACATGAATAGCGGCAATGGTTTCTCCTTGAACGAGATCCCGAATGTAATGGCAGTCCACTTCAATATGTTTAGTTCTTTCATGGAAAACTGGATTGTTTGCAATGTATGTGGCTGCTTGATTGTCACAATGCATCTTCATGGGAAGCGGAATAGACACACTTAGGCTAGATAGCATGGATCTAGCCCAAGTCATTTCTGCTGCAGTTTGAGCCATAGCCCTGTATTCGGATTCTGCACTAGATCTTGACACCAAACCTTGTTTTTTTGCTTCTCCACGATATAAGGTTACCTTCCACAAATACACAGAATCCTGTGGTAGATTTCATGTCTTTGATTGAGCCAGTATGGTCAGCATCACTATAAGCTTCCACTTCTAGGGTCTTGTCTTTTGTGAACAAAAGGCCTTTGCCAGGAGACGATTTCAGATATTTGACCACCATCAAAGCAGCATCCCAATGAACTTTTTTGGGTTTTTTCATAAATTGACTTAGCTTCCCCACTGCAAAACTAATGTCTGGTCTGGTCACAGTAACATAAAGGAGTTTTCCAATAAGGGATCTATATGATCGAGAATCCACTAATTCTCCTTGGTCATCATGAAGATGTATGCGTGGATTCATAGGTAGATTAGCCGGTTTGGCTCTTAGCATCCCAGTGTCCTGCAATAAATCAAGAACATACTTCCGTTGAGAGAGAACGACACCATCCCTATTGCGAGCAACCTCTATTCCCAAGAAATAACGTAGTGGACCAAGATCTTTCGTCACGAAGTGTTTTTGAAGAAACAGCTTTGCATCAGAAATTTCTTGATCGGAGTCGCCTGTCAGGATAATGTCATCAACATAAACCACTAGAACGGTTATACCCTTGAAAGTCTTCTTGATAAACAAAGAATGATCAAGGGGAGATCTCGCAAAGCCACACTTTGAGACTACCTCAGAGAACTTGTGAAACCACGCACGAGGACTCTACTTGAGTCCATAAATAGATTTCTTCAGTTTGCATACTTTTCCACACTCCCCCTGTCGTTCAAACCCTCGTGGTTGTTACATATAGACAGTTTCATCAAGATCACCATACAAAAAGGTGTTTTTGACATCAAACTGATACATGTGCCAGTCATAGTGTACAGCCACTGAAATGATAAGACGAATGGTTCCCAACCGAGCAAGTGGAGAGAAGGTGTCAAAGAAATCCACCCCATAAGTCTGTGTGTAGCCCTTAGCAACCAACCGAGCTTTGTATCGTTCCACAGAACCATCAGAATTATATTTCACTGTGAATACCCACTTAGAGCCAACAATGTCACAATCAAGAGGAGGATCAACAAGTTCCCAGGTGCCTCGCTGAACTAATGCATCCATCTCATCTTGCATAGTCTGTTTCCACTGGGTATCTAATAAAGCCTACTGATGACACGCAGGAACTGTATGAGCAGTCAGAGCTTGAATAAACTGTTGCATACTTTTACGGTTTTACCCATATCATCAGTAGACACAAAATGAGATATGCAGAGTACATTGTCACTTGCCTTTGCGAAGAGCAATATGTAAGTCTTGACAAGGATCAGACGGACTAAGGCTACTCCCTTTAGATGAACTTACCTCCTGAGAAGCGATTGGCGAAGGATCATGAGAAGTGTCCTGTCGACGTGTGTAGACCAGCGGAGGATCACGAAACTTGGACACTACAGCCGGAGAGTCTTTAGAAGGAGATTCAAAAGGGAATGACTCCAAAGGAATAGAAGGAATAGGTAGTGGGTTTGGTGGCCGTGGCATCTCAGTAGAGATAGGAGTGGAGCTATAATAAGGTTTAGACTCAAAGAACGTGACATCTGCACAGATATACTTCTTTTGAGTTAAGGGGTCAAAGCATTTGTAGCCTTTATGGTTTATGGAATAGCCTATAAAGATGCACTTAATGGCTTGGGCACCCAATTTATTACATGTGGGTCCAAGTATGTGAACGAAGCATGTGCAACCAAATACTTTGAGAGCCACGGAAAACAAGGGTCGTTGTGGATACACAAGTTTAATGGGAACCTTGTTATCAATGGAGGAGGATGGTAAACAATTGGTCAAGTAACAGGTAGTGAGGATGGCATCTCCCCAAAAGTATGCAGGTAAATTATTATGAAGCATTAGGGAACGAGCCACATTTAAAAGTTGGCGATGTTATTATGAAGCATTAGGGAATGAGCCACATTTAAAAGTTGGCAATGTTTTCGCTCAGCTACTCCATTTTGTTGGGAGGTATGAGGACAAGTAAACTGAAGAGAAATACCATTATCAGAGTAAAACTTCATATTATTGAAATAAAGACCCAATTTGGTATTCTTGTTAAAAGCATTCGCACTGATAACGCTCTTGAGTTCAAGGCATCTACCTTAATGAAGTTTTACTCTGATAATGACATTTCTCCTCAGTTATCTTGTCTCCATACCTCCCAACAAAGTGGAGTAGCTGAGCGAAAACATCGCCAACTTTTAAATGTGGCTCGTTCCCTAATGCTTCATAATAATTTACCTGCTTACTTTTGGGAAGATGTCATCCTCACTACCTGTTACTTGACCAATCGTTTACCATCTTCCTCCATTGACAACAAGGTTCCCATTAAACTTGTGTATCCACAACGACCCTTGTTTCCCGTGGCTCCCACAGGGTATTGTGTCTACTTGAGAGGAAATCTTGTTGTCTGGAGAAGCAAGAGACAGGATGTGTGTTATTAATCTAGTGCAGAGGCAGAGTATAGAACTATTGCTATGGGAGTGTCAGAGTTACTATGGCTGAAAATATTGCTGACTGGTATCAGAATAGAGGTTGAAGGACCTATGAAGATGTACTGTGACAACAAGTCTACAATCAACTTAGCTAACAACCCTGTACTACACGACAGAACAAAGCATGTTGAGATTGATCGTCACTTTATTCGTGAAAAGATTGATGCTAAAGAGTTAATCTTACCTTACATGAAGTCTGAAGATCAAACCGCTGATGTTCTGACGAAAGCTCTATCTTCGACTGAAGGATGCTAGATGGGTCTTGGGACCGGGTCTGGATCCTTACCCGATCCATCGTGTATCCCTTGTTGGGCCTTACTTAAGGATTGTAACCCTAATCTTGAGCAATTAATGAAATCTTAAGAGAGAGAGAGTCTGGACGCTAGTGGGCACCAGTTCCTTCTCGTCTGTGGCTTTTTTCCTCTTGTTGAGGGTTTTTCCATGTTACATCGTGTTCATTGTATTCTCTTTCCTTTATTTCGTGTTTCTACAATGTCAAAAACGCCTTTTTGTATGGTGATCTTGATGAAACTGTCTATATGCAACAACCACCAGGGTTTGAACGACAGGGGGTGATAGAAATCTAGCACCAATATCTGTAACCAGAAAACAGTACTCACGCAGGAAGATAGAGATAGAGAGAGAGAGAGAGAGAGATAGAGAGAATGAAAACAAGAAGAAACTGAGGAGAAGAAGCCGTAGCCAAAATGGTTTGCACGGCCTCTATTTATAATCCCATTTTCAGAATTCTAAGAGTCTCCAATTGTAGAATTCTAGGAGATTTCACAAGCTCCAAAGACATTAATTAGAAACCTAAGAGACTTCACATATTACAAGGATATTAACTACAACATAGAATCCTAGGAGACTCTTCACATGTTACAAGGACATTAAATATCTTAACACATTCTGCAAGGAGGTGGAATCCTAAGAGACTCCTCTTCAACGTGCTGGTGAAGGATTTATATTTTAACACCCTTCCTCAAGTTGTGCATGGTTTTGCACCATGTACAACTTGCCTTTTAGAAACCAGAATCGTTTCTTTGTTAATCCTTTTGTAAATAAGTCTGCAACTTGTTCATCTGTACGAACATAAATAGGCTGAATCTCCTTGTTTTTCACCTTTTGTCTAACAAAGTGTTGATCAATCTCAATGTGCTTTGTTCGACCATGTTGTACGGGATTAAATGCAATGTTAATAGCGCTTTGATTATCGCACATTAACATTGATGTTTTAATATTTTCTCCAATGTTTTCTAGCAAATGTCTAACCCATGTAACTTCAGCAGCACCTGGAGCCATGCATCTATATTCAGCTTCAGTGCTGGATCTTGCTACTACCTTTTGCTTTCGACAACTCCAAGACACAAGATTACGTCCAATGAAAATACAAAAACCAGAAATGGACTTTCTTTGATCGGGATCTCCAGCCCAATCTGCATCTGTGAATGTCATAAGTTGATGTCCAGTAGTTATATTTTCACTCTTACCATAAACTAAGCCATCTCCTGCTGTCCCTTTAAGATATCTTAATATTCTTTTGACAGCATCCATGTGAGTATCTCTAGGTGCATGCATAAATTGAGATACTTGATTCACAACATATATAATATCTGGTCTAGTAAATGTAAGATATTGAAGTGCCCCAACAATACTTCGATATTGCGTAGGATCTTCATATAACTCCCCATCTTGAGCACTTAGTCTTTGATTTAGAACACTAGGAGTTCCAACAGGCTTACAATCAGACATACATGACTTTTTCAGCAGATCCAACGTGTATTTCTGTTGTGTCAATGTGAGGCGATTATTGTGCCTATCAATCTCCACTCCAAGAAAGAATCGTAAATCACCAAGCTCTTTCATTTTAAAGTTTTGCATAATCAAAACTTTAGCTTCTTCTATGTGTTTTTCTGAATTGCTTGTGATAACAATATCATCAACATATATAAGAAGTAAAATAAATATGTTTTCCTTTCGATAAATGAAAAGAGAGTGATCTAGAGGACATCTCCGAAAACCACATTCTTGAATCTTGCAGGAGAAACTGTCAAACCACGAACGTGAGGCCTGTTTAAGTCCATAAATAGATTTTCTTAGTTTGCAAACCCATGCATGAGAGTCTCCTTTTGTGTATCTTGGAGGTTGTTCTATATATACTTCCTCCCTTAAATCACCATGAAGAAAAGCATTCTTCATGTCCATTTGATGTAGTCTCCATCCATATTCAACTGCCAATGATATAATCACGCGAATTGTTCCCATTTTGATCACAGGGCTGAATGTCTCATCATAATCTTCTTCATATTGTTGTGTAAACCCTTTTGCTACTAACCTTGCTTTGTGTCTTTCTATGCTGCCGTCAGGTTTGTATTTAATTTTGTATACCCATTTGGAGCCCACTACGTTCTTTTCGTGTGGCCTCGGAACGATCTCCCATGTTCCACATTCATGCAAGACATCCATTTCTTCTTTCATAGCTTTTCTCCAATGATGTGATTTTGATGCTTGATCAAATGAAGTAGGTTCTTCCTCCTTGCCAATTTTTGCCATGAATAACTGAAAATCAAGTGATAAAGAATCATAGCTAACCCACCTGTGAATGGGATGACGAATGCGTTGGGATCTTCTAAGGTGGGGCATGTTGTCTTCTTCACTGTGAGCATCTCTGTCCCTTAGTCGTCGACTGTAGATAAGACCCGAATACCGATGTGCATCATTGCTCTGTTCTTCATTATTGCTTTCGTGATGACTTGATGACTGTGTTGGATCTTCTTGATTTTCACTTTGAGCCATATCCGACGGTTGTATTGCTCTCTCTGGATCTTCATTTTGAGGCACATCATTTTCTATAACAGGATCTGCATTGAATAACTGTGTATTGGTCCAGGGATCATAAGATTCAATGGTCATAGGCATTTCATTTGTATCGATGTTGTAAAATGCGTATCGTAAGCCGTATCGGTCGGGCTTTAAGATACGCCGTATCGTAACGTATCATAACCGTATCGTAAATTTTTTTAAAAAATTATTAATAAATCAGAAAAAATTTAAAAAAATTCAGAAAATTCATAAAAAAATAAAAAAAAATAAAAAAAAATAAAAAATAATAAATTGTTAATAGAAAACATGTTTGAGATAATGATAAACTTATTATTGCTATAAACTTACGCGTTCATCATTCATAAACATCAAAATTCATAACAATAATACAATATCATTCAACAAAGCATAAGGCCATAAGCCATAAAGTCATAAAGTCATAAAACATTCAATCAAGTGTTCAACAACCATAGATTCATAACTCTTAAGTTTTTGATACATATAAAATGAAAGCACTCTTGACTTGACTCTCATTCATGATTCATCATTCATAATCATCATCATCTTCATCTTCATCTTCTTCTTCTTCTTCATCGTCAAGAATTGGAAGATCTTCACCAACATATTCAGCACCAGCACCAGCAGTAGCAGACTCTCCTTCATCAACAAAGCCTTCTGTTGCTTCAGCTTCAAGGTTGAAGCATTCAAGATCTTCATCATCAAATATTGTAGCTGGTTCTTCTTCAATCCATGGCTCTAGATCGTCAAAATTTTCCAAGCTGATACGATCGAACTGAGATGTGTGCTTCTTTGCTAATGATTTTTCTAATTCTCTACATTAAATAAGAGAAAATTTGTTAGTATATAATTTCATATAAATATATTGTACAAAAAATGTAAAGTGTAAACATTAATTAAGCTATATGCTTATATTACCTTTGTTTCAACCTCATATTATATCGAACAAAGACAAGGTCATTCAACCTTTTATGTTCGAGCCTATTTTTTTTTGCTATGGATATGTTGGAACACACTCCAGTTCCTTTCGCATCCACTAGCACTGCATGTGTGGCTGAGGACTTTGACTGCAAAACGTGCTAGGTTTGGACAATCAAACCCATACCTATTCCACCACAAATCTAAACAAAAATATAACAAATCAATGTGAAAGTTTTAAAAGAATCAAATGTAACAAATACAAAGTAAATTAAAAATTTCTATGTATTTACCTGGACGCATCGTTATCCTGGCTCGAACGGCGGCAGGTAGTCCCATGTTCCGAAAACAACTATCATATAGATCCAACTCATTGTGCACAACATCTTGTTCTGTAGAATCTTCCACTAACACATTAATACAATCTAACAAACCATGCATGACTTCTCTGTCCTTCTTAAATGTAGGAGAAAATCTAATTGCAGGATTTAGATAATAGGTTGCTGCATGAAGAGGTTGATGAAGCTGTCCAGTCCACCTTTTATCTATAATCTTCCATATGGGCATATATAACTTTTTCTTTTCCTTTAAGTTGTCTTGAATTGCCCCTTTTGCTTTGTCCATAGCCTCATATAAGTACCCTATGGAAGGTCTGTCCTCGCTGTCAGCCAACCTGAGAACCTTAACTAATGGAACACAAACCTTCAATAGCTTCACACATGATTCCCAAAATACGTTATTGAATATAATATCCACAACTAAAGAAGCATTTCTTTTATGAGCATGTAGATATGCAGCCCATTCTTCACTAGCAAACATCTGTCTCAAAGGAGTTCTTTGTTTCACCACACTCTGCACAGTCAATACATTTGTGACAAATCTAGTTTGTGCAGGTCGTATTAATTCAACTCCTTTTGTAAATTTTCTCATCAAACTCAATCCATATGCATGATTATAGATAAATTTTGTTACCTCTTGACATTGGTCAATGACTGATTTCATATCATGCATCTCATTAAGATCTTGAAGCATTAAATTAACACAATGAGTGGCACATGGACTCCAATAAAATGTTCTATACTTTTGAAATAACAAATCTCCTGCAGCTCTATAATTTGCAGCATTATCTGTAATAAACTGTACAATGTTTGCAAGTCCAACTTCTTGTACGACATTATCAAAAACATTGAATAAAATCTCAGCAGTCTTAGGAACATCAGACAAGTCAAGAGATTTCAAGAACATTGTACCTTTAGGACAATAAACAAGAAAATTTACAAGTGTTCTTGACCTTGTATCGGTCCAACCATCTGACATAATGGAGCAACCTGTTTCCTTCCAACATAATTTCAACTCATCGCAATGCTCAGACACTTCTTTGACTGTATCTTGAAGAATTTTACCCCTCAACTGATGATATGATGGCATTTTGAGTTTGCATGATGGCTCTAATTACTTTTTGCTTGAGAGATTTTGGGTTTATAGTCGTGGCAGTGCGTCTTATTTTGGTCTCATTGATGTCTTGTTTTTGTTGGACATCGATGTTGTGGTTTTGATGGCATTTTTATCACATGTATAATTGGTAAATATGAAATGATTTTATATGAACTGAACTTGCTACATAATAGAACATTTGCCCCCATTGTCATTTTAATTTGCATAGATTTTTTCTGATTGTTGTGTCGTCGCACCTCAACATTCTACGTTTTAACAAAAAAATTTATTTGGGGGTTCAAAAAGTTAGGGTGTGACATTTTTTGTTGGACGGATAGATATTCTTGGCTAGGGGTGGGCATCGGCCCGGTAAGACCCGGCCCGGGTCGGCCCGTCGGGCATGAAGCACGGGCCCAGGCGCGGCCCGATGTCCTGGTTCCCAGCCCAACATCCCGGATCCGACCCGACCCGGGGTGACCCGTTTGAGCAGGGGACGGAGGGGGAGGGAGAGCGGGAGACATAGGGGGAGGGGGAGGGCCAGAGGGGGAGAGGGAGACAAAGTGGGGAGGGCCAGAGGGGGAGAGGGAGACGGAGGGGGAAGGGGAGGGGAGGGCCGGAGGGGGAGCACCCGGCGGAGTTGTGGGGGGGGGGGGGTGGTTAGGCCTGAGCCGGGACTCAGTTTTCCTGTCCCGACCGGGCCGGGTATCGGGTACCCGACGGCGGCCCGGCCCGACGCCCACCCTTATTCTTGGCTAGAAGGTGCTGGAATCTGAAAAAAAAAAAGAAAAAACAAATGAGCACCACTTTTTTTTTTGGTCCCTTGGTCCTCATATGCCTTTTGCTTCACACCTTTTTTATTCATTCAATAATTTTTTTTTTAAGTGCTGGTCTTCTATATTTATGTGTTTTCCTTTGTTGATAAAACTTTCATTTATGGGGAGCTGGTTTTCTGACATTTGCATGGAAAAGAGAGAGCAGCTCACCTTGGATGCACATGCTTTTTTTTGCCATTCGCCAACTTCTATGATCCTAGACAATTTTTACAGGTTGGAGCAAACCTGGACTCATTCTGCCCCGGATTCTAACATTGTTTCTTTTGATCCATATTAAACTTTAAATTTGGTCTATTCAAACGCAGCCCTAAAAGGGGCTTGATCTCCAACAAAAATACAAGAAAGAAAACAAGAAAATCAATTTTGTGATTTCAAAGTTACTGTTTTTGTTTAATGATGTTTAATCTCTAAAAATTAGTAGCACAAAAAAGAAGAAACACAATTAATTGACATTGTCGTATTTAATGAAAGACAAACTATTTTTTCATAAAAATAAATGTGAAAAAATAAATAATAAGAGTGAGAAATATTAACTGGAGTCAAGTTGCAACTAAATCTATTCTTGGTTGAATATCTCATTATCTTCTATTCTAATCAACTATCAACATAGGAAGTAGAGACAAGAGAGAGTTGGGAGGTAGAGATTGGTAATCACTTGTCAAGTTTTCTTTCTACTTTTATTTTGTTCATTTTGGAGGGAATATGATTCAAGCTTAGGTAATCTTGGGTTTAAAATTCAGCAGTGCTCATAACCTTGATGTATGCATGAATCCACTTCTTAAGAAGGAGCAAATTGGAGTTTGCAACTTGGTGCACCGAGAAAAAGTAATTGGCATCCAAGATTTCTACTTACCTTTTAACAAATACAAAAAGGGTCACATCTAAGGAATTTTATACTTGCCTCCTAATAGATACAAATAGGTTAGATATAAGGAATTTTAGTCTCCCCCTTCAACAAGAACAGCCTTAATGAAAAGGATGAGGACATTAGTGGCAATTTCTCTACATATTTCTTGATGTGCTAAGTCTTTAATCTATTTACTTGAGACAACTACTCCACTTTGAGAGAACCATGGAAATGGTCTTTGAGTAGAGAGCGATTTGGTTGTTAAGGCATTCCACTTGTTCCAGTCTATTCCACTTGTTACAGTCTCTTACGCATAACAACAAGTGGCTGGGTCATTCCATTTTTGCAAGTGGAATGCCCTAACAAATAACCTGCTCTGTTTGGAGTATGAAGAAGAAATTTGGTTTCACTGATGAGTCGATTCCAAGACCATTCAACGCAAGTACCATTTTTCATACATGGAATCCCTGTAACGACATGGTGCTTTCTTATATCTCAAAGAAGATTGTTGTTTTTGGAGTATTCTCCCATCGCTTCATATGATTGGCATATTCACTAACCCATTTGCCAAATCAAAATTATGGGTCCAATACAATCCATATATGAGATGAATGAATATATTAGAGGACATTTAGTAACAAGAATGTTGCATTATTTGAAATATGGTAGGCTATAAATGTGCAAAATGTGTTCCAAATAATGCAATGTTCTCATTAGGACATGCTCTCTTTGGAGTCTGTTTGGCAGTATAGACACTTTGCGAGTGTCCCATAAATCTGTTTCAAAGAATTGGGCAGATTCATGGAAGACTAGAGCTATTGTTCCATAAACCTGCCCTGATTTTCAAAGTAGATTCATGAAACACTAACAAAGTGTTCCTGCTATAAAATGGCCCTTTAGAGATTAGGGAAGATTATCGACATTCATGTTGAATCTTAGCACATTTGTAATAGAAGCAAAGTCATGGAAGAGAAGCATCAATGGAACCTTGAATAAAGTTTACGTTATGGTGGACAAACCAATTATAGAAAACCATGTAACTAGTTAAATGAAGAAAACCCACATATAATGGAAGTAATTTGGCGGTCTCATGGCCAAGTGAGACATGTTGGATTGTGGTCCTGAGCCCTATCTCCACATCTTGTAACTGCAAGAGGGCCCACTTGCAGTTACAAGATTAAATAATAAAACTGCCCATTAATTAAGAAAAATTAATCTCTTTGGCCGTAACCATCCGTTGCTGGGAATTGGGAAACCCTAGGAGGTGGTCTATAAAAGCCCAACTTCTCTTATGCTTAGGGATAATCATAAGATTAGCCTAGCCAGCACCTCCTAGAAGCAAACCCAAAAATCTAATCTCTTCTTCTCTCTCTTTGTCTCTCGTTTTGTTTGTTGTTGTTTTGGGTGCAGGTTTGAGTTGCAGAGTTGCAGGCTAATGTTGTGGGTAAAGATCTTGAGCGGAATATAATAGTTCCAATAGTTGATGCCTGGTCAAAGTTGTTGTGAGAAAGGGAAGACTCAATAAGGCAACACATTGTTGTAGATGGGCCCTAGCAGTCTTTGTCTGGTATGCATTTCTTTTCTTTTCTTCTTCCTTTCCTTCTTAATTGGTGGACTGCACTTGTTTGAGATGGTGTTATTGTCAAAATGTTTCCCGTTAATGAAGCCCGAGTTGATTGTCATAGTAACCTTTGGGAATATGATGAAGGCTCATGGTCCATTACAAGAAGGAGTTGCTTTGTTCTTTGAAGAGGAAATCTGTTTTATGTAAAATCCGTGGCCCCAATTATAGCAACTTAAGGTTATATTTCTTGTTCTTTAGTTTCATTTTTGAGAGACAAAAAGTATTCAGCTCAATCGTGCAAACAATTACAAATCTACCATTGACCTGTCTTGAAGCTTACAATCCCATGATAAGTCTTGTTCACACTTTGAGAGAATCTTTATATGATGGGTGCATATTCAACATTGAACAAGAATGCCCCCAAAGATGCTGACAGAGTTGATGAAGCATTTACTTGTTATAGGGTTTGTATTGGCTTTACTATGTTGCTTTACCTGTGTGTAATTTTGTATGGATTTTTATTTCTTACTTATCTCATTTTTCATGTCTCCTGAAGTCATGGACTACAGTCCAACCATCCACAAGCTCTTTCTATCTTGGTAACATATACATGGAACAATGAATTTTTCTTACCATTAGAGTGTGGCTGTAATAATTTTTTGTTTCTCTATTTATGTTCTTTCTTGAATAAAAACTCAAAAGTTTGTTCTTCTTCATAGGAATGTGATCAGTGTGGGTAGAACAAATAAAGTTTCAATAGGCTTGATTAATTTTTTACGGCATTAGCCTTGATGAAGTTTTCCTTGTTAATCTTTGGACATTTAACTTTGTCTCCTGATATTGAGAAAGAATATGTTTTACATTTTTTATAATCATCTCAAGTGTTTTATGTCAAGCATGGAGTGGCTATTTTGACTAGTATGTATTTAACTATCCATAAATCTGGATGGTCTTCTGCATTGGTGAACAATTATCACGTTAATGAAATTTTTCTCTTCCATTTTGTGTCCCTCATTCAAGGCCCTTGTCTTGCATGGTGTGGCTATTTTGACTAGTGTGTATGTATTTATTTATCCAACAATGCATTGGTGAATTATCACATTAATGATTTTTTTTCATTCATACCGTGTCACTCATTCAAGGCTGCAGGGTATTTGGCTGCAAATGTTGTTTTTCTTTTCATATTCTTTTATATGTGCATTACCATATTCCATTGTCATTATTTATTAACGTTCACAACTAATCATCGTTGTTGTGTATTGTTAGTCAATGAGAGGTATTGTTAGTCAATGAGAGGTAAAACTGCAAAAATCGTTGATATGAGTAGTGGGGAAGAATCCATTGACACTAAGGAAGTTAAAAATTAGAAAAAGTTATTAGCTTTAGTAATCAAACATCTACAAGTGTTTAGTAGGAGCATGCTATGAGAAGGAAGCCATAATGTCTTGCAAATTCATAGACCTTTATTGACCAAGTACCAACATCAAGCTTGCGGCCAAGTATTATGGACCTTTCTGTGTCCTAGCTCGGGTGGGTTTGGTGACTTACAAACTTGAATTACTTCCTTCCTGCAAAATCCACCTAGTTTTTCATGTGTTGTTACTTAAGCATCGAGTTGGTGAAGGGCAGGTACCAATCACTACACCACCTGTCACTGACAAGGATGGTTTAATTCGATCTGAACCAAAAGCGATATTGGATCGCCATTTGGTGAAGCGTAACAATGTGGCAGTAGTCCAAGTGCTTGTCAAGTGGGCCAATCTACATGATGATGAGGCGACATGGGAGGATTACATTGCGATTAAGGCTCAATTTCCAATCATATCGGAGTTGAATCAAACTGATATTCTTGAGGACAAGAATCGTTTCGAGGGAGATCGAATGTCACGACCTTAACCAAAGATGTCTGTCGTGGCTTCATGGCCATAGTTAGTAGCGGTTAAAGATCGTGGCATTATGGTCATAGTTAATGATAGTTAATGTTCAATTAAGGTCGAATTGCAGTTGTTCCAAGAAGTTGGTTGTGCCATAATTTTAGCGAGAAGTTATCCTAGTTAGTGGATCTGCCACGATCCCATGTTTTAGGCCTCCACTTCTGCTAGAGGAGTATAAGGTCCATAATTGTGAAGGGAACTGATACGCTTTTTACCTCAATTCATCCCTCTATCACTTTGTCTCCCTCCTACTCTCCTCTCTTCCTCAAGATATTCCCTCTCCCATGACCAGACTCTTACATTTATCCACAGTTTTCTTGTTCTATGCAGAATGCATTTGAAATGGTGACGTTCATCTGGTCCTTGGTAAATTTCTAAGCCAACAAATAGCAACATGTGCGCCTGGTTATTTTTCTTTTAGGGGACAACATATGAATTATATTTTGGATAGATTACCAACCTGTCATCGACAATTATGCTAGCCTGCTTTCTATAACATTCTTTTCAACCTTCATAGAGCAGCATCTTGAATGAGCAACACTTTATTTTGTGGTCTTAGAAAGTTCATTGACAGAATCTTTAAATAAAATTGTTTATTTTTTAAAAACTTACTAATAAACATTTCCAACTGATAGTAATGGAATATTCTATAGATTACAACCCTATTTTTAATTTTATCCTTTATAGTTAACTTTATCTCTTTGTAACGAAACTATATATTCATTCAAACAGGATTGCAATCCCTAAGTTAGTAGGTTTTGGATATGAGGCTTTGATTCATTGCTTTTGATCTCTGCAATAATAAAACAACGCAACAAAGCACACAAGCAGCAAAGTGGAAGGAAACATGAAGAAACCAACAGAAGAGAGAGAGGGAGAAAGAGACAGAGAAATTTGATAAAGTGAAGCAAACCAATAGAAAATGCAACATGCTCCCTCTCTCTCCTCGGATATGTTAGTATCCCCCTTTCCTGATTGCTGTAACAAAAAAGTAAACGAAAACAAAATTATGACTACATGAAAATAGAAAAAGGTATAAGCCTAAATCACAAAAGAGAGAGAGAGAGAGAAAAGCAAGCACCATGTCTTGTCATGGTTGAGGGTCACGCTAGGGACATGTGCTTCAAACAACTCGAACAACACGGGCAGCATCTGTCGATGGCAACTGGATTGGTTATAGTACGGTATGGAATGCCCCATTATAGATCTATACTGGTGATAATTTATACCAATGATAGAAAGCATCGGTATAAGTACGTGTAGCGGGGATGACAGTTACCAGTACAAGTATATTTAGCGACCACTGAGATCACCGGTGTAGATGACTACCGGTCGCTTAACTCACCGGTATAGACTTATAACGGTGGTTTTTGCCAACCATGTTTTCCGTTCTTTTCATACTTGTGAATGAATCACATTAAGCTTAGAGAAAGAAGAATGGATGAGGATTTGAAATTGCTGCAACAAGAAGACTGTTGTCTAGGTTGCTATTGGGAGTGCTCAATGTCAACTTTTTGTATAGTGGCGTTCAGATTCTAGATAAGAAGGCTTTTGGAGGCAATGTCTGGCTCATGAGTGGAACCTGTTATCTAATCGTAATTTATGTAGAACTAAACATTTTAATTATATAATGTCGACTAAGTATCATATGGAAGATATGGTCCTACTCACCATGTCCCTCTCACTTTATTGTTACCAACATGAGTTTGGTCTCCACCAAATGTTCTACCAGTCCAAAATCTAAAATCCTTAGATTCATCATGGCATCCACCAAGATGTTGCAGGTCTTTAGTTCTATGTGAATCACTTTCAGCCTTGAGTACTGGTGAAGATATTGAAGGCCTCAAACGATGCCAGTTACTGTTTTATAGAGTTTGTCCCAACCTAGTGCTTGCTCAGAGCCGGATCTGCACATGATTTGCATATTCAAATATTAAACAAATTCTTTCTTTGGCATTATTAGCAGAAAGGAAAGAGTAAGTTTTTGCTAATTATTGTTCGGTCACATCAAATTTTGCTTGCATAGGTGAGACTTGTGATGGAGGGATAAGGTGAACATAGTGATGTTCACATAAGAGAAAGATGTTTTTTAAATATGTCCACAATTGTCCAATCTTTGCGACCCTATATATTGTACCTATAGATTAAAAAAGGCATTAATTCCTAGACTTGCAACTTGAAGGTCAAGTCTATATGGTTTGTTGTTCTTCTAAGATGAATCTTGGAGATATAACGAATTCACATCGGTTGAGTTAATTAAGGACAAGGGAAAGCAACTTTTTCTCTACAAAAACCAAACACACACACACACATCTTTTTCAACATATTTAAATGAACACAAAAGCAGAAGATGAAGTTGAAGGGCTAAATTAGCTGTAATTGGAAATGGATATGAATGAGACACATACCCACTTTGCACTCAAGATGCATGTACATCTGATGATCAAGAAAAACGAGGTCCAATTAGTATTTAGGTCGATCGGAGTCAGGGTTTGGATTGTTATTCTGGGTGTAACATGAACTTCCATACCAACTCCTGGCCATCTTTGGTAAACATTTGATGCGCCATTCCTATTTTCTCCATTTTCTGGGAGATGAGATCATTTGTTTCCTTTTGGAAGCATTCAGATGCCTTATCCTTTTTTGCAGGGGTTTCTAGAGAAGCTCAAGTCACCGCTATGGACCTATACCAGTGGCGCTTGCCACTGGTAATATCTTACTAAACTGAAAACAAAAAATGCAAAGCATATAGCCAATATTATTTGAAGCGCACACCTCATGTGCACAGCCCCGCACCTCACGTGCCTTCTTATCGTGTCTCTCTCCTTGTTGTGTCTTGTATCTTTGTCTATTTTTTATCATATAGTTATATTGTTGTCTTGTTTATTTTTTTTTCTCAGCGGCATGGTAGAATTATCTAATATTGGATGAAATTGGTGAGCGAACATTGTCTGTGAATAAAATTTTTTAAAATACACGAGATTTGGGAAAATTTGAAATTTTGTGACAATTAGAAGCAAATGATCCATGTTGACTGCATGGAATTTGGTAACTCTTTCTTTAATTTGAAAAAAATAATTATGTGAATTGAACAGCATAGAACAATATGTAAGATGAGATATAGAAGCCAAGGAGATTCAAACTGACACATCTGAAAATATGATTTCTTTGGAGACAGATAGTGTTTTATACGAGCAATGAGTCCATTAAAATGTTAAAAAAGTGAAATTAACTAGGCGTGATAATCTCACTCTTTCCATTATTTTACTGTCCGAAAGAAAAGTACATGGAGCTGGAACTTAATTAGTCTTAATTAATGTATGTTGTATTTGAGAAATGATAACTCTTATTTTGGAGCCCAGATGGTTAGCCCATTCTAATGTTAATGTGTATTGTTCGATCTACTTTGGACTCGAAAGGATATGCTGTTTATTAAGAAAATCTGGGTTTGGATGAATGTGAACTATAAACTGGACCTGACTTGATCCATTTGATCAAGGAAAGTGGTATACATTGTGACGCGGGAAGCACCGTAAAAAAGCGGGCGACCATTTCGAAATCAATTTTAGGAAGTGGTAGAGGAGAGGGAGAACCAGAGAAGGGAATGAATGGTCCTTCAGAAGGAGTCGATGAGAGGATTTCGAATCTCAGGTGTTTTCTTGATCCTCACCCAATTTGTCGAAGTTCTATGCGAAAATCATCGATCGGAAAAATCTTTTCCAAGCGAACCTTTCCATGCAACGTTATGAAGGACCACGAAGAATCAGAACATCTTCTCCTTGCTTGAGCTGAATTTTGCTTTTACTAAGTTTATTCTTTTGAAGACATGGAAGTCACTTACGCTTTGTAGATAAGTAACCTTCCGAAATTTCTATATATCCTCGATCCGCGAATCATTTTGGTAAAGGTCAAGAAAGCGAAGAACCATATCGTTTTCTCGTCCGCTGATATGAGTTTCCCTTCAAGAAAACAAAGAATCATAATATCTTCGCATAGGTTGACCGCGATCTTCCTTTCCTTTACCATTACTGCTTTACGAGACTCCAATTCTTGGATAAAGAAAGAAGATAGTTAGAGAACCTGTTATCTGTTCTTTATTGACAATTGACTTTATAGAAGATTATAAAAAGGGCGAAGAACAAGGTCATTTTCTCATAGAGTGGCCATATGTTTTCCTTAACGTATTTGCTACGAGATGCGGAGTTCGGTTTTCTTAGAGAAAGAGAGAAAATGGGCTGGGAAAGTGTTTTAAGTTATCGATCCATGAATCTTGTAGGTTGTTGCAGTTAAAATTGGTTTCGAGGAATGTGCTGCTAATGGAAGGTATTTCAGAATCGTGTGTAAAGATGTGCTGGATATTTTCCAAGGTGTAGTTTCTTCTCCGTTTTAGTGGCTGTTAGTTTTTCTCCTTTTGATAAGCTAAAATTGGGGAAAACATTTGCGCCAGTTCCTCTCTTGTGCGAGGGTCGTCGGTATGAGGTAGTTCTGTTATGAAATTATTTCCTTTCGCACCGCACAATCTGATATATGTTTGTGATAGTCTATTATTTTTCTTACGGTGAATGCAGAGTATGTTTGTTTCAAGTTGTAAAGAGAAGAGAAATTTAGAAGTTTACCTCTGCTGCCTTTTTTTTCTGTTTCTTTTGCTTTACTGCTCTGTTAGTGCGGGTGAAATGCTCTGTTATAACATGCTCTGGTTTCAACAGAATCATTTTATGAGGATCATAAGAAAAATGGAAACAAGTCTAACCAAACCTCCCTTTATATAACGACATTTGCTTTCTGTAAAAGCATTTTCTCTGTGTACTGGTCTTGTTACACTCATCAAGCTAATTATATTGTTAGAATATCAATATAAGCGCCAGAGAGTGTCTGATCTAAAATATGTTCTCATAAAATAAGTTTATGTTCTGCTTCATTCTTGATATCACATTCTGGGCACTGTTTCAACTGAGCCTCTTGAAGTTATCTTGCTATGTTACAAGCCGATTGTTTAATATTATGTATCAGCTCTTTTGTTGACTCACTAGCTAATTGTCATTGGAACAGGTCTACATGACATGTATCATGCAAGGGCACCGGTAATCATCCAGCTAGGCTCCCTGTCATGTTTTATGACCTTGAACTTTTACAGCAGCATGTTTACTATAAAATATCACAAAATTAAGCCTTGATCTTTTATTAAGACTGTGGCACTGGATTGGAGCAAATACTGTAATTTTAGTGAACATGGCCATCCAATGCACATAAATTAAAATTTATTGATTTTTAAAATTTTGTTTTTTTAAGTCGAGATACTAGATTTTTATGAGAACAAAGTGGGGATTGCATATCATGATGTAGGCATCCACTAGCTTCAAGTGCTGGAGGTATGGGAGGATGGAAATGGACGACTTTCCATTAATTAATCTTGTTACTTGCTGTTGACTTTAACATCATTGTCTGAGTTTTCCATACTTGGATATGTCCAATATGCTTGCTTCTCTTTAGATGCCCAATGTAATGCTATTTTTCATGCGGCATAAGTCATGTGCCACATTCCTCTAATCTTGTAAATGTGTACACATATGCATTAAGACATACTTTACTGACACAGTCTTCTGCCCCATTCTCTTTGATTTGTTTAGTTAACTTATTTATGTGCATGATTTTACTGTAGTGAAATACCAAGCAAACCAAACTCATCAGTGATTTACACAAGCGCTAAAACAGAAGAATCATTTGTGTCTGCTTTGAAAAAGAAAGGTTAGTGCAAATCCTTTGTGAATTGTAACACTTTTGATTTTTCGCAGGGGGAGCTGGAGCGGGTCCAGACCCGGACCCGAGATCCACGCTCGAGCAGGAACCCGACGCGAGGGCCTTTCTCCCTCATCTTCCTCTCAGTCCCCCTTGGTTGCCTCTTGTGCCAGCGTGAAGAAGAAGAAGACGAAGGTTGGTGCAGGGTGGCGACGAGAACGGCGGCGGTGGCGGCGCTCAGGTGAGGCTTCTGACTTCTCTCCGCCACCTCCTTCCTCTTCCTTCTTCTTCTCCTCCCTCCTACGCAGCCTCTCCCCTTCCATTTTTTTTTGTTGTTGTTTCTCTCCCTCTCCTCCTCTGCTCGAGCTCTCACTCCCTCACTCACGCTCGCTCTCCCTCAACCAAACATTCTCTATGTTCTCTCGCCCTCTTTGTCTGCCTCTCCCTCTCTGCACGCTCTCGTCCCTCTCGTCTCTCTCTCTCTCTCTCTCTTCTGTCCACCTCCCTCCGTCAATGCCTTCCCCTACCCGCACGTTCTGTTTCTCTCCCTCTCTCCCTCTCTGCTCGAGCTCCCTCCTCATCTCATTTGTCTCCTCCTCACCATCTCCCCCATTTCCCTTGCTCGTGCTATCCCTCTGCCTCTGCCACTCTCACACTCTCTTGCTCTCTCTACCTGCACTCTCTCCTCAATGTCAGCACCCTCAACCGAACACTCTCTATGCTATTTCTCTTTTGTGCCAGACCTTCCTCCCTCAGCCGAACCAACTTCTCATAGCGGACTGCCTCCTTCTCAAGGCAGACCTCTCCTATCACATCTTTTCATTGATTCTCATCATAGTGATTGCCGTTTGGTTGGTTTTCAGCTAGGGAAGTCCGTCTTCCCCCCTTTTCTAGCATTTAGGCCGTGTTGTTGGTGACGGCAGCGAGCAATCATTGGTGTTGGCACTCAATCGGACACTTGAGGTGGCTGTCGGGAACACTACGACAGTTTGGACACTAAGATTTGGTTGAGCGAGGCCTAATCGAGCCTAGATTGTTAGATATTTTATGTTGGAGCATGTATAATTACTGATTGAGCATGCTAGGATTAAGAATTAATGATTTTAGGATATGTTAGCGACTTTGCTTTTTGGGAAAGCCTAGGATTGTTTTGAAGAGGCAATGGTCCATGCTTATAATGACATTTTTAGCATGATAAGTTGATTATCGAAGCTATTTGAAAACATGGTAGAGATTTGAAGGGGTTAAGAAGATTTAGAACCATTTTTGTAGACACATAACGCATGCATTGGTCGTTGAGGATGTAATTTGGTGAAGAGCTCTTTTCTAGGGCTTTGTGGGTCCATACTACCTGTCGACACCCTCTTAAGGCGATGGCATGCCTCAATGCTTATGCTTCATATTTGTATACGTAGAAACAAGCAACACAAGAAGAGAACGGAGAAGAAACACACGATATACGTGGAAAACCTCAGTAAGAGGTGAAAAACCACGGAGAAGCTCTAACCTAGGGGCAAAACCACAACCCTAGGAGAGAGAATGTTATTTCCACTTAATCAACCATTACACAATAAGTGGGATTACATAAGTGGGAGACCCGCCTAGGGTACCGAGCCACCCTCGGTACTCGCACCCATGGGACCGGGTCCATATCCAGACCCGGTTCCCTATACAAGATATTCTAACACTCCCCCTCAAGCTTGGCATACATGTCAAACATGCCAAGCTTGCTCACATTTTCTCGAATTGAGATGTACATAAGGCTTTGGTTAAAACATTGGCAATTTGACCCTCAGACTTCATATACGGCAGGATCAACTCCTTGGAATCTATGCGTTCCCGTATGAAATGGCGATCAATCTCCACATGTTTAGTTCTGTCATGCAGGACGGGATTGTTTGCAAGGTTAATCGCAGACTTGTTGTCACAGTACATCTTCATCTTTTCTTCCGTTTCAACACCAATATCAGCTAGGAGAATCTTTAACCATAACATTTCTGTAACTCCCATAGCTACAGCCCTGTATTCAGCCTCAGCACTGGATCTAGAGCAAACTTCCTTCCTTTTACTTCTCCATACAACCAGGTTACCCCCCAGAAAGATGCAGTACCCTGTGGTAGACCTCCTAGTATCAGTTTATCCTGCCCAATCTGCATCAGAGTATCCTTCAATATTAAGTTGGTCTTGCTGAGTATAGAGTAATCCTTTCCCTGGGTCATTCTTTAGGTACCCCAACACTCTTTCTGCACTCTTTCAGTGACAATCAGTAGGAGCATGCATAAACTGACTTAACACATTCACAATATAAGTAATATCAGGGCGAGTAAGAGTAAGATAGATGAGCTTACCAACCAGCCTCTGATACCGCCCTTTTCCTTTCTCATCTAGGATGTTGCTAGTTTTGATGCTTATCTTTGTACCGAACTCCATTGGAGTTAGAAAGGGCCTACATCCAAGTTTGCCAGTCTCCTTTAAAAGATCCAGTGTGTATTTCCTTTGGCTCATAACAAGCCCTGTCTCTGAGCGAGCAATCTCGATCCCCAGAAAGTACCTTAGTTTACCCAAATCTTTAAGATCAAATTTGGCAGCTAACCTTTCCTTCATCTTCCTTTTTTCTTCTTCATCGTCACCTATGACTATCATATCATTAACATACACAAGAAGAAGACTCACCAGGCCATTTCTCTGCTTAATGAATAAGTTGTGATCACCATTTACCTGTTTGTATCCATTAGTCTTCATCACTATCCTCAGCCTTTCAAACCATGCTCTAGGAGACTGCTTTAATCCATACAAGGCTTTCTTGAGATGACAACATTTTTCGCTTTGAACATATCTAGGAGGCATGCTCATGTAGACCTCTTCTTGTAGATAACCATTCAAGAAGGCATTCTTGACATCCAGCTGATCCATGCTCCACTTCTTTTGCACGGCAAGAGCTAAGATGACCCTCACAGTTTTCAGTTTAGCAACAGGGGCAAAGGTTTCAAGGTAATCAATACCATATTTTTGGTTGAACCCTTTTGCAACAAGACGAGCCTTATACCTCTCCACGGTACCATTCGGTTTGTATTTCACATTGAACACCCACTTGGAACCAACTAAATGAGTCCCCTTGGGAATATCAACTAGTTCCCAAGTATCATTCTTCGCCAAGGCATCCATCTCCTCTGTCATGGCATGTAGCCATTTAGGATCCTCTCTAGCATCTTCCACACACCTGGGAATCACAGACTTAGACAAGGATGTAATAAAACATTTGTAATCCTTACTAAGTTTCGCATAAGAGACAAATCTCTGAATAGGATGAGAAGTACATGACCTGGTGCCCTTGCGCAAGGATATAGGAAGCTCTTCATTGATTTGACTTGGGTCATCCGGGGAACTCATGGGATTGGTTATATCAACATTCTCAACCACATCTGTCTTCTTCCTGGTGTACACCTGGCCAAACAAGTGATCACGAGCTGTGGACTGATTATCAACAAGGCCCCCGTCCATGTGACTGTCTCTACCATCTCTGACTGTGTCTGCCACACTGTTACTAACCTTGTAATCCAAGAAATCCATAAACTGAATCAATTGATTTGAGGAATACTCTTCACTCCTGTTCCCTAGACACTCCCCCTGAAGAGGATTCACGGGAAAGTATGCTCAGGAAGACAGCCTTGATAGACCAAGGGTCAAGTTTCTTGAGGGTGGGACTATGGTCATGAACAAAACAGACACACCCGAACACCCGAGGAGTAAGCGGCCAGGGATTCTGAGTAGGCCAAACATAGAATATGGGGAATGACCCTGCAACACACGGGTAGGCATACGATTAATAAGGTGGGCACTAGTGAGAAGTGCATCACCCCAGTAGCGCTTAGGAACCTGCCGATGGAACATAATAGCCCGAGTGACATTTAATAAATGGTGATTCTTCCGTTCAGCCACACCATTTTGGGGAGGTGTGTAACTACAAGACGTTTCATGAACAATACCCTTGCTCTTCAAGAAATCATCTAGAGATTGAGAGACATACTCTCTAGCATTATCAGTGCGGAAAGCCTGAACAGAGGTCTGAAACTGAGTCTCAACAAAAGCCACAAAGTTTTTGACAATGACAGGAACGTCACTACGTTCTTTCAACTAGTACACAAACGTACAACAGGAGTAGTCATCAATAAGAGTCATAAAATAATGAAAACCATGACAAGTGGGTACTCCTGAAGGACCCCAAACATCAGAATGAACCAAAGCAAATGGACGGGTGGTTTTATTGAAAGAAATAGGGTACGAAGCCCTTACATGCTTAGCCAACTGACACACTTCACATGTGAAGGAGTCAATGGAAACAAAAGTAAAAAGCCTAGGAAACAACTTCTTGATCAACTGGAATGGGAGATGTCCAAGACGCTCGTGCCATCGCATAATGGTAGACCTGTCTTCCACACCTGACAACGGTCCACTAGTGGCTGAAATCAAGGCAGACGCAACTTGCACGGGTAGTCTGTAGAGTCCATCAATAACCGAACCAATCCCAATCTTCTTCCCCGTCACCAAGTCCTATAGGAAACAATGGTCAGCAGAAAAAATCAGATTACAATTTAGTTCTTTGGTAATACTGCTGACAGATAACAAGTTCACAGGAATATTGGGAACATGAAGAGCATTATGCAGACAATATTTGTTCAACAATGACAAACTCCCTTTTCCAGCCACAGAGATAGAAGACCCATCAGCCATAGACACGCGTTGCTGCCTGAAGACAATTTGTATTCTTGAAACAGCTTAGGATCCCCTGTCATATGATGTGTAGCCCCACTGTTAACAATCCAATCACCAAGGGATGAATTACCTTGATCACTTTTGGCCACAAGAGCTTGAGCTAACTTAGCTCCCTCGGTCGTGGAAGTTTCCTCTTGTGTAGTAGAAAGCCGGCTGATATAAGCTTGCAATTCCTTGATTTGATCAGAGGAAAGCTTTGATTTTTCAACATTTGACGAACTACCCTGACTAGAGTTAGGCACAGAAGACCCTCGCCGACTAGAAGGAGGACGACCACGAACAAGTCTCTTCTCAGGATGAATATCCCAACAGAAATCCACAGAATGCCCCAACTTGTTACAATGACTACAACGCCGAATAGGACGTTGTCCAGTCCCTGAGGCACGGCTAACAAACGCTGAGGGAGAACTCCCTTGGCTGGAGTCAATATGCATGACTTGGCGACGTTGTTCCTCAGATTCTACCCTGGCATACACCTCCTCAATCCCAGGAATCTCGTCACAATTGAGAATTTGGCTCCTAATAGATTCAAATTCATCACGTAATCCTCCAAGGAAAATAAAAGTCCGGTCCATCCATTCTTTTTCCCAGTACAAGGCATGATCAGAACCACAATGCCAGTCATCATTCACATGATAGTCTAGTTCCTCCCATTTAGTCTTCAGGGCTGCAAAGAAGGATGCCACAGACAAGTCACCCTATTTGAGGGAGTAGATGCCACGTTTGATTTGGTACGTGCGCAAGACTCTCTTCTTACGGCCATACATCCGTGCAAGCACAGTCCACATGTCATAAGCAGTCAACTTACGTAAGATCAGAGGCTGAATATCAGCGGAAACAGAACTAATGATCCATACTTTCACTTGGCTATCTTCCAACGCCCACGTCGCCCATTGTGGATCCGTTTTCTCCCCAGTGATATAGGGAAGGCGACCGCGACTGGTAATCCCTATTTCAAGTGCAGCAGACCAAGAGAGATAGTTGTCTTTGCTCAGCCGAATGGAGGTGACTTGAACAGGCAAGTTCTCGCTCTTGGTATTATTGCCCGAGTCAAAGGCAGCATCGATCTTGTAAGTCATCTCTTCGGCCATCACAATCCCAACACCAAGAAACACGGCACCAGCACAAGAGAAAATAACACTATGTCATATGTCATATGCTATATCTTGACTCTTCCTTTGTTGTCTTCTGTACATTGGAAGTGTTGTTAAAGGTTTTAGAGAAAATAACACTATGTCATATGCATATGCTATATCTTGACTCTTCCTTTGTTGTCTTCTGTACATTTCATTGTCACATTCTCTCTCTCCTCTCTCTCAATGTGTCTGTCTGTCTATCTATCTATCTATCTAGTTGAATTTTTTCTCTGTGTAGAGAACCTGGTGTCTTTGGCTTTGTGCAGTTTGTGGATCTTTTTGATGCTTCAGAAGCGCAATATCATATGAACAGCTAGATATTTTGTGGACGTGAATTAAATATCGTTGTTGCTGCAGAGACTTGCAAATGACCTGAAGAAATGAGAACCAGAGCACACGAGTGATGTATTCTTGTTGTTTTATGTGTGTAAATTAGCGATCTCTCTCCCCTCCCTCCTCTCTTTGTGCATGAGTTTATGCTAACCTATCAACAATAGTTTGAATTTTTAAACTATCACGTTTTTATTATTAAAAGATCTCCAAATGATATGATTAGGAAAATAATGCAATATTATCAAAATATCACCCAAAAATAAATGTCACTTGTCATATTCTGGAGAAACACACACACATATATGTACCTGTCATGGTTTACAACTTAAGGAATTTTTATGAATTATTTGTCATTTTTTTGCAAGAAAATTATTAGATAACTCACGATTTCTTTGTTTACCTGTCAATCTTTTTAAAAAGTTTTTTTTACATATGTAATTCGTTTTCC
This sequence comes from Nymphaea colorata, assembly GCF_008831285.2. NCBI lineage: Eukaryota > Viridiplantae > Streptophyta > Magnoliopsida > Nymphaeales > Nymphaeaceae > Nymphaea > Nymphaea colorata. The sequence goes on along the minus strand of NC_045148.1, from coordinate 12,697,036 downwards.
CTTTTTTGTCTCTTAAGATTTGACATAATTTCTAAAAATGTTTGTCTACTTGTTTGTAAATTAAATTGCAAAAAGTACTGTTTTGCCAATTGGCGGCTGTGATTATGTTTGTGTGTATTCTTGCTTCTCAGATTTCCATTTCACAAGTTACTTTATCTTTCCTGGATATGATGTTTGGAGCCAACTTATTATGATAATATTCTTTATCTAGTTTGGTATTTGGAGAAACTTTCTGATTGTTTTTGAGAAAATGATGCAGTTAGTTCAGTCATCAATTTTCTTCAGTTGGTTCTTCTTGAATATGTCACATGTGCTCTATTATCATTTGATCTGTAGATAATGTCTTGAAAAAGCTAATCACTGCAGATTATATATATTGCCTTGGGGAACTAATATGTGCTTGCATGTTTGTGTGAATGTGTATTTCATTGATAAAATGTTCCTTGCTAATTTATCATTCGCCAATGTGTATATGTGCAATTCATTGACATATTACTCGATTTAATGGTTTAAGAGTGTAGTAGTGCATTGCATAAAAGCTTCAATAATGTTTGGCTTATTCAGCAGCTTCTTAGTGTTCTTAGGCTGATAACTGATGTTCAACTCTGAAACTGGCATGGAGAAAGTCTGGTGCCTATCTATTCCTTTTCTGTTTGGTATTCTAGCTATAGACATCTGAATTGGTCATTATTTATTTCTCCTGACCAGGAACTAAAGTGGCTCACTTTTGAACCTTTAGTTCCATGTTTTGAAGCTTGAAAAGTTTGATGTTTACAAATGCAAACTGTTGCGTGAGAGAATATCGAGTCTCACTCATGTTATGAGTTGAGTAATGACCCTCCTTCTATCCTGCAGGATTTAAAGTCAGAAGTTTTTAAAGACGCTTGATCTTTTAGACACAGTAAGGTTTGCAAAGACACACCCTCCCTCTCCCATTTTCTTTCTTCACTCTTATTTCTTCTTTTATATGAGGCCTGTTCTAATGGTTTAGCATTTGAAGATATAGTATAATACTGTTATTCATTGCCTAGGGTATGGATGTTTGGCAGAGCTTACTCCTACTAACTGCGTTTAGCGGGCGTTTTCCCTATCAGCATTCTCTTTCGCCTTGGCGGTACTTTACCCTATAGCACTTCGTTTCAGCATGGCCAAACTAAAAACCCTTAGACTAAACAACGAAATGAACAGTATCATGATATCCTTGCGAAAGATCTGTTAGCGAATGCCTAGATTTCTCTATGCAAGAATAAGGCCTTTCAAATGTAATAATAGAAAGCAGAAAGTAAAGAGAAAAGGGAGGAAGGGACTTACAAACAAGATCTATTCGCAAAGATTTTCACATCTTATTGAACTTCTAACTCCTTCCTTTGGACAGAAGGAGGTTACAACTCTTTAGCCAGACATGACTAGATTATACATTAGCCCGAAGGGGACGATCTCTCTTTTTCTCCAAGATCACTTGGTAGCTATCGATTCATTGATCGATGCCCCTTACATGCTGCCTTCTCCCTTATTTATAGACAGAGAAGTATACTATTTACACAATTGAGGGTTACAGGTGGACCCTCACCACCTTATCTCCTAATTGTCACATTAGGATTTTGGAGTTTTGTGCGTTACATATGTCGCACTTACAATGGGTATCTTTATAGTGGGACCCTCCACTATGTTGTTATCCTTATCTTCAACTTTGTCTTGTTGCAATGATAAGGGTTTATGATTGCATGAAGAATCTTCAAGCTTATCTTCAGCCTTGTCTTCTTGTAGTAATAAGGCTCTATTATTGGACGGAGAATCTTTTTTAGCTTTGTCTTTTTGCAATGATAAGGCTTCTTTTCTCCTTTTGGCACAATTTTCAGCCTGACATATCTTGCAATGATATGGTCCTACTTTAGCTTTGGCTTTTTCAAGCTTTAGCTTTCTTTTTTGATGTATCAGCCAACCTAACCTCATCTTTTAGAAAAAGTAGCTTCCTCTTTTTCTGGTTATCGTCCACATAGTCTTCATGAGGATGTGCTTTCTTCAGATTCTGAAGATATTTTTTACTGGCGCCCTCTTTTGATCGTAAAGCCACCATGTCTAGATGTAGTGCCTGATTTTGACTCAGCTCTTCCGATTCGAAAAGTTTTTATCTTTTCTTCTTCAGAATTGGCTTCTGTAGCCTTTTCTCTGCCACAAACATAGCATGTCTGCTTCTCATGTTTAATGAGGTTGCAGTAAACTTTTGCTGTCTCTTGAGAACACGTATGGTCACTCATATCGATTCTCTTTTGAAATGCTTGCAGCTTTGCTAAAGAAGAGGGATCCTTTCTTTTAGCAGTACTTATTAAAGCACAACGACTACTGGAGGCATGATGCTACCAAATAGCGTTTTCCATGTAGGCCGATGCAGCCTTAACAATGGCTTTGAAGCCTATGGCTCTTCTGTAATGGATAATTTCCATTAAATCTTTATTACAGGGGTAAGCCTTCTTATCTTGAGCTGTATCAAAAGTAAGCTCATGATTCTTTCCTACTATCCCAATATGGATCAGGTGTAGGCTAGATTTTTCTTTAAAGTGGCCGTTTTCTTTTGAAGAATTTCAGGGCCAGCTGAAAAGAATTTTAGAGAAATAACAGTCTCATTTGATACTGCCGGATTATTGACAGAAAACTCTTTTACTGCCTTTGTAATTTCAGGGGGTAATAATTTGATTTCTTCAAAAGAAGGGGACAAATAAATATTACTGACTGAAGCAAAACTGAACCATTTTGCAACAAATTCAGGTGATGTTCCTTGAAAACAAATAATTCTAGGATATATCCCTGAAAAATTTGTTAAGAAATTTCCTTGTGGATCTTCCATAGGGAGTTTATATAATTCAAAAAGATTTTGACCATACAAATTCACCAGTTCGGGATTTGTTGGAATCTTTTTCATTAAAACTTCTGCGGGGTTTTGAATTCTCGTAGTTTGAGGTTTCAAGACGAGGTCAGCCGCTGTATGACCAGAGGACTGTCCTTTATCTTTCTCAGTTACCCGAGTCAGATGCGACTTGTCTTCAGCCACTGAATTCTCAGGGGTCTGAATTTTCTCTTTCCGAGTTATTGGGTATAGAGGCAACTTTTTTTCCTCAACGATTTTACCCGTTAGAGGACTTGGTTTTGCAACCCTTGTAACCACACCTGTTTTAACCAGTGAGGTTAGTTCTTTCTCCAGATTATAGAGGTGATCTGTTATAATATCCTAGCTCTTTGAAAAATCAGACTGTTTTTCAAAGAACTCAGTCAGCAATCTCTGCTGTTGTCTTTTGAGTTCGAAGAACATATCAACTGCCTTCGATATTTCTTCAAGGATTCCTTCTATCTTTTCCCTGCAAATCAAGTAGTCTAGATAAGATGTCAGCAATGCTATTATCTTTACTTTTGATATGCTCAAAAGTGCACTGAGAGGAATACTGAGTTACAATATCTCTGAAATTTAGCCACCTTCTAGCAGACGACCTTTTATGTGTTTCATGCAGCTGTGAATGAAACTTAACAATTGCTTCACAATCAGTTCGTATTGTAAAAGCTTTTCGTAAGATAAATAATTCAAATGCTTTTAAGGCATAAGAAATTGCTAAGAGCTCTATATCTATGGAAGATTTATTACCTTTTTCTTGAAATTTACCAGACGCATACCTGCAAATTTCTTCACTTGATTTGGGATCATATTTTGATGGTTTAGCAAGTAATACTGCTCCCCATCCAAGATGAGATCCGTCAGTTTGGATTACCAAATAGTCAGTGCTAAGTGGTAACCTTAGAGGTTTTAGTTGTTGCACTAATTCCTTAATTTTCTTAACCTGGTTTACATTCTTCATTGAAGAATAAAACACTATTTGGTCTTAGTTTTGCATAAAGTCCTGACACAAGATTATGCATTTGTGGAATATAGGGTCTCGCATAATTTAAGACTCCTAAAAACTGTTGAAGCATCTTTTTGTCTTCAATTTTATTGGGAAAATCTTTTATGATTTTCTCAATAATGTGTGGCTGGAGTTTTATATATCCATTGCCAATTTCAGTTCCTAAGAATTTGATGTGAGTTTTCATCAGCTCCATCTTTTTCTTAGAAATTATAATACCATTTTTCTCAAAAGTTTCAAACACCTTTTTGGGATGCATAACATGTTCTTTCTTAGGTTTTGAGAAAACTAAGATATCATCAATATAAACTATAGAAATATCTTTGCAACTTTCCATAGCAAGATCCATTTTTCTTTGAAAAACACTAGGAGCATTTTTCAAACCAAAAGGCATTACAACCCATTCGTAGTGTCCTTGTGGGCAAGTGAAAGCAGTCCATGGAATTGAACTTTCTTCCATTCAGACTTGCCAAAATCCACTTTTACAGTCGAATTTTGAAAAATATTTTTTGTCTTGAATTCTTTGGAGCAAGGAATCTTTATCGGGGATATTATATCCATCATCCCGGGTATTATCATTCAACCTTCTATAGTTGATGACCATTCTTGATTTCCCTCTTACTTGCTCAGAGTGTTTATTTACAATAAACGCTGCAGACCTGTGAGGGCTAGAACTCATTCTGATAACCTTTAGGTTAATCAAATCTTTTATATGGTTTGCCATATCTTTTTCTTCTGCTAGAGAGAGTTTGATATTGGTTGTTTTTATCCTAAGATCAGGATTAATTATATCAAGTTTGCACATAACTTGGTTTTTCTCCCAATATTTATGGGGATTATCTCCTATGATTTCAAGTTTGGATAACCTAGAGATTAGGTCATCAATCTCTTCATAGCTTGAATTAATTCTAACCTGCTCGAAGCAGTTTAGAATTCTTTTTGTATCTAGAACATAGTCAAATGTTCCAAATCTATCAGAATCAATATCAACCAATCCTTCATATTTCGGGATTAGGTGGTATTTTACTTTACATTCTAGAAAGGTAGATATATATTCCTTATCCATGATGCTTTGACACATCATAGCTTGCTTTTTGCATTGTCCTTTAATGGGACAAGTGCATTCGTCTTGGAGTGGAGGAGGTTTAGATGGTGATGGTCCCACCATGCTTGTCTCGCACTCTGGATTTTGGACATTTCCTAAAGTAAAGGTTTCTGGTTTGTAGAAGATTTCATCAAACCAGCTTGGTGGTTCATGGAAAATCTGGAGTTGGTTTTTAGTGAGCATCATTCCGTGATTGACACCAATAAGAAAACTAAGGCCTATAATAAAATATATAGGCTTAAGTGGAGATTTCCAATATAAATTCTTAATATGTAAATGTATAATTATATATAAGTTAACATATGTATATATATATAAGAATATGAATATATATATATTATGTATATATAATTATATATATATATATTCATATTCTTATATATATATATATATATATATATAATTATAAATATACTAATAATATATGTATATGTAGTATACATATATGAATATATATTATATGTATGTATGTTATATGTATTATATATATATGTTATATACACATGTATGTTATGATATATATTGCATAATAATATATTACAGATATATTGTTATAGATACAATACAACTTATTATATTGTATATACATATGCACGTGGTATATAATATATACAACGTAGGATATATACATAGCATATTATATACAAACACACCTATATGTACACACATATATATAATATGCATATATACATATACTGTAACAAATAAAATATGCATGTATAACATGTGAACAATATATACGTATAAGTAACATATTTACAATATTATATGTTACATGATCTATACATATATTATAAGATATACTTGTATTATTACATATGTTGTCATGTATATAATATATTTATATAACAATCTGACATATATATGCGTAGATATATGTATATACAAATAGCATATAGGTTATATGTGTAACCATATATGTGATAACATATACATATAACATAATATATGTATATATGTATCGTACGTAAAACATATATATATGTATAACATGTACCATATGTGGCATACATGTAATATGTATGTATATACATATGTATTATACATGTATACATATATATATTCTCTCTCTCTCTCTCTCTATATATATATATATATATATATATGTATATATATATATATATATATATATATATATATATATATAACAATATGCATGTATGACAATATATACGTATATAGTAACATATCCATTCTTCTTCCATCTTGGGTTTTTTGTGGCTTCTGTGGGGTTTCTGAATAACATGTTATCTATATATATATATATATATATATATATATTCTGTTGAAGTTTTAGCTTTGGAAGGTTCAGTAGTTAAGCACGTTCTGCTGCGTGTTTTTTTGTGGTGTTTTGATAGCATTTGGAAGGCTCTGGTATGTGTATTGTGGACTGCAGTTCTGCTCCTTTGCAGGTAGATGGCCTCATTTGTAGATGATTTTTCTCTCATTTTCTAATCCTGTTTCCAAATTTCCTTTGTATTCTAATGTATAAAAGAGACGCATTGCATATCATGGGCTTTAGTAGATCAGATTTCGGTTTGCACTCTGAAGAAGATTGAATGGTTATTCTCCAGAAATTTTACTTGATTTTAACAAATGCCGAAATTTATTTGGCATGATTATAATCTTGATTTCAATGCTCTCGTGGTCTCTGAATGGCTGCCTGAATGTGCTATTCCGGCTCTGTTGTTCGCATGTCTGCATGTCTAAGTAGATCTGCTCCACTTGCTTGATCTGTACACTCTTGTCTGCATTGATGTATATTTTGGATAGTATATATTTTACAAATTATAATTTATGCTCTACCATACACATATTCTGATAGTATGAATGTATGTTAGATTTATGATATTAAACCAGGATCAAAAGAACAAAAGATATAGGACAGTGTGATGGTGGGGCTCTGCTCATGTGCAATATGATTGTCTTAGTCTTGGCACAAGATTCTTCACTTTCAAGCATAATTTCCTTCAGCATTATGGTGGCATCTTTCAAGCATGATATACTTCAGTGTTACTAGTGCACCCACCAGTACCACCAGATCTATGTTTGCACAAGCATGATTTCTCTTTTTAAAGATATCATTTACACATACATTGCATATGAACCATATCAATCTTACATTTAGTTTCTATTTGAATATATGCATATATTTCTGCGGCCTTCCATTTAGTGGTAGGATAGTTGATAGAATCTTGAGATGATTTTGAAATATGGAGTAGACTTGACCTGCCGTTTTTATGTGCTTCCAAGTGACTTTCTTTTTTCTTAACTAATTTATTGTCATTGCTTTCTTTAATCATTTTGTTGTTTTCATATTTTAAGTGAGAGTTATCACACCCTATAAAGCTCTGCATTTTTCTTTCTTATTAGTTAAATATGTATTTGTGTGTATATGATTGTGGGCATAGGATCACACACACACACACACACACACACACACACACACATATATATATATATAGATATATTTATATTTATATTTTTATATAATAGTAGACCTAGTTAAACCTGCAATTAAGTCATAACGAGGTAGCCATGTAGTCGCAAACAAGGGGATTACTACTTTTGCATGGATAATGGAATTAACAGAAATATCAAATGAGGCATTTAAACAAGACTACAAAAACTGAAAAGCCACCCTCTTTTATGAAAGTGTAGCAGCAAATTTGGATGAAAGCCTTGGTGCAACTGAAGAGGGCCTATTTGATCTTGTCCTGCAATAGTTTTGGTGGCCATTTATGTCACATGGGTGTGGGTACGGTACGGGTACGGCGAAGGGGTTTGCAGTCACTCTTTCTCAGCCTACGCATGACACACCAGTCTCTGCACTTTTGATATCAAGAAGACGTGGCCGTAGTTCTTATGGTAAAACTAGGGGATGTGGTATAGGCTGTGGTGCAGGATGCGGCGGAGTTCACTACTCTTATTGTGGCAAACTAGGTCATTTAGAGGACTGATGTTGGAACAAGCATCCTCTTCTTTGTTCTACTGGTCCACCAGGGCATGGTGGAGAGAGAACCATTGCAGAAAGAGGGACTTCTTCATCTAATGCAACTTCCTCACAAGCTACAGCTTCTATGGTTGAGTTCCCTACCTGTTCTCCTATACATCCATCATATTCTCTCAACTTAAGTAAGGAGGAATATGATCTGGTTCTAGCTCAAAGGTCCCCCTCTACATCTACTAGCACTGCTGCAATAGAGTCGGCTTTCACTTTTGATGCCCCTACCAATGGCCCAGGTATGATATGGATGATTGATTCAGGAGGCTCCAGGCATTGTTATAATCAGTCATAGATGTTTTTATCATTAACCAGGTTCACTACACCACAACACGTCATATTGTTGATGGCAAGTTGTGTAACACTCATTGTTTTTTGTAGGTGGGCCGGATCGGGTCCAGACCCAGACCCGAATCTAGCAGCCTGGGAGCCCAACGTCGCCCTCCTCTCCCTCGTCTTTCCCTCGTCTCCCTCGTTTCCCCTCTTTGTCTCTCCCTTTGCTACGACCACAACGCAAAGAAGAGGAAGGCGGAGGTCAGTGCAGCGGTAACGAAAGTGGACGGCGGTGGCGATGCTCAGGTAAATTAGCGGTCTCTCTTTCTGTCTCTTCCTCTCTCTCCCGTGTTATTCCCCTTTTTGCCAGCCCTCTCTCCCGCACACTCTATCCATGCTCTCTGCTCGATTCCTCTCCCCTCTGTTCGAGCCCTCTTTGCTCACCCTCTCTCTATGCACGCCCTTTTCCTCCCACGCATCCTTGCATGTTCTCTCTCTGCCTGCACTCTCCCCTCTCCATCAGCACCCTCTTCCCACGCCCTTTCCCTCTCTCACAGCCCCTTTACAACGACTGTTGGCCTCTTCTAACGACAAAACCCTCTCCTAAACCTTCTTTTCACCGATTTTGATTCTCTTATCACTGTTTGATCAGATTTCAGCATGGGGACGTGTTCTTCCCCCTCATAACAGTGGCTAGAACGCGTTGGTGGTGGCGGCATTGAGAGATTTTAGCCATTTGAGGACTTCTTGAACTCGTGAGTTGGCTGCCGGGAAGACCGCACCAGTTCGGATTCTTAAATAGGGGTGAGCAATGCCTAATTGAGCCTATATTGTTGTGTATTTTATGTTGGAGCACGTATAAATATTGTTTGGGCATGGTAGAATTAAGTATTGGTGATTTTAGGATGCATGTTAGCGACTTTGCTTTTTGGAGAAAGTTTAGGATTATGTTGGAGAAGCAATTGTTCATGTCTATAACGATCTTTTAAGCTTAAAGTGTTGATTTTCGAAGCAATAGGGAAGCATGGTAGAGATTGTGATGTTGTGGAAAAGATTTAGAACCGTCTTAGTGAGCACGTGGCGCATGCTTTTGTGAATGGGTGTATCTTGGCGTTATTTGGGGAAAGAATACGTAAGTTGGATGTAACTATTGGGTTGACGCCTCAACTAAAGAAAACAAATGAGAATTGTGTTAGTGATAGATTGATCGCAGCCTTGAGTTTTGACGTTTGGTGGCAACGTCAGGAAGTTGGGAGGAGGCCTATTGGAGGGCTTGTAGGTCGACACTACCCGTCGACACCCTCTTGAGGCGATGACATGCCTCACTGGTTATATTTTCTACTTGTATACATTGTAAAGCGAAACGAGTAGAGAACTTACCATTTGATTATGTTTGCAGGTACATCGGGCAGGTCAAGTAGGCCTTGAGCAACGTGGGTTGTAGTTCGAGGTGTTTAGTGGATGCGCGACAAGTATGGCGACATTCCAGGCAAATCCCTGCCTGAGGCCAATGTGTGAATATGTGTTCCTAGGATCGTGGGATCCTAAGATTGTGATGTGATTGAATGATTGTTCTGTGAGTGAATGTATGTATGCATGAAAACGATTTGATATATGATAAGTTTTGTTTTGGAAAGCTATTAGAAGCTTATTTTGAAAATGTTACGCATTGCATGTACATGCTAAAATTGATAACTGCTTAGGACAGATGAGGTGGGGTATCGAGTCCAGTGTCTCCTCGACCCCAATCGTGCATAAGAAAACATCATAGAATGATAATTGCCTAGGGCAGCTATGAGCCAATCACGGATCGAGACTACTCTTCGTGGTTTGGCTAAGTTTTGAAAGATGTGACTGATATGTGTGATTGTGAATGTTGTGAATTGTTGCATATGCATTTTCATGAAAAATGATCCAATTGAATGAATTGAAGGGTAGTTGTACTTGTATTGTTATGACGGCTAGCTAAGACTATTAATGTTATGTGTAGCCCTCGTGCGAAGGCAATTGGAGGTGTGGGTGCACTTGTGAAGTGAACCAACCTCATGAGCTACCCAGTCATTTTGTGAATGATTTGTCATGTGACAAGTTTTGTTTTGGAAAGCTATTAGAAGCTCGTTTTGAAAATTATCATGCATTTGCATGTGCATGCTAGAATTGATAACTGTTTAGGACAGATGAGGTGGGGTATCGAGTCGAGTGTCTCATCGACCCCGATTGTGCATTAGAGAGCATCATAAAATGATAATTGCATAGGACAGCTACGAGCCATCACAGATCGAGACTACTCTCCGGGATTTGGTTAAGTTTTGAAAGATATGAATGATGTGTTTGATAAGATGTGAGTGCTAATGAATGTGAATGTTGTGATTTGTTGCATGTGCATTGCCGCGGGCAATGATGCAAATGAATGAATTTGAGGGTAGATGTACTTGTACTGTTATGACGGCTAGCTAAGACTGTTAATGTTATGTATGGCCCTCGTGAGGAGGCAATTGGAGGTGTGGGTGAACTCGTGAAGTGTACCAACCTCATGAGCTAGCCAGTCATTTTGTGAATGTGCTATTATAATGATAATAATGAAAGATTAAGAGATGAGAGGCTAGTGGGATGTGCCTATGTGTTTGAGAGTTGTCCCACCTTCGCCACTGGTCTCGCCTGTTCGGAGCGCAGCCGGTGCAAGGCCCTAGGGTACTGTTGTGTGATGTGCTTGGAGCGTTGGGCTCTTGCCTTTCCAACCTGGGTGTCCTAGGGAAGGCTGAGTATCTCTGCTTGGAATTCACACACCCATGGATGAGTGCTCTACTGCTGCACTCTCGGCTATGGGCCGCCAATGGTGTGCACGTGCCTGTGTTTGCACCCACAGGAACTGTCAATTCACTAAAGCTAATGAAAATGAAAGTATGTGAATGAAGTGCATGTTATTGATGTGCATGTGAATTGAAATTGTGTTATCTTGGCCATTGAGTGGCCTTTACATGTTGTGGTCTATGTGAGGGGCTTTTTTGGCAAATGATGTGACTATGCCCCGACACGATATAATGATAATTTGTTTTTTCTTTTATGATTGTTATTATTACATATTTGAGCCCTACCCAAGAGGGTTTGGGATTTTCCTGGCTTGTTGCCATTCTGCGAAGGCTAAGTCTTCAGTTGTTTCTTTTTTTTTTTCAGGTTTTGGCGGACCTGGGGCAGCAGGTTGAGCAGATGGTTTCGCTCGCATCCTACTGGGGAGGTTTTGGGTCTTTGGTAGTGCCGCCGCGTCATAGTTTGGTCTCTTTGATGTCTTATTCTTTTTAGGCATCATAGTTGTGGTTTGGGGCATTTTTGTCATATACATAGATGTAATTTTGTACGAATTGAAATTGTTATATAAATGAAAGTTTGCCCCATTGTTTTGAAGGACATAGCTCCCTCCTTTTTGAGTTGTTGTGTAGTCGCACATCAATGCTTTATGTTTAGAAAAAAATTGTTTGAGGGTCAAAAGTCGGTGTGTGACAAGTTGTCCCCTATTCTGGGCAACAACTGATATCTACCTCACACCTTTGGGCACCATTACTCATGTGCTATATGCTCATCGATTTCCTATTTGTCTATTATTTATTAGGTAATTGGCTAGAGACTTACAGTGTAGTCATTTTTTTATCTTGGTTCATGTTCTTTTCAGGACTTACAAACTAGGAAGACGATTGGTGGTGGCCATGAACGTGAGATACTCTATTTCCTTTCTGTCCCAGTAGATGTTGTTGCATCCTCATTCATATTGAAGACCTCTCCTTTGTAGTGGCACCTCAGACTGGGTCATCCCTCTGTGTCCAAACTTCGTCACATGTTTCTAGATATTCCTGCATCAGAGTCTTTCTTATGTGAGGCATGCCAGTTAGGCAAGCATACACGTATCAGTTTTTCCTCGAGTCAGAGTCCATCTAGTCAAAGTCCTTTTAATCTCTTTCAGGTTGATGTTTGGACTTTGAGTCGGGTGTGTTTTTATTCACATTTCTGGCATTACCTTGTTTTGGTTGATGATTTTACTAGAGTCAGTTTGGTTTCATTGTAAAAAATATTTGACTAATAATGCTCTTGAATTTAAGTCTTCAGTTCTACTTCAATTTTATGCCAACCATGGGATTTGACCACAATATACATGTCCTAACATGTCCCAACAAAATAGTGTTGCGGAACGCAAACATTGATAGCTTCTAAATGTGACCTGCACCCTCATGTTGCATACTCATAAGGCAGCCTACTTTTGGGGTAATGCTATCCTTACTGCATGCTATCTTACTAACAGATTGCCCTCGTCTCCATCCAAGAATGCATTCTCATTCAACTACTATATCCATATTGACCATTATTTCATATACCTCTCAAAGTATTTGGATGCACTTGCTTTGCACACATTTTAGGCCCAAACAAAAAAAAAAACTTGCTTCCCAAGCTATCAAATGTGTGTTCATTGGATATTCTGCTAATCAAAAAAACTATCGGTGCTTTGATCCTTAGAACAAGAAAGAGATTATCAATGCGGATGTTACATTCTTTGAGTCTCATCCTTATTTTTTCACTTCATGTCCCACTATGTCTGAGCTCCCAGTTTCTATTCTCTTCCTATCCCCCCAGTATCACTTGAGTCTATTCCATCCTCTCCACCACTGTCAGGTGATTGTTTCCTTGATCCTCCATCAGTCTATACTCGTCGTCAAGGTCCTCTCTAAACTACCCACCAGAGTCTTCTCATGAGGTAAGTTCTACTGGTGAGACTGACTCAGGTAGAAATTACAACTATTCTGCAGATGATCTACCAATCGTCATTCGCATGGCCAGCGACAATGCACAATGCATAGGATCTCTAACTCTGTTTCTATGGTCCATTTAAGTACAAGTTTGGTGCAGTTTGATGGAGGTATGTCTAGTCACACTATGCCATCTTCTCACCACCAAGCCTTATTAGACTTACGGTGGAAGCAAATCGTGCAGGAGAAAATGGATGTTTTTCTTTCTAGGGAGACTTGGGGCTTGGTAGATCCACCGATGAATTGTGATGTTGTTGGCTCCAAATGGGTATTTGCCATCAAATATCATTCAGATGGTTCCGTAAAGTGATTCAAAGCATGTTTTGTTGCTAAAGGTTATACACAGACTTATAGGGTTGAATTCTTTGAGACTTTTTTGCATGTGATACGGTCATGTTCTGTTCACCTAATTATACCGCTTGCAGTTAAGCAAGATTGGCCTCTTTTTCAGCTTGATGTGAAAAATGCATTTCTATGTAGTGATCTCTCTGAAACTATCTATATGTAACAACCACCTGGTTTTGAATGACTGGGGGAGTGTTCCAAGGTATGCAAACTTAAAAAGACTATCTATGGACTTAAACAAAGTTCTCACACATGGTTCCATAAGCTAAGTGAGGTTGTCTTTAAGTGTGGATCTCGAAGATCCCAGCTTGAACATTCATTGTTTATCAAGCGAAGCACATCTATTATAGTGATATTGATTGTATATGTTGATGATATTGTTCTCATTGGGGAACATAATCAAGAGATAGCTCAAACAAAGGAGTTTCTACAGAAACACTTTGTCACAAAAGACCTTGATCAATTCTATTATTTCCTTGGTATTAAAGTGGCTCGTAGCAGTAAAGGGGTTGTAATGTCTCAGAGGAAATATGTTCTTGATCTTCTACAGGAAATAGGGTTATTGGGGGCCAAACCTGCCACACTTCCTACGAATCCTTGAATTCATATTCATGATGATGAATTAGAGACTTGTGACTCTCGATTTTACAGATCTCTGATAAGAAAACTCTTACATTTGACTATCACTTGACCTGACATTAGCTTCGTTGTGAATAAGCTAAGTCAATTCATGGAAAAACCTTGGAAAGTTCATTGAGAGGTTGCTTTAATGGTGGTAAAATACTTGAAATCAGCCCTGGGAAAGGGGTAATAGTTCAAAAAGGGAGAATGTGTGGACATAGAAGCATATAGTGATGCTGATTATGCAGAGTCAATAGATGATAGGAGATCTACTATAGGCTTTTGCATCTTTATTGGACGGAATCTTATTTCTTGGAGGAGCAAGAAACAGAATGTGGTTGCTAGATCTAGTGCTGAGTCTGAATATAGAGTTATGGCTCAACTGTAGTTGAAATATCATGGGTCAAATTAGTGCTTTTAGAATTGGAAATTTCAGTCAAACTCCCAATGAAGATGCATTGTGATAACAGAGCAGCAACCTGCATTGCAAATATCCATGTTTTCCTCTCAGAGAGAACGAAACACATTGAAGTGTATTGTCATTATGTTCGGGACTTGGTACAAGGAGTCATTAGCACTATTCATGTCTCTTCTAAATATCAAGCAGCTGATATGTTTACTAGGGCTCTTACCATCGGTGATTTCTTGAGAGGATGTAACAAGTTGGGCATGATTGATATCTATACTCCAGCTTGAGGGGGAGTGTCAAATACTCCTAGGAGTTGGTTAGAGTCTTTCTGAAATATTAGAAAGTTGAAATATATTTATTTTATTGTTATCTTATTTCTAGTGGACTGAATCTGTAATTTGGTTACCGCCACCCTAATCTTTTTTTAATCTGAGATTAGGGTTTCATGAATGAAAGAAAGTTCTCTCTCTCTCTCTCTCTCTCTCTCTCTGATCGCAACAAGGTTGATAACTTGACAAGGTGTTGGTTGATGAATTTGTGTTAGATTGATGAATTTGTTTAAGTATTGTTTGGTCATTTATTGGAACATCATATCCTTTTTTTGTGTGTAAATTAAAAAAAAGTGCTTATTGTCTTTTCTGTGTATATATTCTGCAAATATGTTTTTCTCAATCTTATAAAGCGAAAAGGACTGCTATATTATATATGCTTGCTTTCTTTGTCAACTTTATGGAAAAATAAAAGGTAGCTTTTTCATACTATTGGCAATGTTAAGCTAAGCGTTCCTCTTATGTCTATATTGACAAGGATAATTCTTTGATATTTCATTTGCTGGTCTGGCCTGCAAATAAAATTCTATACAAGCAAACTTGTGCAATTTTATAATTTATATTTAGTTGTGTTGAGATTGAGATTTATATGTGGTAAACATAAGCAAAATATGGTTACAAGTTTGTCATTTGCCTGTACTCGAGAATAGTATGGATATGAAGATGTTATGATGTACAACTAGAGTTGCCTGCAAGTTTGCCAGAAATTTAGCATGAAATCCTGAAGTTGGGTAGAATTTTCCTAAGCATGGTTATTATATTTCATCTGTTGATTTGTTCATAATAGTAGTTATGAATCATAGTATGTTTCCCCAATTTTACTTTTAACTTCTGAAAGTGGTGGAATATTCTCTGACACTTGTTATCGTAAGTCATCATCATTCTTTAATTTCATTTTTATTTTACCTCTACTTTTTCTTAAGATCAAATGCTATTGCTGTATTTTATTGTCTGACATTTTTTTAGTGTGCTGATGGATGCATGGGCCTTGTGATATCCCTGCAGTAAGAGGAAGAACAAGTTGTTCTTTAACATGAGAAGCTAATAAATACAGAGTTATCCTTCCAGTGAATAATCTTTAACTGCAGGCAATTCAAGTTTTTGGGAGCTTGAACTTGATGTTGACGCATATTAGACCAAAATGGTTGTCATGGAATGTGAAAGTAAGTTTTTTCAGATAAGCACTGGTTGAAGTTCTTCTTTCTTCTTCCTCTCTTCTTGGTTCCTATATATTTTCTTATTCTTATCTGTTTTTTCTCCATCGTTGGGTTTTTTTGTGGCTTCTACAGGATTTCTGAATGACATGATATATATATATATATATATATATATATATATATATATATATATATATATATATATAGTTTGAGCTTTGGAAGGTTCTGTAGTTAAACATGTTTTGCTGCGTGCTTTTTTATGGTATTTTGGTAGCATTTGGAAGGCTCCGGTAAGTGTATTACGGACTGCAGTTCATGCACATATAAGTAAGTAGTATATGTGCATATATAAATTATGCATGTTATTTTACTATTATATAACATGTATATATACTATTAATACATGCCCGTATTTATAATATATTATACACATTGTATATACATGTTGCATATATAGTACGTGTTATGTCACTATTGTAATACATTATATATGTATAATGTATTATGAATATAATGACATTTATTATGTTTCATATATGTATGTAACATATATGAAATAATATTATATGTATATATGCATATATATAGAACAAGGGAGCCTTACTTGAAACCCACATTCTGTACACTAAGGCCCATCTAAATTATGCGTTGTTGTTTTGACGAAGGAGTAATTTTATCTAGGTGCATTGAAGAAGATAAGGGTGCGTTTGATGCACAGGGAAGAATTTAACGTGGTAAATTTTCCTGGCAAATTTTACTGGAAAAAAAAATAGGATGAAATTTAACCCTCTTCCGATTTGAGGTCCTGTTTGATGCACTGGAAGAATTTAACCTGTTAATTTTAACCCTGTTTGATGCACAATGAAGAATTTAACCTGGTAAATTTAACCACATTTGATGCACATGATAGATAATTTAGGAGACTTTTTTCAGAAATGAAATAAGTTGTATGACAAACAATAAATAAAAAACATTCAACATAACATGGTGATTTACTTAAATGACACGTTCTGGATATAAGTCACATAAACAGACGGCATCAAAGTCGTTGCATATTGGAAGTTTAACGAGTATAGATTCACAAAAACATTCACCACAACTGGTTGTCCCATCCAGTACATAAGTTTGACTACAACCTGTATGAAAGTTTAACGAGTACAGATCCAACAAACTTTAAAACAAGAACCAAATAACATGTGTGTCCCATCCAGTACATAAGTTTAACAAGTACAGATCCAACAAAGTTTAAAACAAGAACCAAATAACATATGTGTCCCATCCAGTACATAAGTTTAACCAATCCAACAAAGAAACCAAGTAGTAACAAAACAAGCAATCAAGAAAAGTGGAATGTGAGTCCGTCCATTTGTCTTCATCACTTCTTTCTCTTCCGTTGCGTTGACATCGACAATGTCCAATGGCCTACATAATTGCACACCGTATTTGTTGTGCAGATATTCATTCATGTGATATTGAGTTGCTTCAAAGTTATGAAATGATCTGAACAGGGCACCCTTGTAGCGATACACTAATGGTTGGCACTGCTCCCAACTGTTGTATATTCCTCGTGACCTACAAGCATGGTTAGCACAAAACAAAGCAAGATTAGCATAGATTGAAGACTAAAATTTTTTCCGCACAGCATTTTTCAGATATTAATGACCTTCCTGCTAATAACCACAAAACTATGGCAAAAGAAGTGAAGCATTAAAACCTCAACTTTGCCAGATTAAACTTAAAACCACAAGTCAAATTATAATATCCCCCACAAACAATGTAATGCGAGTTTCAGCAACTTCTAATAAAAATACTCTGTAAGGAAGCAATGAACTAGGAACCACAACCGATATATACTAGTCAAAAAAACCTCAACTGAGATTAAAATCCTAAACTGTAAGAAGAAAAAAGCAACACATATAATTAAAAAAAAAACGAGAAATAAGAAAGAAATAAAAGAACAAAGAAAGCAGACAATTTTGTACAAGATTCTGCACCATAAGAAGCCAAGAATCCAAAGCCTAAGAATCTCCATTGATCAACATATAAGAAGCAGCAAATCAAAATAACCTCAAAACAGAGAAACGAGAGTTCAAAACTGAGAAACCAGAACCTCATTAATAAGTCAGTAACAAATTGTTACTGTTAATTTTCAGTGGAACAGACGTAAAGATTGGAGCACATTCGTGGTTCCTCAAACTTTTTGGGCATAATCACTGGACAATTACAATGGGTAACAAACGAACCCTAAATTTTACTTGTTGTGTCTGCTCATACCCCACTTAAACATCTACATGTCTCTGTTCGATCGCAGGGCATAGCAAAGATTCAAACTTCTACCTTAAACATCTGAAGGTATAGTTCTGCCTCTGGAAGTTCCCCCAGTTGTAAACATCAATCTTATAAAAAGGAAGAACAAAAGGGGATTTAAGACTGTTGAAAGGAAGAACCTTCTTCCCTGCCGGTGAAGAGCTATGCTCACATTAAAAAGGAAGAACAAAAGGGGATTTAAGACTCTGTCGAAAGGAAGAACCTTCTTCCTTGCCGGTGAAGAGCTACGCTCACATTAAAAAGGAAGAGCAACGTCCTTCTATGCTATTCTAAAATCACAAGAAAGGGGATTTGAGAAATACCAGAAGTTGAGAATACGAGGGCAAAAGCAACAGCGATGGCGGATCGGAGGAGCGGCGAACGTGGGGTTGGCGGCTGCAGCCCTGTCTTCCCTGCCGGTGAGATGCCAAAAAAAAAATATTAGGGCAACAGAGAAATGGAGATAAGGACGGCATCAGAGAGCAAGAGAGAAAGGGAGAAAGAGAGGAAGGGAGATGCCTCCGAACCTGCGAGCGAGAAGCTGTTTGCTGTGCTACAGAACTTAGGCCACCGATTAGGGCACTGACGCGGGAGAAGATGAGAGCAGCAGAGAGCAAGAGAGAAAGGGGGAAAGATCACCGGCAGAGAAGCGGAGCGGCGACCGTCAGTGCGGCGACGGCGGACCGGCGACGGTGGGAGCGGGAGATGCAGGCCTACTCTTCAAGCGTACTCTTCGAGCGAGAGGAGGAGCTGCGGGCAGAGGGACGAAATGAGAGGGAAAGTCGAGCGGGGGGGAGGGGATGAGTCTCGAGTGCGGTGTGGAATTCCACCCGCTCACGTTACGCGTTAAACGGGGTGAATTTCACCCCGTTTGACGCATGTTTAGGCGGGCGGGTGGAATTCCACCCGCCCGTCCAGTTTTTTCCGAAAAAACTGAAATCACCCAGGCAATCAAACGCCCCCTAAGGAAGTAGAAAAGGGGCTTAGTGTATAAATCAACTGCCCGTGGTTTTCCACTAGGAGGATTACAAAAAGTACCTTGGTGACTCACGACTCCCAATGATATGTTTCTAATGATATTTCAGGTACATCTTCATATTTATGAACATATTCTGTTAAATGCATAGATATTCTTAGACGGAAGCTTCTGGAATCTTGAGAAAAGAAAAAACAAATGAGCACCACGCTTTTTTTTTTTTTGGTCTCGTGGTCCTCATATGACTTTGCTTCACACCTTTCTTTATTCATTTAATCAAATTTTTTAATTTTTCCAAGTGCTCATCTTTTATGTTTATGTGTTTTGCTTTGGTAACAAAACTTTCATTTATGGGAGGGTTTTCTGACATTTGCATGGGAAAGCGAGAGCAGCTCACCCAGGATGCACATGCTTTTTATTGTGCCGTTTGCAAGTTTCCATGATCCCTAGACAATTTTTATGGGTCGGAGCAAAACTGGACTCATTCAGCCCACGGATTCTAACGTTGTTTCTTTTGATCCATATTAAATTTTAAATTTGGTCTATTCAAATGCAGCCCTAAAAGGGGCTTGATCTCCAACAAAAATACAAGAAAGAAAATGAGAAAATCAATTTTGTGTTTTCTAAGTTGCTTTTCTGTTTAATGATGTTTAATCTCTAAAAATTCGTAGTGTAAAGAAGAAACAATTAATTTGATATTGTCATATTTAACGAAAGTGATAACTACTTTTTTTTACAAAAAATGTGAAAAAAAATAATAAGAGCGAAAATATAAACTGGTGTCAAGTTGCAGTTGAAGTTATTCATGATTGAATATCTCATTATTTTCTGTTCTAATCAAATATCAACATAGGAAGCAGAGACGAGAGAGTTGGAAGGTGCAGATTGGTAACCACTTGTAGTTTTCTTTCTACTTTTATTTTGTTCATTTTGGAGCCAATACGATTCAAGCTTAGGTAAGCTTGGGTTTAAAATTCAGCAGTGCTCATAACCTTGATGTATGCATGAGTCCACTTCTTGAGAAGGAACAGTTTGGACATTGCTCCTTGGTAAGCTGGGAAAAAGTAATTGGCATCGAAGAATTTTACTTGCCTTTCAACAAATGCAAGTGGGTCACATTTAAGGAATTTTATACTTGCCTCCTAACAAATACAAATAGGTCAGATATAAGGAATTTTAGTCTCCTCCTTCAACAAGCAAAGCCCTAATGATAAAGACGAGGTCATTAGTGGCAATTTCTCTACATATATCTTCATGTGCTAAGTCTCTAATCTATTTATTTAAGACAACTACTCCACTTTGAGAGAACCATGAATGGCCTGTGAGTAGAGGGCAGCGAACAAATAACCTGCTCTGTTTTGACTGATGAGTCAAATTTGGTTTCACTGATGAGTCAATTCCAAGACCATTCAATGCAAGTGCCATTTTTCATACATGGAATCCATGTGACGGCATAGTGCTTTCTTATATCTCGAAGAAGATTGTTGTTTTTGGAGTATTCTCCCATTGCTTCATATAATTGGCATATTGACTGACCAATTTGCCAAATCAAAATTATGGGTCCAATACGATCCATATATGAGATGGATGAATATATCAGAGGACATTTAGTAACAAGAATGTTGCATTCTTTGAAATATGGTAGACCATAGATGTGCAAACTGTGTTCCAAAAAATGCAATGTTCTCATTTCGACATGCTCTCTTAGGGGTCGTTTCACAATATAGACACTTTGTGAGTGCCATAAATCTATTTCAAAGATTGGGCAGATTCACGGAATACTAGAATTATTGTTCCATAAACCTGCCCCAATTTCCAAGGCAAATTCATAGAACACTCACAAGTGTTCCTGTTATCAAACGGCCTTTTGGATATCATGGAAAATTATCGACATTCATGTTGAATCTTAGCACATTCGTAAGAGAAGCAATGCCATGGAAGAGAAGCACTAATAACGCCGGTCAAGTATAATTATGAAAAAGTTGTGCATGTTTACATAAATATGAATTCCCAACCACTAGAAGGGAGTTTCAAGAAAATGCCAATATGACATCCCTCATGAGTGCTCGTTTTATACTGACATCGTGTTAATATGACACATAGAATATTCTCACTTGTGTAACTTAACCTAAAATGAGATGGCCAAATTTTTATATATAGCTCACCTCTTGTTATGATGATACAGTCCCTCAGAATTTAAAACCTCGTCACTCTGTTTTATAATGTCGATTGACAAACACAGAACAAAGTCGAATGGTGTCATTTTGAGTTTTTTTTTGTTTTTTCCACAAAATTGTCAAATTCTGACACGATTACAAATGACAGCCTGACTGTGAAAATCATAGTCGTTTGTTTCATGTTAAGGATTAATTCTTAAGCAACGCAGAGGCAAGTGTGGTACTGTGTGGACAACTACTCACATTGGCCAACACATTTTTTTTATTTTCATATTGATTTTTAAAGAAAATTTTCTTCATTTATATATTGGTATTTTTTAAAATTTAAAATTTTACAGCTCTGTTATTTGTTGGCATGTGAAGTACTCTTCGACTTGGAAGATCCAATCTCTTACTTCGTTTCCATTGAATCTAGGAAACTCTATCTAACTTGGAAGATCCAATCTCTTACTTCGTTCCTATTGAATCTAGGAAACTCTATTCTAACTGATGGAGTTCGAATATGAGTTTGGTGTTGATTTGGTCTTCCTCTAGGCGGTTCACACAACATAAGGTTTTCTTCTTCGTCATGCCATGCTTGGTTCTTGCTAAAGTGCCCATGTTGGGGTTGCCCATAAGATACTCCATTCGGCCTAGGGGGTGGCCGAAAGGGGTCCTGCTGCTCGTACTTATGCCTGGGCTGTTGACCACAAATTGGTTGTGGCACTGGTGGTGGGTGTTGCTGCCCCTCACTGTTCAATCTTCCACCATTCCAACTAGGACCTGCTTGCGAGGCAAATGAGTTCACCTCGGGTGCTTGTAGATTGTTAGGCGTCCCACCTAGAATGCCTTTGCCTCGATCTGGGCCTGGATTAGGCCCTTGAACCGTCCTTTCTCCTTGAGTTTGACTCGTAAGTTGAGAAGTAGTTAAGGCCTGTAGCATGGCCTAAATTTCTAACTCGTTTAGCTTTGTGAGCTCTTTCCTATATCCCGACATTTCTTGCCTCATTCTAGACATTCCGTTCTCCATGAAAGCCATACGTTCGATTTGATAGGTTTGCATCTCCACAGAGTCCATGACTTGTTGCTCTTCGTGGCTAGATACCTCTTGGTGTATAGGCTCTTCTTGGACCAGTTGCTTTCCTTTCTTTACCATTTTGAGAGAGTATCTCGTCCAACTCCAAGGGAACAACACGATGAACTACTGAATTTAAGCTCTAATTGCTGAATTTTAATTTTAGAAAACAAATCCGACTGCTAACTTGGGGAATGTGAAAGCAAGGAGAACCTTCGTGATTTAAAACTGAAATCTAATGTTTATAGAAAACCGAAATCTAGAACCACTCAAATCTGATTGGAATAAGCTGAAAACTACCTGAAACTTCCAAGTTCTTCAACGGATAAAGCTGAAATCACACTTGATGCTGAAAACCGAATCTGAAATCAGTGATCTACTGATGAAAAATCACTAGAACTCAAATTCTGCTGTTGACAATGCCAAGGAACTGCTGTCAGGGCACCAGTCGCAGAATATTTCCAGAAAACTGGTTCAACTTGTAAATTCAATAACTTCCTAACCAAAACTCCAAAAATCGTGAAATTTTGTGGTAAAATATTAGACTCAAGAGGGAATCCAACGCCACCAATTTCTGCTTCTAACTCTGCTCCAGTGAGACACTCGTTCTTCTGAAAGTCACGCCTGGACCGATTATGTTCGGTCTGCGGCCTGTTGTAATCTG
Organism: Nymphaea colorata; assembly: GCF_008831285.2. Lineage (NCBI taxonomy): Eukaryota > Viridiplantae > Streptophyta > Magnoliopsida > Nymphaeales > Nymphaeaceae > Nymphaea > Nymphaea colorata. The sequence goes on along the minus strand of NC_045148.1, from coordinate 12,673,932 downwards.
CGCAGGAATCTCTCCAGCGATAGGGGTTCACTAAAAAATTCATAACTTTTGATTACTAACTCCAAAAATTCTGAAATTTTGAACTTGAGGTTCTCAACACACTGGCGCTTCCAACGAGCCTATGCACGACCTTTTCTGACGTCGGAGCTGACAACGCCAACCACCAGAATCCGTTGGAGGTTCTGTTTTCATAGAATCTGTAATCAGCAAGCTGGAGATGTGTAAACTTTACTTTTGCAGACTCAAATGAACTCCGTTTCGCACCAAAATTGGACAGACTACGGGGAAATCTCCAGAACCAACTACTTGAACAGGTCGGACTGCTATTGCTTGGCAGAAATGATGCAACTCCCAAGACCAATAAGGCGTAACAATGGATATCCTGCTATTGCCGTAGAGAACGCCTTGCTGCTTACTTCTTGGCACAAAAGATATCTACTATCTAGGCTAACGTCTGAAAACTGCTACTCTCAACAACCTATGTCTACTTCAAACCAAAACCGAAACTGAAACTGCACCACTGAAATCCGACTATCTACTAGCTCAAAACTCCAAAATCTGAAAACACTTGCGGCAGTACCCTGATCTCGCTTTGATACCAAATTGGTAGATTTGGTATCAGCCGGTGTGAATTCCAAATCAGACGACACTCTACTGAAATCCGAAGTGATCACAAGCCGAAATACTCAAGCTGCTCCCAAGGTGGCTCTGATACCAAATTGATAGGATCTAACCTCGGAGTCGACCAAAACCCAATCCAAACTGTCTATCCCCAAGATCACTTGAGACAGCCTAAGCTAAACCTAGAACAAATTAAACACAATGACACTACCTGGCCGGACAGGACCCCGGTGCAACACCCAATAGGACAATCGATACAAGTCGGGTTACCCAAATCCCAAGCAAAACCTATTACAAAAACTAGAGTTGAAGAGGCCAGTACAAACGCGCGCGATACATCAAATGCACTCACATCTCACTCATCAAACCATAACAAACCATGCCTAAACGTACAAAACCACGCCCAATAACCCAATAAGAACGCTAACTCTCTTGTGTTCGTGTCTTTGGCCAATGGCCTCCGAGGTAACACAAATAAGAGTGGTGGCCAAAGCCGGTTAGAAAGCAAAGATGCAATACTCCCAACCCTCGAATCTATAGGGGGTTTAGGACATTACCAACCAAGTCAAGCTTGGTTATGATCAGCAAGGTACACCCGGGGTGAAAGCCAACCCTCGGGGAATGCAGCTACACGTACGAGAAGACCAAGGTCGAAAAAGATCCACCGGTTAATGCCGAGGATGAAGATTGCCTCCAAGCACCCGTGACCTCCAAGTCCTCAAGTAATAGAAGTAGCTCACTGCTCAAGATGGCTGAAAGGTGCTGGAATAAAGGCAGCCTCCTACTGCTATAGATTTCCAAGTAGAAGCCGGGAATTAATGCCGAAGATGATGAAGAACTCAGCCCACCTGGCTGATCGCAGCAACTAGGATGAAGGTTGCCAATGAAGCCCTTCCAACCACGAGTGAGGCCAAGGCGGCAAGGGAGTATGCGATCTGCCTTGGTGAGCTAGGGCTGTGGTTGCCGATGAAGCCCTTCCAACCACGAGTGAGGCCAAGGCTGCAAGGGAGTATGCGATCTGCCTTGGTGAGCTAGGGCTGTGGTTGCCGATGAAGCCCTTCCAACCACGAGTGAGGCCAAGGCTGCAAGGGAGTATGCGATCTGCCTTGGTGAGCTGGGGCTGTGGTTGCCTAAGTGAAGGGCTGAATAGGTTTAGGTTGACTCGGGTAGGCTAGGTGTAGGTGGGCTAAGCTAAGTCTAAGCTTGGTTGATTGTGGCTTGGCTTGGTTTAGGATTGACCAAGTCTAGTCAAGTTGACTAGATTCGGTCGGGTATACGTAGAGCAATTGTAGGGATTGGAAATGGAAATGTCGTGGGAAGTTGCTAGAATAGGATTAGGAGACCAAATGTGCGAAAGATAGGGTCAAACAAATGTGAGGAAGGTGGTCAAAAGTAAACTCCTACTTTTAAGGAAGGGTAGGTTGAGTGATTTAATGTTGGCTAAGTGAGCTAAAGTGTGATGCATGTAGGGGGAGGCTTTTCCTCAAATGTAGGTAAGGCCAGCTAGGTAGGAGGTGAACAGGAAAGAGATTGAGCAAATGTTGGACGTGGGGCCAAGGTCTCCCCAAATGCAAGGACTCTTGCTCTAATGGATCCTCAAATGTAGGATGGAAGTGGCACACATTTGCCAACAAATGTGGAAAAGCTTGGCGGACCAGCTCGAGTTCACACGTCCTAGGATGGAGCCACGTGTCCCTGATGGGTGGCTGCAAGCCCACACGGTCAAAGAAGAAGTCCACTTACCAAATGTGAAGAATTGGCAGCCATATGATCCAAATGTGCACCCGCGACTAAGGAGAAGAAACCCTAGGTGCACCTCCAACTAATCCACATGTTTTCCCACTTTGCCCCTTCCAAATGTAGTTGTTCTTTTGCTGGTTCAAGGGTAGACTTGTCCTCTGCAAAAGTTCACCAAATGTCTGCCAGAATAGTAGCAGAGGTCGCCGGAATTTCAGAATTTCGGCATGCACCAAAACTCCTCCGTTTGAACTCCAAATCGCACCAAACTTTGCCGTTTTCTTTCTCCTTATTGGGTGATGATACTCTTACTGGTTTTTCTTCTTTTTGATGCCTCTTTTGCACTGATTTAAAGATGTTTCTCTTGCTGATTTTCGGAGAGAATCTAAGGCCTAATCCATGGGATTTTGATGGAATTTCACCGGTGGAATTGCCTCAAACTCTCAAGTAGTAATACAATTATTCTAAGGATCCTTTGTGACTCGTAAGGAGAGGTTTAAGGCCAGTTTCAACCATAGAAATTGCTGCTCAAACTCTAGGGATGTCGCCTAGGGAGTGAACTCAATATACCTTGACCGAACCTAACTCTAAAACAGTCCAACAAGTTACACTTGATCTCCAAAAGAAATCACGTACTAACCTTTGAGATCTTGGTTGTAGTCGCACGCCATAATCACCCTCGTTGCCTTGGATGAGAATAGCCTTCCCTTAGACTAATCTGGCCTCTAACCTCCACTTGAGTTTGATGAAGGCTGCACCTAGATTGCCATGAATTGAATTGGGGAAAAAGTGAGCAGTTGAAGTTGCAATCCGCTGGAGCACACCTTGATCTTCTAGCCACCAATCCGTTGGTCAAGTGGATGAGGAAGAGAACAAGAAAAGAAGGAAGGGAAGAAGATTGACCATCGATTTTGAAAGAGCTTGAGTGAGGAAGGAAACCAGCCAAGGCCGGCACTTGAAAAAGGTGAAAGAGAGGAAGAGAGCGCACGAGAGGGAGAGAGGCCGAGAGGGACGTGAAGAGAGAGAGAGGAATTTGACAAATGAAATTCAATATTCTTGATTGCATACGAAATTGAATAATTTCAAAGTATTTATAGTCTTGGATCAAATACTGATAGAAACTGTAAATTCTCGAGGGATAGAGAAGAAAATTTTAGGCAAAAATGTTTAACATGGTTCGACTCTTTGTAGAGTCTACATCCACGGTCAAGAGCAATACTCTCTCAATCTCTCATCCATTACCATGAGATTGAGAGGTTCTATTTATAGAGATTTCACGGTTTACAAGATCTTTTACTGATAACTTTACATATGCAGATTTTGTAGGGGTTGATTTTCCCTTGTGCTGATCCATCCGACATTTGCTTCCTCGGATAGTGGCTTGATCCATATCTCCTTGATTTTCTCGAGTGATAGACCTATCCACATCTCCTTGATCTTCTCATGTGATAGGCATATCCTTAATAGCCCCCCTCAAATTAAGCATGGGAGACCGAATGCTTAATTTGCTGCGAAGTGCTTCAAACGGACGGTGGAGAGAGGCTTAGTAAACAGGTCGGCAATTTGGTCCATACTGGAAATGTAGCGAACTTGCAAATGACCCTTGGCAATGTCATCGCGGATGAAATGAACATCAATTTCGATATGCTTAGAGCGGCGAGGAAAGACTGGATTTGCCAAGAGATATATAACACTGACATTGTCACAAAAGATAGTGGGTACTTGCTAAGAAGAAATGTTCAGTTCCTGAAGAATGTATGTAAGGAAAAGAACTATTGTGGCAGTAGAGGCGAGCGCCCGATATTCAGCCTCACTGCTGGACCGAGCAATGGTCACTTGCTTTCGAGCAGACCAAGAGACAAGGGGGTCACCAAAAAAGACTGCATATCCCCCAGTAGATTTGCGATCATCAATATTTTCAGGCCAATAAGCATCAGTGTAGGCAGTTAAGTGAAGATGAGTGGACAGATGAAGGAGAAGACCATATCCAATGGTATGTTTGACATAGCGAAGTATGCATTTGACCGCAGTCCAATGTGTATCACGAGGAGCATGCATATATTGACAAACTTTATTCACAACATAAGAAAGTTTAGGCCGAGTAATGGTAAGATATTGAAGCGCGTCAACAACTTGATGATAAGGCGTCGGATCAGACAGAGGTATTCCATCATGAGCAGAGAGACAAGTGTTGGACGCCATAGGGGTGGATACCGGCTTGGCTCCGAGCATGTCATGACGCCTAAGAAGATCAAGCATATACTTATGTTGAGATAAAAACAGTCCTTCAGGTGTGCGATGAACTTCTATGCCCAAAAAATAGTGCAACTGACCCAGATCTTTGAGAGGGAAGTAAGCAGAAAACTTAGAGATAAGTCCTTCGACCAGAGAGATGGAGTGGCCTGTGATGATGATGTCATTGACATAAACAAGAAGGTAAATAAGGGTACCTTGTCGATCATAAACAAATAACGACGTGTCAATCTTGGAGCCGATGAACCCAATCTGCTGAAGGAACATATTCAGTTGATTAAACCACACCCTAGGAGCTTGCTTGAGACCATAAATGGCCTTACAAAGTCAACATACATAATCAGGAAATTGAGGGTCGACATAGCCTGTAGGTTGGGTCATGTACACAGCGTCAGACAAGTCCCCATGTAGAAAGGCATTGTTGATGTCCACCTGCCTGATGGGCCAATGACAACTGAGAGCAATAGTGAGAACAAGGCGAATGGAAGTATGCTTGACAATTGGACTGAAGGTATCAAAATAGTCAAGACCAGCCTCTTGGGTGAAACCTCGAGCAACCAAATGAGCCTTGTGATGCTCAATGGAACCATCTGGTTTGCATTTGGTTTTGTAGATCCATTTGGTATCAACAAGATTAGTTGCTTGGGAACGAGGAACCAATGTCCATGTCTTGATTTTGGAGGAGAGCATGAAACTCTTGATCCATAGCTTGTTGCCAAGGTGCGTGTTTCACAGCCTGGGAGAAACAAGTGGGCTCGATTTCTTGATGAAGGTGTACTTCAAGAGCAAGGGGAATGGGGTGCAGGGAAGAGGTATAAACCTTAGGTTTAAGAGAGCCAGTTTGGGGCCTAGTGAGCATATGGCGAGAGTGAGTGATGGAAGGGGTTTGCCATGGAATGGGATGGGGAAGGTCAGTTGTAGCTAGGTCAGGTGATGGTGAAGGTTGAAGGTCACTGGTGGGAGTCGAATTGGGAAGAGGAAGAGGAGATGGATGTGGTGGAGGGGGTAAGGGGGTCGGTTGTGGGAGAATGAGAGGTGATGGGGAAGAAGATAAAGGTAAAGGAATATGAACTGGCAGAGTGGCTGTAGGTGTCCGACGATTTGGTGATTAGGGCAGTTTTGAAAGGAAAAACTTCTTCATCAAAAATCACATTGCGATTCACCATGAGTTTCTGAGTTTGTTTGTCATAGCACATGTAACCTTTGCGTTGACTGCTATAGCCCAGGAAAACACATTTGGCTGAGCGAAACTGCAATTTGTAAGCAATGTAGGGTCAAACACATGGAAAGCAGGCACAACTAAAAACCTTCATAAATTTGTAATCAGGTGGTCGTCCGAATAAAACATGATATGGTGATTGCATTTTTACTGTAGAAGGCATACGATTGATTAGATAGACTGCGGTAGTGAAAGCAAAATCCCAAAACTGTTGCAGGACACCGGCATGAGCCATGAGTGTAAGCCTAGTTTCCACTATATGTCTGTGTTTCCATTCAGCACTTCTATTTTGTTCGTGAGTGTGAAGACAAGAGATTCTATGTTCAATGCCTTGGAGTTTGAGATAAGAGTGCAATGATCGATATTCCCCACCCCAATCACTTTGAAAAGATTTAATGCTGCACTCAAATTTGTTTTCAATTTTCTTCTGAAACGTTTGAAAAATGGGCAACACATCTGATTTATTTCTGATAACAAATATCCAAGTGTAGCGAGAAAAGGCATCCACAAAAGTAACATAATAACGATAACCATGTAAAAAAGCAACTGGAGCAGGTTCCCAAACATCCGAAAAAATCAATTCAAGAGGCGCTTCCACTATATTTTCAGACGAATGAAAAGGTAAAGCATGACTTTTTCCTAACTGGCATGCTTCACAAACTTTATTAGAGTCTTGGCAAAACACAGGCAAACCAAACTTAGATAAAATATGACTAACTACTTTCATGCAGGGATGTCCCAACCGATGATGCCAACCGTCAATAATGGTTTGTTCTCCTACAAGAGCCGTGGGTATGCATGACATCTTTTGTAGTTCCACCTGATAGAGTCCACCTTTAGTTTTTCCTTGAAGAAGAACTTGCCCAGTCTTGCAATCCTTAACAAAGCATTTGTCATAGTGAAACTCAAATATTGCATCATTATCTTTAGTAAACTGTTGGACCGAATGTAAGTTTTTCAAAATTGATGGTACATGTAAGATTCAATTCATACGAAAGTCTATATTGTCAACCTTAAAACAAGAATTTCCAATAGACGATATGAACAAACCTGTCCCATTACCTATTTTGAGTTGATCTTTGCTTTTGTAGTTTGAATTTGTTGTCAAGTTATTTAAATCAGCGGTGACATGATGAGTTGCCCCTGAATCTGGATACCATGCACTTTCTATCTCTTCGGATTCAGCTATAGCAGCATTGACCTGTGGTGGCTTGTCTATGAGAAACCAATATTCTTTGCAACGCAACGCACTGTGACCTGGTTGCCGGCATGCTTGACAGATGGTGCGACGATTGGTAACCATATGACCTGGATTTCCACGCCTGTGGCATACAACTGAGGACTTGCTCCAGTTCGACCAAAATTCAGATTTCTATTTCCACGACCTCGTCGATTGAAAGGCCTGCTTGAGTACCCTTTGTTTACTTGTTGATTGCCATCTGCAATATTGTTAATATGAACTGCATCAGTTTCAGGTTCATTTGCTTCACACTGAGCTTCATGAATCAAGAGAAGACTTGGAAAGTTGTAAAGACTTCTCCATAGTCTGCATTGATGATATTTTAGTCTTCTCAAAAACTAAAATGGATCACTTTATTCATCTCAAAAGGGTATTTGAAGCTTTTGAGAAAAATGGAATTATAATTTCAAAAAAGAAAATAGAGTTAATGAAAACCCACATAAAAATTTTAGGAACTGAAATTGGCAGTGGGTATATAAAACTTCAGCCACATATAGTTGAAAAAATCATAAGAGATTTCCATGACAAAATTGAAGATAAAAACATACTTCAACAATTTTTAGATTCTTGAATTATGCAAGACCTTACGTTCCATAAATGCATAACCTGGTAGCATGACTTTATGCAAAGTTAAGACCAAATGGTACCTTATTTTTCAACAAAGAAGATGTAAACCAGGTCAAGAAAATTAAGGCATTTGTACAACAACTAAAACCACTCAGTTCAGACTATTTGGTAATCCAAACAGACGGATCTCATCTTAGGTGGGGAGCAGTATTACTTGCCAAGCCTTCAAAATATGATCCTAAGACAAGTGAAGAAATTTGTAGATATGCATCTGGTAAGTTTCAAAAAAAATCTACTATATCTTCAATAGATATGGAATTATTAGCAATTACTTATGCATTAAAAGCATTTGAGTTGTTTATTTTGAGAAAAGCTTTTACAATTCATACTGATTGTGAAGCTGTTTTTAAGTTTCATTCATAGTTACATATACATATATATAACGTTGTAATACATATATATATATATATATGCAATGTTATCTGTATCATATGATACACATGCATATCATACGATACGTATCATATCATACGATACGTATCGTATAGGTTAAAGAAACCTATACGATATGCTTGTAATATGCGATACGCTCATGTATCGCAAGCGTATCACCTGTATCTCATGATACGGGTGCCGTATCGTACAATATGGGTGATACATCCCTGTATCGTACGATACGAGAGAAAAACTAAAAAGGGTTTCGACGGCCCCTTTTTATGTGTTCTTTTAAAACCTATGTTCCTCTCTCTCTCTCTTTTCTTGTTTCTAAACACTGCAAGAGACGTGGGAGAGATAGATTTTCTCCATTTGCATCAAGCTTTGCCGGTGAAAAAGCTTTCTTTCTCATAGTGGGAAGTGGGAACAGTGGGAAGCTTGGAGAAAGAGGGTTTTTTAGTTTCTAACACGAAGAAGATGAGAAATAACTCATTTTTGCCATTGATTCATTCATTTCTCTTATTTCCTACATTTATTTGTATGTTTTTACTTGTTTTGTGAAGATATAATGTTGGACCCTGCATGGCAGTGGTGTACAAGGGTGAATCCCAAAGATACGTAAGAGTTAAGTGTAATTATTGTAACCAAATCATATCAGGAGGGATCTCTTGTTTTAAACACCATATAGTTGGCACACACAACGATGTGGCTCAATGCATTGGCTCCCTAGAGAACCCATTGCCAGCCTATGTAAAGCACCAATGTTTGGAGCTTATTAATGCCATGAAAGCAAATAAGATCGAAAAGGAAATGCAAAATGCAGATGTACGATATAGAGACCCATATAAAGAGGAAGGAAGCGAAGGTGAAGATGTTGAGCTCGAAGAAGATGTTGGTGTCAGTTTGGGAACAGCTAAAGGGAAAGACATCATGCACACAATTAGTTCTTCTTCAACTACAACCAGAACAAGAAGAGGTTCAAGTGCAAGTACAATTTTACGAGGACGTGGCAGGAGTAATGGTCGTATTGGTGGTGGTAGAGTACCTACTATGAGGTCGAGTAATAGGTCTGTTTCGATCAAGAATTTTTTTTTCAATTATACTGTTGTTGGTGCTTAACCTGAGATTCGTACAACCATGTGTTAAAAAAATATTGTTGAAGCAGCAGATGAAACCATAGGAAGGTGGTTCTATGACGCAATCCATTCTCTTCAAACTCTTTTCATTTTCAGGCTATAGCAGATGTGATTGCTACTGTAGGCCGAAGGTATAAAATGTCCTCTTTTCATAAATTGCGAGGTAAAATTCTCAATAATGTAGTTAGAGATGTCAAGGCATATTGTGATGAACTGAAATTGGACTGGAAAGAGACAGGATGCAGTGTAATGGCAGATGGGTGGACAGACATCAAGAACAGAATATTAGTAAACTTCCTTGTATATTGTCCTTTTGGTACAGTGTTCTTAAAATTTGTTGATTTGTCTTATACTCTTAAGACTGCTGATGTTTTGTTTGAGGTTTTTGATAAAGTTATACAAGAAGTTGGGTCTCAAAATGTCATGCAATTTATCACTGGTAATGCAGCAAATTATAAAGCTACAAATGAAATGTTAGCAGCATGATATAAAACATTTTATTGGAGCTCATGTGCTACTTATTTTGTAAATCTAATGTTTTAGGATCTTAGTGAAAAAGATGATATGAAGTTAGCAGTTCAAAGATGCCAAGAAATCACAAAGTTTATTTATAATCATGCTTATGTCTTGAATTTGATGAGGAAATTCACAAATGGAGCTGAATTGATTCGACCTGCACATACACAGTTTACTGCAAATGTTTTGACTGTGCAGGGTATAATCAAGCAAAGAAATCCTCTCAGGCAGATGTTTTCAAGTAATGATTGAGCTGCATATCCACATGTCTATAAAAGAAAGGCTACGACAGTTGTGGATACTATATTCAATGTTGACTTTTGGGAATCATGTGTGAACTTATTGAAGATTTGTGTACCTTTAGTGAAAGTCCTCAGATTAGTTGATAGTAAAGATAGACCTTCTATTGGATATTTATATGAGGCTATGGACAGAGCAAAGGAGGCCATTAGAGATAATATGAAGGAAAAAAAGAAGTTGTACATGCCTATATAGAATATTATAGATGATATTTATATGAGACCATGGACAAAGCAAAGGAAGCCATTGGAGATAATGTGAAGGGAAAAAAGAAGTTGTACATGCATATATGGAAGATTACATATGAAAGGTGGTTTAGACAACTTCATTGCCCACTTCATGTAGCAACCTACTACCTAAATCCTGCTATTAGATTTCTTTCCACTTTTAAGAAGGACAGAGAGGTCGAGTATGGCATATTAGATTGTATTGAGGTATTAATAAGTGATTATAAAGAACAAGAAGCTATCCATGTGTCGATCAACAAATATGATACTTGTTCTGGTAGCATGGAGAGAGACACAACAATGAGATGCAGGTCATCTATGCGTCCAAGTATTAGAAAAATGGACATTATACTTCTTGGTTGTTATTTCATTTGTTGTTTATAGCTTCTACCTTCTCATATATTTATTCTATTTTGTTTTTACTTTCCATCTGTTATAAGATTTGTGGTGGAACCAGTTTGGGGTTGATTGCCCAGAATTAAAGAAACTTGCAAATAAAATCCTCAGCCAAACATGTAGTGCAACTAGATGTGAAAGAAATTGAAGTGTATTTCAGCACATTCACAGTAAGAAGAGGAATAGGCTGGAACATAAAAGGTTGAATGACCTTGTTTGCATTTGTTATAATATGAAGTTAAGACAAAGGTAAACATTGGTTATGTAAAATGGTAAATTCTAATATATATTTTAATTTCTAACAATTTGTTAATTTTTTCTCTTGTTACACTTTAGGTAACTAGAAACAACATCTATGAGGAAGCATCACACTCAATATGATCCTATCAACATTGACCATTTTGATATATTAGATTCTTGGGTTGAAGAAGAACCATCTGCAATACTTGTTGAGGACGATCTTGATTTTTTGAACCTTGAAGGAGCAGCAGAGATTATTAAAGACGGAGAAGCTGGGGAGCAATGGAATGTTGGTGTTGGTGACATTCCATTTCCAACAGAGGGGATAGAAGCACTTAATGAAGAAAATGAAGATGATGATGCAGATCACAATTGACGATGATTATCGTTGAATCATGAAAGATGATAACTATATGTTTTGACTTTTGAACTTATGAATTGTGATGTAATCTAATTCTCTTCGGGTGCTAAGAGGCTAAGAGTTTAACACTGATACTTATTATGTAATTTTAAATGTCTGATTTCTTATTTTGGAATGTGTTGTTCATACTTCATACTTCATATACATGAATGTTCCTTTAAATACATTTTTCTTGATTTTTTCTGATTTTTTTGAAATTTTTATAATTTTTTTCTATTTTGTATGCTTTTTTTTATATTTTAAAAAATTAAAAAATTAATTTTACGATACGTTACGGTATGTTTACGATACGTTACGGTACGGTGTATAGGTCGGCCCGACCAATATGCAATACGCTACGCCTTTTATAATATAGGTATATGTATAATATGTATAAAATATTTTATTATAGATACATTGTGTATATATAACATGTACATATATCATATATATCATAAAATATTTTACATAACATATCCTACGTATATAAAATTTACATCATTATAATATGTAACATATATATATATATATATATATATATATATATATATATATATATATATATATATATATATATATATATATATATATATATATATATATATATATATATATATATATATATATGTGTGTGTGTGTGTGTGTGTGTGTGTGTGTGTGTGTGTGTGTGTGTGTGTGTACGTGATAATTATACATACACAATACATAAGATATATGTGTAAATAACATATGTATATACATATGTTATAATGCATATAGATATAATAGATAAACATATTATATTTATGTACATACAATAGTAATATGTATAACATAATACGTATGCATATAATACATACTGAAATTATAGTAGGTATATAACATGCTAACATATTACATATATAATATGTTATAACATATTATATGTTACAATATATAATATAAAGTTATAAGTATATAATGTATATACTATTATATGTATATATTACGTTATATATTATGTTATGTAACATGTATATTATTGTAACGTGTATGTACATATACATAATATGCATTACACACACACACTCACAATTATAGATATCTACAATAATATATACATATACATAATATACATATATAACATTTTATATATATATATATATGACATACGCATATACGTATGTTATAATGTACATAGATATAATACATATATGTATTATATTTATGAACATATGTATAGTAATATGTATAACATAATACGTATGCATATATGATATGCATATAATACATACAAGGTGGTCGTTTTCAGGTGTAATCAACACACTTGTTGTATGGTGCATTCATGAGGGCGATTTATGTGTTATAGGGAGGCGTGAGGGGAGCCTCTCCCCTCATGACGTGCAAGCCCCTCTGGTTTGCATGTCACCAGGGGAAGGATTCCCATTACACATAACCTGCTTAGGTGCATTCGTGGGTCTGAGACTCTGGAGCAATTTCAAATAGTTAAAATGTGTAACACACTATCATGCTGATATCTGCCTTGACCAAGCACTACTCAGCACCACAACAACATCGATTGAGTGGTAAATGGGCTTTGAAACTAGTTCTTTTGAAGCATTCTATAGTTTATTCACATAAGGAATCAAATTAAAAAGTAGTAAGCATATTGGGAACCAGTGCTTACATGAGGACCAGAAACAAAATCTCTAGTTGTACATCATAACATCTTCATTATCCATACTATTCTTGAGTACAGGCAAATAACTTGAAACCATATGCTGCTCCTGTTTACCACAAATGAAATCTCAACCTCAATTGCAGCCCAAACCAGCAAATGAAATATTAAAGAATTACCCTTGTCAATATAGACACAAGTGGAGCTCTGAGCTTTGTCATCAGTATGAAAAAGATACCTTTTATGTTTTCATAAAGATAAAATAGAAAGCAAGCATATATAGTATAGCAGTTCTTTTCGCTTCATAAGACTTGAGACCATTGGTAATAAATTGTGACGACATAACATTTACATGGACAATACTAAGTTATGTGTCCGTACCAATTTTCATTAATGAACGTGTTTAAGACGATCAATGATCAATAACATCAACAAAATAACTACATAGAGAATATCTAGTTATATGTTTGTAACAAAATAATTCAAACTACCATTCATTTTTAAATGTGTTTAACATGATCGATGATAAATAACATCAACACAACATTTACGTAAACAACAAGAAGTTATATATTTGTAGCAAAATCAATGAAAGAAAAACTTTGTTAACAAATGTATTGTAGACAATCGGTGACAATTAACATCAACATTACATTAAGTAGACGACACAAAGTTAAATATTCGTAATCAAATCAATTAAACAAATATTTATTGACAAATTAGTTTATGACGATCAATGATAAATGACATCAACATAACATCTACATAGACAATACCAAGTTATATATTTATAATTAAATTAATTGAACTAATCTCTTCAACAAATGTGTTCAACACAATCAATGATAATACCATGTCATATGTTCATAGTCAAACCATTTGAAGTATTCTTCATCAACTCAATAACATCAATGTAAAATATATGTAGACAACACCTCAAGTGATATGTTCATAATCAAATAGCTATAGAACCTCTAAGAATTATGTTGTACTATTTTGATTACATATATCCTCACATTAGCAAATCACCAGGAGCTTCCACAACCCATTTTTCAATTTACATTTGGTCGAATTTAGATTTAAATGACCCATTTTTGTTGTTTCCTAGCAATTTCTTCACATTGGATAATTTGATCACCTGAAAAACTTAACTTTCAAACTTTTTCTAGTGTCAAACTGACTATTTTCAGTGAGACCACCAAATTTTGGGGCCAAAATGCCTTCATAAACCTTTTATTTCCCTCCATTTCAACTGAAATGAGTTCACTAGATCAGTGATTTGCATAATTCTCAGCACTAACACTAGTCTGGTGGAGCTCACATTAAAATTTTCGAGTGCCATAAGATAATTTTTGAAGTTATTTTCTGTTGACTCTTCCTAATTGATTTTTAGAAAGTTGTCCTAACATCAAAATCACTCTCTCTCTCCCCTCTATTTTGAGCGTTTTAGCTGAAATTCTCTCAATCTAGGGTCAATTAGCATCTGTCGAGCTGGCAACATGTTCTTCAGTATTAAATTAACTATCTTGAGCTTAGTTTGGATTAATTCATCCAGAATCAAGCTCATTGTTTATTTCCATTTATTTCTTCCACATGTATAGAGCTCTCAGTCATACCTCAAACTTTTGAACTGAAATTCTCAAAATCCATAATTTAAATTTGTGAATTATTCACATGAATGTGATCAGAAACATCCCAATAGAGTTTCAGCTTTAGTCTGGATGGAGCAATCCCAAATCATGCAATTCAACACTGCCTTGAGCCAGTCAAAGTTGTATGAATCTGGACATCATCACCTATGAGTTCATAACAATGTTGTAAGAGGCCTACGCCTCACACCAAAAAAACGTGATGTGTTTTTTAGAAAAAATGTACAGAGGCAAGGCTATGAGGTGCCTCACGTCCCTGAAGCATGCACCTCATTTGCTATTTAATTTTTTAACTAAAAAAATAAAAATAATATAAGACTGGTCAAGCGGGATTTACATGTAGCCCTAACTAAACCCCCTTTGTATCCCTAGTCCCTTTTTCTTTATCCCAAATCACCTGTGAAATTGAAGAATTCAACCATCTGTAAAATTGTATCACCCAATGTTGGAATTTCCATTTCTAAAGTCGGTCTTTCTCTCTCCCCATGGCTGGCACCGGACATAGGTGGCCACCTTTTCCTCTCCCTCTCTCTCTCTCTCTCCCTCTCTCCACGGCCATGGCCACCCTCTTATTCTCTCAACTCTTTGGCCATGACTGACCACCCTTTTTCTTGCTCTTTGTGTGTTGCCATGGCCGATCCAGCGGCTTACGGTGTGTGTCGCCGTGGCCGGTCCTGTGGCTTACAGTATTGTGATTTTTGCCGATGTTGTGGCTTCTGGTGTTGTAGCAATGCGGCTTAAAAAATTAGGACTCAAAACTTAAAACCGCCCTTTTTTTCATGCGTGTCATGTTTGCACTCATATTACGTGTTCATTCTGAGACGCTTTAATTATTCTTGTTTTACAATTGTCGTCATTTGGAGTTTGTAAGTGTACTCCATGGCTGGTGGTCCTCCTATGTTGCCAAGTGGTGTCTTAATTTATTATATGTCTTGACACTTTTGTTCTTAATTTATGACTTGGTGTTTAATGCATTATATACTTTATTATATTTTCTCTCAATTTTTTTGCGTGTCTTTGGTTCTACCATGTTCATCCATTTACGAGAGTATTTATTAAGTTTTCTCGTCTTATATAAAAAAATGAAGAAACAAGAAAATTTTACAGTACTACACTTAACTTTTTTGTTATATACTTTTTTCTGTCAATGTTTTTAACTTTTTTTGTTTGGGTTATATTATTTGCTTTCTTTTTCTTTATTTTTAGATTAAACATGTTCTCGTTTTGGAAGAGTTATCCATCTTCTTCTCTTCTGTTTAGTATGGTTATCATGTTAAAGAATATGACATCGGTAATTGATGCATTATGGTAGGCAATCAGTCCATATTTTTATGTATTTTTCAATAATTGTTTTGCATTAAGTTTGTAATATGATGTTACATTAAGTTTGTAATATCTTGTTGTTAATAATTCAAATTTGTCATATGGTGTTAATATTTGTTACATTACATGTTAATATTTGGGTATGTTTAGTCATTTGAGTTTTTGCATGCATACAGTGTAATTGAACTCAATGTTTATTGAACTGTTTTCCTAGTTTTTAGTTATTTTTTAGTCAATGATAGTTCTAGCTGTTTAGGACAAGTTGTGCTATGCACCAATTACGCAAGTACTTTGTATATAGGATATGTTGTGGATTGTTCTTTATTGATATGCTAAGCTAAGTATTGTAGTCAATAGTATTATAGTCATTTTTTTTATTATTATTTTTATAAATATTATATAATTCACAAATTTGTATGCTCCAATTAATGTCTTGCCTTGCCTTATCGCCTTTTACAACATTGCTTCAGAGCAAATTTTTTATCAATCACAGATTTTGGTTTTCACCCCGAGCACACCTGTGGATTCATCATCACTTGAATAGAGTATCAACGCATCCATTTCTCAAGGACAAGGCTAAAATCTTTTTTTTTTTTCACTTTGCCCTCCATATTTTCAATTTACAGTTTCATCAATTTTAAAAAATTCAACCTTCCAAAAGTAAATCAAGTCATTTTTTCATAAAATTTTACATGAACACATATTTTAGCATTGTTCATGATCCAACATAGTTTAACCTCTAACTTGACTCACACAACATGATTGTTGCACCAGGGGCAAAACCATTATTTGGCCAAACATGCATTATTTTAACGTTTTCTTAAGTTATGAACGGCATAAACCTAACCAGAACTGAGCCCGTTATGGATCACGTAAAGCCTACACACACCACAAACCCAGCCTGTAATCAATCAGCTCAGTTTGACATAAAAATGCACATAGTAGAGAACACGTCTCGAAAGCTTGGTCACACAAAGCCCCCAAAGCTTCAATTCTCGAATTAGACAAGTATGCCACATACACTCTGTTCAGCACCACTCAGATCTATTAGCCCCTCAAACCGTAGCTGAATATAGAAGCCCGTCAAAACACGTCATTCGTCTAACCGCCCATGCAACCATCCAAGTGAATTAGGGGCTAACCTAGCCTGGTCTTCGGCTTCAAGTGCCAAATTGGCACCAGACAGGAACCCGCGGTCCTTTTCAATGATTTACTGCCTCTGCTGCTTGGACTCGTACATTCACCAAAATTATACAACACAAAGTGTAAAAACTTATCTTCAACGGCTACAAGTTACCAAAAGAAAAGATGGGCACAAGTTAAAATTATTGATTCCAATAAAAGAGCCGTTGAAACAGATAACACATTGTTACTGTCAATAGTGTTTCCGTCCCATGAACCAACCTCAAAAAGAAAAAAATAGAGCAGAATCAAGAAACACTTATCAGATATTTTACGAATCTGACCCACTTTTTGAACAGGAGCAGGTTCAAGAGACAGTAACAATATATTACTGTTGCTGTTGCCAAACAGCCCCAATGACGACAGGATAAACTGAATTATAACACAACGTGAGGCACCCTGTAGTCCCGTGAAGTCTCCATCAAAACTAAGACTAATAGGAAAAGCAAAGGAAAACGTAACTAAAAGCAGAAAGTGTGAAAATAATTACACGAGCAGACGGGGCATGCTCAGCCAAACTCAGGAGGGCAATACGACTCGTTCCCACGAAGCATTTCTTAAGCAAGAACGGACGAGGAACGGGTAAAAAAAAAACAACATAGGATAAGCACAACAATAAGCAGACGAGACGAAAAATCTTAATCAGGTTCCAAAGGAATCAAGGACAAAGAGAATACAATACCTGAAAACAAAAAGGGATGGGGAGGGGAAGGTCCCTCGGTGTTTTCTAGGAATTCTTATTTCCAATCAAAAGACAAAGGGAAAAAACAAGAGAAAATGATGGCACAACCGACCACCCTTAAATTCATACAAGATCCATAAATTAAATGAAGTCACCATTCTCATATGAAAGGATGCAGAGAAAACGAATAAAAGCCGTTGAACCATAAGATTAGGGAGTAGCAGGTTCAGATGCTACAAAAGAATACAGGCAAAAATTTTCCTCCAACCAGGCTTCACCATAATCATATCCATGTCTCAAAACCAGAGTTCCATTTTGCAGATGACAAATATGCATAAGCCTTCGGCTCCGCAGAACATTAACAAAAAAGAAACCTCATTTCACTAGTCAGGTTTCAAAAATGACTCTGTAAAACATGATAAATGCAAGGTTAATGCAAGAAGAATCGCCTCATCGAACATTCACCAACTCAACATCAAATACCAGCCAAGCATTCCCTGGTATTTTTCCAATTCCAGTGCTTCCATACCTGCATACACAGACATCATATGCATCTCGACAAAGCAAATCAAAACCAAAGAGATTTTTAACAGGAATGCACATACCCCATGGATGGAGGGATGGTTAGCCTCCTCTTATCTCCAACTCGCATTCCTAACCAGACAAACCACAAATCAGAATAGAAAAAGAAGAAAGAAAGCAGATACGTAGACTTCATTTACTGGGAGGTGCAACTTGATACCATTTATTCCGACATCCCATCCTTTGATAACTTCACCTATACCTGTAAACAAAAAAAAAAGAAAGATAAAAACAGCTAAATTTCAAGCATAAAAGGAAAATTAACTTGGACACAGCTGTTGTTCCAAAGAATAAAGAATTAGCAACTATATACCTAGACAGAACTTAAAAGGTTTCCGGCCCACACTGGAATCAAAGATTGACCCATTCTTCTTCAGCTTGCCAATGAAGTGTACAGAAACCTAGCATTTAATTACTTACAATACTTTAATATCCAATCAACAGATGGCAGCCAAAAAAATTTGCTTAACTACTGAAAAGTATGCCCCCCCCCCACAAAAAAAAAGGAATTCAAGTGCCCACTACTAATAAGTACTAACCTTCATTCCGGGGGAGGCTCGCTTTCCATCGGGTTTACCCATAGATATCTCTTCAATAATCAAGCCATTTGGGAAGGTTCTCGCTTCATTTCTAAGTCGCCCATCTGCATGGTCTTCCAACAACGGAACCTCTTCCAACTCTCCTTTCTTACCTGAGCTTGCCACCTTGGACTGGTCAGTATCTATGTTTTGACCAGTTTCAGCACTATTCTTTTTCTTCTTTTTTTTCTTGGGCTCTTCAACTTCCAAAATACTGCAGTCCACTGCACTCTTGGAACTGCACCAGAATAAAGGACTAACGGTTAGTTATAAACCCATGCCAGGTCAGTGCCTAACCTGTCAGGCTGTCTATCACAAAATAGAAGCTCAAACAATCATCACTATTATCATCTGACCTCTCAATTTGATACTTACACGGCAATGTTACCATGTTCACCATCCCCAGCACCATGCTCTAGTCCACTTTGATCTTGAGAATTAGAAGCATTGTTAGATGCATTATCAACTGGCATGTCAGGTGCAGATCCAGGATCCTCCTTCATCATCCCTTTCTCTTTTTTCTTCTTTGATTTCCTACTATTTTCAAGACCTTTTTCAGATGAATCTCTTTTCCTGCTTGTGTTCACAAAGCATGGAGACAAAACCCAAATAAGTGAAAACACATGATTAATAATTTATAATAAATATATTAAAGAAAGAAAACAATTTCAGTATATAGATGCACACTTATTCTGATTTTTATCTAGAGCAAGAGAATCACTCTTCCGTTTTGAACCAGTAGAATGGCACTTTTCATCATTTGCTGGTCTTTCTCCAACATTTTCCTCCCGTAGCTGCCTATCTAGATTTTCATTAGCTTCAACAACTTTGGAAAGATTTTTTCTCCTTCCGGTACTTATGAACAAACCATCTTCATCTTCACTAGAGTCTTCTACAGTTAAGAATTTTCTCTCTGCAGTTGGAGAAGGTCGACGGTGCTGGAGTTTGGATCCATCATTAACCTTTTCGGGTTCTTCATCATCTATTATCTCTTCAATTTTAACTGTAAAATAAGAAAACACAAGTTATGAGATCAACTATTGTCGTAAGTACAAAATGCAAATTCAGTCTATCTGTCTGTGTATGATATTGTGAAACTAACCCATTGCTTCAAAATTAATCTCTCCAAAGTAAAAAAAATGATCGCCGAATCTTGAGTAAAAAACACTATACTTTGTCAGAACTGCAATCCTTATCAAACAAACTGAATATTTTACTTCAGTACCCCAGCTATCTGATGATCAAGGGATGTATGACGCAGTAGTCAGGTGATGTATATGTATGCCAATTTTATATGCATCTATAATCATAGAGTACCTTTGTGTAAATCTAACCTCAATAGTTTTTGTGGCTTTGTGTACACCAGCAACATTGTGCAAGGTGTGGATATCACACTGTAGTAGGCCCTCCGAGATAATTTCCATCTACCAACATTCATCCATTGATAACCTCATACAGTAATATCCAATAGTCACAGAAATCGCATTATTTTCAAAAAAAAAAGTGTGAAAATGAAATGCCAAAAAAAAGGGAAAAAACAAGAATTTTTTTAGCATGGCATCAAATGTAATTTTTAAAAATTCTAAGTGGTCGCTTAGGAAAAAACGAATAAAACATAAAATTTGAGAACTTAAAACCATTTTGTCAACAAAGTGGGAAAATGAGAAAACATTTTTAGGGTTTAGGATTTTCAGATTTGGGGGAACGTTAAACCCAAGCGATTTCCAATTTCCGGCGAGGTTTCCCACCTGAAACTCACCAACAGAGCAAACCAGCATCTCTTTGTTGGGCGGCTTCCGTCGAATGGCAAGGGGCAGCCACGTCAAACTTCCGTGCAGACCTCCGACATCCACATCCTACCACGCTCGCTCATGTAAGATTTCCATTAGATTTTTCAGTCCATTTGCATATGCACGTTGGACTTTTTGATGTGAATAACAAAACATGTAGTTTTCTAGTTTATATAAAAAAAATTTTGTTTTCAGTCGATTTGCATGTGTGGATATTTTAATCGGTTTGCATATGTGCATTAGAAACTTTGTACGCCTAATCTTCTATACCTCCGATTTTTTTTTGTGCATAAGAAACTTAGACTCAAACTTCACATATTCAAGTAGAGTCAGTATACTGAATTAATACATTTTGTTTATTACTGATTTTTTTATTTCTGTGGCACCTCATTTTTTAGAATGATTATGATTTCTGCATAAGGGGTTAATCTGTTCTCATTGTTTCTGATTTTTAGTTAATAATATGTTCAGTTTATTAAATAGTCACAAAAAACGCATTTTTCGAAAAAAAAAAACGCATAAAAAACACAATAAATTAAATGGCCATTTTTAACGTGTTATTTTTCACTTTGTTTTCACTTTTTTCAGTTTTTTTTAATGCCAAACAGTTTGTTGATAAGATTCAGTTTATTTCTGATTATTTTTTTATTTTCTGGAATCCTCAGTTTTAAGTGCACCTCTGGTTCCTGCAAAACGGGTGAATATGTTCTCTTTATTAGTTTCACATTTATTTTATCTCTTTCTAATTTTAGGATTTTTTAAAAAAATAAAACATTTTTAAAATTTACCATATTTCTGCTATTTTTCATTTTTTTAAAGTCCGCCATATTATACCCAAGAAAACCCCATTGTTTAAAACTCCAAAACGTTATTTGTGACTATAGTAACATCTGCCAAGAGTGAGAATCAAAGTTTCATAAAAGCCAATATTGGTGAAGCCCTAAAATATGGACTGACAACAACAGAAGGAAGAAAGAAAGAAAACAAATGCTTCCATAAGAGTCAACAGTCTCCTCTACAAAGGCAACTGAAAATTTCTCCAGCACAGGTAACTCAACCAGTAAATAGACAAACCAGATAGTTCAAAGCAGACCAGTTTTGAACTTTGAACATACAATCTGGACATAAATTAAGGTCGTTATCAAAAATAGCCTCAAGATATGATAACTTACATATTGTAGATCATGTGATTATTAATCGACAAATTATTAACAAGTTTTACCTGAATGTGTGAAAGATTTATTCAGGTCTGTAGCATAAAAACTTAAAACAAACGGGTGATTATGTTACACAGAAGGTACGAAGTTATGTTACATTTGCACCCAGAAAGGACAAAAGAAGAAAAAGTGCCATCCACAGTTCATTTGGTCCATCGTCTAACATTGCAACTGGGAAGAAAAATGAAAATTGTTTCACCAAGCAAAAAGTAAATCCAAAAATTTCATGTGAAAATGTCATTATGGAACAGGGATAGGCAACAAGAATAATTCTCCAGCTTGAAGACAGATGAAAATACCTCCACTAACATGTTTAGGTGATGTGTCAAATTCTAAAGACTCATCATCATCAACAATAAAATCATCGCATTCATCTTCTGAGTCATAATAGCTTGATTCTTCATCTGTTTCACTCTCAATGTCAATGTTTTCCCCATAAGAATCGCTATCAGAGGGTTAAAGACAAAAAATATAGAACTCAAACATAAAAAAGGTAATGAGAAAATTGCTGTTTGAAGCATATAATGTGGATACGAATCGTTCTCGTCACGAGTATGGCTGGAAACAATGTGATAACCGGAAAGGTGTATGCTCCTTGGACCCAATACAGAAAACACAACAACCTCCTCCTCTTCGAACTCAAGATTCAAGGAGCATGACTCCAACCTATCCGGAAGCAAGGAGCACAAAAGAACGGGGGCGTTCTTGCCAACGTTGCATTGGAGGATACTTTTCTTTGGCGATGAACCGTCACCCAAAGTAGCCTGCAAAAAAACAAAACAAGAAAAATCTATAAGCAGTCAAAGAAGAAGCAACTGAACGTGAGCATAAAAGCATCCATCGCGAACTAGCATGCCAAGAAGAAAGCAATGGAAAACTGGAAAACATGTTAATAGGAGAAATCACTTGCAGTAAAGGAAACTTCTCTTATGAACTACGACAGAGTTCTCTGGATACAAAGTTTCCTCTCGTAAGATAAGATGCACCCAAAAAAAGCAAAAATAACAAAACAAATGAAAAGGTCCAACAGTTACAAGCAAAATGGCTTTTAGTTGTGTAGCACTACTATTTTTATGTTGTCTATAGAATCATAGATTGATAACCACATAAAGAACAAACAATGAAGCCAATGAAAAAAGGGGGAGTCCCGCGAGCAAAATAAGGAAGACTGCTCAGAAGCAAAATCGCAGAGAAGGATCTTGGTAAATGAATAAGGCGAAAGGAACCCTTTGATATTTGATGATCAACCTGAGAAGATGGACTTTGCTGACCTGAGATATATGGAGCCTGCCGTTCTGGTTTGCAGATTGAAGGGTGAAGGGCTGGCCGGATCTTATCTGCACCCCTTTGGACATGGAGACCAACAAAAGTCAAAAACCCATTTGATCACGTTCATGAATCAATAGAATTCAGAAAGAAGAACCAAAAAGCTGAATCCGATAATAGAACGCAGAGTCCTTGTATCGTACCCCAGAAAGCCATTCTCTTGTTCACGAAGAAAACACCGTCCTTCGTTACCCCAAAAAGCAGTAGGGGTGTGCAGTCGACTAACCGTCCCCCTCAACTTGGTGGCCGCAGAAGCGAGGGAGAGGCCGTGAAGGTTGACAGGGTAGGAAAGCTGGGAGCCTGGGACCTTGGGCGTTCCCTACCCTGTGCCCGCCTTAAAACCTAGGAAGAGAGGCCGCTGAGTGTGGATCCGAGAACCAATACGAACGAACCCATAAATCGCTTCGTCTGCCCTGGGCCTGCCTGCAACGAGGGTGTTGGGCTTGTTGCCGCCTTCTTCCGGATGGTTAGTTAATTAAAGACGCGATGGGGCGCGAGCATGTGACCATTGGCCATTGCTAGGGCGGCGAACTATTTACCGAAAAAGCTCCTTTGTCGAGAATGGAAAACCCTCCACTTTTCGATAAGAGTCGTTTGAATGCATGGTATTTAAAAGCCTGCATTTAAAGTACCTACGAGGGATCAGAAAGGTGGTACCAAAGTTCCATCTTCAATAAACGTGGCTTGTTTGCATTGTTGGTATAATTGTTGTAGGTATTAAACTAACATGTTTGTTGCATATGATATTTAAATATCATCTCATCATCCCCACCAAGGGATAAACGAAGTCCTTCTTCATCTCACAAAAAAATTGATTTCAAAAAATACTGGGGGCTCAAGCGAGGAAAGCAGCAAATAAAAACAACCTCAAAATACAAAAGAAGAAGAAGAAAGAAGAACCAAATTTTGGGAAAAGCTTGACTTTCCATTGACAAGGGCTTATTTTTCAACCCATGCAGCGTCGTCTGCCGTACCAAGCCCTCACAGCTTGGCTTCTCTCATTATATAATGAGAGAAGTATGCCACACATATTCGGTTCACAATCATTCGGATCTATTAGTCCCTCAATCGTAGATGAATACAGAAGTCTGTCATAATTAGGGGTGAACAACGAGTCGAGCTACTCAAGACTCGTTAAAGCTCGACTCTTGAACGGATTCGAGCTGAGTCATTTGCTTAACGCGTTGACCTCGAGTTCACGAATTGACTCGTTTAAATAATCGAGTCGAGTTCGAATTCACTGAACTGTTAAAGCTCAACTTGACTTGAAAAATGATGTGTAGCGATTTTTTAAATATCCAAGTCGTTTTTTAATTAAAAAATCAGTATATTGACGTTAATCAATTATGTAAGTTTTTACAAAAGTTCCTTTAAATTTGTGAAGACTTATTCGAGTCGAGCTCAATTTATGGCAATTCAAACAAGTTTGTCAAGCCTTGATTGAGTCGAGCTCGAACATGTAACTGCCCAATCGAACTCGATCTGCTTTTGTCAAAATATTATCAAGCTTGAGCTGAACACAACTCGATGTTTCATTAGTCGAGCCGACTGAACTTGGATTCAACTCGGCTCATGTTCGCCCCCCAGTCATAATGCATCTAAACGTCCATGCAACCATCCAAGTGAATTAGGGGGAAGACTTTCCCATGGAACGTTTTAAGGGAAAAGAATCCTTGGGCCACCATGAGAAGATGTGGTTGCAGCTTATGATTCTACCACGCGCAACCCATCGGTGTATGTTCCAAACTAGCCTAAGGAGCTTCGACTTCAAGCGCCAAATTGGCACCATACAGAACCCATTGTCCTTTTCAAATATCTACTGCCTAGATCCTTTGCCTCGTACTTTCACCACAATTATACACATCACAAAGCGCGCAGTTTTCCACTTATCTTCAACCGCTACAGGTTACGAAAAGAAAAGACAGGCCATAAGAATATGGATCTCAATAATGGATCCGTTTGGTAATGTCCCATATTATTACTATCGCATAAATTTACCCGACAAAGTTTTAATGAGATGATAACATAGTATTATTGTAGCCAAACACCCTCAATGGGAAGGCGGATAGGCTTGAATTATAACACGACGTCAAGCAAAGTGGAGTCCCGTAAAGTCTCCAAATACAAGACTGATAAGGAAAAGCCATGAAAAACGGAGATAAAGGCAGCAACTACAAAAATTAAGTAAGCAATGAGCAGACAGGGAATGCTCAACGAAACTCAGGAGGGCAATATGACTCGTTCGCAATAAGCATTTGTAAAGCAAGGACGGGCGAGGAACGGGTAAAAACAAAAGATCGTAGGATAAGCACTGCAATAGGCAGACAAGACCAAAAATCTTAATCAGATTCCAAAGGAACCTCAAGGGCAAAGAGAGTACAATTCCTGAAAACAGAGAAAAAAAGGATGTGAGGGGGAAGGTCCCACGTGGTTTTGTAGGATTTTTTTTTTATTTCCAATCAAAGACATCGCCAAAAATCAAGAGAAAATGAAGGCACAACGACCACCCTTAAATTCATCCAAAATCCATAAACTAATTGTAGTCAACGTTCTTATATGAAAGGATGTGAACTGCCAACGGAGAAGAAACGAATAAACGCCGTTGAACCATAAGATTAGGAAGTAGCAGGTTCAGATGCTACAAAAGAATACAGGCAAAAATTTTCCTCCAACCAGGCTTCACCATAACCATATCCATGTCTCAAAACCAGAGTTCCATTTTGCAGATGACAAATATGCATAAGCCTTTGGCTCCACAGAACATTACCAAAAAAGAAACCTCATTTCACTAATCAGGTTTCAACAATGACTCTGTCAAACATTGATAAATGCAAGGTTAATGCAAGAAGAGTCGCTTCATTGAACATTCACCAACTCAACATCAAATACCAGCCAAGCATTCCCTGGTATTTTTCCAATTCCAGTGCTTCCATACCTGCATACACAGATCATATGCATCGCGCCAAAGCAAATCAAGACCACAGAGATTTTTAGCAGGAATGCACATACCCCATAGATGGAGGGATGGTTAGCCTCCTCTTATCTCCAACTCGCGTTCCTAACCAGACAACCACAAATCAGAATAGAAAAAGAAGAAAGAAAGCAGGTACATCATACGTAGACTTCATTTACTGGGAGGTGCAACTTGATACCATTTATTCCGACATCCCATCCTTTGATAACTTCACCTATACCTGTAAACCAAAAAAAAAAACCAAACAGCTAAATTTCAAGCATAAAAGGAAAATTAAGTTGGACACAGCTGTTGTTCCAAAGAATAAAGAACTAGCAACTATATACCTAGACAGAACTTAAAAGGTTTCCGGCCCACACTGGAATAAAAAATTGACCCATTTTTCTTCAGCTTGCCAATGTAGTGTACAGAAATCTGGCATTTAATTACTTACAATACTTAATATCCAATCAACAGGTGGAGTGCCAGAACAATTTGCTTAACTACTGAAAAGTATGCCGAAAAAAAAAAAGAATTCAAGTGCCCACTATTAATAAGTACTCACCTTCATTCCGGGGAGGCTCGCTTTCCATTCGGTTTACCCATAGATATCGCTTCCATAATCATGCCATTTGGGAAGGTTCTTGCTCCTTTCATAGGTGGCCCCTCTGCATGATCTTCCAAGAATGCAACCTCTTCCAACTCTCTTTTATTACCTGAGCTTGCCACCTTGGACTGGTCGGTATCTATGTTTTGATCAGTTTCAGCAGTATTCTTTTTCTTCGTTTTATTCTTCTGTTTCTTAACCTCTTCAACTTCCAAAACACTGCGGTTTGCTGCACTCTTGGGACTGCTCCAGAATAAAGGACTAACAGTTAGTTAAACCCATAGCAGGTCAGTGTCTAACCTGTCTGTCACAAAATAATAGCTCAAATAATCATCTCTATTATCATCTGACTTTTCAATTTGAGCACTTACACTGCAGTGTTACCATTTTCAACATCCTCAGCACCATGCTCCAGTCCACTTTGATCTTGAGAATTACAAGCATCGTTAGATGCATTATCAATTGGCATGACAGGTCCAGATCTAGGACCCTGTTTTATCATCCCTTTCTCTTTTTTCTTCTTTGATTTCCTACTATTTTCAAGACCTTTTTCAGATGAATCTCTTTGCCTGCTTGGGTTCACAGAGCACGGAGACAAAACCCAAATAAGTGAACACACATGATTGATCATTTATAACAAGTTATATAAAAGAAAGAAGACAAATTCAGTGTATTAGATACACACTTATTCTGATTTTTGTCTAGCGCAAAAGCATCGCTCTTCCGTTTTGAACCTGCAGAATGGCACTTTTCATCATCTGCTGGTTTTTCTCTAACATTTTCCTCTCTTAGCTGCCTATCTAGGTTTTCATTAGTTTCAACAACTTTGGAATGTATTTTTCTCCTTCCAGTACTTATGGGCAAACCATCTTCATCTTCACTAAAGTCTTCTAAAGTTAAGAATTTTCTCTCTGCAGCTGGACAAGGTTGACGCTTCGTGAGTTTGGATCCATCATTAACCTTTCCAGGTTGTTCATCATCTATTGAATCTTCACTTTTAACTGTAAATTGTAAAAGAGGAAAATATACGTTATGAGCATCAACCATTGTCGTAAGTACAAAATGCAAATTCAGTCTGTTTGTCTGTGTATGATATTATACACTGTTATACCATATATACTCATATTATATGTACTTATATTACATAATTTCTGTTCTTTAAGTACACTTTGTTGTACGTTAGGGCCTCTCCATTTATAGAGAATAGGAGAGTCCTAAATGTGATTGAGTCTCTAGGATTTTGACAAGTGTCAAAATTCTAAAGTCAGAATTTTGGAAAGTGTCAACACTCTAAAAAGTTAGATAATCGATGTGTCATCCATCTAAAGGGTCAACCTCAGATAACTAACATGAGTCAACACAATTTATTTGGATCAAAATTCTGGATTCATATACAAATTCATATCACAATATGGATTTAGGAGAGATCTAGATTAAGAACTAAAGAAGAATTTGTATCTAGGACTCCGACCAAAAGTCTAGATCGAGATCTAGATTGAGAAATTTAGATCTAGAGATCTGAAATTGATGTTTGGATATGAATCGAAGTATATTTTAGGGTTCGTTTGATGGGCCGGAAATTTCCTCTACCACAAGAAACATCCATCAAATTTTTAAAAATTTTCCTCACAGAAATTTTTTTTGGAACGTTGAAGCTAGAAACGAAAATATACATTCCAACCAAAAAGGTAGAAAGTTTTTTCGGAGACACAAAGGAAGAAGGGAAGGAGGGAAGAGGAAGAAGGGAGGCGAAGGAAAAAGGAAAGGAGGGAGGAGGAAGAAGGGAGAGGAGGGAAAAAGCAAGAAGGGAAGAGGAGGAAGAAGGGAAGGAGAGAGGAGGAAGAAGGGAGGTGCTCAGGAGCAGGGATGACTCGCAGATTTTTACAAAATCCGTCTGTCCTCCGATTAAGCTGAAATTTGGTTTGGAGCTTGCTAAGATGTTGGGGATCGGATGCCCAGAAGATCAACTTCAAATGAGCTTCACACAAGAATCGCGCTCAACCAGACGCTGTCTCGCAGTGAAAAATGTTTGTCGCATGTGTTCAGGCGCAGACATGAGTCTTTCCACTCGCAGATTTTTTTAAAATCACAGACAACTCCGATTTGCCTGAAAATTTGACAGTAGGTCGACAACAAGCTGAGGAGACGACACTCCAAATTTCACGTCCAACTGAGCCACACAAGAAAATCACGTTGAGATACAAAATCACTGTCGTGTGCGGGTAGTTCCTGAAACAGACGGCGGAGTTCAACTTCTGCACTGCCGCGCTGGCCGGAATTTCTTTCGAAGCTGATTCCGATGCTGTCAGAGGTCAAATTGCTCTCAAATCAGAATCTTCCTCTGCTCTGGGCGATCCTTCTACAAATGATCAATCATTCCAATTATCCACAGATCTCCCTGATTTGGCCGCTGATCAGACAATACCCCAAATCGGTATTGAAGAACAGAGCACTATCATGAAATCCCGATCAATCCTCCTTCGATCCGCCTCTTCCTTAGTTGATCCTCGATATTCAATATCCGGAATGATGATCAGACCGTGGATCAAGCCCAGGAGTCCTCCCTCCTTCCCCTCTTCCTCCCTCGCTCCCTTCTTCCCTTAAACCTGAAAATATATTTCTTTTTTCATCAAATTAAGAAATAAATTTCTGAAAATTTATTTTTCATTCATCACACACACATCAAAATAGAAATCGAAAAGATTTTTCTCATTCTATTTTTCTAGGAAATATATTTCTAGAAGTATATTTATAATTCCAGATTTCTAGGCCGTCAAATGGCCCCTTATGGTATTGTGAATTGAATCAAGGATATGAGAACTAAGCACCCAAACTAGGCTTAGTGTGGGTCATGTGGGCTCAGACTCAGTGTTTAGGAGGTGGACTTGGGTTTGATCTAGGTTTGAACTCAACTGGATGCAGGTCTAACTCGGATCAAGTCAAACTTGGTTTAGTTCTTGCAACTCAAGCTCACATAGGTTCAAACCTATTTAAGCTCAATTCTAGATTCAGAACTTGATGAGTTTTACTAGCCTGGCAAATGAATACACTAAGCTAGTTCATGTAACTTCAAACTTATGCTTATACAAAAATGTATAAAAATAATGCATGCATGTATAAACCCCTAGCATAGACTGGGTTTAGTTTAAAGGGTGGATCAAGTTTGACTAAAAAAATTCTTCAATTTGCCTTTAGAAAATCATACTTCGATATTGCCAAATTGTAATTAAACATATAAATGGAAATATGAAGGGAAAAATGAAAAACAGGGAATTTGGGATCATCAGCAAGAAGTGAACACACTGATACTCTCTTCAAGTAGTATTGTGCAATCAGATTAGAAATTGGCATTGATACTCTCTTCAAGTAGCATTGTGCAGTCAGAATAGAAATTGGCATTCTGGACCTCCCAAAAATTGGTTCAAAAGTCACTAGTGACAATGTTTGACATAGACATTCTAAGAGTGACTAGAAAACTGTAGTTGTGCTCAATCTAATATAGAATTATTCAAATTGATAACAAGATTGAAAATATGTTTCCAGCTCAGTACAAGCTGACTCACTCTAATCAGGTAGAAATTATCATTATATATATATAAAAAAGAGGGAAATCAGATACCACTTCTTAGAAATGGTTGTTCAGACATTGGAATTCAAGCTCGGAAATGAGAACTAGAACTAGACATACTCTGTTGACACTAGAGAGAAATTATTGTAGCCCTTTGACACTAGAGAGAAATTATTGTAGCCCTAATCATGTCTACATGTGCTTTAATGACTCGTTTTTCGGCCAATTTTTACCAAATGTAAGTTGCTAAACATGTTATGAGGTTCCTGTCAACTTGTAGAGATGAAAATAACCCTAGTTGGCCTTAGAACAATTCTCGGGATTTCCATGACTGTTCTATAAAATTAGAGAAAAATGAGACAAAGTGGTGGTGATAAGGGGAAAATGATCATTTTCCATGTGATAACAACTTGGCTGATTGGGGTCCTAATGTTAGATATCTAGGGTGTCTGATTTGCTTTGGTGGTTTATGGCCCTACATTTGATATCTGCTTGAAAAAAACAGTTCAAATCTCCTTTGTAGGGGGGGGGGGTTGTAAAATTATCATTTTTGCTTGTATAAACTTGGAGTGTCTACACACCTAGTCCATAACTTCAATCCAGATCTGTATTATTTTTCTGATTTGTAATCTGTACCTATTCATATTCAAATATCATGCATCAAATCTCCACTCCAAAACATAATATTATATCCAATACGTTTTGTAAAACTTTCTTTATATCCAGGTCTTGCTTTGGATCTCAGTATCATATCCCTATCCATTATCTAGATTCAATGAACATGGACGCATGCATAATACTTGGTTATGTGTCAAAATGTATCTCTCAATTTCAGAAGCCATGGCAGATGTCAATAGAAACATTTGTTCATGAAGTGTGCAGGTTTTGCTTCGGACATAATCAATTCTATGTTGAATTGAATTTAGAACAGACAAAAAACTGCTTTTTCGTGTAAAAATTGCTTGACGTAACATAAAGTTTTCTGAATATAACCTATGGTTTTGAGAGGGCACCTTTCCCAATGAAAGTTTACTCCTGTATCGGTTTTGGGAGAGAAATTTTCTCTCCGGGAGACTTGTAAAAAGGGGGCATCCTCCCTCTCTCTTGATGACTTCAAGAGCTGCTTTAAAGGCACAGTAAATCTTTTGAAAATTTTAGACGAGTGCCTATAAGCTTGGCTCATGAATAAATTAATTAGTTTAAGCTACTGACAAACCATGCTCACGTAGCTCAACCCTGATAATCCAAGCTCGTGCTCTGTAGGAGAGCGCAGTTCTTTTCATTTATTAGTTTTTCTAGTGGCATGCATTATTTATTTTATTTTATTTTTTACTTTGAAAACTTAGTTTAATTTATTTTCATGCTTACTTTTGCTGTAATTGTATTCCAGTTATTTCCCTGCTCTCGTAGGTAGTTTACTTTTCTATCTGTAAGCTAGACTTGGAGGTCAAGTATGCCTCCAGATTCAGATCCTCTAATATTACCTTGAATCTGCTCACTAGCAACTTGAAGTATCGCCCAAATGTTTATGCCATAAGGAACCATCAGTTTTTGTAGCAAGCATTGCTTAATTTGAGATAATCCATGATGAGGTGAGAAAATAATATTACAATTTAAATCTTGAATGAGATTCACAAACAAAAGATTGGCTGACAATTTTGGAACAACAAAGACATCGAAATGTTTCCACATTCAAGAAACTGCCCACTGCCGACACCCTCAACTTTCACTAGTGAACCATCTGCAATGACAACTTGATTATTGAAACAACTTTTGTCTATCAATAGAATTATCTGGATTGGATGCAGACACAACCATGGTTGATTTTGTCATTGAACATGTGAAGGTTTTGAATGAGGTATAGCGGGGTCTATAACAGCAGAAATATCAGGCAACTGAGGAAATGCAATTTGGGTTGACTGCTGCTTGTTTGACCGGGTGTAATTCATCTTCTAAGGTTTGCCATGAAGGGTCTAGCATCACTCATGGGTATCTTTATCCTTCTATAGCAATTGCAAGTGAATCAGTAGTGGAGCCACATATGGGCTGATGTTGGCAGTTGTCACACCATCCAACACATTTTCTTTATTTCACAATGATGGTTTGGTTATTTGCATGCATACATTTTGCCGTAAGGGGCTGTTTAGCATAAGTAACAATGTATTAGCCCTCCATGAATTTACCTCAAACATTAAGGTTGATTTATGGAACACTTGTTCAAATGATTTATGAATCTACCTCAAGATCCAGATTCATAGAACTCACACAATGATCCTCATGCCAACCTGCCCCTAAACGTGTGAACTTGTTTAAGTTAGTGTCTGTCAACGACACTAAAGTGAATTCTTTCCAACTTTTTTGGTCTAACACCCATATGGGGACGGACGCCCATAATGGGACACACACCCTTCCTTTTCAAGTAGAGTATTGCAAAAGGTCATTTTATCATCCCAAAAAGGAGCTTCATCAGTTGCATATGTGGAACACGCTATGTGCATGGATGAGCCATGTCTTGGGAGTGATGACCATCATGGTTAATAAGATGACATCGGGTCTCCCCATGCATG
Source organism: Nymphaea colorata (assembly GCF_008831285.2). Classification (NCBI taxonomy): domain Eukaryota; kingdom Viridiplantae; phylum Streptophyta; class Magnoliopsida; order Nymphaeales; family Nymphaeaceae; genus Nymphaea; species Nymphaea colorata. Next base: position 12,640,985 of record NC_045148.1, on the reverse strand, counting down.
ATCATGGAGAATATGGCGTTGATGAATATTTGTATTTCAAGAGATCACAAAATCCGAGTTCCCAATATTTCAAAATCATGTCGAAGGTAGGATAAAAGGTAAAAAACCTTTTTCATGTTTGAACGACATTGATCCATATGACTCATCTACATCCCACAGCGTTTTCAATTTGTCAAGATAATCAGAATGGATATTTCTCCAAGTTGTGAGTATAGTACAACTGATGAATGCGGACAATACTATTTTGATCTCGAGTTTTGTGCCAAATCTCTTGGGTGATACTCAAGAACAGGGACCGTTCATCAAACTAAGGTTCCGTTGAGTTTAGCAGCCATGACATACGGAGATGATTGACATTTCTACTATCACAAAATTTTGAATGATTATGTCTTGGTCTAGGAATTTCGCCACTAATATAGCCAAGTTTAAATCTACCACTGAGATAAAAAGTAACCGATTTCTATGAATATGGAAAATCCTTGCCATTCGAAAGAATAGAGAATACTTATGTCTGCTACCTATTCTTAAAGCAAAATCCGCCCCACTTACTTCCGATGTTTTATTTGCCGATTAACTATCATCACCAGCCATGAGTACAATAGGCTTAATCTCCTATTTTAATCATTTGAAGGATAAAACAAGAATTAAAAGAACAAAATAATCTTATGTGGTTCTGTCTTCATGACCTAAGTCCATGGCTGCAATGCTTCTTAGTCCCTTTTATTCATCATACCAAAACAATGACAGACCCTTTTCCTAATGCATCAATTGCCAAAAATGAAAAATGCAAACCATACAAGGGAAGTATCTTTCCAATGCAACAGTTTCTAGATTTACTAAGGATCCTAAGAAATGTGTGATATGCAAGATGCACAGGATAGATCAGGAGAGTATCGCAGAAGGTCTTATCCAAGTTGTCAATAGGATTCCATATAAGAATCCCAATCAACTGCAGAGACGGTCCTAGCCAGAGAAGTAGTCGTTTCTGCAGCACTTTGATCTGATGGTAGGCCACCAAATAGAAACCTCAGGTGACGGAATATAGCCATGGAAACAATCCGTGTCAGCTCTCCATCAGGGACAAGGAGATGGAGATACCTGGCGAGAAGCTTACGACCCTTTGGAAGAGACACCAAGCGCAAGAATACAAGGTCATCCTTTGGTGCCAAGTTGTCAGGATGGCTGCCTTTTGCTATGGCCAAGTGGATCAACCAGTTGCAAAGAGGCAGCTAGCCCCTCCAAAAGAACCTGCCTCCTCCGTCGAAGATGGGCACCACCATCTTGTGGCTGAGTAAATTGCAACACACGGTCAATATCATCAACATCCAGTAAAAGACAAAGTCCATCTTTAATCATGATCCTAGCTGCAAGCATAGGCTCTTGCTCAAGAGGTTTCTCAATAGGCTTTTGATCAAAGGTGATATCATTTGATGATGAAGGTGGATCAACTTCAAGCAAAGGACGAGGCCTTCGGATAGAAGAAAATGGAACACGCCCAAGTGCATCAACCTGCAAGTAGGCATGTGGTTCTGAATTTGCACGTGCACGTGGAGGCATATCCCTCAAATGTGAAGGGCAAAAATGGTGTTTCACCCTTGATCCAGCAGACTTTTGGGCTAGGCATGGTTGATGGTAGTAATCATCTATATATGGATCAGTGCAATGAGTAGCAGCATGCTGCATTCTAAGAATGTTCTCAACCTCTTCAGCTGACATGTACTTTGAACGAAATTGAGGCCAACCATTATCACTTCGTTGGCCACTTGTATCAAAGCTTGATTGACCAAATCGCGTATTGGCTGCTTGTTGGCGCCCCCAGTGGTACGGTTTTTGTCTTTGCTCTCTAACATCTGGCATCCCCAACATAGGTTCACACTTGTTCATCATGTGAGATGGAGGAGACGAATGCACATTAAATAACGGTGCCTGCATAGAATGCAGTCTTTGCTGCTGCTGCTGCAGTAACTGTGAAGACATCAACCCATTGGACGGTAACTGCTGATGCACGATACCAGGCAAAGGTGGCACATGATTTTCATAGAATACACTTCTCTGGTTCACCCAATTATTTTGATGGGTTCCATTTTTATTTGGAAGTCTATGAGGAAAGAACTGATGAGGCATGGCATTACCAGAGTGCATTCCGTAGGGAGGATGGGAAATGATCGGTCCAGGAAAAGACAGAGGATTTCCAGGAGAAAATTGCGACTGATTAGGTGAAGCATGGAGCTGACCACCAGGTGGAGGATACGAGCTGAAGGATGACTTGGGCACAAGAATGGGGTCAGAATGAGGATGATGTTGTAGTTGTTCAGGGTAAGATGAAGTTCTATACAGTTGTTCTTTTGATTCAGTGAGTTTCACCGAGGATGGATGCGGCTGAGATGACCATCTCTTTCCCAAATGGGTACTACTAGAATCCATCATTTTCTGGTCTGCCCAATTTGAAATATCTGGTTCCCGTGACCAATCAGCTGCAGATGAACCTGTAAGAGGAACCATGAAAGAATGTGTTACATAGTACAAAAATCAAATCAGGTGCTCAAAAAGTTAAAAACAGAATGATGAGCACAAAAATGATCTGCACCGGAATCTTTTAAGATTTAACTGCATAGTATAAAAAGGTCACCATTCAGGAATGAAGGAATGTCCGAGGAGATCAGACATCTGGTTTACCAATTATGCTTGTTACACATTGTTTAGTTTGTACATAAGGATCGGGTCACCGAGACCCGACCCATTTGATCCACATGCCCAACACATCATGGGCGATGGCATACTTGTAAATCTTATTGTTATTTTGAGTATTTTATGATGTACCCTAAATCGTGATTAGTATATAATGATAACAAGAGGCAGACGTCATTTGTTGCTGCTCTCTTTCATCTCTCTCTTGCTTGGACATGCAGCCCACTTTTCTCTTCCTCCTCTTGCATCTAACTTCATTCAGTGGTTTGGTATTAGATATCAAAAACTTACATGGTATCAGAGCAAGTTTTGCCACTGAGAATGTTCGGTAAGAATCTCTAATTTCTGACCTAATCTTTGTTTTCTTTCATGCTCTAATCCTCAAATTTCTATTTTCTGCCCTAATCCCCAAATTTCTGCCCTAACCCTATTGTCTGCCCTAATCTGCCCTATCGTCAGCCACCTAACCCTAATCTCAAAATTTCTATTTTCCTCCTATTTTCATATTATTGCATTTATGGATCCCCACCGCAATTCAAACATCTTGTCGTCCAATTTCCTCTCCCAATTCATCTCACAAAAGCTAAATCATACCAATTATTTGACATGAAAACGTCAAATAGTCCCGTTCATCAAGAGTCACCGTCTCTATGGACATCTCAATGGCACCACACTTGCGCTACCTGAATGAATTATGCGAGAGGTGAAGAATGTTGCAGGGCAAGTTCAAGAGACCATTGCAGAAATCAATCCTGAATATGAGATGTGGATGGCTCATGATCAATCTCTCGTTGCTTGTATCACCTCCACACTATCAGAGGAAGTTTTGGCGGGTGTTGATGATGATCTTTCAGCACTTGAGTTGTGGAATGTACTTGCTACCACGTATTCTCAAGTATCAGAAGCGAGATTTCTACAACTCAAGAGGCGATTTCAGGATATCAAGCGAGGCACACGTTCAGTCTTGGAATATATACATGAGATCAAAAATGTCAGCGATCAGCTTGCCATCATAAGGCATCCCAGTCAGTGACAAGGACAAGGTACAACAGGCTTTGAGTGGATTCAGACCAAAATTTGATGTTTTCTGCACTGCTTTAGAGGTATTGTCTGTTCTTCCCTCTTTTGAAGACTTGAAAGCAAAATTGATTCAGCATGAAGCGAGTCGTGTACAGCGACATGAATTAGTTCATTTTGGCGGTCACAATGTATTGGTCACTAGGGCCCATGCTTTACAAGAAAATCGTCCAAGAGTTTGGAACTCACAAGCAGGGATGGGGAGAGGTATCCTTCCTAAACCTGACACAAATGCACAAACAAATGTACCACGAAGGATACCTACTTGTTTTTATTGTAATAAGAGAAGTCATGTGAAGTCAGAATGTTGGCATAACCCACAAAACAAGGAAAAACAGGTCAGGCATGACAATAAGGCAGCAGGGTCATCTAGTTCGAACACGACTACGGTATCGAACATTTCCCCTGATGTGCAGCAGATTCTAATGACAACGTTGTCTAAAGTCAATTTCAAGCAAAATGAAGGACAATGATATGTGGATTCTGGTGCTGCAGCTCATGTAACTGGTGACACAGGTAAACTTTCTAGTGCTCTTCTTTATTTAGCTAAAGGCTCATGTAACTGGTGACGCAGGAGATGGTTGCCATCACAAAATATCACATATTGGAAATGCACACTTATCCATGGTTCATTCCTCAATACCCTTAAAGAATGTTCTTGTTGTTCCAAATGTCAAGAAAAATATCATTTTTGTGTAAAGCTTATTGATGATACTCATTCCTCTGTTGAGTTTACTCCTTCTTCTGTTTATGTTAAGGATGTTCGAACCAAGAAGACATTCACTGAGGGTGTTCGCAAAGGAGACATGTACGTCATTGAAGAAGCTCCAAAAGTGTCTAAGTCTTGTGTTTCATATTCATCATTTCCTAGTCATAGTGAAGTCAATATCACAAAGTATGATATGCCATCTCTTTGGCACGGTCATTTAGCACATTGTAGTCGGTCTTTCGTTGAAAGTCTTGTTGCAGACGGACTATTACAAAAGTTCAATCTAAGTTCTGTCAGTGAGTCTAGCGTGTGCTCAAGTTGTCATATTTGTAAGAGTCATGATCTTCCTTTTTAATCAATAAATAAGCGAGCTTCGAAGTTATTTGACACCATTTATTCTGATGTTTGGGGGCCTACTCCTATTTCTTCCTCTTCTGGGGGTAAATATTACGTTGTTTTCATTGATTCTTATTCTCGTTACACTTGGATCCACTTCATGAAAAGCAAATCAGAAGTTTGCCGCTTGTTTACCCAATTCCATGCCTTGGTCCAAAACAAATACTTTAGTAATATCGTGCATTTCCAATGTGATGGTGGTGGTGAGTTCAATTCAAATGAATTTACTAAGTACTTACTGAATCATGGGATCACTAGACAGATTTTCTGTCCACACACACCACAACAGAATGGTATTGCTGAAAGAAAACATAGGCACATAGTTGAAAGTGCTCTCTGATGCATAACACTAATGTGCCCATGACTTTATGGACTGAAGCCTTCTATACTCTTGTTCATGTTATTAATCGATTGCCACTATCCATGCTTGAAGGAAAATCTTCATTCTTTATTTTACATCAAGAACCAAATTATGATGAGCTAAGTATTTTTGGATGCATCTGTTATGTTCATGTTGATGTTTCTTTGAGAAATAAGTTTCAAAATCGAGCTGTCATGTGTAGATTTGTGGGTTATGTTGAAAATTATAAAAGCTATCGCTGCTACAATCCAAAAACCGGACGTGTGCATATTTCACGACATGTTTTTGATGAGCTCAGGTTGAGTGAGTTAAAGGAGCCACATGCAACACTTAATATTAGAAATGATGTATATGACTCATGGCTGAATGCTGAAATATTAGACCAAAGAGCTGATACACACCACGCACAAAGTGACATAACTATTGATGAGCTCGAGAGAACCACAAACACTCAGATGGACAGCATACCTTCATCTACTCAGACCAACAACATGAGTATAACTTCACCTAATCGGTTTTCAGGAGTGGTGTATAATCGATGATCAGTTTCGGCTGATCCAAAAACTGCCACTACTTCTCCATGTAGATCAGAACGTGTGCGGCACCCTATTGATAGATGGGTAAGTTATGGTAATTTCTCTTTGGATTTTCAGCGCTTCATGACAGAATTGAATAAAAAGGTGGAGCCAAAATGCTATGAGCAAGCATGCAAAAGCAAACATTGGATCGAGGCCATGAATGAAGAAATGGCTGCCTTAAATGAATGTCAAACATGGGAGATTGTTCTTCGTCCAGATGGTAAGAATGTAGTGGGCTCAAAATGGGTTTACAAACTCAAGTATAAACCTGATGGAAGCATTGATAGATATAAGGCTCGACTCGTGGCTAGAGGCTTCACTCAACAGTACGGGGAAGATTATGATGAGACTTCTAGTCCAGTCATCAAGATGGGAACGATCCGGGTTATCATCTCTCTTGTCGTCTCATATGGTTGGAATTTATATCAGTTGGATGTTAAAAATGTTTTTCTTAATGGCTTTCTAAAGGAAGAAATTTATATGGAACAACCTCTAGAATATGTTTCCAATGATCCAACCAAATAGGTGTGCAAATTACAAAACTCACTGTATGGGCTTAAGCAAGCAACTCGTTCATGGTTCGATAGATTTCCCCTCCATGTACAACAACTGGTTTCCTCAGAAGTTCATTTGATCATTCCTTATTCATCTATCATTCATGTGAAGTTACCACTTGGCTACTTATATATGTAGATGACACAGTTCTTATTGGAAACTCTTCATGTCACATATCCCGTGTTAAAGAGGTATTGCAACAAGAATTCAAGATGAAGGATCTCAGCGAACTACGGTATTTTTTGGGTGTTGAGCTTGATAGAAAATGTGAGACATTAACTCTTACATACACTCTTGATATTTTGAATAGGGTAGGTATGACAAGTTGCAAGCCCATAAATACGCCTAGTGTTCTCAACACAAAATTAAATGCATCTGATGGGAGTGATGCTTACCCAAATCCTAGTTTGTATTGGAGTATAGTTGGCATGTTGTAATATCTCACTTTTACATGCCCAGACATAATATATGTTGTGAATCAAGTCTCTCAGTTTATGCATGCACCCATAAAAGGGCATATGGATGCTACCAAACGTATTTTGTGTTATCTTAAGGCTACTCTTGGGGATGGACTTATCTACACAAGACAGTCAACTGTTTTGCATGGCCACAACATTTCCATTTATACTGATGCAGATTAGGCAGGTGATCTAGACGATAGACGATCAGTTTCCAGTTATTGTTTCTTCCTTGATTCCAATCTTATTTATTGGAGTAGCAGGAAACAACATGCAGTTGCCAGATCTAGCACTGAGGCAGAATATATGGTAATGGCTGCATGCATAGCTGAAACTTCATGCTTACGTCATCTGCTTGGGGAACTTTTTCTTTCCATTGCTCAGTCATCTCTATTTTGTGACAACCAAAGTGCGATCAAGGATGCCTTCAATCATGTTCTACATAATCGCACTAAGCATATGACAACCAAAGTGCGATCAAGATTGCCTTCAATCCTGTCCTACATAATCGCACTAAGCTTATAGAGATTGATCACCACTTTATTCGTCAAAAGGTTGCGAATGACGAGATTGTTCCCACTTATATATCCACGTCTGAACAAGTGGCTGATCTTTTTACCAAGGGACACACAGGGCACTTTTTCTGGGAATTGAAGAACAAGTTGCACATGATCAAACCTCATGCACAACTTGAGGGGGGCTGTTAAGTTTGTACATATGGATCGGGTCACCCAGACCCGACCCATTTGATCCACACGCCCAACACATCATGGGTGGTGGCATACTTGTAAATCTTATTGTTATTTTGTGTATTTAATGATGTATCCTAAATCGTGATTAATATATAATGATAACAAGAGGCAGACGTCATTTGTTGCTGCTCACTTTCATCTCTCTCTTGCTTGGACGTGCAGCTCACTTCTTTCTTCCTCCTCTTGCATCTAACTTCATTTGGTGGTTTGGTATTAGATATCAAAATCTTACACACATCTTTTCAAAAAACGTAAAATTATATTGCTTTAATCAGATAGACATACCCCATAACTAAATTCAACATCAACGACAAAGTAGCAAACTTTTAAAAGTGTTATTCCAGATTTATCTATATATTGATTACCACATAAAAGATCTCATGTAGCAACTGACTGATCATCTAATAGGTTGAAATAGGTCAGGATATTGCAGAAAACAGATATATCATTGCACCACAATTATGCTACCACACAACATATATGGAAAGTAATTGGAACTGTTAGAATTTAAGGACTAGACATTATGTAAGTATACATATGTATATTTCATATATACTGTCATACATCAAGTTTCATGTATGATTTGTATATATAAATATATATGGATGCATAAGTGTTTATGTATTTTATTTTATTTGTTTCTTTTTCCTTTTTATGTACCCTTTTGTTTCTTTTTCTATTTCTATCTTTTTTATTTTGTAAAGGGGAACTAGCTGTTGGACCAGCTTCCAATGGCTAGATTTTTAACCGTTGGAGCTGGCCCAACAGCCAACTCCTCCTTCTTCTCTCCCTTTCATTGTACTATAAATAAGGAACTCTTGTCACTTGCTTTGTTAAGGCTTTTAGGCCTCTTCTTGTGATTCAAGTTTTCTTCTCCTCAAGTTTGAGGTTTGTTTTGCATTACTTGTTGGAGTTGCTGGAATCTTCAAGAGTGTATCTCTTGAAGCATTTGGATTGTCAAGCTTTGGGCCAGACTTACACACGAACAACTGCATTTGAAATTGAAAATCATATTACAAAGAGTGATCTTAGTAAGATTAGAAGATAAAAATATTGACTGTACATGGTGGAATATGTCAATGATCACCAGGTCAGAGTGTGGCCCTCAACATACCAAGAAATGATGTCTAGCAGAAAACCTAAGTTGCACCAAAGCAGTGAACTAATGAGTTACATCAGTAGCATCCGCTTCCACCCAAAGGTGCACATGGTCTAAGCCAAGCCCAACACTTTCAATGTTCAAGCCCCACTCAACTCATTCAAGAGGTTGCCTCAAGCTTGAACACCAGTACTCGAGATCAGGGTAGCCTAACTCAACACTGATATGGTCAAACTGGTACAGCAGATAACATAATAAAAAGTTCGGTGCCTACCCGCTACCATGTGAATGCCTGCGGGTAATCGTAACTGGAATATGTGTGGGCTCATCACCTCCCTCACCCCCCCCCCCCCCCCCCCAAAAAAAAAAAGTAACATGAAAATTATTCAACAAAATGCACAAATTAGAATCCATAACCTATTAACAGCACACGTCACACAATCTCACCATAAACAATGTAGCACTAGTGTCCACTCAACATGACATAGGTGGAGGCCTGGACCTGCCCCAGACATAGTATCATTGCCCTGATCTGGACTTAGTGAACAACGTAATATTAAAGATGAAAGAGGATCGAGCAGGGATATTAAAACTTGGGCAATCTCTCAACCCTCCACCTCTACCAGCAATTTCAGGGCCTGGCACAACTGGCAGTTCGAGCATACTGGCAGCAACTCACAGCAAGGGCGGAGCTATGATTTTTTTTCTTGGGGACGCCGGTCATGACAAACAATATAGCTACATAAATTTTTCGAAAATTTCTACATGGGCCAATTGCATTTTTTCAAAACTTGCACAAAGGCCAAATTAGAACTTTTAAACACTTAAGCAGTAGAATTTTATTTATTGACCCCCCGTTACTTCAGCCCCTATTGACAGGAGGTAGAGGTAAAGGTAAGTTGTTCTAGTGGGGACACCTAGAAGGAGCCAATATGAAACTATCAATGTAGGTGGAATGGATAATTAAACATTGAAAATGATGACATAGTCATTGAAGTGAGCAACATAGTGAGCTGGATTTCAAGAGGGTAATGAAAGATGTGATTTGAGGAGCGGACCCTTCCACGGTGGGTACAAGCCAGTATGCTATGAGGGTCAGTGCACCACTAATCTCTAGTGCTTGATAGTTGATGGTGAGATGCAGGCCTTTGGCAAGATGGTATGGGATGAGAAAATCTTAGTTTGAACAAATATCAAAGAGACCATGGTGGTTCGGAATTATCTGTGCTAAAGAAGGGGAAGTTGAAGAACGTTTTAATGTTGTTGATCATGTAGACTTCCTTTCTTATAGTCTTGACAGAAAGGTGGATATTGGAAAACCTCAATGCCTTCATCCCTATGTCACATGGGTACAGGTGCAGATGCATGTGCAGATACAAGTGCAGACAAAATTCATTAAGATTTTACAAACCAAAAATACATTCATTAAGATTACAATCCAATACAATGCATATAATTATATTGTAATGTATTGAATATTAAATTCTTAATATGTTGTATATTGAACACATATTACAAATAAAGTAATATAAAACAGCATGTATGCAGCTGCAGTCACAAAAGTGGAAAAGAGAAGGCGGCAGTTGTAGTGTGATGCAGAATGGAAGGACTTAAATCGTTGGCCAATGAAAAGTGGGAAAAGAAGCAATGAAAAAACGACAGGACAATGTAAAAATGAAGATGCACGGAATGATGTAAAGGAGAGGAGCAGTTGGCTAAAAAAAAGTCAAAGTCGAAAAACTAGACGGAAGAGGAGTAGGTCAGTGAGAAATGGACGGAAGAGGAGTAGTAGGTCAGTGAGAAATGGACGAAAGACCGTGTCCAAAAATGGTCAGACACTACCTCAGGTACGCTCACTGTACCCGACACCGCATGCGCCGTGTCCAATGCGTGTCCATATCCGCACCCATGTCCAGCTTAGTCAACACCGACACTTCAGGTGCACAGCTGCCGTGTATCTGAGCTGCATCCCAAGGTAAGGAATTTAGGAAGCCAAAGTACGCCGTGAAGAAGACGGAAGTAACCAGGATGGGAGGGAGATTGGTATATTATACTGCTTGAGCACCCAAGCCAAAGTCCAAGCATTGAGGTTTAAGGCCATGGTTCATAGTGGTTTAACATTCTTGTAAGGTGGAGGGCAAATGAAAATCCTCCAAAAGTGTTCATGAAGTGCAAGAGTAAAGAGGTGAGCAGCCATTGTAGAACACACTAATAAGGATATTGTGAAAAAGCAGCACCTAGTCCTTGATGCAAGATGGAGCCTCCATCACGCACGCACACACACACAGAGAAAGACAGTAAAATTTTTAATTATGTGATTTAACAATGTAAGAAATATAAGAAACCAAGGAGTTAGAATACATCAGAAACTTGACAGGTTAATTCTAGTAAATCTATAACTTCAAATGGTAATTGTATGCTAAGACTTGGAGAACACCAGTCAACGTCATATATATACATCATAGTCACAAAAATCTTTGTTGTGTTTTAAAGGGAGAGGTTTTTCTCGGGTATAACAATACGGCAAGCTTGAAACAAACAGGAAAATGCGGTCAATTTTTCAAAAATAAAAAAAAACTAAAAATGAAGCAAAAGTAAAATAAGTGAAAAATTAATAATACAAACATAAAAAATAAGTATATTTTCAACAAATAAAAATTAGAAAACGAAAGAAAACAATTTGGCATTAAAAAGGTGAAAAAAATGAATAAAATGAAAAAACACGTTTTTTTCATTTTTAGCATTCTTTCATTTTAAACATTTTTTTGAAAAAACAGTGTTTTTTTTTTAGTTTTAAATGGCTATTTTATTTATCACTTTTCTTTTTGCTTAAAAAAAGACGTATTTTTTGTGACTATGAGTGTGTGGGAGGTGGGGAGAGAGAGAGCTCTAAGGCAACTGATTGTACAAACAGTACTTGATTAACATTTTTGACCGCTTTTAAAAGTATGTTTCATTGCCAATGTTTTAACTAATATCATTTACTACTTACAAAATCATGACCTTCATGCCTTATTGACAAGATTACTAAGTCAAAGCCCTATCACCCAAGTTTTTGCATCAAACAAAAGTGGCTCTTTGACATGTTTTTTCTTTTCATTATACTTGTCTATTCATTTGGTAGGGATAGCCGCCAAAAGGAGAGGTCAAAGTGAAATAGGATGTTTGTTTTCACATCCTGAAGAATTAAATCAAATCCAAAGAATGACAAGAACAAATGAGAAAAGTGAAAAGCCCCTTACCAGTTACCCTATTCCCTTCTATGGTACATCTTTGAATGAAAAATTTTTATGCATAGAAAATTCATGTCAAAATTTGTGGATTTTAAGTGAGAGAAGTGAAAGACATTTCTAATTTGATTAGTGTGGGTGCTATATATCAACATCTTAAATGGTGGGGCACAGTACTTAAGTTGAAAGGTACATGTTGCTATTGGTAATGCAAATCAAGCTAACACTCGGGAGGCAGGAGAAATAGGGGGACTTTCGGCTCTTTTGTGGGTGGTGGATCCTAATTCTCACTCACCCGAACGTAGGACCAATCAAAACTGACTAGAAAATGTTTGACTTATAAATTCGTTTATTTATGTTATGAATAAGTGTTGCATGGACATCCACCCATTGCATAGTTACCTTGGCGGTAAACACACCACCAAAGTCACGTGGGCTTGAACCTAAAATTCAGGCTGGCTTCCCTAATTTGTTGCATTCTTCTTCATGCTTGCTTCCCTTTTGGGTTTAGTAACATTATTTGTTTGAACTATTTGTCTTCCTCAATAAGCTCGGTTTTAGAATTTTTATTGGCAACTTTCACTTCTTTATGTCTATTTTTCTTCATAATTTCGAATAAGTTTTTGATATTTTGTCACGGACCTCAATTTTACTGATAACTATGTTATGTCATGTTGAAACATAGCATCATCCCTGATTTCTAGTTTTTGTGCATTTGTAAGTTGGAAAACGACTTTTTATGTTTATAAGAAACAATGAGTATCATTTCAATTAATATTATAGAAAAAACGATGGTAAGATGGGTAGGACATTCACTTTTTCATATTAATATCTTGAAAAAGGTTGAAAGTCCATAGTCACAAATAACATTTTGGAGTTTTAAACAGCGAGGTTTTTCTCGGGTATAATACAGTGAGCTTGAAAAAAAATGAAAAAAATACGGTAAATTTTTAAAACTTTTAAAAAACTAAAAATGAGGGAAAAATAAAATAAGTGAGAAACTAATAACATAAACATCAAAAGACAAGTAGATTTGCAACAAATAAAAAATAGAAAATGAAAAAAAACTATTTGGCATTAAAAAAACTGAAAGAAATGAAAAAGTGAAAAAAAACGCATTTTTGTTTTTAACGTTTTCTTCAAAAAAATGTGTTTTTTTATTTGAAACGGCCATTTAATTTATCGCATTTTTTTCACATTTTTTCTGAAAAAAACGAGTTTTCTGTGACTATTGAAACCATGTCTCACTCACATTTGTTACTCTTTTATTTATGTCTTTTACATGCCCAAAAATCATTACTATTTTTGGAAGGCAAAAAATATCAAAAAAGGGTCTAAAAATACAAAGTTCATAGTGAAACTTATTAACTTTGGCTGTAGAAGAAACAAGACCACAAAATATTGTGCAAATTATCATAGACAATGAAAGCAACTACAAGAAGGAAAAAATGTTCTTGAAGAAAACTAAATATTTTTACTACTGCACTTGTTGCTCATTTCGTCGAGCTAATGCTTGAAGACATTGATCATCTACATGACATGGCAAACATTATAAGCAAAGCTAGGTGGATTGTAAAGTTTATATACAATGGACAACAAGCTTTGTGTATATGTATCATGAGTTCCCGCCTAGTGCCTCGGCTACCACACCTCGCTCTCGGCCGGGCTCAAAAGTGGAGCCTAAATCGCTGCATCTTCCTGATGCCTCGGCGACGCACCTCGAGCTTAGCTACAATCGATTACGCTTGGTGCGCAACCCTAGCTCAGCCTATAGTGTTGGCAAGCTTGGCCGTGAACAACACACTATGAAAACTCCAAACCTGATCTAACCGAAAGCAAGAACACCAAAACCTTGTTCCCTTCTAGAAAACCAAAGTCCGAAATGCTGAAAAACTGCTCTACTCAATACCGAAAGCTGCAAACTACTCTTCTAGAAAAGTTATCACGGGCCGTTGGTCATAAATTGGTAGGACTTTCCCCGGTGTTGACCAAAATTCACTATTCCCCACTCAGTCTTGGTAGACTATAGCAACCAACGGCCCGTGATAGTTCTTGGGAAGAGGTGCAAAGTGGCTATACATCGTGAGTCTGTCTACCACCACAAATACGGCCTCTTTCCCTTCAGATCTGGGCATAGCATCAATAAAATTCATTGACACATCACTCCAAGGCTTTTCTGGTATAGTCAATGGATTCATATGCCCAGGAAGCTTGGTCGCCTCATATTTCTCTCTTTGACATGTAGGGCATGCTTTCACATAATCTTTGATGTCGGTTTTAAGACCCTCCCACCAAAATTGGGCCTTCACGCACCCTAGGGTCTTAGCTACACCCTCATGTCTGGCGGCAATGCATTATGGTAGGCATTATGGTAGGCAGTCAGTCAATATTTTTATGTATTTTTTCAATATAGTTTTGCATTAAGTTTGTAATATTTTGTTAGTTGTTAATAATTCAAATTTGTCATATGGTGTTAATATTTGTTACATTACATGTTAATATTTGGGTATGTTTAGTCATTTGAGTTTTTGCATGCATACAGTGTAATTGAACTCAATGTTTATTGAACTGTTTTCCTAGTTTTTGGTTATTTTTTCGTCAATGATAGTTCTAGATTTAACTGTTTAGGACAAGTTGTGCTATGCACCAATTACTATGTTGTGTATTGTTTTTTATTGATATGCTTAGTATTGTAACCAATAGTATTATAGTCATTTTTTTTAATTTTGTTATTATTTTTATAAATATTATATGATTCACAAATTTGTTCCTCAAGTTTACCCTTCAATTAATGTCTTGCCTTGCCTTATCACCTTTTACAACATTGCTTCAAACCAAATTTTTTATCAATAGCAGATTTTGGTTTTCACCTCAAGCACACCTGTGGATTCATCATCACATGAAGAGAGTATCATCGCATCCATTTCTCAAGGACAAGGCTAAAATCATTTTTTTTTTCACTTTGCCCTCCATATTTACAATTTATGGTTTCATCAATTTTAAAAATTTCAACCTTCCAAAAGTATATCATTAGCATTGTTCATGTTCCAACATAGTTTAACCTCTACCTTGACTCACACAACATGATTTTTGCACCGGGCAAAACCATTATTTGGCCAAACATGCATTATTTTAACGTTTTCTTAAGTTACGAACGGCATCAACCTAACCAGAACTGAGCCCGTTATGGATCACGTAAAGCCTACACCAACCATAAACCCAGCCTGTAATCAATAAGCTCAGTTTGACATAAAAATGCACAGAACACGTCTCGAAAGCTTGGTCACACAAAGCCCCCAAAGCTTCAATTCTCGAATTAGACAAGTATGCCACATACACTCTGTTCAGAACCACTCAGATCAATTAGCCCCTCAAACCGTAGCTGAATATTTAAGCCTGTCAAAACACGTCATTCGTCTAACCGCCCATGCAACCATCCAAGTGAATTAGGGGCTAACCTAGCCTGGTCTTCGGCTTCAAGTGCCAAATTGGCACCAGACAGGAACCCGCGGTTCTTTTCAATGATTTACTGCCTCTGCTGCTTTGCCTCGTACATTCACCAAAATTATACAACACAAAGTGTGAAAACTTATCTTCAACTACTACAGATTACCAAAGAAAAGATGGGCACAAGTTAAAATTATTGATTCCAATAAAAGAGCCGTTGAAACAGTTAACACATTGTTACTGTCAATAGTGTTTCCGTCCCATGAACCAACCTCAAAAAGAAAAAAATAGAGCAGAATCAAGAAACACTTATCAGATATTTTACGAATCTGACCCACTTTTTGAACAGGAGCAGGTTCAAGAGACAGTAACAATATATTACTGTTGCTGTTGCCAAACAGCCCCAATGACGACAGGATAAACAGAATTATAACACAACGTGAGGCACCCTGTAGTCCCGTGAAGACTCCATCAAAACTAAGACTAATAGGAAAAGCAAAGGAAAACGTAGCTAAAAGCAGAAAGTATGAATATAGTTGAAAACGTAACTAAAAGCAGAAAGTATGAATATAGTTACACGAGCAGACGGCGCATGCTCAGCCAAACTCAGGAGGGCAAGAACGGACGAAGCATTTGTCTCGTTCCCACGAAGCATTTGTTAAGCAAGAACGGACGAGGAACGGGTAAAAAAAAACATACGATAAGTACAACAATAAGCAGACGGGACGAAAAATCTTAATCAGGTTCCAAAGGAACCTCAAGGAGAAAGAGAATACAATACCAGAAAACAAAAAGGGATGGGGGGGAAGGTCCCCCGGTGTTTTCTAGGAATTCTTATTTCCAATCAAAAGACAAAGGGAAAAAACAAGAGAAAATGATGGCACAACCGACCACCCTTAAATTCATACAAAATCCATAAATTAAATGAAGTTACCGTTCTCATATGAAAGGCTACAGAGAAAACGAATAAAAGCCGTTGAACCATAAGATTAGGAAGTAGAGGTTCAGATGCTACAAAAGAATACAGGCAAAAATTTTCCTCCAACCAGGCTTCACCATAATCATATCCATGTCTCAAAACCAGAGTTCCATTTTGCAGATGACAAATATGCATAAGCCTTTGGCTCCACAGAACATTAACAAAAAAAAAATCATTTCACTAATCAGGTTTCAAAAATGACTCCGTAAAACATTGATAAATGCAAGGTTAATGCAAGAAGAATCCCTTCATCGAACATTCACCAACTCAACATCAAATACCAGCCAAGCATTCCCTGGTATTTTTCCAGTTCCAGTGCTTCCATACCTGCATACACAGACATCATATGCATCTCGCCAAAGCAAATCAAAACCAAAGAGATTTTTAGCAGGAATGCACATACCCCATGGATGGAGGGATGGTTAGCCTCCTCTTATCTCCAACTCGCATTCCTATCCAGACAAACCACAAATCAGAATAGAAAAAAAAGAAAGAAAGCAGGTACATTATACGTAGACTTCATTTACTGGGAGGTGCAACTTGATACCATTTATTCCGACATCCCATCCTTTGATAACTTCACCTATACCTGTAAACCAAAGAAAAAAAGATAAAAACAGCTAAATTTCAAGCATAAAATGAAAATTAACTTGGACACAGCTGTTATTCCAAAGAATAAAGAATTAGCAACTATATACCTAGACAGAACTTAAAAGGTTTCCGGCCCACACTGGAATCAATGATTGACCCATTCTTCTTCAGCTTGCCAATGTAGTGTACAGAAACCTAGCATTTAATTACTTACAATACTTTAATATCCAATCAACAGATGGCAGCCAAAAAAATTTGCTTAACTACTGAAAAGTATGCCCCCCCCAAAAAAAAAGGAATTCAAGTGCCCACGACTAATAAGTACAAACCTTCATTCCGGGGGAGGCTCGCCTTCCATCTGGTTTACCCATAGATATCTCTTCAATAATCAAGCCATTTGGGAAGGTTCTCGCTTCTTTTCTAAGTGGCCCATCTGCATGGTCTTCCAACAACGGAACCTCTTCCAACTCTCCTTTGTTACCTGAGCTTGCCACCTTGGACTGGTCGGTATCTATGTTTTGACCAGTTTCAGCACTATTCTTTTTCTTCTTTTTTTTCTTAGGCTCTTCAACTTCCAAAATACTGCAGTCCACTGCACTCTTGGAACTGCACCAGAACTAACGGTTAGTTATAAACCCATGCCAGGTCAGTGCCTAACCTGTCTGGCTGTCTATCACAAAATAGAAGCTTAAACAATCATCACTATTATCATCTGACCTCTCAATTTGAGTACTTACACGGCAATGTTACCATGTTCACCATCCCCAGCACCATGCTCTAGTCCACTTTGATCTTGAGAATTAGAAGCATTGTTAGATGCATTATCAACTGGCATGTCAGGTCCAGATCCAGGATCCTCCTTCATCATCCCTTTCTCTTTTTTCTTCTTTGATTTCCTACTATGTTCAAGACCTTTTTCAGATGAATCTCTTCTCCTGCTTGTGTTCACAAAGCATGGAGACAAAACCCAAATAAGTGAAAACACATGATTAATAATTTATAATAAATATATAAAAAGAAAACAATTTCAGTATATAGATACACACTTATTCTGATTTTTATCTAGAGCAAGAGAATCACTCTACCGTTTTGAACAAGTAGAATGGCACTTTTCATCATTTGCTGGTCTTTCTCCAACATTTTCCTCCTGTAGCTGCCTATCTAGATTTTCATTAGCTTCAACAACTTTGGAAAGATTTTTTCTCCTTCCGGTACTTATGAACAAACCATCTTCATCTTCACTAGAGTCTTCTACAGTTAAGAATTTTCTCTCTGCAGTTGGACAAGGTCGACGGTTCTGGAGTTTGGATCCATCATTAACCTTTTCGGGTTCTTCATCATCTATTATCTCTTCAATTTTAACTGTAAAATAGGAAAACACATGTTATGAGATCAACTATTGTCGTAAGTACAAAATGCAAATTCAGTCTATCTGTCTGTGTATGATATTGTGAAACTAACCCATTGCTTCAAAATTAATCTCTCCAAAGTAAAAAAAATGATCGCCGAATCTTGAGTAAAAAACACTATACTTTGTCAGAACTGCAATCCTTATCAAACAAACTGAATATTTTACTTCAGTACCCCAGCTATCTGATGATCAAGGGATGTATGACGCAGTAGTCAGGTGATGTGTATGTATGCCAATTTTATATGCATCTATAATCATAGAGTACCTTTGTGTAAGTCTAACCTCCATAGTTTTTGTGTACACCAGCAACATTGTGCAAGGTGTGGATATCACACTGTAGTAGGCCCTCCGAGATAATTTCCATCTACCAACATTCATCCATTGATAACCTCATACAGTAATATCCAATAGTCACAGAAATCGCATTATTTTCAAAAAAAGTGTGAAAATGAAATGCCAAAGAAAGGGGGGAAAACAAGAATTTTTTTAGCATCGCATCAAATGTAATTTTTAAAAATTCTAAGTGGTCGCTTAGGAAAAAACGAATAAAACATAAAATTTGAGAACTTAAAAGCATTTTGTCAACAAAGGGGGAAAATGAGACAGCATTTTTAGGGTTTAAGATTTTCAGATTTGGGGGAACGTTAAACACAAGCGATTTCCAATTTCCGGCGAGGTTTCCCACCTGAAACTCACTAACAAGTTTTACCTGAATGTGTGAAAGATTTATTCAGGTCTGTAGCATAAAAACTTAAAACAAACGGGTGATTATGTTACACAGAAGGTACGAAGTTATGTTACATTTGCACCCAGAAAGGACAAAAGAAGAAAAAGTGCCATCCACAGTTCATTTGGTCCATCGTCTAACATTGCAACTGGGAAGAAAAATGAAAATTGTTTCACCAAGCAAAAAGTAAATCCAAAAATTTCATGTGAAAATGTCATTATGGAACAGGGATAGGCAACAAGAATAATTCTCCAGCTTGAAGACAGATGAAAATACCTCCACTAACATGTTTAGGTGATGTGTCAAATTCTAAAGACTCATCATCATCAACAATAAAATCATCGCATTCATCTTCTGAGTCATAATAGCTTGATTCTTCATCTGTTTCACTCTCAATGTCAATGTTTTCCCCATAAGAATCGCTATCAGAGGGTTAAAGACAAAAAATATAGAACTGAAACATAAAAAAAGGTAATGAGAAAATTGCTGTTTGAAGCATATAATGTGGATACGAATCGTTCTCGTCACGAGTATGGCTGGAAACAATGTGATAACCGGAAAGGTGTATGCTCCTTGGACCCAATACAGAAAACACAACAACCTCCTCCTCTTCAAACTCAAGATTCAAGGAGCATGACTCCAACCTATCCGGAAGCAAGGAGCACAAAAGAACGGGGGCGTTCTTGCCAACGTTGCATTGGAGGATACTCTTCTTTGGCGATGAACCGTCACCCAAAGTAGCCTGCAGAAAAACAAAACAAGAAAAATCTATAAGCAGTCAAAGAAGAAGCAACTGAACGTGAGCATAAAAGCATCCATCGCGAACTAGCATGCCAAGAAGAAAGCAATGGAAAACTGGAAAACACGTTAATAGGAGAAATCACTTGCAGTAAAGGAAACTTCTCTTATGAACTACGACAGAGTTCTCTGGATACAAAGTTTCCTCTCGTAAGATAAGATGCACCCAAAAAAAAGCAAAAATAACAAAACAAATGAAAAGGTCCAACAGTTACAAGCAAAAGGGCTTTTCGTTGTGTAGCACTACTATTTTTATGTTGTCTATAGATTGATAACCACATAAAGAACAAACAATGAAGCCAATGAAAAAAGGGGGAATCCCGCGAGCAAAATAAGGAAGACTGCTCAGAAGCAAAATCGCAGAGAAGGATCATGGTAAATGAATAAGGCGAAAGGAACCCTTTGATATTTGATGATCAACCTGAGAAGATGGACTTTGCTGACCTGAGATATATGGAGCCTGCCGTTCTGGTTTGCAGATTGAAGGGTGAAGGGCTGGCCGGATCTTATCTGCACCCCTTTGGACATGGAGACCAACAAAAGTCAAAAACCCATTTGATCACGTTCATGAATCAATAGAATTCAGAAAGAAGAACCAAAAGCTGAATCCGAGAATAGAACGCAGAGTCCTTGTATCGTACCCCAGAAAGCCATTCTCTTGTTCACGAAGAAAACACCATCCTTCGTTACCCCAAAAAGCAGTAGGGGTGTGCAGTCGACTAACCGTCCCCCTCAACTTGGTGGCCGCAGAAGCGAGGGAGAGGCCGTGAAGGTTGACAGGGTAGGAAAGCTGGGAGCCTGGGACCTTGGGCGTTCCCTACCCTGTGCCCGCCTTAAAACCTAGGAAGAGAGGCCGCTGAGTGTGGATCCGAGAACCAATACGGACGAACCCATAAATCGCTTCGTCTGCCCTGGGCCAGCCTGCAACGAGGGTGTTGGGCTTGTTGCCGCCTTCTTCCGGATGGTTAGTTAATTAAAGACGCGATGGGGGGCGAGCATGTGACCATTGGCCATTGCTAGGGCGGCGAACTATTTACCGAAAAAGCTCCTTTGTCGGGAATGAAAAAACCCTCCACTTTTCGATAAGAGTCGTTTGAATGCATGGTATTTAAACGCCTGCATTTAAAGTAGCGACCAGGTATCAGAAAGGTGGTAACAAAGTTCCATCTTCAATAAACGAGGCTTGTTTGCATTGTCGGTATAATTGTTGTAGGTATTAAACTACCATGTTTGTTGCATATGGTATTTAAATATCATCTCATCATCCCCACCAAGGGATAAACGAAGTCCTTCTTCATCAATTTGCGGATGCTGGTGAGAGAACCGCCTTCATCTCACAAAAAATTGATTTCAAAAAATACTGGGGGCTCAAGCGAGGAAAGCAGCAAATAAAAACAACCTCAAAATACAAAAGAAGAAGAAGAAAGAAGAACCAATGATTCAACAAAATTTTGGGAAAAGCTTGATTTTCCATTGACCAATGGCTTATTTTTCAACCCATGCAGCGTCGTCCGTACCAAGCCCAGAGCTTGGCTTCTCTCATTAATATAATGAGAGAAGTATGCCACACATATTCGGTTCACAATCACTCGGATCTATCGAATTCACTGAACTTGAACTGTTAAAGCTCAACTTGGCTTGAAAAATGATGTGTAGCGATTTTTTAAATATCCAACTCGTTTTTTAATTAAAAAATCAGTATATTGACGTTAATAAATTATGTAAGTTTTTACAAAAGTTCCTTTAAATTTGTCAAGACTTATTCGAGTCGAGCTCAATTTATGGCAATTCAAACAAGTTTGTCAAGCCTTGATCGAGTCGAGCTCGAGCTCAACATGTAACTGCCCAATCGAACTCGAGCTGCTTTTGTCGAAATATTATCAAGCTCGAGCTGAACACAACTCGAGGTTTCATTAGTCGAGCCGACTGAACTTGGATTCAACTCGGCTCATGTTCACCCACAGTCATAATGCATCTAAACGTCCATGCAACCATCCAAGTGAATTAGGGGGGAAACTTTCCCATGGAACGTTTTAAGGGAAAAGAATCCTTGGGCCACCATGAGAAGTTGTGGTTGCAGCTTATGACTCTACCACGCGCAACCCATCGGAGTATGTTCTAAACTAGCCTAAGGAGCTTCGACTTCAAGCGCCAAATTGGCACCACACAGAACCTATTGTCCTTTTCAAATATCTACTGCCTAGATCCTTTGCCTCGTACTTTCACCACAATTATACACATCACAAAGCGCGCTGTTTTCCACTTATCTTCAACCGCTACAGGTTACGAAAAGAAAAGACAGGCCATAAGAATATGGATCTCAATAATGGATCCGTTTGGTAATGTCCCATATTATTCCTATCTCATAAATCTACCCGACAAAGGTTTAATGAGATGATA
This sequence comes from Nymphaea colorata, assembly GCF_008831285.2. Lineage (NCBI taxonomy): Eukaryota > Viridiplantae > Streptophyta > Magnoliopsida > Nymphaeales > Nymphaeaceae > Nymphaea > Nymphaea colorata. The sequence goes on along the minus strand of NC_045148.1, from coordinate 12,618,729 downwards.
ACATAGTATTATTGTAGCCAAACACCCTCAATGGGAAGGCGGATAGGCTTGAATTATAACACGACGTCAAGCAAAGTGTAGCCACGTAAAGTCTCCAAATGCAAGACTGATAAGGAAAAGCCATGAAAAACGGAGATAAAGGCAGCAACTATAAAAGTAATTAAGCAATGAGCAGACAGGGAATGCTCAACGAAACTCAGGAGGGCAATATGACTCGTTCGCAATAAGCATTTGTAAAGCAAGGACGGACGAGGAACGGGTAAAAACAAAAGATCATAGGATAAGCACTGCAATAGGCAGACAAGACCAAAAATCTTAATCAGATTCCAAAGGAACCTCAAGGACAAAGAGAGTACAATTCCTGAAAACAGAGAAAAAAAGGATGTGAGGGGGAAGGTCCCACGTGGGTTTGTAGGATTTTTTTTTATTTCCAATCAAAGACATCGGCAAAAATCAAGAGAAAATGAAGGCACAACGACCACCCTTAAATTCATCCAAAATCCATAAATTAATTGTAGTCAACGTTCTTATATGAAAGGATGTGAACTGCCAACGGAGAAGAAACGAATAAACGCCGTTGAACCATAAGATTAGGAAGTAGCAGGTTCAGATGCTACAAAAGAATACAGGCAAAAATTTTCCTCCAACCAGGCTTCACCATAATCATATCCATGTCTCAAAACCAGAGTTCCATTTTGCAGATGACAAATATGCATAAGCCTTTGGCTCCACAGAACATTACCAAAAAAGAAACCTCATTTCACTAATCAGGTTTCAACAATGACTCTGTCAAACATTGATAAATGCAAGGTTAATGCAAGAAGAGTCGCTTCATTGAACATTCACCAACTCAACATCAAATACCAGCCAAGCATTCCCTGGTATTTTTCCAATTCCAGTGCTTCCATACCTGCATACACAGATCATATGCATCGCGCCAAAGCAAATCAAGACCAAAGAGATTTTTAGCAGGAATGCACATACCCCATGGATGGAGGGATGGTTAGCCTCCTCTTATCTCCAACTCGCGTTCCTAACCAGACAACCACAAATCAGAATAGAAAAAGAAGAAAGAAAGCAGGTACATCATACGTAGACTTCATTTACTGGGAGGTGCAACTTGATACCATTTATTCCGACATCCCATCCTTTGAAAACTTCACCTATACCTGTAAACCAAAAAAAAAAACCAAACAGCTAAATTTCAAGCATAAAAGGAAAATTAAGTTGGACACAGCTGTTGTTCCAAAGAATAAAGAACTAGCAACTATATACCTAGACAGAACTTAAAAGGTTTCCGGCCCACACTGGAATAAAAAATTGACCCATTTTTCTTCAGCTTGCCAATGTAGTGTACAGAAATCTGGCATTTAATTACTTACAATACTTAATATCCAATCAACAGGTGGAGTGCCAGAACAATTTGCTTAACTACTGAAAAGTATGCCGAAAAAAAAAAAGAATTCAAGTGCCCACTATTAATAAGTACTCACCTTCATTCCGGGGAGGCTCGCTTTCCATTCGGTTTACCCATAGATATCGCTTCCATAATCATGCCATTTGGGAAGGTTCTTGCTCCTTTCATAGGTGGCCCCTCTGCATGATCTTCCAAGAATGCAACCTCTTCCAACTCTCTTTTATTACCTGAGCTTGCCACCTTGGACTGGTCGGTATCTATGTTTTGATCAGTTTCAGCAGTATTCTTTTTCTTCGTTTTATTCTTCTGTTTCTTAACCTCTTCAACTTCCAAAACACTGCGGTTTGCTGCACTCTTGGGACTGCTCCAGAATAAAGGACTAACAGTTAGTTAAACCCATAGCAGGTCAGTGTCTAACCTGTCTGTCACAAAATAATAGCTCAAATAATCATCTCTATTATCATCTGACTTTTCAATTTGAGCACTTACACTGCAGTGTTACCATTTTCAACATCCTCAGCACCATGCTCCAGTCCACTTTGATCTTGAGAATTACAAGCATCGTTAGATGCATTATAAATTGGCATGACAGGCCCAGATCCAGGACCCTGTTTCATCATCCCTTTCTCTTTTTTCTTCTTTGATTTCCTACTATTTTCAAGACCTTTTTCAGATGAATCTTTTTGCCTGCTTGGGTTCACAGAGCACCGAGACAAAACCCAAATAAGTGAACACACATGATTGATAATTTATAACAAGTTATATAAAAGAAAGAAAACAAATTCAGTGTATTAGATACACTCTTATTCTGATTTTTGTCTAGCGCAAAAGCATCGCTCTTCCGTTTTGAACCTGCAGAATGGCACTTTTCATCATCTGCTGGTTTTTCTCCAACATTTTCCTCTCTTAGCTGCCTATCTAGGTTTTCATTAGTTTCAACAACTTTGGAATGTATTTTTCTCCTTCCAGTACTTATGGGCAAACCATCTTCATCTTCACTAGAGTCTTCTAAAGTTAAGAATTTTCTCTCTGCAGCTGGACAAGGTTGACGCTTCGGGAGTTTGGATCCATCATTAACCTTTCCAGGTTGTTCATCATCTATTGAATCTTCACTTTTAACTGTAAATTGTAAAAGAGGAAAATATACGTTATGAGCATCAACTATTGTCGTAAGTACAAAATGCAAATTCAGTCTGTTTGTCTGTGTATGATATTGTGAAACTAACCGATTGCTTCAAAATTAATCTCTCCAAAGTAAAAAAAAAAAAATGATGGCCAAATCTTGAGTACAAATCACTATACTTTGTCAGAACTGCAATTCTTATCAAACAAACTGGATATTTTACTTCATTACCTCAGCCATCTGATGATTAAGGGGTGCCATCAATTGCTTAGTTCTTAAGGCGTTGACTAGTCCATGCCTAGGCGTTGAGTCCACACCTATCGCCTAAGTCCATCACTTAGGCAACATGTGTTGGACTGCCGCCAATGTGTGCCTAGGCTGGACTAGACGCTAGCACACCTCGTTCATGAGAAGGTGATAAGCCACCTTCCCGTCAAATTAAGTTCTATAATTTTATTATACACTGTTATATCATATATACTCATATTATAATAAGTACTTAACATAATTTATGTTCTTTAAGTACAGTTTGTTGTACGTTAGGGCCTCTCCATTCCATTTATAGAGAATAGGAGAGTCCTAAATGTGATTGAGTCTCTAGGATTTTGACAAGTGTCAAAATTCTAAAGTCAGAATTTTGGAAAGTGCCAACACTCTAAAAAATTAGATAATCGATGTGTCATCCATCTAAAGGGTCAGATAACTAACATGTGTCAACACAATTTATTTGGATCAAAATTCTGGATTCATATACAAATTCATATCACAATATGGATTTAGGAGAGATCTAGATTAAGAACTGAAGAAGAATTTGTATCTAGGACTCCGACCAAAAGTCTAGATCGAGATCTAGATTGAGAAATTTAGATCTGGAGATCTGAAATTGATGTTTGGATATAAATCGAAGTATATTAGGGTCCATTTGATGGGCCTGAAATTTCTTGTAGCACAGGAAACATCTTTCAAATTTTTAAAAATTTTCCTCCTTAACAAACACAGAATTTTTTTTTGGAACGTTGAAGCTAGAGACGAAAATATACTTTCCAACCAAAGAGGTTTTAAATTTTTTCTGAATTTTTTTTTTACCATTAGGAGGAAGAAGGGACAGAGAGGAAGAAGGGAAGGAGGGAGGAGGAAGAAGGAAGGCGAAGGAAAAAAGGAAGGAGGGAGGAGGAAGAAGGGAGGCGGAGGAAAAAGGGAAGGAGGGAGAAGGAAGAATGGAGGCAGAGGAAAAAGAGAAGAAGGGAGGAGAAAGAAGAAGGGAAGGAGGGAGGAGGAAGAAGGGAGGCGGAGGAAGAAGGGAAGGAGGGAGGAGGAAGAAGGGAGGTGCTTAGGAGTAGGGATGACTCGTAGATTTTTACAAAATCCGTTCGTCCTTCGATTAAGCTGAAATTTGGTTTGGGGCTTGCTAGTTGGGGATCGGACGCCCAGAAGATCAGCTTCAAATGAGCTTCACACAAGAATCACGCTCAACCAGATGCTGTCTAGCAGTGAAAAATGTTTGTCGCAGGTGTTCAGGCGGCAAACATGAGTCATCCCACTCGCAGATTTTGTAAAAATCACAGACAACTCCGATTTGCCTAAAACTTTGACAGTAGGTCGACAACAAGCTGAGGAGTCGACACTCCAAATTTCACGTCCAACTGAGCCACACAAGAAAATCACGTTGAGATACAAAATCATTGTCGCGTGCGGGTAGTTCCTGAAACAGACGGCGGAGTTCAACTTCTGCACCGCCGCAAGGGCCTGAATTTCTTCCGAAGCTGATTTCGACGCCGTCAGAGGTCAAATTGCTCTCAAATCAGAATCTTCCTCTGCTCTCGGTGATCCTTCTACAAATGATCAATCATCCCAATTATCCACAGATCTCCCTGATTTGGCCACTGATCAGACAATACCCCAAATCAGTATTGAAGAACAGAGCACTATCGTAAAATCCCGATCAATCCTCCTTCGATCCGCCTCTTCCTTAGATGATCCTCGATATTCAATATCAGGAATGATGATCAGACTGTCGATCAAGCCCAGGAGTCCTCCCTCCTTCCCTTCTTCCTCCCTCGCTCCCTTCTTCCCCTAAACCTGAAAATATATTTCCTTTTTCATTAATCACACACACATCAAAATGGAAATCGAAAAGATTTTTCTCATTCTATTTTTCTAGGAAATATATTTCTAGAAATATATTTATAATTTCATATTTCTAGGCCATCAAACGGCCCCTTACTGATTTGAGTTATGGTATTGTGAATTGAATCAAGGATATGAGAACTAAGCACCCAAACTAGGCTTAGTGTGGGTATTGTGGGCTCAGACTCAGTGTTTAGGAGGTGGACTTGGGTTTGATCTAGGTTTGAACTCAACTGGACGCAGGTCTAGCTCGGATAAAGTCAAACTTGGTTTAGTTCTTGCAACTCAAGCTCACATAGGTTCAAACCTATTTAAGCTCAATTCTAGATTCAGAACTTGATGAGTTTTACTAGCTCAGGTCTGGCAAATGAATACACTAAGCTAGGTTCATGTAACTTCAAACTTATGCTTATACAAAAATAATGCATGCAAGTATAAACCCCTAGCATAGACTGGGTTTAGTTTAAAGGGTGGATCAAGTTTGACTAAAAAAATTCTTCAATTTGCCTTTAGAAAATCATACTTCGATATTGCCAAATTGTAATTAAACAATAAATGGAAATATGAAGGGAAAAATGAAAAACAGGGAATTTGGGATCATCAGCAAGAAGTGAACACACTGATACTCTCTTCAAGTAGTTTGTGCAATCAGATTAGAAATTGGCATTGATACTCTCTTCAAGTAGCATTGTGACCTCTCAAAAATTGATTCAAAAGTCACTAGTGACAATGTTTGACATAGACATTCTAAGAGTGACTAGAAAACTGTAGTTGTGCTCAATCTAATATAGAATTATTCAAATTGATAACAAGATTGAAAATATGTTTCCAGCTCAGTTCAAGCTGACTCACTCTAATCAGGTAGAAATTATCATTATATATATAAGAAAAAGAGGGAAATCAGATACCACTTCTTAGAAATGGTTGTTCGGACATTGGAATTCAAGCTCGGAAATGAGAACTAGAACTAGAAATACTCTGTTGACACTAGAGAGAAATTATTGTAGGCCTAATCATGTCTACATGTGCTTTAATGACTCATTTTTCGTCCATTTTTTTACCAAATGTAAGTTGGTAAACATGTTATGAGGTTCCTGTCAACTTGTAGATATGAAAATAACCCTAGTTGGCCTTAGAACAATTCTCAGGATTTCCATGACTGTTCTATAAAATTAGAGAAAAATGAGACAAAGTGGTGGTGATAAGGGGAAAATGATCATTTTCCATGTGATAACAACTTGGCTGATTGGGGTCCTAATGTTAGATATCTAGGGTGTCTGATTTGCTTTGGTGGTTTATGGCCCTACATTTGATATCTGCTTGAAAAAAGCAGTTCAAATCTTCTTCGTAGAGGGGGTGGAGGGGGGGGGGGGTGGTTGTGGTTTGTAAAATTATCATTTTTGCTTGTATAAACTTGGAGTGTCTACACACCTAGTCCATAACTTCAATCCAGATCTGTATTATTTTTCTGATTTGTAATCTGTACCTATTCATATTCAAATATCATGCATCAAATCTCCACTCCAAAACATAATATTATATCCAATACGTTTTGTAAAACTTTCTTATCCAGGTCTTGCTTTGGATCTCAGGATCATATCCCTATCCATGATCTAGATTCAATGAACATGGACGCATGCATAATACTTGGTTATGTGTCAAAATGTATCTCTCAATTTCAGAAGCCATGGCAGATGTCAATAGAAACATTTGTTCATGAAGTGTGCAGGTTTTGCTTCGGACATAATCAATTCTATGTTGAATTGAATTTAGAACAGACAAAAAACTGCTTTTTCGTCTAAAAATTGCTTGACGTAACCTAAAGTTTTCTGAATATAACCTATGGTTTTGAGAGGGCACCTTTCCAAATGAAAGTTTACTCCTGTATCGGTTTTGGGAGAGAAATTTTCTCTCCGGGAGACTTGTAAAAAGGGGGCATCCTCCCTCTCTCTTGATGACTTCAAGAGCTGCTTTAAAGGCACAGTAAATCTTTTGAAAATTTTAGACGAGTGCCTATAAGCTTGGCTCATGAATAAATTAATTAGTTTAAGCTACTGACAAACCATGCTCACGTAGCTCAACCCTGAGAATCCAAGCTCGTGCTCTGTAGGAGAGCGCAGTTCTTTTCATTTATTAGTTTTTCTAATGGCATGCATTATTTATTTTATTTTATTTTTTACTTTGAAAACTTAGTTTAATTTATTTTCATGCTTACTTTTGCTGTAATTGTATTCCAGTTATTTCCCTGCTCTCGTAGGTAGTTTACTTTTCTATCTGTAAGCTAGACTTGGAGGTCAAGTATGCCTCCAGATTCAGATCCTCTAATATTACCTTGAATCTGCTCACTAGCAACTTGAAGTATCGCCCAAATGTTTATGCCATAAGGAACCATCAGTTTTTGTAGCAAGCATTGCTTAATTTGAGATAATCCATGATGAGGTGAGAAAATAATATTACAATTTAAATCTTGAATGAGATTCACAAACAAAAGATTGGCTAACAATTTTGGAACAACAAAGACATCGAAATGTTTGCACATTCAAGAAACTGCCCACTGCCGACACCCTCAACTTTCACTAGTGAACCATCTGCAATGACAACTTGATTACTGAAACAACTTTTGTCTATCAATAGAATTATCTGGATTGGATGCAGACACAACCATGGTTGATTTTGTCATTGAACATGTGAAGGTTTTGAATGAGGTCTAGCGGGGTCTATAACAGCAGAAATATCAGGCAACTGAGGAAATGCAATTTGGGTTGACTGCTGCTTGTTTGACTGGGTGTAATTCATCTTCTAAGGTTTGCCATGAAGGGTCTAGCATCACTCATGGGTATCTTTATCCTTCTATAGCAATTGCAAGTGAATCAGTAGTGGAGCCACATATGGGCTGATGTTGGCAGTTGTCACACCATCCAACACATTTTCTTTATTTCACAATGATGGTTTGGTTATTTGCATGCATACATTTTGCCGTAAGGGGCTGTTTAGCATAAGTAACAATGTATTAGCCCTCCATGAATTTACCTCAAACATTAAGGTTGATTTATGGAACACTTGTTCAAATGATTTATGAATCTACCTCAAGATCCAGATTCATAGAACTCACACAATGATCCTCATGCCAACCTGCCCCTAAACGTGTGAACTTGTTTAAATTAGTGTCTGTCAACGACACTAAAGTGAATTCTTTCCAACTTTTTTGGTCTAACACCCATATGGGGACGGATGCCCATAATGGGACACACACCCTTCCTTTTCAAGTAGAGTATTGCAAAAGGTCATTTTATCATCCCAAAAAGGAGCTTCATCAGTTGCATATGTGGAACACGTTATGTGCATGGATGAGCCATGTCTTGGGAGTGATGACCATCATGGTCAATAAGATGACATCGGGTCTCCCCATGCATGATCATGGAGAATATGGCGTTGATGAATATTTGTATTTCAAGAGATCACAAAATCCGACTTCCCAATATTTCAAAATCATGTCGAAGGAAGGATAAAAGGTCAAAAACCCTTTTCATGTTTGAACGACATTGATCCATATGACTCATCTACATCCCACAGCGTTTTCAATTTGTCAAGATAATCAGAATGGATATTTCTCCAAGTTGTGAGTATAGTACAACTGATGAATGCGGACAATACTATTTTGATCTCGAGTTTTGTGCCAAATCTCTTGGGTGATACTCAAGAACAGGGACCGTTCATCAAACTAAGGTTCCGTTGAGTTTTGCAGCCATGACATACGGAGATGATTGACATTTCTAATATCACAAAATTTTGAATGATTATGTCTTGGTCTAGGAATTTCGCCACTAATATAGCCAAGTTTAAATCTACCACTGAGATAAAATGTAACCGATTTCTATGAATATGGAAAATCCTTGCCATTCGAAAGAATAGAGAATACTTATGTCTGCTACCTATTCTTAAAGCAAAATCCGCCCCACTTACTTCCGATGTTTTATTTGCCGATTAACTATCATCACCAGCCATGGGTACAATAGGCTTAATCTCCTATTTTAATCATTTGAAGGATAAAACAAGAATTAAAAGAACAAAATAATCTTATGTGGTTCTGTCTTCATGACCTAAGTCCACTGCAATGCTTCTTAGTCCCTTTTATTCATCATACCAAAACAATGACAGACCCTTTTCCTAATGCATCAATTGCCAAAAATGAAAAATGCAAACCATACAAGGGAAGTATCTTTCCAATGCAACAGTTTCTAGATTTACTAAGGATCCTAAGAAATGTGTGATATGCAAGATGCACAGGATAGATCAGGAGAGTATCGCAGAAGGTTTTATCTAAGTTGTCAATAGGATTCCATATAAGAATCCCAATCAACTGAAATATCAGAAACCAACTTTTTAAATTTAATTAATAGTTTTGTGGAGAAGGGGCGCAGCTTAACAATCTCATAAGCTATTCAATTTTGTAGCTTCGTTGCCTACTTGAAGTTATGCTAAATTTTGCTTGGGCACTTGTATAATTTAAATAAATACAATGCAACTTTAGGAATGAAATGCAACAATTAATAATTAATAATAATGAGATGCAAAGTAAAGAAAACATCTTTGGGGATACGTTGGAGGTCAGGACCTTCGAGTGTGTTTCAAGACTTATCTCCATAGCAATAAATCAGCCACTCATCAATTGATGTAGATAAGAACTATTTTAAAGGGACATTAATTAGTTCCAGAATCCCTTGTAACACCTTCTCTATTTAGAAAGTTAGCTGATTCGAATGCAATAAAGGCTCATATATGAGTAAAGACAACCCGCAGTTACAGAACGTGGACCCCAAATATTTCTGAGGCCTTACAGGCGTTAAACCCCATGTCTTAAGATGATTTGTGCTAGGAAGTGATGTTTATGAAATGCGAACAACGTTGACTCATTTGACAGCCATGATTAGACCCACCATGCCAACCTCTCTTTCAGGCTGATTGGTTTATGCGGACTACTATAGAAAATCAGACTTTTTCATGCACAAGGAGCACGATGTCCGAATGTCACGTCACATGGTTTCTGCGTGCGGCTGCGGTGCTGCTATGCTGATAACCCTTATATCAGGTTTTTAAAGTATTGTACAAATCATTTTATGGATGACAGAAAATATTTAAAATATCATTTTCGAAAGAACATATACGTGAAACTCGAGTCAGCCACCGCATTGAACCAGTGACAGTTGATTCAGGGCGACTTCCATAGCAGCAGGCTACTTCTTTCAACAAAGAGCAAAAGAAAACGAACCACCCCATACCCTGATCAAAAGCTGGGTGCCAGCGTTCAATACCAACAAAGGACTAAACTGAATCTCTGGGAAATTTTGCTCCACAGCACCCGAATTGTGAGGCTTTAAAGAACTTCGATGAGGAATGGTCAGACGAAAAGCCCAAATGGTGAGAAAGATGAACTGCAGAATACTTCAAACGACGACAATGAGACTAATGGTCAACAGGCCAGCAGCATCCACTAGAAATACAAACCCATTAACATTGAAGACCAACATATAGGAAATATCAAATTGCAACCCGCTAGAAATCAGTTTATCGCCTCAGTTTACAGCATTCGCCAACCATGCTTGCATGGACATTTCATGTGCACCATCTATTCCCATACGTAAGGGAAATGAAAACGCAAGTAAATGTTTTCATCAAATCCCAGCTTATCAAACCAGATGGTCAATGTTCAACAAACTCCAACAACGCAGAAGTATTTAATCTTCCATGTCGCAGATGGTGACTACAGAAAAATATCTATTTCTGAAACGGGAGTCGCTACCAAGTTACCCGATGGATACTAAATCTGGCAGACTAGACAGGTCCGTCACCATTACCCCCCACAAGCTTGAAAATATGCGCATGGCAGTGCCCTGAAAATAAAGAAATAACACTCCACATTACCCTGTCTAGTGGTACAGAAAGATGAAAATGCAGCCAACAAACTCCGATTCCGATACAAGAAAGCCTGGTTCTGCTCTAATATACATATCACCCCTAAAAAAAACTCAGCGATGACGATATCAGAACCATGTCCAACTGACGCTAACCATTTTCTTCCAAGAAACGAGAAAAGAAAAACACAGAAAAGGGCATCCAAATGATATCGGCCCCTGTACATACTGTTCCCACTTTACTGCCTGCAATTTTAAATTCAGAGCACCAAAATACAGCTCTCACAAAGGCGACCAGCCTCCTAAAAGTTTTTTATCCACTTTTAAAATGAGGACATTTCAGAGGACGCAAGATGAGTTTTAAAAATTAAAGAAAACAACATTAAATAAGACTCGCTGAAGGCTTATTCTTTCATTTTGGCATGTGCATCTGGAGCAGCCCTGTGCAGCCTTTGCAACAGCTGGACAAGAAGCAAAATAGCTTGCATCCACGAACTCTCGTTCAAATGCAACTGCATTTCTTATCCCTGCACAGATTCTGAGCTTACATGTCCATGGAAACCAGAAACAGGCATGGACCGCTGTGCGAAATCTGACAGCAACTTGCGCTGATGCTCATTTGTGTGTGGAATGCTGGCCCTAAGCAATTCGACTGGCATTTCCCTGCTTATTGCTTTTGCTGCCTCAGCCCCAACAGCCGGTGTGTTGGCAGCATGGACGATCAATGAATGGATGATGCTGTCATACTTACTCAGGCAATAACTAGTGAGTAACTTAAAGAAGGCATTGAATGATGCCTGCCAAAGAGCACGATTAGACATGTTGTATGTGGCAGCCATGTGAGGGTCAGTAAAGAGATCCGTTGCTCTATCAAGAACAGATTTCAAGATGATGGAAGCACCATCACCGGCAGAACTTCCAAGTGGGCGCAGAGGTGGTTGCTCTGATGAACAGGCAACTGCAGCAAGGCAAGCACTCAATGAACTGAGATCCATGCTGCACACACATGCAGAGGCGGTCCTAGCCAGAGCAGTAGTCGTTTCTGCGGCACTTTGATCTGATGGTAGGCCACCAAATAGAAACCTCAGGTGACGGAATATAGCCATGGAAACAATCCGTGTCAGCTCTCCATCAGGGACAAGGAGATGGAGATACCTGGCAAGAAGCTTACGACCCTTTGGAAGAGACACCAAGCGCAAGAATACAAGGTCATCCTTTGGTGCCAAGTTGACAGGATGGCTGCCTTTGCTATGGCCAAGTGGATCAACCAGTTGCAAAGAGGCAGCTAGCCCCTCCAAAAGAACCTGCCTCCTCCGTCGAAGATGGGCACCACCATCTTGTGGCTGAGTAAATTGCAACACACGGTCAATATCATCAACATCCAGTAAAAGACAAAGTCCATCTTCAATCATGATCCTAGCTGCAAGCATAGGCTCTTGCTCAAGAGGTTTCTCAATAGGCTTTTGATCAAAGGTGATATCATTTGATGATGAAGGTGGATCAACTTCAAGCAAAGGACGAGGCCTTCGGATAGAAGAAAATGGAACACGCCCAAGTGCATCAACCTGCAAGTAGGCATGTGGTTCTGAATTTGCACGTGCACGTGGAGGCATATCCCTCAAATGTGAAGGGCAAAAATGGTGTTTCACCCTTGATCCAGCAGACTTTTGGGCTAGGCATGCTTGATGGTAGTAATCATCTATATATGGATCAGTGCAATGAGTAGCAGCATGCTGCATTCTAAGAATGTTCTCAACCTCTTCAGCTGACATGTACTTTGAACGAAATTGAGGCCAACCATTATCACTTCGTTGGCCACTTGTATCAAAGCTTGATGGACCAAATCGCGTATTGGCTGCTTGTTGGCGCCCCCAGTGGTACGGTTTTTGTCTTTGCTCTCTAAGATCTGGCATCCCCAACATAGGTTCACACTTGTTCATCATGTGAGATGGAGGAGACGAATGCACATTAAATAACTGCTGCTGAACCACAGGATAATGAGACATGGGTGCCTGCATAGAATGCAGTCTTTGCTGCTGCTGCTGCAGTAACTGTGAAGACATCAACCCATTGGACGGTAACTGCTGATGCACGATACCAGGCAAAGGTGGCACATGATTTTCATAGAATACACTTCTCTGGTTCACCCAATTATTTTGATGGGTTCCATTTTTATTTGGAAGTCCATGAGGAAAGAACTGATGAGGCATGGCATTACCAGAGTGCATTCCGTAGGGAGGATGGGAAATGATCGGTCCAGCAAAAGACAGAGGATTTCCAGGAGAAAATTGCGACTGATTAGGTGAAGCATGGAGCTGACCACCAGGTGGAGGATACGAGTTGAAGGATGACTTGGGCACAAGAATGGGGTCAGAATGAGGATGATGTTGTAGTTGTTCAGGGTAAGATGAAGTTCTATACAGTTGTTCTTTTGATTCAGTGAGTTGCACCGAGGATGGATGCGGCTGAGATGACCATCTCTTTCCCAAATGGGTACTACTAGAATCCATCATATTCTGGTCTGCCCAATTTGAAATATCTGGTTCCCGTGACCAATCAGCTGCAGATGAACCTGTAAGAGGAACCATGAAAGAATGTGTTACATAGTACAAAAATCAGGTGCACAAAAAGTTAAAAACAGAATGATGAGCACAAAAATGATCTGCACCGGAATCTTTTAAGATTTAACTGCATAGTATAAAAAGGTCACCATTCAGGAATGAAGGAATGTCCCACGAGATCAGACATTCTGTTCACCAATTATGCTTGTTACACATTGTTAAGTTTGTACATAAGGATCGGGTCACCGAGACCCGACCCATTTGATCCACATGCCCAACACATCATGGGCGATGGCATACTTGTAAATCTTATTGTTATTTTGAGTATTTTATGATGTACCCTAAATCGTGATTAGTATATAATGATAACAAGAGGCAAACGTCATTTGTTGCTGCTCTCTTTCATCTCTCTCTTGCTTGGACATGCAGCCCACTTTTCTCTTCCTCCTCTTGCATCTAACTTCATTCAGTGGTTTGGTATTAGATATCAAAATCTTACATGGTATCAAAGCAGGTTTTGCCACTGAGAATGTTCGGTAAGAATCTCTAATTTCTGACCTAATCTTTGTTTCCTTTCATGCTCTAATCCTCAAATTTCTATTTTCTGCCCTAATCCCCAAATTTCTGCCCTAACCCTACTGTCTGCCCTAATCTGCCCTACCGTCAGCCACCTAACCCTAATCTCAAAATTTCTATTTTCCCCCTATTTTCAGATTATTGCATTTATGGATCCCCACCGCAATTCAAGCATCTTGTCGTCCAATTTCCTCTCCCAATTCATCTCACAAAAGCTAAATCATACCAATTATTTGACATGAAAACGTCAAATAGTCCCGTTCATCAAGAGTCACCGTCTCTATGGACATCTCAATGGCACCACACTTGCGCTACCTGAATGAATTATGCGAGAGGTGAAGAATGTTGCAGGGCAAGTTCAAGAGACCATTGCAGAAATCAATCCTGAATATGAGATGTGGATGGCTCATGATCAATCTCTCGTTGCTTGTATCACCTCCACACTATCAGAGGAAGTTTTGGCGGGTGTTGATGATGATCTTTCAGCACTTGAGTTGTGGAATGTACTTGCTACCACGTATTCTCAAGTATCAGAAGCGAGATTTCTACAACTCAAGAGGCGATTTCAGGATATCAAGCGAGGCACACGTTCAGTCTTGGAATATATACATGAGATCAAAAATGTCAGCGATCAGCTTGCCATCATAAGGCATCCCAGTCAGTGACAAGGACAAGGTACAATAGGCTTTGAGTGGATTCGGACCAGAATTTGATGTTTTCTGCACTGCTTTAGAGGTATTGTCTGTTCTTCCCTCTTTTGAAGACTTGAAAGCAAAATTGATTCAGCATGAAGCGAGTCGTGTACAGTGACATGAATTAGTTCATTCTGGCGGTCACAATGTATTGGTCACTAGGGCCCATGCTTTACAAGGAAATCGTCCAAGAGTTTGGAACTCACAAGCAGGGATGGGGAGAGGTTTCCTTCCTACACTTGACACAAATGCACAAACAAATGTACCACGAAGGATACCTACTTGTTTTTATTGCAATAAGAGAGGTCATGTGAAGTCAAAATGTTGGCATAACCCACAAAACAAGGGAAAACAGGTCAGGCGTGACAATAAGGCAGCAGGGTCATCTAGTTCGAACACGAGTACGGTATCGAACATTTCCCCTGATGTGCAGCAGATTCTAATGACAACGTTGTCTAAAGTCAATTTCAAGCAAAATAAAGGACAATGATATGTGGATTCTGGTGCTGCAGCTCATGTAACTGGTGACGCAGGTAAACTTTCTAGTGCTCTCCTTTATTTAGCTAAAGGCTCAGTTGTCACAGGAGATAGTTCCCATCACAAAATATCACATATTGGAAATGCACACTTATCCATGGTTCATTCCTCAATACCCTTAAAGAATGTTCTTGTTGTTCCAAATGTCAAGAAAAATATCATTTTTGTGTGAAAGCTTATTGATGATGCTCATTCCTCTGTTGAGTTTACTCCTTCTTCTGTTTATGTTAAAGATGCTCGAACCAAGAAAACATTCGCTGAGAGTGTTTGCAAAGGAGACATGTACGTCATTGAAGAAGCTCCCAAAGTGTCTAAGTCTTGTGTTTCAGATTCATCCTTTCCCAGTCATAGTGAAGTCAATATCACAAAGTATGATATGCCATCTCTTTGGCACGGTCCTTTAGCACATTGTAGTCGGTCTTTCGTTCAAAGTCTTGTTGCAGGCGGACTATTACAAAAGTCCAATCTAAGTCCTGTCAGTGAGTCTAGCGTGTGCTCAAGTTGTCATATTTGTAAGAGTCATGCTCTTCCTTTTCAATCAATAAATAAGCGAGCTTCGAAGTTATTTGACACCATTTATTCTGATGTTTGGGGGCCTGCTCCTATTTCTTCATCTTCTGGGAGTAAATATTACGTTGTTTTCATTGATTCTTATTCTCGTTACACTTGGATCCACTTCATGAAAAGCAAATCAGAAGTTTGCCGCTTGTTCACCCAATTTCACACCTTGGTCCAAAACAAATACTTTAGTAATATCGTGCATTTCCAATGTGATGGTGGTGGTCAGTTCATTTCAAATGAATTTACTGAGTACTTACTAAATCATGGGATCACTAGACAAATTTTCTGTCCACACACACCACAACAGAATGGTATTGCTGAAAGAAAACATAGGCACATAGTTGAAAGTGCTCTCAGTATGATGCATAACACTAATGTGCCCATGACTTTATGGACTGAAGCCTTCCATACTGTTGTTCATGTTATTAATCGACTGCCACTATCCATGCTTGAAGGAAAATCTCCATTCTTTATTTTACATCAAGAACCAAATTATGATGAGCTAAGTGTCTTTGGATGCATCTGTTATGTTCATGTTGATGTTTCTTTGAGAAATAAATTTCAAAATCGAGCTGTCATGTGTAGATTTGTGGGTTATATTGAAAATTATAAAAGCTATCGCTGCTATAATCCAAAAACTGGACGCGTGCATATTTCACGACTGTTTTTTATGAGCTCAGGTTGAAGGATTTAAAGGAGCCACATGCAACAGTTAATATTAGAAATGATGTATATGACTCATGGCTGAATGTTGAAATATTAGACCAAAGAGCTGATACCCACCACGCACAAAGTGACAGAACAATTGATGAGCTCGAGACAGCCACAAACACTCAGATGGACAGCGTACCTTCATCTACTCAAACCAACAACATGAGCATGACTTCACCTAATCGGTTTTCAGGAGTGGTGTATAATCGATGATCAGTTTCAGCTGATCCAGAAACTGCCACTACTTGTCCACGTAGATCAGAACGTGTGCGGCACCCTATTGATAGATGGTTAAGTTATGACAATTTTTCTTTGGATTTTCAGCGCTTCATGACAGAATTGAACAAAAAGGTGGAGCCAAAATGCTATGAGCAAGCGTGCAAAAGCAAACATTGAATCGAGGCTATGAATGAAGAAATGGCTGCCTTAAATGAATGTCAAACATGGGAGATTGTTCTTCGTCCAGATGGTAAGAATGTAGTGGGCTCAAAATGGGTTTACAAACTCAAGTATAAACCTGATGGAAGCATTGATAGATATAAGGCTCGACTCGTGGCTAGAGGCTTCACTCAGCAGTACGGGGAAGATTATGATGAGACTTCTAGTCCAGTCATCAAGATGGGAACGATCCGGGTTATCATCTCTCTTGTCGTCTCATATGGTTGGAATTTATATCAGTGGGATGTTAAAAATGTTTTTCTTGATGGCTTTCTAAAGGAAGAAATTTATATGGAACAACCTCTAGAATATGTTTCCAATGATCCAACAAAATGGGTGTGAAAATTACAAAAATCACTGTATGGGCTTAAGCAAGCATCTCGTTCATTGTTCGATAGATTTTCCCTCCATGTACAACAGCTGGTTTCCTCAGAAGTTCACTTGATCATTCCTTATTCATCTATCATTCAGGTAAATTTACCACTTGGCTACTTATATATGTAGATGACATAGTTCTTATTGAAAACTCTTCATGTCATATATCCCATGTTCTCTTCATGTCATATATCCCAAATCCTAGTTTCTATCGAAGTATAGTTGGCATGTTGCAATATCTCACTTTTACACGCCCAGACATAGTATATGTTGTGAATCAAGTCTCTCAGTTTATGCATACACGCCCAGACATAGTTTCTTCCTTGATTCCAATCTTATTTATTGGAGTAGCAGGAAACTGCGTGCAGTTGCCAGATCTAGCACTGAGGCAGAATATAGGGTAATGGCTGCATGCATAGCTGAAGCTTCATGGTTACGTGATCTGCTTGGGGAACTTTCTCTTCCCATTGCTCAGTCATCTCTATTTTGTGACAACCAAAGTGCGATCAAGATTGCCTTCAATCATGTTCTACATAATCGCACTAAGCATATAGAGATTGATCAACACTTTATTCATCAAAAGGTTGCGAAAGACGAGATTGTTCCCACTTATATATCCACGTCTGAACAAGTGGCTGATCTTTTTACCAAGGGACACACAGGGCACCTTTTCTGGGAATTGAAGAACAAGTTGCACATGATCAAACCTCATGCACAACTTGAGGGGGGCTGTTAAGTTTGTACATATGGATCGGGTCACCCAGACCCGACCCATTTGATCCACACGCCCAACACATCATGGGTGGTGGCATACTTGTAAATCTTATTGTTATTTTGTGTATTTAATGATGTATCCTAAATCGTGATTAATATATAATGATAACAAGAGGCAGACGTCATTTGTTGCTGCTCACTTTCATCTCTCTCTTGCTTGGACGTGCAGCTCACTTCTTTCTTCCTCCTCTTGCATCTAACTTCATTTGGTGGTTTGGTATTAGATATCAAAATCTTACACACATCTTTTCAAAAAACGTAAAATTATATTGCTTTAATCAGATAGACATACCCCATAACTAAATTCAACATCAACGACAAAGTAGCAAACTTTTAAAAGTGTTATTCCAGATTTATCTATATATTGATTACCACATAAAAGATCTCATGTAGCAACTGACTGATCATCTAATAGGTTGAAATAGGTCAGGATATTGCAGAAAACAGATATATCATTGCACCACAATTATGCTACCACACAACATATATGGAAAGTAATTGGAACTGTTAGAATTTAAGGACTAGACATTATGTAAGTATACATATGTATATTTCATATATACTGTCATACATCAAGTTTCATGTATGATTTGTATATATAAATATATATGGATGCATAAGTGTTTATGTATTTTATTTTATTTGTTTCTTTTTCCTTTTTATGTACCCTTTTGTTTCTTTTTCTATTTCTATCTTTTTTATTTTGTAAAGGGGAACTAGCTGTTGGACCAGCTTCCAATGGCTAGATTTTTAACCGTTGGAGCTGGCCCAACAGCCAACTCCTCCTTCTTCTCTCCCTTTCATTGTACTATAAATAAGGAACTCTTGTCACTTGCTTTGTTAAGGCTTTTAGGCCTCTTCTTGTGTATCTTCTTGAGATTAATTCAAGTTTTCTTCTCCTCAAGTTTGAGGTTTGTTTTGCATTACTTGTTGGAGTTGCTGGAATCTTCAAGAGTGTATCTCTTGAAGCATTTGGATTGTCAAGCTTTGGGCCAGACTTACACACGAACAACTGCATTTGAAATTGAAAATCATATTACAAAGAGTGATCTTAGTAAGATTAGAAGATAAAAATATTGACTGTACATGGTGGAATATGTCAATGATCACCAGGTCAGAGTGTGGCCCTCAACATACCAAGAAATGATGTCTAGCAGAAAACCTAAGTTGCACCAAAGCAGTGAACTAATGAGTTACATCAGTAGCATCCGCTTCCACCCAAAGGTGCACATGGTCTAAGCCAAGCCCAACACTTTCAATGTTCAAGCCCCACTCAACTCATTCAAGAGGTTGCCTCAAGCTTGAACACCAGTACTCGAGATCAGGGTAGCCTAACTCAACACTGATATGGTCAAACTGGTACAGCAGATAACATAATAAAAAGTTCGGTGCCTACCCGCTACCATGTGAATGCCTGCGGGTAATCGTAACTGGAATATGTGTGGGCTCATCACCTCCCTCACCCCCCCCCCCCAAAAAAAAAAAAGTAACATGAAAATTATTCAACAAAATGCACAAATTAGAATCCATAACCTATTAACAGCACACGTCACACAATCTCACCATAAACAATGTAGCACTAGTGTCCACTCAACATGACATAGGTGGAGGCCTGGACCTGCCCCAGACATAGTATCATTGCCCTGATCTGGACTTAGTGAACAACGTAATATTAAAGATGAAAGAGGATCGAGCAGGGATATTAAAACTTGGGCAATCTCTCAACCCTCCACCTCTACCAGCAATTTCAGGGCCTGGCACAACTGGCAGTTCGAGCATACTGGCAGCAACTCACAGCAAGGGCGGAGCTATGATTTTTTTTCTTGGGGACGCCGGTCATGACAAACAATATAGCTACATAAATTTTTCGAAAATTTCTACATGGGCCAATTGCATTTTTTCAAAACTTGTACAAAGGCCAAATTAGAACTTTTAAACACTTAAGCAGTAGAATTTTATTTTCAAAATCCTGGGGGAAAGGGGGCATGGCCCCTATTGACCCCCCGTTACTTCAGCCCCTATTGACAGGAGGTAGAGGTAAAGGTAAGTTGTTCTAGTGGGGACACCTAGAAGGAGCCAATATGAAACTATCAATGTAGGTGGAATGGATAATTAAACATTGAAAATGATGACATAGTCATTGAAGTGAGCAACATAGTGAGCTGGATTTCAAGAGGGTAATGAAAGATGTGATTTGAGGAGCGGACCCTTCCACGGTGGGTACAAGCCAGTATGCTATGAGGGTCAGTGCACCACTAATCTCTAGTGCTTGATAGTTGATGGTGAGATGCAGGCCTTTGGCAAGATGGTATGGGATGAGAAAATCTTAGTTTGAACAAATATCAAAGAGACCATGGTGGTTCGGAATTATCTGTGCTAAAGAAGGGGAAGTTGAAGAACGTTTTAATGTTGTTGATCATGTAGACTTCCTTTCTTATAGTCTTGACAGAAAGGTGGATATTGGAAAACCTCAATGCCTTCATCCCTATGTCACATGGGTACAGGTGCGGGTGCATGTGCGGATACAAGTGCAGACAAAATTCATTAATATTTTACAAACCAAAAATACATTCATTAAGATTACAATCCAATACAATGCATATAATTATATTGTAATGTATTGAATATTAAATTCTTAATATGTTGTATATTGAACACATATTACAAATAAAGTAATATATAACAGCATGTATGCAGCTGCAGTCACAAAAGTGGAAAAGAGAAGGCGGCAGTTGTAGTGTGATGCAGAATGGAAGGACTTAAATCGTTGGCCAATGAAAAGTGGGAAAAGAAGCAATGAAAAAACGACAGGACAATGTAAAAATGAAGATGCACGGAATGATGTAAAGGAGAGGAGCAGTTGGCTAAAAAAAAGTCAAAGCCAAAAAACTAGACGGAAGAGGAGTAGGTCAGTGAGAAATGGACGAAAGAGGTGACCGTGTCCAAAAATTGTCAGACACTACCTCAGGTACGCTCACTGTACCCGACACCGCATGCGCCGTGTCCAATGCGTGTCCATATCCGCACCCATGTCCAGCTTAGTCAACACCGACACTTCAGGTGCACAGCTGCCGTGTATCTGAGCTGCATCCCAAGGTAAGGAATTTAGGAAGCCAAAGTACGTCGTGAAGAAGACGGAAGTAACCAGGATGGGAGCGAGATTGGTATATTATACTGCTTGAGCACCCAAGCCAAAGTCCAAGCGGTTTAAGGCCATGGTTCATAGTGGTTTAACATTCTTGTAAGGTGGAGGGCAAATGAAAATCCTCCAAAAGTGTTCATGAAGTGCAAGAGTAAAGAGGTGAGTAGCCATTGTAGAACACACTAATAAGGATATTGTGAAAAAGCAGCACCTAGCCCTTGATGCAAGATGGAGCCTCCATCACGCACACACACACACACATAGAGAAAGACAGTAAAATTTTTAATTATGTGATTTAACAATGTAAGAAATATAAGAAACCAAGGAGTTAGAATACATCAGAAACTTGATAGGTTAATTCTAGTAAATCTATAACTTCAAATGGTAATTGTATGCTAAGACTTGCAGAACACCAGTCAACGTCATATATATACATCATAGTCACAAAAATCTTTCTTGTGTTTTAAAGGGAGAGGTTTTTCTCGGGTATAACAATATGGCAAGCTTGAAACAAACAGGAAAATACGGTCAATTTTTCAAAAATTAAAAAAAAAAAACTAAAAATGAAGCAAAAGTAAAATAAGTGAAAAATTAATAATACAAGCATAAAAAATAAGTAGATTTTCAACAAATAAAAATTAGAAAACGAAAGAAAACAATTTGGCATTAAAAAAGTGAAAAAAATGAATAAAATGAAAAAACACCTTTTTTGCATTTTTAGCATTCTTTCATTTTAAAGTTTTTTTGAAAAAACAGTGTTTTTTTTAAGTTTTAAATGGCTATTTTATTTATCACTTTTCTTTTTGCTTAAAAAAAGACGTATTTTTTGTGACTATGAGTGTGTGGGAGGTGGGGAGAGAGAGAGCTCTAAGGCAACTGATTGTACAAACAGTACTTGATTAACATTTTTGACCGCTTTTAAAAGTATGTTTCATTGCCAATGTTTTAACTAATATCATTTACTACTTACAAAATCATGACCTTCATGCCTTATTGACAAGATTACTAAGTCAAAGCCCTATCACCCAAGTTTTTGCATCAAACAAAAGTGGCTCTTTGACATGTTTTTTCTTTTCATTATACTTGTCTATTCATTTGGTAGGGATAGCCGCCAAAAGGAGAGGTCAAAGTGAAATAGGATGTTTGTTTTCACATCCTGAAGAATTAAATCAAATCCAAAGAATGACAAGAACAAATGAGAAAAGTGAAAAGCCCCTTACCAGTTACCCTATTCCCTTCTATGGTACATCTTTGAATGAAAAAATTTTATGCATAGAAAATTCATGTCAAAATTTGTGGATTTTAAGTGAGAGAAGTGAAAGACATTTCTAATTTGATTAGTGTGGGTGCTATATATCAACATCTTAAATGGTGGGGCATAGTACTTAAGTTGAAAGGTGCATTGTTGCCATTGGTAATGCAAATCAAGCTAACACTCGGGAGGCAGAAGAAATAGGGGGACTTTCGGCTCTTTTGTGGGTGGTGGATCCTAATTCTCACTCACCCGAACGGAGGACCAATCAAAACTGACTAGAAAATGTTTGACTTATAAATTCTTTTATTTATGTTATGAATAAGTGTTGCATGGACATCCACCCATTGCATAGTTACCTTGGCGGTAAACACACCACCAAAGTCACGTGGGCTTGAACCTAAAATTCAGGCTGGCTTCCCTAATTTGTTGCATTCTTCTTCATGCTTGCTTCCCTTTTGGGTTTAGTAACATTATTTGTTTGAACTATTTGTCTTCTTCAATAAGCTCGGTTTTAGAATTTTATTGGCAACTTTCACTTTTTTATGTCTATTTTTCTTCATAATTTTGAATAAGTTTTTGATATTTTGTCACGGACCTCAATTTTACTGATAACTATGTTATGTCATGTTGAAACATAGCATCACCCCTGATTTCTAGTTTTTGTGCATTTGTAAGTTGGAAAACGACTTTTTATGTTTATAAGAAACAATGAGTATCGTTTCAATTAATATTATAGAAAAAACGATGGTAAGATCAGTAGGACATTCACTTTTTCATATTAATATCTCGAAAAAGGTTGAAAGTCCATAGTCACAAATAACGTCTTGGAGTTTTAAACAGCGAGGTTTTTCTCGGGTATAATACAGTGAGCTTGAAAAAAAATGGAAAAAATACGGTAAATTTTTAAAACTTTTAAAAAACTAAAAATGGGGGAAAAATAAAATAAGTGAGAAACTAATAACATAAACATCAAAAGACAAGTAGATTTGCAACAAATAAAAAATAGAAAATGAAAAAAAAACTATTTGGCATTAAAAAAACTGAAAAAATGAAAAAGTGAAAAAAATACGCATTTTTATTTTTAACGTTTTCTTCAAAAAAATGTGTTTTTTTATTTTAAACGGCCATTTAATTTATCGCATTTTTTTCACATTTTTTCTGAAAAAAACGAGTTTTCTGTGACTATTGAAACCATGTCTCACTCACATTTGTTACTCTTTTATTTATGTCTTTTACATGCCCAAAAATCATTACTATTTTTGGAAGGCAAAAAATATCAAAAAAGGGTCTAAAAATACAAAGTTCATAGTGAAACTTATTAACTTTGGCTGTAGAAGAAACAAGACCACAAAATATTGTGCAAATTATCATAGACAATGAAAGCAACTACAAGAAGGAAAAAATGTTCTTGAAGAAAACTAAATATTTTTACTACTGCACTTGTTGCTCATTTCGTCGAGCTAATGCTTGAAGACATTGATCATCTACATGACATGGCAAACATTATAAGCAAAGCTAGGTGGATTGTAAAG
The DNA here is from genome assembly GCF_008831285.2 of Nymphaea colorata. Taxonomy (NCBI): domain Eukaryota; kingdom Viridiplantae; phylum Streptophyta; class Magnoliopsida; order Nymphaeales; family Nymphaeaceae; genus Nymphaea; species Nymphaea colorata. The sequence continues at coordinate 12,594,996 of NC_045148.1, read as the reverse complement.
TTTATATACAATGGACAACAAGCTTTGTGTATATGTATCATGAGTTCCCGCCTAGTGCCTCGGCTACCACACCTCGCTCTCAGCCGGGCTCAAAAGTGGAGCCTAAATCGCCGCATCCTCCTAATGTCTCGGCGACGCACCTCGAGCTTAGCTACAATCGATTATGCTTGGTGCGCAACCCTAGCTCAGCCTATAGTGTTGGCAAGCTTGGCCGTGAACAACACACTATGAAAACTCCAAACCTGATCTAACCGAAAGCAAGAACACCAAAACCCTGTTCTCTTCTAGAAAACCAAAGTCCGAAACGCTGAAAAACTGCTCTACTCAATACCGAAAGCTGCAAACTACTCTTCTAGAAAAGTTATCACGGGCCGTTGGTCATAAATTGGTAGGACTTTCCCCGGTGTTGACCAAAATGCACTATTCCCCACGTAGTCTTGGTAGACTGTAGCAACCAACGGCCCGTGATAGTTCTTGGGAAGAGGTGCAAAGTGGCTATACATCGTGAGTCTGTCTACCACCACAAGTACGGCCTCTTTCCCTTCAGATCTGGGCATAGCATCAATAAAATTCATTGACACATCACTCCAAGGCTTTTCTGGTATAGTCAATGGATTCATCTGCCCAGGAAGCTTGGTCGCCTCATATTTCTCTCTTTGACATGTAGGGCATGCTTTCACATAATCTTTGATGTCGGTTTTAAGACCCTCCCACCAAAATTGGGCCTTCACGCGCCCTAGGGTCTTAGCTACACCCTCATGTCTAGCGGCACTAGAATCATGGAAGTGCTTGAGTAAAACTTGCCTTACGGTCGATCCCCTTGGCACTACCATCTTTCCTTTCCTGCAAAGGATATCACCCCTTAACTTGTAATGGGGTATCGAGTCTGGATTCTGCCTAAGGGACTGCTTCAACAACCTTAGGTTAAAATCCTCACTCTGCTCGTGGATCAAGCGATCTCATAAGTCTGTCTCAAGAACTGATAACGTCATTAGGTGCTCAGGCATGCGTGAAAGTGAGTTCCATGTTCCCTACTTGTACTCTATGGTGAAATCATAGCCAAGGAATTTGGCCAGCCACCTTTGTTGTGTAGGTGTAGAGATAGCTGCTTTACCATTTAATGCGGACTGCTATGAACAGTTTTAACAATGAACCTGCGCCCAATGAGGTAGGGCCTCCATTTTTGCACGGCCAACACAATGACCAACAATTCCTTCTCATAAGTAGACAACGGTTTAGCCTGCTGGTCAGGGCTTTAGACATAAAAGCAATAGGGTGGCCTTCCTGGCTCAAGACTGCACCAACCCACCCCTATATCACTAGCATTTGTTTCTACCACAAAGTCCTTCGTGAAATCTGGCAAAACCAATACGGGGGCACTCATCAAGGCTGCCTTTAATTTGACAAAAGCCTCCCTAGCCTTACCCGTCCATGAAAATCCCCCTTTTTCAACATGTGCATCAACGGGTACGCAATCAAACCATACACCTGTATGAAGCAGTGATAATATCTTGTCAAACCAAGAAAGCCCCTCAAGCCTCGCCGTAACATGCAGTTTCTCTGGGTCTGCACTAACTCCTTCATGAGACACTATGTGTCCTAAATACCCGATGGAAGCTTGCCCAAAACTACATTTGGACATCTTAGCAAAGAGGGTATTTTCCCTTAACGCCTGTAAAACTGTGCGGAGATGACTGACGTGCTGCTCAATACTTCGGCTATATACCAAGATATCATCAAAGAACACTAAGACGAAGTCTCGTAGATATTGGCGATAGACATCGTTCATGCACCGCTTAAATGTAGCCGGAGCATTGGTGAGGCCGAAAGGCATGCAAGGAACTCATAATGATTAGCATGAGTTCGAAATGCCATTTTAGGTATATCCCCTTCTTCCATCCGGATCTAATGGTATCCTGCTCTGAGATCCAACTTAGAGAAGATAGAAGCACCCGTCAATTCATCCAAGAGCTCAACAATAACGGGGATAGGGTGTCGGTCCTTGACTGTGGCATCGTTCAGAGCTCTATAACCTACGCAAAATCTCCATGTGTTATCTTTTTTCTTAACAAGTAGAACTGACGATGAAAAATGACTAGAGCTAGGTCTAATGATACCAGTTTCTTTCATCTCCTTCACCAACCTCTCAATTTTTGCTTTCTGTGCATACCCATAGCAGTAAGGTCGCACATTCACAAGTTCAGCTCCATTCGTTAAGACAATGCGGTGGTCATATGATCGCCTAGGTGGTAAACCCCTTAGGTTCAGCAAAGATGTCACCAAATTGGTAGGACTTTCCCCGGTGTCGACCAAAATCCACTCTTGACTGCCGATCCTACGTAGAGCCTCTCGGCGCTACAAGGCTGCAGGCGGCAGTCCTCATCTGCATCTTCTACCAACGGGCTCCCTGCATCATTGGCGACATTTCCTTGTAGCTGCAATACCCGAGGGCTGATATTCACCTCGGGTTATCCCTGCTAAACATAGCCAAGCTACGATTGGCCGGTGACATTTCTAAACCCCCTAGACTCGTGGGTGGTAGTTTTGCATCTTTGTTTTCCAAACCCAACTTCGGCCCTTGCTCATTGCGTGACACCTCCAAGGCTTCAAGAGCCATGGACATGGTCGCTAGGGCAGCAGCCTACCTAGTGGGTTTTGGGTGTGGTTTGTTCGATTAGGCATGGTTTGTTCGATTAGGCATGGTTTGTTGAGTGAGTTGTAAGTGTATTGATTGTATTGCATGCGCTTGTACTAGCCTCACAACCCTTTTAGTCTCTTGTAGTAGGTTCAGCCTTGGGTTTTGGGTAAACACACATTTATATTCATTGACCTAGGGGATTTTTGGGCCGGGGTGCCTGTCCGGCCGAGTAGTGTCTTGTATTGATTTGTCCTTAGGATTAGTTCTAGACTGTCCCAAGTTGATCTTGGGGGTATTTTATTTTAAAGCAACAAGAAGGATTAAGGTTCATGTTGCATCTAATGAATGTAGACACGTAGAAGAAGTGGAACAAGCCGATTCAAAAGAACTTACAAGTCTTACCCAAAATCAAAAATTTTGGAAAAATGGAAAAAAAATAATCATGTTAGTTGAGTCAATAATGAAAGTATTGAAAATGGTAGATGGAGAAAAAGCTACTGTGGGATACTCGTATGAAGCACTTGATAGAGCCCAAGAAGTCATAAAGACTGCAAGCAAAGGTTAAAAAAAAAAAAAAGTGTATGCCATATTGGAAGATAATTTACGTAACTTTTACAGTCCAATACATGTTGTTGCTGCCTATTTAAATCCTCATTTATTTTGGAATGGGTTAGTAAAAATGGATCAAGAAGTTCGTGAAGGCTTGGACTTGGTGACCAAAAAATTGCTATATTATAAGGATGGTTCAATAATAGCCAATGAGTTGCTCAAGTATCATAACAGGGATCCTTCATCGTTTCGTGAAGGGTTAGCTATGAATCTTATTCACTCTGCACATCCACGTAAGTAACTTCATACTTCATAGGCCATTAGCTTATTGTTTCACAATTCACATTAATGATTGATCAAATATCTTAATTGCAAGGATATTCTAAATTTTATATTTGTTATTTTCTTAATTTTCTTTAGGGCTTTGGTGCGAAATGTTTGGATCATCTCTTCCTATACTTCAGAATATAGCAATTAAAATTTCAAGTCAGTCATGTAGCACTTCAGCTTGTGAAAAAAAATGGAGTGCATTTGATGCCGGTAACCCAAAGAAAGAGAAATAGTCCAGCACCATCAACATTGACCGACTTGGTATACATTAGGATGAATATGCATGTGCAAAACATGGCTGCAGAAATACAGCAGATGCAAATCCAATCAATATAGACCATCTGAACCCATTTGCTAAAGAAGAAAATATAAATACCGAGATGGAGAACTATTCTTCTTTAGATGATAAAAAAAAAAATAATGATGCTTTGGAAGACAAAGAACAAGATGTGAGTGTAGGATAAATGAAGACTCTGACCTACTTCACGGGATAAAGATTAAGACTTGATCATGGTTGTGTATTTTGTCAATTTCTATTTTCTAATGTTCATATATAGCTTTGTTAGTTTGCCATATTGAATATGGTATTGTGATTGTTAAATGTTAGTTTTATGTTCTCTCCTTAGATTTTTGTGTATTTTACTTTTACATACCATTTTTTCTATTTTTCAAACAAATGCTGAGATTTTCCTCAGATTTTTCCAAGAAAAATAGCTTCACCAAAAAATAACCGAGAAAAACCTCACCGATATTTTTCCAAGAACGATTCTGCGGCCATGATATATATATATATATTGCTCCACTACACCCATACTAACATTGATTTGACATAGTTAACAACTTTGTCAAGTATAAATTGCAACCCAGTTGAGTAACATATAAATTGTAAAACATGAATGAATTATTACTATTGAATCTTTTAAAAAAGAAAATTATGTACAAAACAAGGTCTTGAGTTAAAGGACGCAGCAAGGATCCCTAGGAATTGCCAGCTTGAGAGCCAAAGCAAGCAAAGAGGTACAAAGATCAGATGATAGTTTGTGAGAAAGTCACCAATAGTTTAAGTGTATTGAATTAGAAAAAACATATAGGATAAAATCACCTACCTTAGGCTTAGCTTTGACATTTTTTTCGGAGCCAATTTGTGTTGTGTGCATGTGTGTGTGTGTGTGTGTGTGAGAGAGAGAGAGAGAGAGAGGTAAATGGTAAGAAATCAAGCAACAATAACACATTAACAACAATGACATGCAGAATAAGGCCCACCATCTCATCCTAAAGTAGTGATCATGATGCCCCCATGAGGGCTGGCCTTTCCCAAACATTTTACAGTTTGAGCATTACTTTCAAGTTTCAAGATACGAATGTGGAATTTGTAGAAAAAATTTGATACTTAGAAGGTAGAACCAATATTATGAAAACATATACGAACCTGATATGAACAAATTCTTAATGGACAACAGGTCAAAGTTTGTGCCTTTCTAACAAGCATAAGGGCATGTCAAGGAATCAGACCACTACAATCTCATAAATGCTGAAGCAGTAGTAGTGACCTGGTTGATGTGGACATGGGGGAAAATCTTGACCAAGGTATTGGTAGCAAGAAATTCGAGGGAAAAAATGACCTTGTAACTTCTTACCATGGTCCCAAATACAGTCCTTGGTTCTTATTGGAATTTTTTTCTTCAGTATTTTTTGTCAAAGTTGTTTTCCCCCAGAATTCACTAACTTAAAAAATATATGATAAAATCATAAAAAATATTGTGAAATTAAGAGCTATATAACAATTTTCTTACAAGTATTGATAAGGATTCAGAATAAATTTTTAAAAAATTAAAATAACAAATGAATGAAGACATGCAGTAAAAATACATAACAAAAAGCTTCTTTTACATAAAGGGGAAAAACATCGCATTAATATCATGATAATATCATGAGAAATATTTTTTTCACCAACACATTCAACATATCATGGGATTTTCCCTTTAAAAACAGCTTATACTGTTCTTTCAGGTAGCATTTGAAATTTTAAATACCTAGAACTAAAAATCAGGGCTTAAAACTGTTGAGTATTTAGTACCAGATACTTCTTTGGTGGAATCTCTGTTATACCTTCCATTTACCCCATTTGTTTGTCAAATTGAGAAGTTAACAGGGAAAAGATTTCTTCCAGCATTAAAGTTCCACCTTTTCAGGTAGAACTTTAATGCCAGTACTAAAGTTCCATAATGGCTTCAAAACTCCCAGCACTAAAGTTCTGTGTTTGTCTGCGGCTAGAACTTTCAACCAAATTTCAACCAGAGTTCCGTCTCAAGTTCCATGTATTCAGATGGGCCCTCATAAAAATGTAACGTTTTCAAAATATTGCCTTGTGACTGTGCTCCCTACTATGAACGTGATGATACTGAGGATATGACAAACACCGAATTTTTGTGCCTCATATCATATAGCAAACAAGGAGATCTCAAGGTACTATCTGTAACTAACTGATGTAATAACTATTTTACCTTGATGTGAAACTGCTGATCATGAAAACTTATAAAAAAACAAAACCATTTCATTCAAAAAGTTTCTTTAAGATAGAAATCAGATGTGATCAGACATATGTTGGAATCATGGATGTACCAGGAACTTTTTGTGTAAATGGTACCACCCAAATTAGGACCAAAGTAAAAAGAAGCACCATCTCTTCTTTTGCATTAGAAAGATGAAAATGGGGAACAAAGGAAAATGACACCAAATGTTTCTTTTGTTTTAACAACAGGAAAAGAAAAATCATCCGGCCTAGACTAGATCTACTAAAAATTGTGTAAATGATAGCATAAATTAGAAAGAACACCTTATCAAATTAGTTACTTACTTTCTCTGGACAAAAACTCACGATTTCCAATGCTCTCTATGCTCCTTGGCTCCTCATCAGCCTTGTTTAGCTGTTAAAAGAAATGGTCAGCTTAATAAAGGAAGCAGCACTTATCTAAATCAATATATATATATCTATATATATGTGTGTGTGTGTGTGTATGTGCGCACGCGTGCATGTACACATATGCATAGGGACATTTAAAAAAGGTACTGAATAAAACTATCTAGGCAGGAAATTGGGTCCTATAAAGTGTTGTAATCTTGTAGGTAATGGAGTGCAACATGGTACAAACCAATGTTATAAAAGGTGTAGCGTATTGCGTATCGGTCAGGCCGACCTATACGCCGTATCGTAACGTATCGCAAACAAAAATCCCAAAAAAATTTAAAAAAATCATTAAAAATTTGAAAAAACTAAACAAAAAATAAAAATCAATAAAAATGTTTTCAAATATCAAAAAGATCATCATACATAAGGAACATTCATTTGTATCAACAACACATTCAAAAATAAGAAATCAGAGATTCAAAATAACATAATAAGCATCCATCACAATTTTAAACTTGAAAATTTTATAGAATCTTAGGACTTAGAGTCTTAGGACTTGGAGTCTTAGGACTTAGATTACATCACAATTTCATAAGTTCAAAACATATAGTTATCATCTTTCATGATTCAACGATAATATCTCCCCAAATCGATGAATCCTCGGTTATTTTTTATGAAAATGGGCAAAATCTCTCCCTCCCACGTCTCTTGGAGTATTTAAATATAAGAAGAAAGAGAGGGAGGAATGTTTAAACTTTAAGAATTAAATAATTTTGTGTTTTTCCCCATATCGTACGATAAAGGGGTGTATCGCCCGTATCGTACGATATGGTGTCTGTATCGTACGATACGGGCGATACGCTTACGATATACAAGTGTATCGTGTATTGTAAGCGTATCGTATAGGTTTTTTAGACCTATACGATAAATATCGCAGACACGCGTGTGTATCGTACGATACGGATAACATTGGTACAAACATAAAAAACTGATTTGAGACCAAATTTGTGCATGCAAGATCAATCTTGCATTGAAGAAAGGTATACACACATTGAATGCATGGGAGGTTGGTCTCTACCTATGTCACATAGGTACGGCTGCCGGAATGGCCGCGGGTACGGCCATATATATATATATATATATATATAAGATGAAATACTTAGAAAATATATATCAAAATAAAAAATATATACCAACATAAACAAATAAACAACATAGAAAATATATATCAACGGATCTTGCAGCAGCATTTTTAAGAAACCTATGAAAAACTTTAAACATATGGACAACCGAACAGCCCCTTAGACAGTCAAATATAAACATTAGTCGAATTTTCCTGTAGGAAAATAAAAAAAACTAATAAGAACAACAATAAAAAGAAAAAATAGTTCATGCAGGAAGGTCGCAAGAGGTTGCTGGAGGTCGCTGACGTCGCCCACAAGTTTGTCGAGGCTCTGCGTTTTTGAAAGGAAATAAGAAAACAAAAAAAACCTAAGTTTGGACGAAAATGAACGCGGTCAACATTGACCGAATCTGTTTTTGGACAGATACAGACCTGGGTACGTTGACTGTATCCGATACCTATTGACTGGTACCTGAGCCACACCCGACACCGTACCCGCACCTATACCCGTGTCGCACCCGACTGGTACAAGTACTCCACCAAAATTAAGGTACCCATATTACATAGGTCTCTACATGAAAGGTACTAAATCCTTCATTTATTGCAAACTTTTGTTGTTTCAAAGAGATGACTTCAAATGACACTCGCATGGCAATGGTCTACTTCTATGCAAGTTGAAAAATCACTTGTTCTTTGTGTAAAGTTGATTGCCAAGAGGGTCATTTAGTTGAAACCATTGTCACATATATCATGTACGGGTACCATATGGCAAAGTTGTATATCTCGAAAAAATCTCTGCAAATTTTTTAAAAATTTAAAAATCTTTAAAATCATAAAAAAATTAAATAAATCAGAAATTCATAAAAAACACAAAAAAAGGCAAAAAAACGTGTATAATACACTTTTTTCGTGTTTTTTATAGTCTAGTGTTCTTAAAGAAAAAAGACACCGTCTTATTGCCGTTTCATATGGCTGGCTTATTTTTCGCATCATTTTCGACTAAGATGCGATATTGTGACAATGGTTCAAACATTATCTGGCCAGGACACGTAATAATGTAGCCTCATGCAATAGACAAATTACTGTATAGATCATGTCCTTGATGCGGTAGCCTTTTATCTAAATTCTGCACTTAGACATTCACCAACATTCAAAATGGGCAGAAAAGTGAACAAAGAAACATTAGACTGTGTTGAGACTTGAGACATTAGGCCCTGAGCTTGACATGCAACATGCACATTCGAAGAGGGATGGAAATATATGATAACGTTCAAAGAGACATAAGAAAAGAAGCCACCTGGAACAAGACAGCATTGTGTCCAGATACTTGAAGTTCATTATTTGTTTAATTAATCCTTTGTTTTTGAGGATTGATTTGTTTAATTTTTGCTTCTTCATAAACTTTTGCAATTAAAACTCACTCAGACATCACAAAGAGGAATTGGAGTAAGATTAAATGACCTCGTTTATGTTCCCTACAATATGCAACTGAAATAGAGGTAATAAACTAATATGCACTTATAATATGTTGACAGTTGACACTAATGTACACCTGTTCTAATATGTGTTTATTACTTTTCAGTTGTTTAGGCTATTGAAGAAAACATCAACAAGCTTATAAGCAGTTTAAGCCTATAAGCTTGGTGCACTTCAATGTAATGGATGCATGAATTGAAGAAGAACCTGCTGCTATATTTCAACAGAAACATGTAGATTGGATAAATGATTCGACATTGAAGGACCATTAGAAGAAAATAGCAAGGAGGTATACATTGAGGATGATATAGATATTGGAATGGGAAAACGAAGAAAAAGAAGATGATCATGAATAATAATTTGATATACTGGTCTTTTGTTGATTACAAGTTCACACCAAACCACAAATATAGCGATATTTTCGAAAACATCGCGATATTTACGATAAAAACAAGGAAAACAAAAAAACGGCAAAATATTGCAATAAAAATGCATTTTTTCATCGTTGTCTGACATTCACTCAAACAGGGGCATTTTTGGTATTTTTTGAAAATTTTTAAAACTTAAAATGCGTGCTCCATTTCATTTTTAAAAATGGTAGTGTTCATAAAGAAGAACTTTTGAAGGGCATTTTTGAACTCCTTTTTTCTTTTCAATGGCAAAAATGGGAAAGGGAAAGAGGATTAGGGCTTTTAAGCCCTTTTCCCCTCCACGATAGGGTGGGCCTTGGTCATCACTGCTCTTAAGTCAGCGAACTTGGAGATGTGAGAAGAAGACCTGCGTCCAGCGGTAGGTTTTATTTTTTGCAGCTTTTTTTTTTTTTAATCTTCATTGTAGCTTTTCCTTCACTCCCACCTTTTGCACTCTGCAGATATATGGAATGCATACTTCGATTAGAAATAAGGACACAGCAACAAATGCCTTTGTTTTCTACTCAGATAGACATAACTTTAGAAGGTGTTATTGTTTTTGTTGATGATATTTTGGTGTACTCAGAGAGTGTGATAGAGCATAGAGATCACTTGAGAAGTGTATTGGGTCTTTTGCGCAAGCATAAGTTATATGCCAAGTATTCAAAATGTGAATTTTGGCTAGAGAAGGTAAACTTTCTGGGTCATGTAATCTCTAAGGATGGAGTATCCGTCGATCCGGCTAAGGTGTCAGCTGTGCAGGACTGGAGGACGCCATGCAGTGTAACTGAGGTTAGAAGCTTTTTGGGATTGGCAGGATATTATCGCAGGTTCATACAAGACTTTTCGAAAATAGCTACACCAATAACTAAGCTATTGAGAAAAGGAGTAAAGTTTGTTTGGAATGAAGAGTGTGAGAAGAGTTTTCAAACTCTGAAGAACAAGCTTACTGCTGCTCCTATTCTGACGCTTCCATCAGGTCATTCGGGTTTTGTACTGTACACGGATGCATCAGGAATCGGTTATGGTTGTGTACTGATGCAAAATGGCCGTGTGGTGGCTTATGCATCAAGGCAGTTGAAGACACACGAACAACACTATTCCACTCATGATTTGGAGTTGGGAGCAGTTGTGTTTGCACTAAAGATTTGGAGGCATTATCTCTATGGGGCAACATTTGAAGTGTTTACAGATCACAAGTCTTTGAAATATATATTCTCCCAAAGGGATCTTAATTTGAGGCAAAGAAGATGGATTGAATACCTAAAGGATTATGATTTCACTATATCATATCATCCTGGCAAGGCGAATGTGGTGGCAGACGCGTTGAGCAGGCATGCCAAGGCAACAATGTGCAATATGTTGACTCGTTCTTGGACATTGTTGCAAGATGTGATAGCTTGGCAGCCTCACTTTTGTGGCGAGAACAAAGCAACGATGAGTGCCGTGATACAACACCCTTTGATGGAAGAGCTTGTATTGAAGCAAAAGGAAGATCCTGATTTTGCTAAGAATGTGGAAGAGTGTAAGAAGGTAGATGCTTTTTGGCATCAAGATGAAGATGATTCATTGCTGTTTCGACATAGATTGTGGGTCCCTAGAGATGAAGGGGTGAAGCGACGGTTGCTGGATGAAGCTCACAAATCTAAGTTTTCTATACACCCTGGCAGTACAAAGATGTTTCAGGATATGAAGAGAAATTTTTGGTGGCCTGGAATGAAGCGTGAAATTACAGAATATGTGGCAAAGTGCTTAGTTTGCCAACAGGTAAAAGCAGAGCATCAACGGCCCGGAGGCTTGTTGCAGAGAATCGATATCCCGATGTGGAAATGGGAAGACATTACAATGGATTTTGTGGTTGGATTGCCACACACCCGAAGACAGCACGATGCCATATGGGTGATTGTTGATTGACTGACGAAGTCCGCTCATTTTCTGTCTATTAGAATTAATCAGTCTTTGGAAAGTCTCGCAGAGTTATATATTGGCGAGATAGTGAGATTGCATGGTGTGCCAAGGTCTATCATTTCGGATCGAGACCCACGTTTTACTTCTAGGTTTTGGGGGCAATTGCAGAAGGCTTTGGGTACCAAGCTTAAGTTGAGCACAGCGTTCTACCCCCAAACTGATGGACAGTCTGAGAGGACTATTCAGACCTTAGAGGACATGTTGCGTGCATGTGTCTTAGAGTGGAAAGGACAATGGGACAAACATGTGAAATTGGCAGAATTTGCTTATAATAACAGTTACCACTCTAGTATTGGGATGGCACCTTTTGAGGCTTTGTATGGAAGGCCGTGCAGATCGCACGCTGGTTGGACTGAATTAGGTGATGGTAAGATCGAAAACTCTTTAGTTTTGAAACACTACACCGACCAAGTGCAATTGATAAGGAAAAGGTTGTTGACTGCTCAGAGTAGACAGAAAAGCTATGCCGACATTCGTCGTAGAGAATTGACTTTTGAGGTTGGTGATCATGTGTTTTTGAAGATTTCTCCTACTAAATGTGTTTTTCGTTTTGGTGTGAAGGGAAAGTTGAGCCCGAGGTTCGTAGGACCTTTTGAGGTATTAAAGAAGATTGGAGAGGTGGCCTACAGATTGGCACTACCACCAGACTTGAGTCATGTTCATGACGTTTTTCATGTTTCCATGCTTCGAAAGTACGTACCAGATCCAACACATGTGATTGATTTTCAAGGTATTCAGGTGCAAGATAATCTGACTGTTAGAATATGTTGTTGTGGGAACCGGGTCCATATCTGGACCCGGTTCTATGGGGCGCGGGTACCGAGGCGGGCTCGGTACCCTAGGCGGCTTCTCCTCTCTCCCTCTATATATTGTCCTTATGTGTAAGTGTTGAATTAAGGGGAATAATATTTTCTCTCTCCTAGGGTTGCGGTTGTGCACCTAGGTTAGAGCTTCTCCGTGGTTTTTCACCTCTCTTTGAGGTTTTCCACGTATATTGTGTGTTCCTTCTCTTTCTCTCCATCTTGGTGTGTGTTTTTACATGGTATCAGAGCCAACGCGTGAGAGATCGTTGGTGTGATCGTCGTGTTTCCGCCGGTTTTTTGCCGCTGCTGTTTCCTCCTTTTTTCTCTGCCGCTGCTGCGCCGTCGCTCTCTGCTGCGCCGCCAGCGGCGCCGCCATCGTCCGGCGCGGTTGTTCTCTGCTGCGTTGCCGTTGTCCATCACTGCCGTTGCCCACTTCAGCGCCGCCGTCGTCCCGCGCCACCGCTGCCCATCGCCGTCGCCGTCCATCGTTCCCAGCGTCGCCCAGGAACGTCGCTGCCTCATTCCCGTCGCCTCTGCCTAGTTCTCGCCGCTGTGCCTCTTGTTGCTGTGTGCGTGTTTGTGATGGCAGACGCGATGGGGACTCAAAAAGATGCTGTTCTTGACGCGGGCAGCGCCTCCAAGACTGAGAACGTGCCGATCCAGGTCACCTCCATCCGTCTGACCAAGGACAATTACCTATCTTGGTCTGCCGCTCTCGAGATTGGGATTACTAGCCGTGGGCGTCTCTCTTACATCACTGGCGACAAACCTGCGCCCATCAAATCTGATCCTCATTGGGCAACGTGGGCGTTGGAGGACAGCCAAGTGAAGGTATGGATTATCAGATCCGTGTCCTCCGATATCCAGCCCCTCATTCTGCGGAAGCCGACCTCTTTTGATATGTGGACTGTGCTTGCGAAGATGTATGGTCGCAAGAAGAGACATCTGCGTACCTATCAGATTAAACGCAGTATTTACTCCCTGACACAGGGTGATTTGTCTGTTGCTGCCTTCTATGCTGCCCTGAAGACCAAATGGGAGGAGCTAGATTATCATGTGACTGATGAGTGGAAGTGCGGTTCAGATCATTCCCTCTACTGGGAAAAGGAATGGATGGACCGTACGTTTTTGTTTCTGGGAGGCCTGCGGGATGAATTTGAGTCTATTCGTAGCCAAATTCTTAATGGTGATGAAATTCCGGGGATAGAGGAAGTATATGCCCGCGTTGAGTATGAAGAACAACGTCGCCAGGTGATGCATCTTGACACCGGTCATGGCCCTTCTGCCTTTGTCAGCCGTGCCTCTGGGACTGGGCAGCGTCCTGCCCGGCATTGCACTCATTGCAACAAGTTGGGGCATTCGGTGGATTTCTGTTGGGATCTTCATCCCGAGAAGAGACTGGTCAGAGGTCGTCCTCCCTCTGGCAAGCGTAGCCCTTCTGTGTCTGATTCCAGTCAGAGCAATTCTTCTAGTGGTGCAAAGTCCAAGCTGTCCCCTGCTCAACTCAAGGAGCTATAGGCGTACATCAGCCGCCTATGTACTACCCCTGAGGAGTCCTCCACGTCTGAAGGGGCTCAGCTAGCCCAAGCCCTCGTTGCCTCAACTGATCAAGGTAACCCTTCTCTTGGTGATTGGATTGTTGATAGTGGAGCCACTCACCACATGACAGGGGACTCTAAACTCTTTCAAGAATATCAACTTTCCTCTGGCAAGCAACGCGTGTCTATGGCAGATGGGTCTTCTATCTCTGTGGCTGGGAAAGGGAGCTTGTCCCTGTTGAACAAATACCGTCTCCACAATGCCTTGCATGTTCCAAATATTCCTGTGAACCTACTCTCTGTCAGCAGTATTACTAAAGAATTAAACTGTAATCTAATTTTCTCTGCTGATCATTGTTCCCTGCAGGACTTGGTGACGGGGAAGAATATTGGGATTGGTTCGGTTACTGACGGGCTCTACAGATTGCCGGTACAAGTTGCTTCAGCATTGATTTCTGCCACGAGTGGTCACTTGTCTGGTGTGAATGATAGATCTACTGTTCTGCGATGGCACGAGCGTCTTGGACATCTCCCATTTCCGTTAATAAAGAAGTTGTTTCCTCATTTGTTTGCTTCTGTTTCCATTGACTCCTTCGCTTGTGAAGTGTGTCAATTGGCTAAACATGTCAGGGCTTCGTACCCTATCTCATTGAATAAAACCACTCATCCGTTTGCCTTAGTTCATTCCGATGTTTGGGGTCCTTCTGGAGTACCCACGTGTGGTGGTTGTCACTATTTTTTGACGCTTATTGATGATTACTCTAGATGTACGTTCGTGTACTTATTGCGAGACCGTAGTCAGGTTCCAGCAGTTGTGAAAAACTTTGTTGCCTTTGTTGAGACTCAATTCCATACAACTGTTCAAGCTTTCCGTACGGATAATGCTCGGGAATATGTCTCTCAATCCCTTGATGATTTCTTGAAAGGCAAGGGTATTGTTCATGAAACCTCTTGTAGTTATACCCCTCCTCAAAATGGTATAGCTGAACGTAAAAATCGTCACCTTTTGAATGTTACCCGGGCCATTATGTTCCAACGCCATGTCCCGAAGCGGTATTGGGGTGATGCACTTCTCACTAGTGCACACCTCATTAACCGTATGCCTACTAGGGTGTTGGATGGTCAGTCTCCTTATTCTACCCTGTGGCCCACTCAGAATCCGTGGCCTCTTACTCCTCGTGTCTTTGGGTGCAGTTGTTTTGTGCATAATCATAGCCCTACTCTCAAAAAGCTTGATCCCCGGTCTATTAAAGGAGTTTTCTTGGGGTACTCTTCCACTCAGAAGGGGTACAAATGTGTGGATCCCACTACTTCCAAAGTGTATGTTTCGAGGGATGTCACATTTCATGAACATGAGTCGTATTTTTCAGGGAATCCTCTTCAGGGGGAGTGTATTGGGCACAAAGGGGAAGAGTATTCCTCTAATCAGCTGATTCAGTTTATGGAGTTTTTGGACTACAAGGTTAGTCCCAATGTGATTGACACGGTCACGGTCAGTAATGAGAAGGGCAGTTATATGGAAGGGGTCACGGTGGATGCTCAGCCCACTGTTGCCAGGGATCACTTGTTTGGCCAGGTTTATGTCAGAAAGGAGAAAGCTACAGTGGAAGATGTTGGTGATGAGGATAGAACCAATCCCAATCCTGTGATCTCCCTGGATGACCCAAGTCCATCGAATGGAGAGCTCCCCATTGCTTTGCGCAAAGGCACCAGGTCATGTACTTCTCACCCTATTCAGAGATTTGTTTCTTATGCTAAGCTCAGTACAAATTACAAATGTTTTATCACAACCTTATCCAAAGTTGTTATTCCCAGGTCGGTGGATGATGCTAAGGATGATCCCAAGTGGTTACATGCTATGACGGAGGAGATGGGTGCGTTAGCTAAGAACAAAACATGGGAAGTGGTTGATATCCCTAAAGGGACACACTTAGTTGGCTCTAAGTGGGTGTACAACGTGAAGTATAAACCTGATGGCACTGTAGATCGATATAAAGCTCGTCTGGTTGCAAAGGGGTTCAGCCAGAAGTATGGGATTGACTATCTTGAGACTTTTGCCCCTGTTGCAAAGTTGAAGACCGTGAGGGTTATTCTTGCTCTTGCTGTGCACAGGAAGTGGCGCATGGACCAGCTTGATGTTAAAAATGCATTCTTGAACGGCCATCTGGAGGAAGAAGTCTATATGAGCATGCCTCCCGGGTATGTTCAAGAGGGAAAATGCTGTCACCTCAAGAAAGCTTTGTATGGCTTGAAGCAGTCGCCGAGAGCTTGGTTTCAGAGACTAAGGATCGTTATGAAGTCTACTGGGTACAAGCAAGGAAATGGAGATCATACCCTATTCATAAAGCAGAGAGATGGTCTGGTGAGTCTTCTCCTTGTCTACGTTGATGATATGATTGTCACTGGCAGTGATGAGGAAGAAAACAGGAAGATGAAGGAGAGATTAGCTAAAGAATTCGACCTCAAGGATCTGGGTAAACTGAGATACTTTCTGGGGATAGAGATTGCTCGATCAGAGACAGGGCTGGTTATGAATCAAAGGAAGTACAATCTTGACTTACTAAAGGAGACAGGTAAACTTGGTTGTCGGCCCTATCTTACTCCTATGGAATCGGGGACTAAGATAAGTATCAAGACAGGCACTATTCTGGATGAGGAAGGAAAAGGGCGATATCAGAGGCTAGTAGGTAAGCTTATCTATCTTACTCTTACTCGCCCTGATATCACGTATGCGGTAAATGTGCTAAGTCAATTTATGCATGCTCCCACGGATTGTCACTGGAAGAGTGCAGAAAGAGTGTTGGGATATCTAAAGAATGACCCAGGAAAAGGACTGCTGTATACTCGACAAGACAAACTTACTATTGAGGGCTACTCAGATGCAGATTGGGCAGGTTGCACTGACACAAGGAGGTCCACTACAGGGTATTGTATCTTTCTTGGAGGTAACCTAGTTGTCTGGAGAAGCAAGAGGCAAGAAGTGTGTTCGAGGTCTAGTGCTGAGGCTGAGTACAGGGCTGTTGCAATGGGAGTTACAGAGATGCTGTGGCTGAAGATCCTTTTGACTGATATTGGTGTGGAACTGGAAGATAAAATGAAGATGTACTGTGACAACAAGTCTGCGATTAATCTTGCCAATAATCCAGTTCTACATGACAGGACCAAACATGTGGAGATTGACCGTCACTTTATCCGAGAACGCATTGACTCAAAGGAGCTGATTCTGCCATATATGAAGTCTGAAGATCAAGTTGCAGACGTCCTAACTAAAGGGCTTTGTACTTCTTCATTCGAAAAAAATGTTAGCAAGCTTGGCATGTTTGACATGTATGCCAAGCTTGAGGGGGAGTGTTAGAATATGTTGTTGTGGGAACCGGGTCCATATCTGGACCCGGTTCTATGGGGCGCGGGTACCGAGGCGGGCTCGATACCCTAGGCGGCTTCTCCTCTCTCCCTCTATATATTGTCCTTATGTGTAAGTGTTGAATTAAGGGGAATAATATTTTCTCTCTCCTAGGGTTGCGGTTGTGCACCTAGGTTAGAGCTTCTCCGTGGTTTTTCACCTCTCTTTGAGGTTTTCCACGTATATTGTGTGTTCCTTCTCTTTCTCTCCATCTTGGTGTGTGTTTCTACACTGACGATGGAAGAAAAACCTATTAGAATTGTGGATCGAAGAGAGCAAGTGCTTCGCACGAAGAGAATTCCTTTAGTGAAGGTGGAATGGCAATATCATGGATTGAAGGAGAGCACATGGGAACCTGAGGAGGACTTGCGGAAGAGATATCCGCACTTGTTCTTGCATTGAGGTATGATCTAATTTCGAGGGCGAAATTTTTTTTTTAGGAGGGTAGGATGTAACGCGCGGCGTTTGGGGCGAATCGGGTCGGGTCCAGATCCAGACCCGAACCCAAACTCGTGAGGAGCCCGACGCGAGGGCCCTTCTCCCTCGAGTCTCCCTTTTCTTCCTCGTCGCCTTCATTCTTTCGTTTCGCCCGTGTGAGACCAGGAGGAGGACGAGGGAGCAGTGGCGACGCTGGAGTCGGCGGATGAAGGAATGGCGGCGGCGGCGCCGGCGTCGGCATTTGGGTAAGCCCTCAACCTCTCCCTAACTCTTCCTTCTTCTCCTCTTCCCTCTCCCACTGTCTCTCGTCTCCCTTCTCCACCGAACGACTCTTCCCTCTCCCACTGTCTCTCGTCTCCCCTCTCCACCGAACGACTCTCCTCACTCTCCACCGTCTCTCTTTCCTCTCACGCGCTCTCACCCTCACTGCCTTTGTTTTCCTTTTTTTTTTTTTTGTATGGCAGACCCCTCCCTTGAGGCCCCTTTTCACTGATTTTGATTTTATTGTGGGTTTGGTCGTTTTGCAGCTAGGGGAAACGTATTCTTCCCCTCATAGCAGCGACTAGGTGGTGGAGTCTTGGCATGAATTTTGCCGTTTGGGGATCGATTGGACGCTTGAGGTGGCTGTCGGAGACGTTACAACAGTTCGGACTCTCGTTTTGGGGTGAGCAAGATCTAATCAAGCCCAAACTATTGAATATTATCGATTAGGGCATGTATAATTACTGCTTGAGCATGCTAGAGTTTAGAATTGATGATTTGGGACACATGTTAGAGATTTTGTTTTTGGAGAAAGTAGGATTATGTTGGAGAAGCGTTGATTCATGGCTATAATGATCATTTGATTTGCGCATGATGGGTTAATTTTTGAAGCAATAGGGAAGCATGGTAAAATTTGAGATGTTGTGGGGAAGATTTAGAACCGTTGTTGCGAGCACGTGGCGCATGCTTTTGTGAATGAATGTATTTTGGCGTTATTTGGGAGGAATACGTATATTGGATGTATCTTTGGGGTAGACGCTTTAACTATAGAAAGCATTTAAGAAGTGTTAAGGATGGAGTGATTGAAGCATTGTGTTTTGACGTTGGTGGCATGCAATGGCAAGAGGTTGGGAAGTGGCCTATTGGAGAGCTTGTGGGTCGACACTACCCGTCGACACCCTCTTGAGGCGATGACACGTGCCTCAATGATTTTGTTTTGTTTTTGTTTGAATTGTTGAGGTATGTAGTAGGAATCTTATCTTGTGTTTGTGTCTGCAGGTACACTGGGTACGTCCCGTCGACCTTGAGCTACCGGATTCGATAACTGTTTAGGACAGATGAGGCGGGGTATCGAGTCGAGTGTCTCCTCGACCCCCAATTGTGCATTAGAAAGCATCCTAGAATGATAACTGCATAGGACAACTACGAGCCCACCACAGATTGAGACTACTCTCTGTGGTTTGGCTAAGTTTTCAAAGATGTGATTGCTATGATGATGAATGTGAATGTTATGTTATTGAATACTCATTGCCGCGGGCAATGATGCAAATGATTGCACAGAGGGTAGTTGTACCCATATTGTTATGACGGCTAGCCAAAACTGTTGTGGTTATGTGTAACCCTCGTGTGGAGGCAATTGGAGGTGTGGGATCACTCGTGAAGTGAACCAACCTCATGAGCTAGCCAGTTAATTGTGTTTGTGCAAGTATAAGTATAAGAATGAAAGAATAAGAGATGAGAGGCCAGTGGGATGTGACTAGGTGTTTGGGAGTTGTCCCGCTTTCGCCACTGGTCTCGCCTGTTCGGAGCGCAGGCGGAGCAAGGCCCCAGGGTACTGTTGTGTGATGTGCTTGGAACGTAGGCTCGCCTTCCCAACCTGGGTGTCCTAGGGAAGGCTGAGTATCTCTCCTTGGAATTCACACATCCATGGATGAGTGCTCTACCGCTGCAGCGGATAGATGGATCCATACTGTTCTGGGCCACCACGGGGGTTGTCTCTCGGCTGTGGGCCGCCCGCGGTGTGCACGTGCCTGTGTTTGCACCCACAGGAACTGTAAATTCACTGATAGTAATGAAACTGAAATGTATGTGATTGAAACGTACAGGATTGTTGTGCTTGTGACTGCTGTGCTTATGATTGCAAGTGACATGTTGAGGATGTCTTGCATGTGATTGAAATTATGTTATGGTAGCCATTGAGTGGCCTCTGCATGTCGTGTCCTGACACGACATAATGATAGATCGTTCTGATGTTTGCTTGTATATTTGAGCCCCACCTAAGAGGGTTTGGACTTTTCCTGGCTTGTTGCCATACTGCGAAGGCTAAGCTTTCAGTTGTTTCTTTTTTTCAGGTTTTGGTGGACCCGGGGCAGCAAGCTGAGCAGATGGCTACACTCACGTCCTACTGGGGAGGTTTTGGGTTTTGGTTTTTGTAGTGCCGACGCGTCGGGTTTTGGTTTTACTGATGCCTTGTTTTTTATTACGCATCGATGTTGTGATTTTGGGACATTTTTGGTCAAATGTACAGTTGAACTGAAGGCTATATAAAATGGAAAGCTTGCCCCATTGTTTTGAATTGCTTGGCTCATTTCTTTTTGAACTGATGTGTAGTCACACCTAAATGTTTGGACTGTCGCCAGCCGCAGGCAGCTCAAACAGAACAGGGCAGTCGGGCTGAATCTTCAAAAATCCGCCAAAAATCACCCAAAGCTCGGATTGAGCTGAATTTTGGACTGAAGCTTGCTAGGATGATTAGGAAGGGACGCCCAAAAGATGGGATCCAAAAGGACTCTCTAAGTGCCAGTCGTTGAGGAGTGAAGGTGCTGGACTGTCACCCGTCGCAGGCAACTTCAGTACAGGGCAGGGCCGTGTAGAGCTCCTCCATGCAATCTCAGCATGTATCAATGATAAATCCAGCTCAAACAGCTAGTAGACATCAAAAGCAACTCAAAGGAGAGATTAGGGAAAGTCAGATCACCGTTGGGAGAGTTTTCCCCAATTTTCTGTCGAAGATTGGGGTCACTGCCGCCGGTTTGGCGGATTTCATTTGGATTCACCGCTTGTGGGCGCCAGATTCCGGCAGGGTTGGATTTCTCAGCCGTGGATTGTTGTCTCCTCCTCAAATCTGGTCCAGAGTGTCGCCAGAGAGTGGGGAAGACAACGGTGGTGCCTGCTCACTGAGATTACTTCCCAGATTGGGGCAGCGTGGGAGAGAGCAGAGGTGTATGAGTGGCAGGAAGGGGTCTGCGATAGGACAAGCTCCTCTAACCGTGGCTTGCGTGGGTGCTGTTTGGGCGTGAAGTGGATAGCGTCAAGGGCAGGGACACCAAACAGAAGAAGGGGAGAAAAGGAAAACGAAGAAGAAGAGAAGAGAAGAAGTAGAAGAAGGAGTAGGGGGAGATGGAGAAGAAGTTGAAGGAGTAGAGGACCAGATCCTCTCGGGTGGAGGAGATGAAACCCTCACGGTGGGAGAGGAAGAGACCAGCTCAGGAGGAAGAGAGAGAATGAGAAAAGAAATTTCATAGCATAAAACATTCGATAGATCAAAGATGTCCCATTACACACTAATGTCTAAGCTTATAAGCTTGAGTGACCCGGGACTATTCCAACCCGTACCGGTACGTTACATAACAACATGAATACTCAAACATATAAACATATATAAATAATAAACCCTGACCGTGTGGGTCAGTCAACAAAGTCAAAACAACGCCCACTGCTTGGCCTGGGTGTCTGCCGTGACGCTCGGTAAGGGTGCAACTCCTTCACCCCGTCTCGGCCAGGGTGGTCTCCTCTCGCGTCTCTGTGAGCTGGCCGTCCTCCATGTGCGCCTGTCCCTCGCTCGACGGGATGCTCAGCTCCTGGGTTCCACTCGTCCGTGGCTAGTCACTCGGCTGGCTGCAAGAAAGGTTAGCCTCACAGAAAATAATACCTGCCTCGACAATGGGCTCCTTCCCTGCGCGGCGCGTAAACCCAGCGCCTTTCACGCTCGACGCCCCCTCGGCGTCCGCTGGCCTACGTCTCTCGACACCGCCTTCGGCCAATAAAGGCCACCTTCGGCGTCCCTCGACGCTGGCACTGCCTACCCTGGTCGACGACCCACGGCCCCTCTCATCACGATCTGGCGCTGCGGGGTGCGATGCACCTGGGGTGGCCGTCTCCTCTACTAGCCTCGCTCGGCCTTTGGGCGGCACAAGGCGTGATACTCCACTCCCTCGGCGCTTGGCCGGTGTGGCTCGCCGTCTCTCGACATCGTCGTCCTCGTCCCTCGGCGGGCTCCTAGGCTGGCCCGTATCAGATACTCACGGCTACGTTGTCTTTGTCTGCATTTAACTGTTGTCTTTCTTGTGTCTGTCCATGGTGACCAAGCCAAGGAGCCGTGTAGTCGAGGGAGCCGGCCATGCGCTAGGAACTCCTGCTGGAGCAGGGACCGAACCGTGCCTACTACTGGACTGCCAAACCATTGTTCAGCTATTGTAACTGCAGTCTCGGCTATCGACCGCTCCTGCTGAACAACCATCATGGAGGCCCAACCACTGTCCAAGGGTGGCTTGCTGACTACAATCGTCGCTCCCGAGCCTGGCCGAGAGACGGCCCCCATCGTCACAGGAGGCCACCGTGCTGTGCAAGTGTCCTTCCTCTTGGGCGCAGCCGAACCCTCCTACTGTAACCCAGCTTGCACTGGGCGAAGCCCGGGAGGTAATCTCTAAGCCCCTTATAGAACGCGCGGGTGGGAAATATTTTTTGGGGGCTTCATTTTTTGTTGATTGTCATTTTATTATTTATTTTTGTAAGAGAATCAGCTTATTAAATATGTTATGACCACATGAGATACTAGCATTGTCACCAAGTCATAGTGGTACATGGGAAAGGCCCACGTACCCGTACCAGCATACCGATATGACAAAACTAGTAGGGGGGGTACGACTGGGTATGTTTGGATGAGTTCTGGGTGAAAACCGATCCAAACCATAAAAAAAAACATTGTCTTAGTCTATTTATGTTTTTTTATGAAATTATATGTAAGAACTATGAAAAGAACATTGTCTTAATGATGTGATGATACCAATTGTGTTTTTTGAAATTAAAAATATATAATTACCACCATACCACCGTACTAAGATTGGGAAAAATGTCGTACCCGTACCCACTTCCCTGTACCCATACTCATAGACATAGATTGTCACAAAAACGCGTATTAATAAAAAAAACGTGTTAAACACGCAAAAAAAAACAGCCAGCTGTTAAAAAACGCTAGCAAATAAAAAACAAGAAAAAAACACTAAAAATAAAAGCTGCAAACTTTTTTTTTTAAGCACGAGGTCTGTTTTTTAAATAATGGCACTGCATGTAATATTGAAGAAAAGTTTGTTCTTTTTAAACTTGACATCCCCTTTCAATGGCAAAAAAGGTACCTTTAAGTAGAAAAGAGAGATTAGGTTAAAATAAAAAATTGTTCAAGTAAAAAGGGGTTTTCAACTTTGAACTTGAGAGGGGAGTCACCGAACGAACGAACACCGAGAGGGGACGACGGACGGAGGCTGACCGTGAGAACTTGAAGCTTGAAACCTGCGAGCATCGATAGGAGTCACCACACTGAAGATAAGTTGTCGTCAAATGTCAGATAGGTTGAACCGTTGAAGGCTTGAAGCCTGCAAGCAGCCACAGCCACGATAGTCGTCGGACAAAAGGTAGGTTCTTCCTCTAATAAGTAATAACTAATATGCTCTTGTATATTCTAGTTTTCTACAAATATTTTTATTATGTTCATGTTTCATAACTTTATGCTCGTCACTTGGACGGTTCGTCTCTTCATTTTATTCACGTTTGTTGTGTTGGTTGATGATTACTCATTTCCCGAGATTTTTTCGAAAAAATATAATTTTGCCATATTATATCCAAGAAATAACTCACCTTATCATACCTGTAAATGATATATATGACAATGCATTTCATTCGTCACTAACAAAAGGGAAACAAACAGTCAATCCCTATTGGAAGTGTCCAAATGTGGATCAGAAAAGAATCCTAATCTCAATGACTAATTTTTTTAAATATGAAGTTTTATGTAGAAAAATATGGCGAATGATACTGTTGTCAGAAGATCAGTGATGCATCTAATTTGTATTAAATTGCTGAAGTAGAAGACAGACCTTCATAAATGTAGTGGCAAGATCATCAAGCTCAGAAAAACCTTCCATGCCTTCAACCTGAAAATAGGACACAATTCTAGGCTAAGAAATTACAGCAAAATTACAATTAAAATTCTGAAACAACAAAAAAGAGAAACATGCAGAAGCATAAAGTAGATATATATTCCAAAAAGTGATGCAGAATAAGTAAGTTCTTGTACATAACAGATTGGATTCACATAAAGTTCACTAAATATTTACACTTTATCAAGAAACTAAAGAGAAAAACTGCAGTAGTTTTATCAGAATATCAATACATGCATACTCCTGTTTAGCTGTTGTAACCTTTTTTATGCTCAATGGCTACTATTCTTGTAACGTTATTCTTTTTTTTTTAGCAGGATCGATTTGGATCGGGATCCAGACCCGGACCCAAACCCATCACGTGTTAGCCCAACACGTTTTTCTCCCCCGCCTTCATCAGCGCCTCCTTCTTCTTCGTTCTCTCATCTCTCGTGGGTTTTGGCGACACTGAGAAGCAGGTAAATGAAGAAGGACTGTGGCGACGGAGGCGTAGGGCGGTGGCGGCATCGGTGCTCAGGTGAGCCCTCTCGACCTCTCCCTGTTTTTCTTCCTTCTTCTTTCTTCTCCTCCTCCCTCTCTCGTTGCTTCTGCCGTCTCCCCTCTCAGCCGCAAGGCCTCCCTCGTGTGCAACCCTTTCTCTCTCGTGCTATTCCCCTCCTCCGCCACTCTCATGCTCTTTTGCCCTCTCTGCCTGCACTCTCCCCTCACCGTCAGCACTCTCTCTACTGGTTGTCTCTCTCTGCCAATGCCTTCTTTTGCTCGCCTCTCTCTCTCTTCTTCTCCTTCCCGCTAGCTCTCTCCCGCACGGTCCCTCTCCTTTGTTACTCTCTTGCCTCCTCCACTCTCTCTCCTGTGCGCTCTCCCCTCTGCCCAAACCCTCTTGGTCAGACCCTCCTCTTGAATTCTTTTTCGCCCCTTCTCACTATTTTTGGGGCTGTTGGTTTGGATTGCAGTTTTGGGACACATCATTTTCCCCTCAAACCAGCAAGTTGAAGGTTTGGGAGGTGACGACGACAGTTAATTTTGGTTGTTTGGGGAATCACTCGAACTCGTGAGGTGGCTGCCGGGAGGACTGTAGCAGCTAAGACTTTGAAATTGGGGTGAGCAAGGCCTAATCGAACTTAGATTGTTGTATATTTTTTGTTGGAGCACGCATAATTATTGTTTGAGCATGCTAGAATTAAGGATTGATAATTTAGAATGCATATTAGCGATGTTGCTATTTTGGGGAAAAATTAGGACTATGTTGAGTAAGACAAAGGCCCACGTGCATGTTTATCTCTTTAGCATTATAAGTTGATTTGCAAAGCAATTGAGGAAACATGGTAGAAATTATTGTGGTGTGGAGAAGATTTAGAACCGTGGTAGCGAACTCCTGAAGTGTGTTTGTGTCGAGGTGCACGTAAGTTGTTGTTGGGGACTTGTAGGTATGTTAGGTTGAAACCTCAACTAAGAAAGCAAGGGAGAAATGGATTAGTGATCGGTTCAAATTGAAAGCACGAAGCTTAAACCATTTGGTATTAACCTCTAGGGCTGAGAAGAGGCCTATTGGAGGGCTTTGTGGGTCGACACTACATGTCGACACCCCGCCCCCTTGAGGCGATGTCATGTGCCTCAATGATTTTGTTTTATATTTGTATAGATTGTGAAACTAAACAAGTAGAGATTTTACCACTTGTGTATGTTTGCAGGTACACCGGGCACGTTCGGTAGACCTTGAGCAACCAAATTCAAAGTTCGAGGCGTTTTGGGTGTTTGTGGACGACAGGTATGGCGGTATTCCAAGCAAATCTCTGCCTAAGGCCAACTTGTGAATGTGTGTTCCTAGAATCGTTGGATCCTAGGATTGTGATGTGATTGAATGATTGTAAAGTGATTGAATGAATGTATGCATGAGAGTTTGATGATTATGTGATTAGTTTTGTTTAAAAATTTCTACGCAATTGCATGTGCATGCTAGATTGATAACTGCTTAGGACAGATGAGGTGGGGCAGCGTTGTACGTATCGTACGATACGTATCGTACCGTTTTGAAAATACGGTACGATGCACCCCCCGTATCGTAAATAGGGGGTGTATCATTCCTGTATCGCACGTATCGTGCGATACAGGGCCAGCATCGTACGATACGGGGCGATACACCCGTATCGTACGATACGGGCTGATTTCGGAGAAACCAGCCCGAGACCTACTTATTCGACTTCTTTTTGAAAAATACCCTCTGCTCTTCATTTCTCACGCTCGGATACTGCCATCAAGGAGGACGATCGTCAATTTTCACCATCAAAAAGTTGATTTTCACCGTGAAATCAAATATTAAAGGGTCGATTTGTGCGTGGGTGGTTGTTTTTCGTTGGGAGGAAAAGGGTTTTCTTCATTTCTTCTTCGTAAGGTATGAAATCTCATGTTTTTACCATACATTCATAATTTTTTACCGTACAATCGTAGATTGAAAGAATTTGAATGATTTTCATTAAGTTTACCATAGGATTTCGTTTTTTTTTTAAGATATAGATCCTACATGACAATGGTGCGAAAGGGTGAAGGAGAATAACCGCTTGAAACTCAAATGTAGCTTTTGTGGGAATACATTTTCAGGAGGAATTAATAGAATGAAACACCATTTGGCAGAGACCTCCAAAGATGTGTCTCTTTGTGTTGGAGGACCAAACAAACCTTTGCCTCTATTTGTGCGTCAGCAATGTTTAGATATGTTTCATATTTTACGTCAAAAGAGGATACAAAAAGAAATTGAAGAGGCAGATGTAGGCTATAATGAGCCTTTGGAAGATGAAGAAGAAGAGGAAGAAGCTTATGAATGTGATGATGAAGATGATAGCAGTTTAAGAACAGATTTGGAGACCTCAAGAGGTAGAGATCGTAGAGGAAAAGGGATCGTATATGAAGGAGGTCGATCTGGCATAACGGGAAGGAAGAGAAGAGGCACAACAGATATTAGGGCCAGGCGTGGATGTAGGCTATAATGAGCCTTTGGAAGATAAAGAAGAAGAGGAAGAAGCTTATGAATGTGATGATGAAGATGATAGCAGTTTAAGAACAGATTTGGAGACCTCAAGAAGTAGAGATCGTAGAGGAAAATGGATCATGTATGAAAGAGGTCGATCTGGCATAACGGAAAGGAAGAAAAGAGGCACAGCAGATATTAGGGTCAAGCGTTGTATGCGACCACCTAGTGGTAGAGTTCCTACTGGTAGGTCTAGTGTTGGTTCTATTAAAAGCTTTTTCCCTTCATATACTAGCCCAGGTGGTCAGCCATAGATTCGTGCTGCTATGACATCTAAAGATATGTTATATCAAGCACAAAAGATGATAGGAAAATGGTTTTATGATGTATGTATTCCATTTAATGCAGTTAATTCTTTTCAATTCCAAGCCATGGCAGATGCAATTGCTTCTATAGGCCCCGAATTCAAAATGCCATCATATCATCAGTTAGGTAAAATTCTTCAAAATACGGTGAAAGAAGTGTCTGAACATTGCGATCAATTGAAATTATCTTGGAAGAAAATAGGTTGCTCCATTATGTCAGATGGATGGACTGATACAAGGTCAATAACACTTGTAAATTTTCTTGTTTATTGCCCTAAAGGGGCAATGTTCTTGAAATCTCTTAACTTGTCTGATGTTCCTAAGACTACTGATATTTTGTTCAATGTTTTTGATAATGTCGTACAAGAAGTTGGACCTACAAACATTGTATAGTTTTGTTGATAGATCGTATGTTTCGGGTCCGGATCCATACCCGACCCGCCTTGTAGCCCGTTTTGGGCACTACTTAAGTCATGTAACCCTAATCCTTAATGAGTTAATGAAATCTTAGAGAGAGAGAGTCGGGCGGCTAGTGGGCACCGGCTCCTCCTCATCCGTGGTTTTTTTCCCCTCTAGTTGAGGGGTTTTTCCACGTTACATCGTGATCGTTGTTTTCTTCCTCTCCTTGTTCGTGTTTCTACATGGTATCAGAGCCATGAAGTTCCGGCGTTACTGGTTGGTCATTTGTCTTTTGTTCGTGTTGGAGGAGGATTCGCCCGACACTATTCATCGCCTGGCACTGTTCATCGACTCGCCCAGCACTGTTCATCGTCTCGCCCGGCACTGTTCATCGCACACACCCGACGCTGTTCATCGCCTGTGCCCGACGCTCGTGCCCGAGCTTCGTCCGTCGCAACCGACGCCTCCGCCCAGCGACGACCTGCTCAGCGCCGCTCAAGTTCCGGCCGCCGCCGCCCAGCGGTGTCCCTCTCTTCCGTTTTTTGTTACCCGACGCATCGCCCAGCGCCGCCCGTTTTCCGGCGATCTAGCGACGCCCTCTGCTTCCACCTGGTTCTATATCCCACCCAGCGCCGCTCTGCCTCTTCCTCCGCCTGGTTCTGACGACCCGCCCAGCGCCGCTCTCTCGTTTTTCCGGCGCCGCCCTCTTGCTGTCTCTACCGCCGGTGAGGTTTCGGCGTTCTCCTCCGTTTTATCCGTTGCCTGCTTCCTGCCTATCTGCTATTTTTTTTTGTGTTGTGTTGTGCTACTGCTTCCTGTCTCCCTTGTTGCCGAGACTTGCTCCCTGTTGCTGCCCTTGCTGCCAACCGAACATCGTCCTTTGGTACTCCGCCGGTGCCTCTCGTGTTTTACCGCCGCCTGTGCCCGTTGCTAGACTGGTCTGTGATTATGGCAGCTTCTTCCACGTCAACCGTCAACACAAATCAAACTGAAATCGGGGCTTTTAGAACTGAGAATGTTCCCATGCAGGTCATCACTCTTCGCCTTACAAAGGAGAACTATTTCTTGTGGTCGCCTGCTATGACTATGGGGATTGCTGGCCGTGGTCGGATGGCCTATATCGACGGGAGCAACCCCGAACCAGCAAGAACAAGTGGTGTGTGGCATACTTGGTTTCTTGAGGATAATCAAGTGAAAACTTGGATTGTCAACTCCGTCTCCGCCGATATTCAGCCCCTTATCCTTCGGAAGAAGACTGCTAGAGACATGTGGGTGATCCTAGAGCAAATGTATGGCCAAAAGAAAACGACAATTCGTACTTACCAAGTAATGAAGACAGTCTATGGCATTCGACAAGGGAACTCTTCTGTTGCAGAGTACTATGGGGCTTTGAAAGCCAAGTGGGAAGAGCTTGACTATCATTCTGATATTCCTTGGCATTGTCCCCATGATCAGGCACTTTATGTTGCTCATGAATGGGAAAACAGGGTGTTCCTCTTTTTAGCAGGTTTAAATGATGAGTTTGAAGGTGTTAGAAGAGGAGAGGTGTCTAGTATTGAAGATGTGTACTCCTGTGTTGAAGCGGAAGAACAGAGAAGGCTGGTTACAAATGAGGAGAAGAGGGAACTTGTGCCCTATCATGAGAGATCCGCTCTTGTGAGTCGTGGTCCTGGCGGCCCGTCTAGATCCCTTCGCCGGTGCACTCACTGCAAGAAAACTGGTCACACCGTGGATTATTGTTGGGATCTTCATCCAGAGAAGAAGGGAAACAAAGGGAGGTCTTCTATTGGGAGGACGCCTGTGTCTGAGGTGCAAACATCCAGTGGAGAAAAAGTCTCCATTTCTGCTGACCAGCTTCGTGAACGGAGGGCCTACTTGGGTCGGATCGATGTCAACCAAGCTGCGACACCTGATGAGAAAAAGGCTAATCAAGCTCTTGCAGTTATTGGCGATACAGGTAACTCTTCTGTGGGGGAATGGATTGTCGATAGAGGTGCTACTCATCACATGACAGGTAATCCAAAATTGTTTCATGAGTATAAGTTGTCCTCGGGAAAGGAACGTGTTTCTCTTGCAGATGGTTCCTCTGCCTGTGTGGCAGGCGAAGGCACTCTGTCCTTGTTGGACAAATTTCATGTGCAGAGCGCTTTACATGTTCTCCAGTTTCCTTTAAATCTCTTGTCAGTCAGTAGACTTACTAAAGAATTGAATTGTGAACTTATTTTCACTGTCGATCGTTGTGTTTTGCAGGACTTGGTGACAGGGAAGAGGATTGGGATTGGTTTAGCTTATGATGGATTATATCGTCTTCCCATACGTGTGGCTACTGCTCTGTTGACAACGATCCGCAAGACTGATAAA
Source organism: Nymphaea colorata (assembly GCF_008831285.2). NCBI lineage: Eukaryota > Viridiplantae > Streptophyta > Magnoliopsida > Nymphaeales > Nymphaeaceae > Nymphaea > Nymphaea colorata. The sequence continues at coordinate 12,565,125 of NC_045148.1, read as the reverse complement.
AGAAGAGAAGATTGTCTTCAGTCCTTTATGTACTGGCATGAACGTTTTGGGCATTTACCTTTTGGGATTTTGAAACATTTGTTTCCAGACTTGTGTTCCTCCATTGATTTGTCTTCCATTTCTTGTGATGTTTGTCAGTTTGCCAAACATGTGAGGGCTTCGTACCCTCTTTCTACTAGTTGTGTTAATGAAGCTTTTTCCCTGATTCACTCTGATGTATGGGGACCTTCGGGAATTCATACCCGTCAAGGTTTCTAGTATTTTATCACTTTCATTGATGATTTCTCTCGTGCTACGTTTGTGTACTTGTTAAAAGACCGCAGTGAGGTTCCTCGTATCATCGAGACATTCATTCTTCTTGTGCATACCCAATATGGTGCGAATGTTAAAACTTTCCGGTCCGATAATTGAGGAGTTTCTTAGACAACGGGGGATTGTTCATGAGACATCTTGTAGTTACACCCCCCCTCAAAATGGGGTAGCTGAAAGGAAAAATCGTCAACTTCTTAATGTCACCAGGGCTCTTTTGTTTCAGAGAAATCTTCCTAAACACTATTGGGGTGATGCTGTTCTTACTAGTGCCTATCTTATTAACCGCATGCCCAGTCGTGTTTTGAATGGTAGGACTCCCCACTCGTTGCTTCCTGGCAGTCGTCCACCATTCCCTCTTCCTCCTCGTGTTTTTGGTTGTGTATGTTTTATCCATGATCACAGTCCAAATGTCAAGAAACTTGATCCTAGGTCTATCAAAGGTGTCTTTGTTGGATACTCTCCTATGCAAAAAGGATACAAATGTATTGATCCTATTACTGGTCGAGTTTATGTTACGAGGGATGTTACCTTCTTGGAACATGCCTCTTACTTTGGTGAGAATCCTCTTCAGGGGGAGCAGTCTGTGAGCAGGGAAGAGTATTCTCAGAGACAGGAACTTCAGTTTATAGATTTTTTGGACTACAAGAAAGCAGAATTGCTTACTACTATTGATGTGCCTGAGAAGGAGGAAAGGTGTGACACTAGCATTGAGAAGGAAGGCCCTCGGTTGTTTGGACAGTTTTACTCTAGACGAGGTACTCGGACAGAGATGATGACTTGTGATGCTAGATCTACTTTCAATCCCAATGCCACTCCTTCCTTGGATGAACCAAGTCCTACCGTGGAGACCGTGGAGACTCATGATTAGGTTGAAAAGAAGAATGAAGATCTTCCCATTACCCTGAGAAAGGGTGTCAGGTCATGTACTCAACACCCCATTGGTAATTTTGTTTCTTATTCCAGACTTGAAAAAGATTACAAGTGTTTTGTTTCTACTTTTTCTTTGGCTGTGATCCCCAGGACTGTTGCTGAAGCTCAAAGTGACTCCGAGTGGGCTGATGCAATGAAAGAAGAAATAGATGCCCTGAGAAGAAATATGACATGAGAAGTGGTGAAGATTCCTGAAGCCGCTCACTTAGTTGGATCCAAATGGGTGTATACCATCAAGTACAAACCAGATGGGAGTGTTGAAAGATATAAAGCTCGACTTGTGGCCAAGGGATTTAGCCAGAAATATGAAATTGATTACTTGGAAACCTTTGCTCCTGTTGCGAAAATGAAGACAGTGAGGGTGTTTATATCCCTAGTTGTGATGAAGGAGTGGAAGATGTATCAACTGGATGTTAAAAATGCATTACTCAATGGTGACCTCGAAGAATAAGTATATATGCATATGCCTCCAAGATATGAAGAACCAGGAAAATGTTGTAAGCTGAAAAAGGCCTTATATGGCCTTAAGCAATCGCCCAGAGCGTGGTTCGAACGACGGAGAAGAGTGATGATACGTGATGGATACAAACAAGGAAATGGAGATCACACTCTCCTGCTGGTCTACGTAGATGACATGATTGTCACAGGAGATGATGAGGAGGAGATTATCAAGCTAAAAGGGTTACTGGCTACAGAATTCGATCTCAAAGATCTTGGCAAGCTAAGGTATTTTCTTGGTATGGAGGTTGCTAGGTCTAGTACTGGTCTTGTACTAAACCAAAGGAAATACACATTAGATCTGTTGGAAGAAACTGGTAAATTGGGATGTAGACCTACTCCTACCCCATTTGACACTGGGCACAAGTTGAGCCTTAGAGATGGAGAGCCTCTCTGTGAAGAAGACAAGGGAAGATATCAATGGTTGGGAAGTTGATTTATCTTACTCTCACAAGACCTGATATCACCTTTGCGGTGAATGTTTTGAGCCAATTCATGCATGCACCAACCGATGCACATCTGAAGGCTGTGGACAGAGTGCTATGCTACCTGAAGAAAAATCCTGGCAAGGAACTCCTGTATGTGAAACAAGAGACTGTGAAAATTGAGGGTTATTCTGATGCGGATTGGGCAGGTTGTGGTGATACCAGACGATCTACTACAGGGTACTGTGTCTACTTGGGAGGAAACCTTGTTGTATGGAGGAGCAAGAGACAGGATGTTTGCTCTAGATCTAGTGCAGAGGCAGAATATAGGGCAGTTGCTATGGGAGTGTCAGAATTACTATGGTTGAAGATATTGTTGACTGACATTGGAATAGAGATTGAAGGACCTATGAAGATGTACTGTGATAACAAGTCTGCAATCAACTTGGCCAACAATCCTGTTCTTCATGACAGAACAAAACATGTTGAAATTGATCGTCACTTCATTCGGGAAAGAATTGATGCGAAAGAGTTGATCTTACCTTACATGAAGTCTGAAGACCAAACTGCTGATGTTCAGACGAAAGCTCTTCCTTCAGCTTCATTTGAGAGGAATGTATCCAAGTTGGGCATGTTTGATATGTATGCCCAAGTTGAGGGGGAGTGTTGGTAGATCGTATGTTTCGGGTCTGGATCCATACCCGACCCGCCTTGTAGCCCGTTTTGGGCACTACTTAAGTCATGTAACCCTAATCCTCATGAGTTAATGAAATCTTAGAGAGAGAGAGTCGGGCGGCTAGTGGGCACCGGCTCCTCCTCATCCGTGGTTTTTTTTCGCTCTAGTTGAAGGGTTTTTCCACGTTACATCGTGATCGTTGTTTTCTTCCTCTCCTTGTTCGTGTTTCTACAAGTTTATTAAGATAATGCTGCAAATTATAGAGCTGCAGGAGATTTGTTATTTCAAAAGTATTGGAGTCCATGTGCCACTCATTGTGTTAATCTTATGCTTCAAGATCTTAATGAGATGCATAATATGAAATTAACCATTGACCAATGTCAAGAGGTAACAAAATTTATTTATAATCATGCATATGTATTGAGTTTGATGAGAAAGTTTACAAAATGAGTTAAATTGATACGACCTGCACAAAGTTTTCTCTTATGTAAAGTAGAGAATTACAAAAAACAACAGCAAGGAAGCACACATCTCAGTTCGATCCTATCAGCTTAGAAAACTTTGACGATCTGGAACCATGGATTGAGGAAGAACCAGCTACAATATTTGATGATGAAGATCTTGAATGTTTTAACCTTCAAGCTGAAGCAACAAAAGGCTTTGTTGATGAAGGAGAGTCTGCTAGCGCTACTGTTGGTGTTGAATATGTTGGTGAAGATCTTCCAATTCTTGACGATGAAGATGAAGATTATGAAGATTATGAACGATAAATCATTATATGTATCGAACGACTTAAGAGTTATGAATCTATGATTGTTGAACACTTGAATGTTTTATCACTTTATGGCTTATGCTTTGTTGATTGAAATTGAATGATATTGTTATGAATTTTGATGTTTATGAAGTATGAATGATGAACCGTGAACGCGTAAGTTTATAGCATTTAGCAATAATAAGTCTATCATTATCTAAAACGTGTTTTCTATGAAGAATTTATTATTTTTAATTATTTTTTATTTTTTATGAATTTTTCGATTTTTTTTAAATTTTTTTGATTTATTATTATTTTTTAAAAAAAATACGATACGTTACGATACGGCATATCTTAAAGCCCAACCGATACGGCTTACGATACGCGTCATTGAGGTGGGGTATCGAGTCGAGTGTCTCCTCGACCCCAATTGTGCATTAGGAAGCATCCTAGAATGATAACTGCCTACGACAGCTACGAGCCAATCACAGATCGAAACTACTTTCTGGGATTTTGCTAAGTTTTGAAAAATATGATTGATGTGTTTGATAAGATGTGAATTTTTATGAATGTGAATGTTATAATTTGTTGCACATGTATTGTCGTGGGCAATAATGTAAATGAATGAGATTGGAGGGTAAATGTACCAATATTGTTATGACGGCTAGCTAAGACTGTTAATGTTATGTATAGCTCTCGTGTGGAGGCAATTGGAGGTGTGGGTGCACTCGTGAAGTGAACCAAACACATGAGCTAGCCAATCATTTTGTAAATGTGCAATTATAATGATAAAAATGAAAGAATAAGAGATGAGAGGCCAGTGGGTTGTGGCAATGTGTTTGGGAGTTGTCCCGCCTTCGCCACTGGTCTTGCATGTTCGGAGTGCAGGCGGTGCAAGGCCTCAAGGTACTATTGTGTGATGCAATGTTATAAAAGGCATAGCGTATCGCGTATCGGTTGGTCCGACCTATACACCGTATCGTAACGTATAGCAAATGTAGTGTAGCGTATCGTAAAATTAATTTTTAAATTTTAAAAAATATTTAAAAATCATAAAAATAGAGAAAAAACTGAAAAAAAATCTGAAAAAAATGAACAAAAAATCAGAAATTAAGAAAAATGTATTCAAATATAAAAAAGATCATCATACATAAGGAACATTCATGTGTATCAACAACACATTCAAAAATAAGAAATCAAATCTTCAAGAATAACATATAAGCATCCATCACGATTTTAAACTTGAAAATTTTATAGAATCTTAGGACTTAGAGTCTTAGGACTCGGAGTTTTAGGACTTAGATTACATCACAATTTTATAAGTTCAAAACATATAGTTATCATCTTTCCTGATTCAACGATAATATCTCCCAAATTGATGAATCCTTGGTTATTTTTAATGAAAATGGGAAAAATCTCTCCCTCCTACATCTATTGGAGTCTTTAAATACAAGAAGAGAGAGGGGGAGGAGTGTTTAAACTTTTAAAAAATAAAGAAAATACGGCCCCCGTATCGCACGATACGGGCGATACACGTACGATACGGACGCGTATTGTGTTTCAAACACGTATCGTATAGGTTTTCTTGACCTATATGATACGTATCGTACGATACACATTTGTATCATACGATACGGATAACATTGGTGTGATGTATTTGGAGCGTTGAGCTTCCGCCTTCTCAACCTGGGTGTCCTAGGGAAAGCTGAGTATCTCTCATTGGAATTCACACATCCATGGACGAGTGCTCTACTGCTGCAGCGGGAATGAATCCATACTGTTATGGACCACCACGAGGGTTGTCTCCCGGCTATAGGCAGCCCGCGGTGTGCACGTGCCTGTGTTTGCAGTCACAGAAACTGTCGATTCATTGAAGCTAATGAAAATGAAAAGAATATGAATGAAAGGTATATGAATGATGTGCATGTGAATGAATTGAATGAGAATGATATGTTTATGCATGTCTTGCATGTGAATTGGAATTGTATTATCGTGGTCATTGAGTGGCCTTTACATCCCGTGGTCTATGTGAGAGGTCTTCTTGTCAAGTCATGTGACTATGCCCTATCACGACATGATGATAATTTGCTTTTATAATTGTGATTACCTCATATTTGAGCCCTGCCTAGGAGGGTTAGGGATTTTCCTGGCTTGTTGTCATACTGCAAAGGCTAAGCCTTCAGTTGCTTCCTTTTTCAGGTTTTGGCAGACCCGAGACAGCAGGTTGATCAGATGGCTTCACTCACATCCTACTGGGAAGGTTTTGAGTCTTTTGTAGTACTCGCGCGTCTTATTTTGATTTTATTGATGTCTTGTTTTGTTAGGCATCAATTATATGGTTTGGGGCATTTTTGTCATCTACAGATGTGATTTTGTATGAACTGAAATTGTTATATAAATGAAAGTTTGTCCCATTGTTTCGAATGGCATAGCTTCCTCCTTTTTGAATTGTTGTGTCGTCGCTCTTCAATGCTTTATGTTTAAGAAGAAAAAAAATTAATTGAGGGTTAAAAGGTTGGGGTGTGACAATTTTGACACAAATCTTCAAGTAATCAAAATCTGCTACTACGCATAAATCTGTCACAAACAGAAAACATGCACGCTCAATAAAAGGATGTCAAATATCTGCTCTAGAAATATCAGTTGGTCTGACAAATTGAACACAATGACACATTCAGATTACCTCAGGTGTTCAATTATATTGTATCTCATATGCACAAACCATATCAAGCGAGACAAACTCCAATTATTTTCTTCCAAAGCAATTAAAGGCTTGGAACTCTCTTTTAGATAGCCCCTCTCAGTAAGGAGAAGGGAAATAATTAAGGATATTCAACAAGTCAAGCCAACTCAAGCTCGACTTCAACTTACTCAGCTAAGATTGACTCGTCTATTAAATGAGTCAAATTCAGTCAAGACATCAACTCGCTTAAATAAACAAGTGGAGCTCGAGCTGCATAAGCTTCGCTCGTTAAAGCTCATGGTAAGTGAATAAGTAAAAAAAAGTTTCACATCTTTGTCATAAAGGAAGTTGGTACGGCGGTTTTCCCTGTGACTATTGAAGGACAGGTCTAGAGTTCAAGTTCATGTGTATACCTTTAATGAAAATTAAATTTTAATAAGTTGATTCGGCTAAGCTCGAGCCAATCTCAGCTTCAGCTTAACCAGGCTGAGTTCGAGCTCGTTAAGCTCACGCTGAGTTCAAGCTTGGGGTTTGCAAACTCCGAGCCCCTGCAGCTAAGCTAGAACTGAGCTTGTGAACACCCCTACAAATAATCTTTGACAATATCATATTCAAAGACAGACACTGATAGTGGCAGGAAACATGAAACACTTTTACATCTCTTGAAGCCTCCCACCCTTTTGAGAGTAACAGTGAAATAAAAAGATCCCAATGATCTACTTACACAAAGTACGACATACTTCCTCTTTCTTCCTGAAGTTTCCTTGGATTTTCTTTACACAAATCATTTTTTATAAAATATATTAGGAATTGAAAATATGAAATCTCAAGAAATTTATAAGGATATTCATTACATAAGAGATATGGCCTAAAAAAACCAATAAATTGAAGGTCTATTTGCAGTAAAATTCCAAGGCAACCACTTGCAAACCATTTGAGGGTTGACCATTCACGTGCTCAAACAACTCAGATAATATATTAACAGACCGTGTAACAGGAAATGCAAAACGCACTTCCATATTTTGCCAAACAAATCTTGACATTGAAATTTTGCTTAATTCAGAAAAGGATATGCCAGAGAAAATTTGCATCCGAATGATTCCATCAACCTTGAAAACAAATAAATCAGAACTTTCGCCACGGTAGACTAAATGTCGTGTTGCATATTTGTACCAACAATATATATATATATATATATATATATATATATATATATATATATATATATGCATTGAGAAAATATAAGAATTATGTAAACTGATCTATAAACTGTCTAACTATGGTTTACAAAGTGTCACATGTAAAGTCTTGTTTTTGTAAGATCAAAGTCCACCTTGTTGCTCACTTTGGAAAACTAAATTTACATGTGGTACCTTATATATCATCAATCAAGATAATTGGACAGCTTGTAATCAGACAACATAGCCCTCACATTTGCTCAGTCACAAACAGACACACACACACACACACAGAGAGAGAGAGAGAGAGAGCAAACTATTAGCAGTATACAGCATCTATGTGTGCAGTACATGCTGAAACTAACAATTGGAAAGTAAATGTAGAGAATCGAACAAGAGGATAGAAGAAATATACATGACTAAGGTATGCATGACAGAAACTTAGATGTCATTACACTTTACAGTCAATATGTTCTCTATAAATGAAGCTGCAAGAAATGCCAAGGAAAACATCTTTCTTCAGTATGATTTCTAACTGGAAAACATATAGGTGTCGGCATATATATTGGTTAGAGAACATGTTATTTTCTACTCCTAAAACATCACTAAGAAAAAAAAAAACTTTTCATGAGCACCATCCGATCATAGTTGAATCGACAAAGATGAATACACTGGCAACATTGCATCTGAAACCAGTTATTATGCACACAATTTTAAAATCTCCAATTTCAAAGGAACCGTGTTAAAAAGGGACAACAGGTTGCAGCACAAAAACTTGCATACTAAATCATGACTATAATTGTATTCGCCTGGAGGTAGCAAAAGCTACTTTGGTATATTAACATCTCATGTTACACAACACACAAATCCAGTAATTCTAAGTGGATGTCATCATTCAAGACCTCAGGCCCATGGATGCAGCTACAACCAAAGAAGGCAAAAAAAAAAAAAGTTTGACTACAAAAAATGCGTGCCCCAAAAGAAACCCACAAAGGCCAAGGAGGAAAAACATAAAAGTAACCATAAGATGAACGGTGCTTAAGAATTTGCTAAGTCAACTAGCTCCACTCAAACACTACCAAGTCAACCAAGTATAGAGACTCATTCTATCGACTAGAAAAATACTTTAAGATTTTTTTCATAAAATGGATGAAAATATATAAAAATAATTAGAAATAAACAATTTGTACGATATTTTAAAATATTTAATAAATGACCATGGAACTCTTGAATTGGTCATCTGAATAAATCCATTTGCGGGTAATTAATTCATACAATATGATTGAGGTCAATTTCGATAAACATCACCTATTCTTATTTTCAATAATTTATGCCATTTTTTCATTTTTAACTGCATGCTTCAAAATTAGGTTCACGACAGATCAGTTCCAGTATAATAGAGTGCATCAAAGCTGGGACGAAAATTGGATCCAGTACATTTAAGTTAATCAAAGCTTCAATTATAGAGTAGCTTAATTGTGCAGTTTTTTCTTATTACATGAGTAGATATAACTGAATCATGGTTTCACTTGATCTTAAATTCACCCATTTCTGAATCATGCAAGTAATCAGGTCATTGTGCAACCTTTTATGTTTAAATGGCAAGTTATATATTTTTTTTCCTTCAGAAACATTAGTTAGAAAATCTAAAAGAGAAGTCACCAAGTTAAGCCGCAGAGTCACCGGATGAGGGGAGTCCCATGTCACTGGGTTCCAAAACATTGTATACAATGTCCTTGGATCGATGAAGCTTGTGAAAGACCCGAGTTCAAGATTGGCCTTATGATCAGGGCCATGATGGAATTCCAATACAGGAAAAATCACGCCTCCTTGTAAGATGTTCAAACAACTGGTTAAAGACAGAAATATCACATTTTCCTTCAACCTATCTGCTAAGAAGACAATGTAAAGGAAATAAGGGGAATGAATATGGCTGTGATGATGTAAATAATTCCAATCACAATAACAAGGATGAGGCCCACAAGACCAATAAGAGAAGGAAATTAATGGTATAAACAATAGCTGCAGCAAATCAACAAAGTTAACAAGCTTTATACCGAAAGAGCAAACCAACTGGATTAGTACGCCAAATACTAATTTAAGTACTCTAATGGGAATTCAGCGAAGCAAAATAATCATGGATTTAGCAATTTGCTCTGTTCAAAATTAGCAAATCCCACCTCCTCTCTCTCTCCAATTGAAGAAAATCGATATTCCTCATCATCAAATCCGACAAGTAAATCATCAGCATCATCCAAACCACCCAATTCAACTTCTTCAGCAACATTTTTCCCAAAAAATGCATATTGGGAAGCATCAAACCGCGTGTTGCCTGCAAGATTGGAACATTTCTTGTGTTAAATAAAGTCAAAAAAAGAGTTTCGGGGGTTTTTGGGGGATCTCCTTTTGCCAAGGAAAGACCGTACATGCAGGATTTTCTCTTCAAAGGAAATGAAGCATAAGCTGGCATATGAACCTACATTAAGACCTTACGGGTATACTACTATATTATGAGTACCAATACAATCTAAAATAATGAACATGACAGCATAACATTTCATTGACAAATATCTATTACTAGAATTTTTTTAGAAAAAAAAAAAAAAAAGTGTCTGCATGCTAAATGAAATCCTGCTCCATCAATACATTTGACTTCAATAGCAGCCACATTACTTTGATTTGGACATCCTTGAACTGCTAGCCAACATAGACAAGGCTCGTGTATCTACGTAAGAGACAGGACAATGCAGGAAGCTGCATCCTCTGCTTTAGAAATATCATAAATACATATACTTGTCACCTTGCCTATGGAGAAAAACCAATGGACACACCATTATGCTTGTGTGGTCAACATGGTGACATTTTTTTTCTCTAAAAAATGAATCAATAACAATGAAAATAAATCTCAACTCTCTCAAAAGAAAGTCTGTTTAGTTGTTAAGAACTTATCCAACAAAAAGTAAAAAGATGACATCAAAAATTAAAAAATCTTGAACCAGATAGAAAGCAGCCTAACAGTTTGTTGCCTATGTTGTCAGTGGAGCATAGAGAGTGACTTGAGCCTACAGCCTGGGGAGGTCTAGGCGCATGAACCAAGCCCAAAGAGTACCAATAAAAGAAAATATAAATTTGTAACAGTAGCAAGAACACTGAAGCATTTCTCAATGAAAAAACAATGATTTTCAACTTAGAATAATCAAACACTTAAAATGCATGATCAGACTCACTTAAACATCTCATAATATCATAGTGGACATAATAAAAGATTGAAAGAGCAGATCTAATAAAGTTGAACAATTAATTTAAAGGTTATACGCAGAAAGAAAACAAGTTGATGATATAACACCACTGCTTTAGAGCATGCAAAATCTTTCAATTTTCTTAAATATCAACTATTAAATCTCTAATTCGTGTTTCTAAGAACTAAAAGACTAAACTAAAGCACTAACAAAATAATTCATTTGATTTTTCTAAAGAAAGAAACCAGGAAAATAGCTCCTCAACATAATCAACCTTGTTCGTCCTCAACACAATTAACCTTACTGGTCATAAAACAAACTTCTATTAAAATCTCAAAGAAAACTACCAGAAAGCTCATATCTATACATACATACACACACACACACATATATATACGCAAAGCAAATACAAGTTCTTTCAATTATTCAAAGTATAATACATATGAACTGCAATGTTAACTATAATAACTAATAAATACACAAAATACATAAATGTATATGCTTCTAATTCCCACAAAATACATAAATAGATATGTTTCTAATATCAATTACAAGCAGCATTAGAAAATAATGATAAAAAGGAAATATCAGGATGACGGAAAAACAAGAAACTAGTTCATATCACAGAACGAGAAGAAGAAGAAAAGAAAAATTATATCTTAGATAGCAACAGAAGAAGGAAAAGGTGGGAAAAAAACTAGTCTATTGAGTGTCCAAGACGGCCTGGGTGTTTTGAGGTGGCCGATCACATAGTAACAAACAGCATCGGTGACCACTATCCTAGAGGGCTTGGGGTAGCACATTTCAACAACATAATTTGTTGAAAGATGTAAACATCAGGACAACCTAAGCTCTGAAGCATAAACAAGAATACAGACTGAGATAATAAGCTCAAGCACCTCAGGCACTAATTGTTAATATATGTATGAAGCATGCGGACAAGTAATGAGCTTAAGTGTTATAATAAAATCTCATGCTTGGTATATGCAAAAAAGCTGATCAGGTATTCAAAATATTAATGTATGAAGCATGTGGATAAGCATTAGAAAGCAGAAAAGCAACCATATGACCTCGAGCTATTACTTTAGATGAGACTAATCCAAATCATAAACACAGAGGTGAAGACGTATGTGCACATGCAAGCAAAGAACCACAATTAATTTACACAGAAAGTATAGCAAACGAGCTTGAGAACCTTTAATAAAACAGATCATGTACAAGGAGAATGACAATGATTAATACGCAATGACTGACCACAACCCATTTCCAGTTTTGTCACTGTTGGCATTTATGTCAAACTAAACAGGAACAACAACAATATGCACCTCAAATTTATGAGCAAACAACAAACTAATCTCCCCCTACTATAAAACTAAAGTTAGGACGAGATAGCATTACTAGACGTAAATCCTACCTTTGACATATTAACCGTCTCAATTTACAACATATTTGCATCCATCACAAAAGCAGGAAACCAAGAAAAGACTAAACGCAAAGTGCAGTTGTTGTTTCATCTTTACAGAAACTAAGTTTAAACTTTAAAGATGTAAAGAATGTGAGAACAAATATCTAAAATTTTGGTGCATGGAATGCAAGAAACTGGACATCAAATAGCAAGGCAAAATAATTGTGACAAGAGACAGGAACCTACTGCATATTAATTGTGAGGAAACAGACCCAAGAATGAATCCGTTCTAAGCTAAAGATGATAAAAAGACAATTTTCTTTATCAATAACTATGTTTCCTTCAAACAGTTCATATTACGACATTCTGCAGGATTGACAAACAGCTCCATCTGGTGGACTGACCAGCACCGTCCCAATTAGCTAAGGTTACAAACTAATACTAGCATCATATAATCATACAATAAATTGAATTGAGTTCGTTTGGTTAGGAAACTATATTCTGAGCAAGAAGATCCTAAACGAATCCACAGGAAACATCAAATGTGCTTCAAATGTCCGAATTGTTCATTTCTATTGCACGCCGCATGGTTTCAGTTGGTGTTTTATGGAAGGAACACGTGATCAACTCTCCAGTACCGTCTTAGAACGATTGGTCAGGGTAGTCAAACGAAACGGACTGCCGTTCCACCAGAACGATGGAGGTAACGTTTTCTGCTAATTATCCCGACCAAAATTTCCAAGACCCACATATCAATCAAACAATGCCATGCTCTTTCCCTGCTTGTATTGGCAGTAATGCATGTAACTTGCAATGGGTTAATGAAAGCGAAGTGATTAAATAAAACTGGAGATTATGAAACTCAACAATCAAACAAAAATTTTGACAACACATGAAAAAGAAACACTTGGATCTACAGTAAACACAGCACAAGAAAACAGAAAAAGCTAACCTGCAGCCGAGGTCAAATAGAAAACCAACCTGAGAAACCAGCATCGCGAAATTCCTTAGGGTTTTCCTGAGAGGAGGTACCATCATCGTCGGATCCCTCCATACCCTTTCTCACGGAAGCCCTAAGGCCGTAATCTGGAATCCAAAAACCCTAGCTCCAAAATCAAGGATTTTCTCCGCAGTTTGGATCCGAAATCAGCCCAGATGCGAGATGGGAAAGAAGGAAAATACAACATGAGGGTTTTCCTTCACCGTGCAATTTTTAAAAAAAGAGAGCCTGAAGAGACCACAACCAATTTGGCGGTTGAAAGTAATGGATATAAGATGCGAGATGAGTTGCCCAGATAGAGAAAGAAGAAAGGAGCAAATCAGAGAGAACGAACGAGGTGTCGGAAAGGGAAGAGAAGGAAGTACCAGAAGAAGAGAAACAGTGGGGTGAATTGGGTAGTCCTTAAGAAATCTGGAGAGAGAGTTGAGGAGGAAGGAAGAGGAGGGCTTGTCTGCTTCGATGAGGTGCCCCCTTTTCTATTTCGGATTTTACGTTCCTTTCCTTGTTTGTTTTATACAATAAAGACAGTGTGTGTGAGAAAGAAAGAGGGACAGCCATTACCCACCCAGTCGCCTTAGCTTCATTATATAGACGTTAACAACAGTAAAATGTTAATATGATAAATAGGAAACAGGATCTTAAAAAAGAGAAGAGTGAGGAGGAGGGAAGAAGGATCGGGAAGAAGAAAGAAAAAAATAGATCCTATGTTCTATAGGAGAGAGATTGTCACTTACTGTCTGTTATTTAAAGTTTATTTACTCTAACATAAATGATGATTGTTGATTGCAGACTTGCAGTAAGTGGGGCAGGGCTTTGGCCGTCCACAAAGTTAAAAGTTTTGCGAAAGCCACCCGGGTTGAGGGAGGAGGGAATGCAACTAGATTTCATTGCTTCCCTTGTGACGTGTTTGATAGGTGGAATCAGCTTTACTTTGTGGGAAACTTGTCTTTGTGGTGATATCTCGCGTCGCCTCGACTCGGAACGGAACGGCATTAAACACTCTTTTGTCCAGTTACTGTTAAAAAATCCTGTCCGGTGGGTTGGACTTTCTTTCAACCGCGAATAAGACTTCATGGCAACATCACGTGTACCCAAGTGTGAAGCTTAATCCCTTGAAGGAAGCGGCAACACACCTCCCTCTTTCCCTTTCCAAAGGAAATTCCCTTTCCAAAGGAAAATTAAGCAGAAGATGTTTAGGTCCCATTCCTCCAAATGAATGAAACAAAAGAGAGAGAGGGAGGAGAGAGAGAAAGATCACCGCCAATTCTCCCACAGCCACAATTGCCGATAATGAATAAAAAAATAAGAAAATACTTGTGAAAGGCGAGTTTGGTGAGCAGGAGAATATTTTAAAAAGGTGTACAGTGACCCAACAATAAAAGAGAATTGTTTTTTAGCAGGTTTCCCAGTTGTTGTAGAATAGGTCCGCAGCGTTGTTCACAATCTTCAAGTCAATGGAGTAAAGTGCGTCATAACTGCAACTTTGACTCTCGAAAACAATGCCATGAGACGCTCCATTTGCTTGTAACATTGACAGGGCACTAAGAATTCATGAAATATGTGGAGGAGCTGCAGATGAGTACCTCATTCTTGTCCTATTCAACACCCCTTCCATGTGACCCATATGTTTCAAAGCGTAAAATGCTTAAATCATTAATTTGTTTGTTGTATTCCTGCAAGCAAGCAGCGTATTCTTGGACAACTATTTACTTACTCTTTCCTAAATTCAGAGTGGTGCTGGCGGGTGGGATCATGCGTGCCCCGATGCACAAGAACCAAACCTTGACTAAGGAGCAGTACAGTTCCATTAAATCATTTCCAGTATGCAGTGTTACATCTGAAATTACTTTGTTGGAATGAGTGTCATGCATGCACCATAAGTCTAGACAATGTTAATGTCAGTTTATATTTCAAATGGGCATACGAAATACAATAGAATAGATTAGGTTTTTAACCAGCTTCAAGAGGTTAATGCAATGAGTGGGGTTTAATGCAATGCCGTCAAACAAATCAAATTTCACAAGAGTCACTTCTTACGCAAGGTTAAATAAACATAAATTGAGATATACGGTACTTAGACAAGAGGTTTTACAAAAGTGGGACTAGGAAGTCACATATCTAAAGTTTTTCTTTTCTTTTTTTTTTGTTTGACTAAACAACACTCACACCAAAAGGCAGTGCCGTTCACCTGCTAGCATAAACTAAATTAACATGAAATAACATCCTTCCATTCAAAGTACTTGTCTGCTTTAGTTTATACAAGAAGTCGGTGCTCATGGATTAACGTGGTTCTGTTAGATTCAAGCCTACGTCCACGGTCAACACACACAGGAAACAGATATATTCAACAAGAGGGAAAAAATTATTTTACAATATGTGTGTAAGCCTTATTATATAGGCTACAATTTCATAATGGACCAATTATTCTAGATTTAATGAGATTTTTCCTCTTTGTCTTTTGTCGAGATGATGCACAACTACTTTCTTGGTGATGTCAACAGCTTTCTTGGTAACGTCAATCTTCTTCTCTTGAGTTTCCCTCCTCCTTTCTTTCTAAGATTATCTTCAATGGTTTTCACGATAATCTTGGTAACGTTGTGATTTCCTTTCTTATCAGTTTGGGTAGAATCGTTAACATTTTCCCTCAAATATAACCGCTGGAAAAGGCTGAGTTGTCTTCTCAAGGCCTTAAAAATTTCTTTTGAGAGTGTCTTAGTAAAAACATCTACAGCTTGTTTATTTGTTGAGTTGTAATCAGTTTCTAATTGCTTGAGTGCAACTCCATCTCGAACATAGTGATAGTCGATTTGAATATGCATGCTTCTATCATGAAAAACTGGATTCCCTGTCACGTAAAGAGAGTTCTTGTTGTCACAAAATAACAATAGAACTTTTACTATTTTGACTCCAATATCTTTGAGAAGAAATTGTATCAATGTCATTTCAGCTGCTGTAGATGCCATGGTCCTATACTCGGCCTTGGCACTAGATCTAGAAATACTCTTTTGTTTTTTGGCACTCCAAGAGATGCAACTTGCTCTAAGAATATGCAAAAGCCTATTGTTGATCTTCTGGTTTGAGAACATCCAGCCCAAATTGAGTCAAAATAAGCATATCAGTCAAGCATTCTCTGATTTAAAATATTGATACCCATATAAATCCTTTGAGGTATATGAGAATTCTTTTGATGGGCTGGTTGTATCGTTGAGGTTTGATGCATAAATTGACTGGCACAATTGACAACAATGGATGTTTTAGGACAAGTGAGTGCCAAAATATTGAAGAGATGGAATGATTTGGTGATAAAGAAATTATAGTAAGAAAAGAAAAAGACCAGGATTAATGTGGTTCAGCTTGATTCAAGCCTATGTCCATGATCAACATGTACAATGTGTGTGTAAGCCTTATTACATAGGCTGTAGTTTCAGAATGGAACTAAGCTTAAGGGGAATATGAACCAATTCCAGATTTAATGAGATTTTCTTTCTTTGTCTTTTGTTGAGATGATTTTCAACAGCCTTCTTGGTGATGTCAACAGCTTTCTTGGTAACGTCAATCTTCTTCTGCTCAGGTTTCCCTCTTTCACTCCTTCCAAGATTATCTTCAACGGCTTTCTCGCTTGGCAACATTGTGATTTCCTTCCTTATCAATTTGGGTAGAATTGTTAACACAAACCAATGACTATTTTACCAGATATTGATCCAACCAGTTGCACTAAGTCCAAAGGTGTAGTTCTATTCAAGTGCTAGTGCTAGAAACAAAAACAACAAACCAAAAAGTAAACTTATAATTAACAAACTTAGTGGCATTTGGATGTCACTCTAAGGTAGTGTTTAGACAAACCACTTCAAAAAATGGTTAATTGTTAAAACTCAGCTTTGAGAAAACATTTTTCTAATGACTTTTCAAAACCTAGTTTTTGTGCAATATGATTTGGAATATGTGTCACAAAAATCAATCAAGGGGCAAGCCATTGCAGACCAATTGACAGATTTTGCTCTATATGAAGAAATTAGAACAAATGATGATTTTTCAGATGAGCAAATCCTGACGACTGAACCAGAGCCGATTTGGGAGATGTACTTTCATGGATCTAAGAGCACAGTTGGGGCAGGCATTGAGATACTTTTCATTACACCAGAAAGGAAAATGATTTCTTACTCTCTCAAATTGAATTTTTCCTGCACGCATAATATGGCAGAGTACGAGGCCTTAATCCAAGGACTCAAAATGTTGCTCAAATTTAAAGTGCAGAGAGTTCGCATTTTTGGAGATTCTCTCTTAGTTGTGAGTCAGGTCAATGGAGATTGGCAAGTCAAAGATCAAAAATTGATCCCATATCAAGAGTTAGCAGCTTCCCTCTTAAGACAGTTCGAGGAATGTCAACTCTTACATGTCAAAAGAGAATTTAACCCAATAGCAGACGGTTTAGTCAGTTTAGGCTCTACCATTGCCTTCAAACCTAGAGAATCTATCAGATCTTTTGAAGTTGGAAGACTCGAACAACCATATTTTGTCATACCAGAACAGGTGTTGCAAGCAGAAAGTAGAGAAACACCATGGTATCAAAACATCAAGGATTTTCTCCAAACTGAAACACTTCCACCAGAAATGTCTCGAAAAGAGCAAAGAGTTTTGAGACACATGTCTTCAAGATATTTCATTCTAGCCGACATCCTATACAGAAGAGGATTCAACACAGAATATGCTAGATGTCTCGATGCAAATGAGGCACTAGAAGTCATTCAAGAAGCCCATGAAGGAATTTGTGGGGGACATGTAGGGTATGTCAAGCAGATAGTCAGAGCAGGGTACTATTGGCCCACAATGCAAAGAGACTGTCACCAATTTGTCAAGAAATGCATCATATGTCAGTTGCATGCACCATCAATTCATGCTCCAGCAGCGTACCTTCATTCGGTCAGCTCACCATGGCCATTCTCCATGTGGACCTTTGACGTAGTCGGTCCAATCAATCCACCTACCTCAAATGGACACAGGTATTTTCTTGCAGCTACAGATGACTTCACCAAATGGGTGGAAGCGATCACTTTCAAAACAGTCGAAGGACAACACGTAGTGTCCTTCATTCACAAAAATCTTTTGTGTAGATTTGGCATCCCGCATGATATCATTTCTGATAACGGTACTCATTTTAAAAATGAGAAAGTGCGCAATATCTGTCACAAACACAACATACAACATCACTTCTCTGCCCTATATTATCCTCAAGGTAATGGTCAGGCAGAGCAACCAACAAGATTTTGATTTGTGTCTTAGAAAGAACTGTTGAAACGGGCCGAGATTGGCACGAGAAAATGCACAATGCACTTTGGGCGTATCGAACCACAATTCGAACACCCACCAATGCTACACCAGCAGAATTAGTATATGGAACGGAAATTGTCCTTCCATTACATGTCCAAAAATCAGCAATGAAATTTGCTGTTCTCATTGAACTCCCAATTAGCAAATATAAAAAAAAGAGACTTGCTCAATTAGACCTCTTAGACGAGAAAAGACTACAAGCGGCAGAGCATGCTGAAGTCTATCATAAGAGAGTCGCCCGACATGAGATGCCATAAGAAAAAGTCTTGTCACCTAAAAGACCTTGGCAAGATGCTAGAAAAAGCTATCAAGCGAAATGAGTTGAGCAATGAGCTCGGGGTGAGTGTAGTTGTTCCTCTGGTTCAAAGCTCAGCAGACGCGAGTGGGCATATGACCTATGCTTACGTCGTGAAGCTAAAAAGCAATCCATGAATATTTTGCCTATATTAAGTCTCCTAAAGCCTTCTGAATTCGAGCAAGTAAGCCCGGGGAGTGTTTTACATTTGGTACCCTGAGGCCAATTGGTCTAGGAGTTACCGGCCCAAAGCTTGTTACAAGGGTTCAGAAGAAAGCCCGATAGACTTGATATTACACAAAGCAAACTACACAAAACCGCCAAAGCGGTGGAACTCCGTAGTAGCTTTTGGGGTAGTGAGGAATTTCTCCCAAGAGTGAAGGGTGGCTCAAAAAGAAAATCAAAATTCAATAGCAAAAGCAAGTATGTGAAAAACTAAGTAAAAGGAGAGAAAAAACACTTGCCAATGGTATAGAAGGCATCAAGGGCAAATTTCTCCAAGCATCAAATGCAAAAACTTTCACAATTACAAAATGTTTCAACCAACATTAATTCCTCTACAAAGTCTCCAATGAGATGGAGAAAAATCTTCTTATTTCAGGTATATGCCTAGCATTTCTCCTCGAGCGAGGATGGTTCAACATCATTTGAAAAATGGATTTTCCAAACGATTGCAAAAATTTGGTGCGTGAATCTTTGCTATTAAGCAAATTATTCAACTTGCTTAACAGCAAAGAGGGGCATCTGTTAACACCCCAAATTTTTCCACATCAAAATTGAAGCAATGTGAAAATTTCACAAAAGAATTGTGAAAATTTGTAATTTCAAAGCCAATTTCGAATCCAAAGAACAATTAGATTCAAATCGTGAATTTAATCTGAGACACGAATCCCAATGCAGGATTACGAGTCCAAATTCAATTGCAAATGTCATTTGAAATTCAAATCCAATTGCAAATGTCATTTGACATCCAAATCCAATTGCAAAATGCAAATTTTGACTTAGATCCAAGAATTGGATCTAATTCAGTCTAGAATGCTACGTGGGACCCACGTGTGGCCCCCACCTAGCCCGTGTGGTCAAGAGCCCCCCAGGGGCCACGCCCCCTCCATGTCAAAAAAATAATAAATAAATAAATATTTTCTCTCAAATTAATTGAAGAAAAGTCATTTTCAAGAAGAAATAAAGGAGAAACCCAGGAAAAGAGAGACATTTATGTCTCTCTCTCTTCTTTAACCAGGTCCTCCTTAAAAAAAAAATCATTTTCAATGAAGCAATTACTAGACTGGTCAAACTTACCTAACCTACTTAATCCAAGTAAGTTTGACCTGGGTGCACTCAAATGTGGTGTCAATTCCAGCTAGGTTCAGTCACCACGGGCTCAACACAATCAAAACGTAAGTCTGTCTCATGATCCAATTAATGGACGAAAATAGACTTTAACCCACTTTGACTAAACTCAGTCAAAGTACAATTTAGCTCAATTAAGAGCTTTCTTGACCCAAATTTATGAAATTACCTCAAATAAAGTCAAACTACTCGCAAATGAGCTTTAACTTTGGTCAATTGATCAAAATTGATCAATTTGGATAATTTTGCCCTTCTGTAGTCAAATTAAGATTAAAAATCCTAAATAGGTTTATGAAAGGCAAATAAACATTTGAATTTGTCAAATGCATGAATCAAATACCAAATTTAAATTGAATTTCTCAAGTGAAAGTTTGATTCAGTTGAAATCCATTTTCAATCAAGTTTTGGACGAAAATACCCTTTTCGAACCAAATTTGATAAAATTTTTGAATTTTATTAAAATTTAAATTGAATTATCATAATTCAATGGCATTTAGAGCTTAGTAACTAGGTTTTAACCTTACAAGCTCAATTTCAAACAAAAAATAAATAAATAGTACAAAATAAGGGCAAAACCCTGTGCAAGGGCATTTTCATCCAAAATTTTGGTCAAGATGGTCACCTAGGTCTGAACCCATGTTGACCAAACCTAGCCCAGCCTACCTAGCTCATGGAAATGGGCTGAGAAATGGTCAATTAGAGCCTTTAAAGCCTATTTAACTCATTTTACAAGTCCCCAAGGTCTTAAGCAAGTTCCCAAGGTGAGTTAAGAAGGTGGTTGAACTCACCTCCTCCTCTATATAAACCTCCCTTTGGCCACCAAGGGGGAGGACGAAATTTTGGAGCATTCTATCAAATTGCTGCAGCCAAGGAGCTAGGAGGGAGAAGCCAAGGAAGAGAGAAGAGGTTCGTCCAAGCCCTCTTCCCCTTTTTCTCCCATTCTCTTCTTCACTTTCTTCTATTCGCCCCATTGATTTTGTTAAGGTGCTTAAGTGAACCCTTACTTAGGATTTTCGTGGTGAGAAGCCCTCTTTACCACGGTTGGATTCTTGCTTAGGATTGCTTGAGTTAGAAAACAAGTGAAGACGAAGGACAAGCATCAAGACCGACCGCAAGGTAGGTGATTTTAACTCACTTCTCTTCTACTTTAGCTTATTGTTGTTTTATTTTAATTCCAGCAATTCATGGGAGAGTTTATTTTCATTTGCTTACGGCTGGGAATGATGTTCAGCTAAGGGAAACCTACGCTTCAATGTACATGTTAATGCATAATGCATGTATATGTCGGTTTTTCTTAAATATGAACCTAAGTATCAAATTTTGAAATGGGCCCCAAGGCCACGTCTCTTTCAAAGGAACCAACTTAATACCATTTTGAACTCCCTACCATGAGAGAATCCCACGGTGAGAGAGTGATTTTGCTGCACCATGTATGATGAAAATGCTTATAAGGGATGGATACGTTCTTATGAATGTGATCCACCCTTGCATGGCGAAATGATGGACGAATAAGCTTGAGCATTGTTTTATTTTCTTTCTTATTCACAGTCATTTTGATTCATGACTTTCAATTTAATTGATCAAGGGTAGTAGGGAAGATTTGAAACAAGTTTTCAATCTTCCTACATAAAAGAACCCAGCCATGAATCATCATGATTCATGAGTCATGCGGTCCCTTGATAAAATTTCATTTTGAAGAGTAAGGTATGTATATATATATACGTTGTTATATATATACAGACATGTGTCCAATCTCTTGTTGAAAATCATATTTCTTTTCTTAAAATCAGGTTGGAATACGTTTCCAAACTGGTTTTTAAGAAGGATGATCGTTTTGATTGATTTTCATAGTGCAAGGCTATAAAAAAATCATTTTCATTTCATTTTTACTTAATTTCAGCAACCCCATACGTAAGATGTATGTATGTTGTTGAAATCAGACCATGTTTTATGGGAATTGGTTTAAGAATATCAAAATTTACATATTTGAAAGGCCAATTATCCTAGAATCATCCAAAAAGAGTTGACGATCTCATTAATATCAAAACTAGAATTTGAATCTATTTGAAAGACTTGTCATTTCCATCTAAGAAACAAGATATTTATTGGAATCAATGTCCACAATTTTCAGCTATTTAAATCAACACAAGGTCTGATTTTTATCTATTTTGAAACGAAAGTGGATGTCATCCACATCTCCCATCCATTTCAAAGATAGAACTTGACATCATTTATATATTTTCATCATTTTGATAATTTTATGTCAAGTCTCAAGCTTATGGACTACATCTCTAATTCATGTGCTTAATCATATAATGAGCACATATAGAGAAAGTCCTACATTTTAATCAATCTTCATCCATAGATTGTATGACATGCAATATAGACTTTGAGAGATTATGAGAGAGCGAAGAATGTATGTTTCATATGAATGAATCTTGAGGGATTATGAGAGAGAAGAATGAATGTTCCATATAGTTTCCCTTCTCGTTTCATGCATTCACTTTCACTCAAAATCAATAGCACCACATGCACATTCTCAAGACGTTAAGTGATTCAAATTTGAGTTGCAAAAAGTGACCAAGTCATATTGCAATGAGAATTTGTAAACCTCACTTAACTTCAAAAGAAAACACAAGCAATGCATTCATAATTTTTTGGCCAAAGTACGTTTGAAAACAACATGTTTTCTAACAATTTGGAACCTATGTTCTTTCAAAAGAATCAATTTTACAAATCACATGATTTGACAAAAGAAGACTTCAAAATCAATTTTGATTATAAGATGATCATCATCATCTAGAGTTCACAGCAAAGAACTCAATTCCAAATCTTCAAAATCCTCAAGAATTATGTGTTTCAAATAACACCAAAACAAAGGTTTTTAAACCAACTTGAAAACCCCCCCAATATTCAAATTCATTTATTCAAAAAAAAAATGAATTTCGGTTCTTGAATCCAAAACCTCAATCCTTATGATTTCAAATCATTGGAAGATTGATGCACTTTTATTCTAAAATTTTTGAAATCACATTAAATTGATTTTGGAATTAACTTCAAATCCTTTGAAAAGTCGAGCAAATGGACTCAGAAATCACTTTAAAAGTTAACTAGGAACCCCTTGGAATTGATTTGGAAATCTTATAAACCTCTTCAAATCGCTTGAAAATCCTTGATAGTTCATTTGGAAACCTCTTTAAAGTTAACTTGAAAGTCATCATGGAATTGATTTAAAATCCAATTGCAAATCCATTTGATCGTTTTTTAGAATCATTTGCACGTCCTGAATTTAATTTGAAAATCATATGAAATACATTGAACTGAAATTTGATTCACTTGAGTTTGATTGGAATTTTGAAATGAATTTAAATAATTTGGACCGGTGAGCCCACTTTAGGAAATTGAATCTTAAATCCGGATATGAGATTATTTAGGCTTTAATCGGACATCGATCCAAATCTAAAGATGACTTAATGTCTGGATTGTAAATGATTTGGATAGACAATTCACACTCAGAAGATTAGATATATCAAAGTTCACCCAACACGAGGGGTTGGAAGTTTCAAAAGTGAGAACTAGATCCAAAAGTAAAGATTTTGGACAATAAATCTTGATTCGATTATGAATCATAATTGTGGATCCAAAGTCTGAAACAATGAACTTGGATTCTGGATATCAAAATGAGTAAGAATTTGAGACTAGGCACAATGAGTTTTTTCTTGAATTCATTTATAGGGATTTGCCTAATCATTATTAGAGCATGGTGGGACAAAACTGAAAATGATTGAAGATGATAGAACATGGGTCCAAGGCGACAAGACGATCAAAAGTAGGACAGACTGAGAAAATAGGTTCAGACTTGATCCAGGTGTGAGTTCTTCAATTTTTAAAATGCTTTTGCAAAGAAGTTCGAGAATGACATAGAGTGGTAATATGACAATTTGGTCAAGTGAAAAGTTTCGGGTGTTGTAAGTGTCTATTGAGAAGTAATATAATTATTTTAAGTAATTGCTTTTTCAGCCGGACACCTACCCTACATGTTCGACACTTCATCAGGCATTCCAGAAAAAAGCAAGCTTCTTTCAATTGAGTCCTTAAATTCAGGGGAGGAGGGATACAGTACAAGAGATGTCCAGGGAAACCTCATAAGAGAGTTTCTTGCCATGTGTTCTCCTCATGAGTCATGACATGTGTCCTGCTTCTCACCACAACTCATGTGTTGACTTGGATGCTGTCAAATGAAGTATCATAGAAACTTCAACTTTTTATGCTAAAGTATCTACCTGCTTTTCACGTACTCTTGATTTTTATTAAAGAGAACATCCCCAACTTTCAGTTGCTTTATTTCAATGTCTTTTTTGTTAGCATTTTTCCGAGGCAGCATTGTTTTGTTCCTTTCCATGAAATCTTATATGCCACCGTCAAGGTCATTTATGGAACTATATATTTTCGTTCAACTAATTTGGACGGCCGAGCACATGTTCCAAATGAGGCTTGTATGGTTGTCAAGGAAGAAAAAGAAATAGACCGAGTTTTTCTATTTTTTTCTCTTTGTGAATAACCAACCAACTGATGCATTTGGAATTTTGGAGCCTTCAAATTAAGAAGATGGCTACTCCAAAGTTAAGGGCAGGGCCGACGTACCATTTGCTTGCTTTAATTGGCATCCACTCAATCACAAGTTGTATCCCGCGCCGACCAGCACATGATGTCTATGTAGGTTGGTTGTGCTCCTTTTCAAAATTGTGTGTGCACTTGGCTTTCTCAATTGCACTTTTCAGCTTTACATGCAATCAAAGTTAAGGAACAGCTCAGTCAAGGAAGAAAACTTAAAAGCGTGCAACCCATGCCCCCACACGTGCGTGATATACACATATATTGTAATCACAATCACCTCTGTTTGTCCGATATATTGCATGAACCGGCAATACGCTATGAGAAGTCTGAGGATTTCAAATATATATATATATATATATATATATATATATATATATAGAGAGAGAGAGAGAGAGTGATAGACTATATAAGATAGACCTTAGTAGCAGAAAAAAGGAAGGGCAGCTTGGAGAACGACAGACTATTGGGCAGTGACATAAAAGACTTGAGAGAGAGAGAGAGAGCGGAAAAAATCAACTACTCATCAGAAAAACATGAAGAAAAAAAATAAAAAAAATAGTTTAAAAAATATCACTCTCATTTTTACTGGGCAGCCAGAGCAGTCCTAGAATTCTACATTTGGTTGGTAGGATGGCAACGATAATACATTCATCTGAGCTCTCATATGTAGGATGCGTTCTGTATCTCTCAAATCTTGGTTATGGGAGTTGAGATGAAATAAAGGTAGGCGGTGTTAACAAAAATATAAAGAAGGCTCTCAAAGTGAATTACTTGGGAGATGAAAAAACATGTCTCTTGAGGGATGAAAAGTCATGTCTATTGGGAGATGAAAAGTCATGTTTCTTGGGAGATGAAAAGACATGTCTCTTGAGAAACAAAAAGTCATGTATGTTGAAATATGAAAGGTCATGTTTCTTGGGAATAAGAGACCTCTTATGTAACTCCTCTATATAAAGGAGTCTCTCCACCAAAATGAATGCAAGCAAGAAATGATAGAGCAGTGGACGTAGGCCTATTGACTGAACCACTTTAAAAATTCATGTCCCTTTAGTTATTTCTTTATTTTGATTTCTAACATGGTATCAGAGTCACTGGTCCTTGTTAGTGTTGCTACTAGATCCTAAGGATTACATCTTGTGTTGACGTTTTCATTCTCATGGCAAATCAAGAAGCATCATCAAATATGGGAGTCAACTCTAATACGGGTATGAATTTTCTTGCTTCTCCTCTTCAGTACCTAAGCAATTTACAACATTTCTTCACCATCAAGTTAAATGTTGAAAATTATCCTATTTGAGAATTTCAATTCACTTCAATCTTGATCTCATTTGATCTTATGGGATACATTAATGGAAGCAAACCTGCTCCGCCAATGTTTAGATGTGGAACAACTGAAATTAGTTCATAATATATTGAATGGCTGAGAAATGATCAATTACTTTTGAGTTAAATTAAGTCCTCTCTATCTGAAGCAATACATACCCAAATTATTGGTTTAAAAACCTCTTTAGAGGTTTGGAGTGCTCTTAAGTCATATGATGCTCAATCCAGGGCTCGAATAATACAATTGAAATCACAGTTTTAAGATTTGAAAAAGGGGTCTAGTTCTATGGATCTTTATATAAACAAAGCAAAAGCTATTGTTCATCAACTAGCCATTGCATCTAAACCCGTTGATGAAGATGATCTTGTTCTTCAAATTCTTAGAGGATTGCCAAGTGAATATCTTGCTTTTAAAGTCAGTATGGAAACTCGAAATGACCTTGTCTCTTTGAATGAACTTTATGGGCTTCTTCTTATACACGAAGCCAATTTAAAAGAAGATGATTCTCAAACTTTGGAATCTATTATGTCTGCAGCGAATATTGTCTCAAAACAAGTTTACAATAAGCAAACCAACTATAGAGATCCTGGTAGAAACAACTACTAATATAGAGGAGGAGTCTGAAAAAGTGAGCAATATAAAGGTGATAGTCTTGTGTGCCAAATATGTGAAAAAGTTGGTCATATTGCAAGGTTTTATTGGTCATATACTAACTTGCTTAAAGAAAAAAGACAACATCTCCTCAAGCATATCATGCAGTTTCTTCTATCACTCTGAGTCAAGACATTGGAGATGACAATTGGTATCCTGACTCTGGTGCGACTCATCACATCACCAAGGATATCAATAACTTATCAATTCATGCCAAAATACAAAGGTGGAGATGCAGTAAAAATCGGAGAGGATCAAGTTTGAGAATTTTTCATATTGGTTCTTCAAACACATCTCAAAATTTAGTTTTAAATGATCTCCTTCATGTGCCCAAAATAACAAGAAACTTGTTATATGTACAACATTTTTCTAAGGATAACGAAGTCTATTTTGAGTTTCAACCTAATATGTGCTATGTTAAGCAGCATGAAATAGGAAAAATTCTTCATCAAGGAACTAATCGTGATGGACTATATAAGATAGACCTTAATAACAGGAAAAAGGAAGCGCAACTTGGAGAAAGACAGACTATTGGGCAGTGACATAAAAGACTTGGTCACCCTTCATTTTCCATTATTAAGAAGGTTTTGAACAAGTGTGATTTGTCTTATTACGATAATTGTTTGAATTATTTGTGTGAATCATGTCAAAAAGCCAAGAGTCATAAACTTCCATTTAGTGCTATTTCAAATAAGGTGAAACGTCCGCTGGAACCCATTTATTCTAATGTATGGGGTCCAGCTCCGGTGGAGAGTGTGAATGGTTTTAAGAATTATGTGATTTTTATCGATGTCTTTTCAAGATACACTTGGATTTATTTGATGAAAAAAAATAGACGTTAGTCGTGTTTTCAAAGCTTTCAAGGCACTTTCTGTAAATCTCATTGGACACAAGATAAAATATTTTCACTCAGATTGAGGATGAGAATTTCAAGAGCTTCAATCATATCTTGTCGATAATGAGATTGGACATAGAATATCATGTCCTCATATCCCTGAACAAAATGGAGCAGCTGAAAGGAGACATAAACATATTGTTGAAACAAGTTTATCTCTAATGGGAAAAGGTAATATTCCCAAGAACTTTTGGTCCTATGTTTTTTGTACTGCTGTTTATTTGATTAACCAAATGCCAACCAAGATTCTTGATTTTGCTTCTCATTTGAAAAAATTGCTCAAAGAGAAACCTGATTATGGCTTCCTCAAAAATTTTGGATGTGAATGTTTTCCTTGTTTAAGAGCTTATCAGAAAAATAAAGTAGATTACCGATCTGAAAGATGTATTTTCTTGAGCTATGCTCCTCGACATAAAGGATATTATTATTTAGGTGTACGAACCGATAAAATCTATATTTCGAGACATGTCCAATTTAATGAGAAAATTTCCTTTTGTTGATACTCAAGAAACTAGAACTCAAGATATAGAAAGTCAAAACCAAGCTATCATTTTAACTTTCCCTCATGAATATCAGTTCTCAAACCCTACATTACCATCATCTAGTACATTCACAACATGAGGGAACCCTTACTTCAGTCTGAAACAAATAATGAATCTCAACCTGAAACTCTTGAAAATGAGGAGCCAACCCAATCCAATGAAAATAAACCAAATGAAGAAGGAGTTCATCCTATGACTATTAGATCTCAAGTGAGAACCTTCAAACCTAATCCTAAATATAATGAGTTCCATACATATTTTTCTAGCAATTAATCTCTTACAAGAGCTCTTGTCTCTACTCTTTTTGAAGACAAAGAACCCTCAAATATCAAGGAAGCATATGAAGATGAAAATTGGAGGAAGGTCATGCAAGAAGAATATGATGTTCTTATTCAAAACAATACTTGGAAACTTGTTCCAAAGCAAGAAGCCAAACACATTGTAGGTTGTAAATGGGTGTTCCAAATCAAGCGAAAGGCAGATTGATCGTTGGAAAGATACAAAGTTAGAGTCATCACTAAGGGGTATAGTAAAAAAGAAGGAATTGACTATACTGAAACCTTCAGCCCTGTTGTGAAGCCTACTACAATTTGGACAGTATTGATTATTTCTATTAGTCACAAATGAAAAATACATCACCCAGATTTCAAAATCATTCTATCCCAAATCATGTATGCAAGCTTAAACATGCTTTATATGGTTTAAAACAGGCTCCTAAGGCATGGTTTACCCTTCTTAGTCTATTCCTTCTAAATCTTGGTTTTAAAGGGGCTCAAACAGATTCATCTCTTTTTATTTTGAGAAAAAGAAAAATAATTCTAATTGTTTTGGTATACGTGGATGACATAATCATAATAGGAAGCTCACCTGAATATATTCATAAAATTATTGGATAATTTAAAAGTGAGTTTATGTTTTCATCCCAAAATTTTTATTGGTTTTGGAGTGTTCCAGAAAAATGAGGTTTAGTTTTGAAATAAGGAAGAAAGAGGATCGACCGTTCCCGGCGCCTTTACCGGGGGTAATTAACCCAAGGGCTATGTTTATCATTGATGTATTTCATTTTGACTTAAACATTTTTTTGATTCTATATGCGGTGTTGAAAAATATTGAAAGTTTGGTGTTTCAAACTTTTGAAAAGATTCTTGAAGAATCGCTTGAGAATGTGAAATATTTTGAGGATAAAATGGAATTAGTAAATATCATTTGAAAAGCTTGTGAAATCATTTTGAAATTTCTCTTAAGACTTTAAATAGGTTTGAGGTTTTGCTCTAATTCGGTTACCACCTAATTAAAGCTTCATCCCCTCTTGCTTAAATTCAATTGGAGATGTGCTTGTGTTCATTTGTGATATTGAGTGGAAGTAAATGCATGGATGCATCTATCCTAAGATGAATGGAAGAAAAATGACTCATTCCTACCACAACATTTATCTAAGGCATTCCTACCATAACATAGATCTGAGATTTTTTGTTTTTATAGTTATCATATATATGAAGGAAAAGTTTTTGAAAATGGATTGGGGTTGTAGACCATCAAGCATAAATCCCATATTGGATCATCACTTGGTTTGTGGTCTTGATGAAGTCAGCAAATGAAAAATTAAAATCTTACATGGTAAGATATTGAAAGGATGGAAAATATGAAGGACTACATCCCAAGAGGGATATAGAGAAAGATATATATCTTAAAAATCATAAAATCACATGTTTTGAAAAAGAAAGATACGTGTTTGTATACATATATGAAAGCTTATGAAAATGATATTTATATCAAGTAGAGAAGAGAAGATCATTTTAGAAAGAGAAAGAGAAATCTAAAAATGGAATACACGTACATATATATATATTTATATATACGTATACGAGAGTTTATAAAAGTATGTTAAATCATAGAAAGAGAAGCAACAAAGAAAGATATTCATGTGTATGCATACGTATATAACATGTATATACACATACGTTTTCATGAATATGAAAATCAAGGAATGATTTGAAAATAGCCGACTTCAAATTTTGATATAGGCCGGAAGAGAGCTTGGACTCATGCAAGAGCCTAAGCTAAGTCTCCAAGGCCGCATTAGAGAGATTTCTTTTAAAAATGTTTTGAAAAATATAATTTATAACAAAACATAGAATGTTATGATTTAATTTGCCACAAGGGATATATTTCTTCCACCGTTGGGTATGGAATGAAACAAATCATACAATAAGATGCTCATTAGGGTTCTAAATGGGATGATTAAAAGGAAACTAACGAGAAATGTCATGTAAATGCATATTAACATATACATATTCATGAGGGTTTCCCCGAGTTGGACAAGTCCCAACCTCAAAAATCAATACGAAGATAAAGAATCCCCAAACAACACTCTCATTCTCACCATACATTCACATATAGACGGAAAACCAAACAACTATGCATGGGTGATACATGGACAATATTCAAGGAAGGAAAGAGAGAGAGAGAGAGAAAGAGAGGACGATAGGAAGAGAAAGATTCAACTAGGAAGGAGAGCATAATATAACTATGAAATAAAGAATCATCTCATCTTTCCATACTCCCGGTGCACTTGAGCATAACCTCTTGTCTCTAAGAAGAGATTGAGTGCTATCTCCTTTGGCTATGGGGAGACAAAGATGAGAAGAAAATGAAGAAAGGAAGACAATGCTACATTCAATAAAGGAGAAAACATGATTCAATCATGAAATGAAAGATTATCTCATCTTTCCATGCTCCTGGTGCACTTGAGCATAGCCTCTTGTCTCTAAAAAGAGGTTAAGTGCTATCTCCTTTGGCCATAAGGAGATGAAGAAGAGAGGAAAATGAAGAAAGAAAGAGATGAGATATTGATTACATATCTCTAGTCAAAATAACTTTTGGAAAAATGAACACCCTATATTGAAGATCCCCTTGAGTGAAGCTTCAAGATGATGCCTCCAAGAGGGTTGTGGCTTGCTCTAAGTTGGAGAGGAGTGGAAAGAGGAAGCGGGAGAGAGAAAGAGCTCAAGAGAAACCCTAAGTCTTCAAGTGAGAATACTCTAGGGTTTCTCCCAAGACCAACTCTTGCCCAAGAGGGGGGAAGTATGAGATATTTATAAAGGATTTTGGAGCCAAAATTCGAAATTCGAATTCAAGAGGGAAAACTTTTAAGAGCCAAAATTCGAAATTCAAATTCAAGAGGAAAGAGTTTTAGAGCCAAAATTTAAAATTCGAATTTAGGATTTGAATTCAAGAGGGAAGAGTTTTAGAGCTAAAATTTGAAATTTGAATTCAAGATTTGAATCCAAGAGGAAGGAGTTTTGGAGCCAAAATTCAAAATTTGAATTCCGCTTTGGAATTTGAGTTTAGAATTCTCGATTTGGATCTAAACTTGGATTTTGGATCTAAATTTAGATTTAAAATTTATTTTAAAAATATTAGGACCAAAATTTTAATAGCCCCCTTTTTTTGAAAAATTTGGGGTGATTACAGTTTGTCATTAAAGATATGGGTGAGCTTCATTTCTTTTTGGCCATAGAAGCAAAAAAAAATTACAATAAGCTAATATTGTCTCAAAGGTAATATATATTTCAGCTTTTCAAAAGAACAAATATGCTTGAAACTAAGGGAGTTTCAATTCTCATGGCATGCTCCCATGATTTTTCTGCTAAAAAATGAATCTGATTTTTATGATCCAACTCTTTATCACAACATTGTTGGCGCTTTTCAATACTTTACTATGACTCATCCAGACATCTCTTATGCTGTCAACAAGGTTTGTCAATACATGCATCATCCTACCGATGCCTATTGGGATGCCGTAAAGAGAATCCTAAGATATTTGAAACACATTATTGATTATGGTTTTATTATTAGACCTAGTTCAGTTCTTAAAATTAATACTTACAGTGATGCAGATTGGGCAGGATGTCTTGATGATAGACGGTCTACAGGTGGATATGTATTGTTTATTGGATCCAATCTAGTTTCATAGAGCACTAAAAAGCAGCTAGTTGTCTCTCGTACTAGTACTGACGCTGAGTATCGATCTATTGCCAATACTACTGATGAAATCATGTGGTTATAATTTTTATTAAAAGAATTTTGTGTTGTTCAATCACAACCTCCATATTATTGTGTGACAACATCGGCGTAGCCTATGTTGCAGCTCATCCTTTGTATCATAGCCACAACAAACACATAGAGATTGAGCTTCATTTTGTTTGAGAAAAATTGGCTAAAGGATATTCAAAAATTTAATACATCTCTTCCAAAGATCAGGTTGCTAATATTTTAACTAAGCCACTTATTAAGCAACACCATTATCAAATAATTAACAAGCTCAATCTCATTGCCGGAGCATTGAGCTTGCGGGGGGATCTTAACAAAAATATCAAGAAGGCTCTCAAAGTGAATTACTTGAGAGATGAAAAGTCATGTTTTTTAGGGATGAAAAGTCATGTCTGTTGGGAGATGAAAAGTCATGTTTCTTGGGAGATGAAAAAACATGTCTTTTGAGAGACGAAAAGTCATGTCCGTTGAAAGATGAAAAGTCATGTCTGCTGAAAGGTGAAAAGTCATGTCTCTTGAAAAATAGAGACCCCTTATGTAACTCCTCTATATAAAGGAGTCTCTCCACCAAATGAATGCAAGCAACAAAATGATAGAGCAGTGGACGTAGGCCTATTGGCTGAACCACTTTAAAAATTCATGTCCCTTTAATTATTTCTTCATTTTGATTTCTAACAGGCGGGTGGGGCGCTTCGAATTATTTTGTGGGGAAATCTAAAATGGTTCCTTTCCCATTCAAAAAATGGATCCTACGCTAGGGGTTTGAAGGTGAGGGCATGGTCTTCTAAGGGAAAAAATAAAGACCTGAGGAGATGGGTAAGAACTCTGTTACCGCCTGCATTACCAATGTGAGGCCCAAGACGGTTTATTTTAATTAAATGCATCAACAAACAACTAAAGTATCAACTTCTTAAAAATGTTGACAAGAGTGTTGCATGGTAATGAATTGCAATTGCATTCAGAATGAGTGACCTAGTCCATGTTTTGCTTGGGTGGTTTAGGGGTTGATTGACATTAGTAACAAATTATTACCATATAGTGAAAAAGACTACAAATCGAAGAAATTCTTACCGTATAGTGAAAAAGACTAAAAATTGAAGCAAATTCATGAAATCATGTAACATAGTGTTTTATGAATCTACTTCAAATTTTGTGGCAGGATCAATAGACAGGAATAATATATTACTTGTACCAATGTATTAATATTACGACCATCATAAGAAGGTTTAGAATCACATCTTTTGCTGTGAGAAATTTAAGAGACAACTGATTAATTTGTTGATGAGTCCACTACTCGTCCAGTCAGTAGCGATTTGTTAAGGCTACCAGAGTTGTTAGCACATCCCAATTCGAGAGGACAACTTTTGGTGCATCATTTACAGCCACCCAGCTAGCTTGCTCTTCATTTCGGTCTTTGCACCAACCCAAAAAAAACAAAAACAAACAAAAAAAGGACAGTATGGCTCCATTACTAACAGTTTGTCTTACGGATGGACTTATGGATGGACCACCAGATATGGGCTTAGGTGTGAACACCCTGACCTGCAAAGCCCCAAGTGGAGGATGTGGGTTCCACCTCCTAGATTGTCTGTAATACTCCAAAATCTGCCCCAAGTTTAAACTATTAATTGACACGTGAAACACAGATATAAATGTGGTATTGACAAGATTTGCCTGCATATTTAAGTATATGGCATGACCGGTTTTGTCATGAGTTCAACGTAACAAATTCTCTATGGCACAATCTATCCTAAGCAGATGAGAGGATCTAATAAAGTGGGTTTCCAAAGACTATAGTTACGGACTGTCTTATTAATATGCATATATAACTCAATGAGATGTTTACAAGCATGGGGTTTCAAGATACTCTGAACTAGCTAGAGAGCCATTAACAATCAACACACACATGATTAAATTAACTATAACAAATCAGAAATATAAAAGCATGCATGTGTGGGCTGCTGATCCTCAGATTGTTCAGCCAGAGCTAGTTTGCAACAGCAATCTACTAAATTTATTTGTAAGATATAGATAATGAAGGAGTATATTTCCATATACTCAATAGGTCTTCCATGTTTTATGTTATTCAAATGATTATGAATGGAGTGAACGTAAGTTATGCATGACATGGAAACACACAACATGCAATCATAACAGCGTAGGAGCCATATATATATATATATATATATATATATATATATATATATATATATATATATATATATATATATATATATATATATATATATATATAAACAACTAATCAATTAGATCACTAATGTTTAAAAGCATGATAAAGACAAGATATCACATTTTTCAGTTGTCACTTTCAGAATCCCTGCAAGGTAGGGCTGCAGAGTGCCATGTTTGTTCAGTTATCAATTTCTTTTTAATGGTTCCAACATTGAAGTAGTCCCTCCCATTGATAGACAGCCCCAGCCGTAGGGAAGCACAATGAGTTGAACCAGCGTGGGTTCTATTATGGCTGTTTTAATCAACAAACCTTGTGATAATCTTGTAAAAGAACTCGCAAAATGGATATATTCTTGTAAAGAATAGATTGCCACTGTAAACGAATACTTATGAAGACAACAACCAGCCAATTTCAATACTTAATACTACCACAAAAGCTCTCAAACTTCAAGAATGCATATATCCAATAATTACACAACTAGTGGTAATCTTTAGCATCAATACAACATGCCAAACCAAGTAGTTTGATAGCAAGAAATGTCCAAAACTGCTCATACAAAGATCTTGACAGCTAGAATAGATATAAGGCTAAAATTTCAAGAATAAATGAACATATTGTAGCAATAAAACAGTAGAAAGTATGCATACCAAATTTACATAGAAAAACCCCCAATAATGGGGTAAAAAACCATGGGCAAGGAGACTACACACATACACACAAAAAGAAGGCCAAATACACTAGTAGCAATATCTCTATTGCTTTAATAAAAATAGTTAACACAAGGAAAGAATAGCACTCTCTTATACAAATGAAAGAAAGAACCCCAAGAGATAAGAAAGAGATCACCCAATGAAGATTGTTTTCATTCCCTCTTTCTCTTTTGTCTTTTCTTTCTCTTCTTGACCTGCTGAAACCTACAAAGTAAGACTACGTTCTTCTTCTCCTCCTCTTCTTGCCTTCTTCCTCCCCTTCTTACCTTTCCATGTGAGAGCCCCTTTTTTTTATTTGAAAGAGAACGATCAAGAGAGTGAGGGTACCCGATGGTACCCTAGTCTTTTGACGAGCCCTTACTAAAGAAATGAGGTCAGGTCCTCTTTTGAGGCTGGACCCACCCCCAACAAACTACCCCTCTAGGCTCATGTGAGAGATCACACCTATAAAATGAACAAACTTAGCGCACTGCCTTCAAAGTAGTCATCCTAACTAAGTCTCTACACTTGTCATGTGTCTCCTTAGTGGAGACTTCGTCATTGCAGGATTATTCTTTGCATCTGTCTTTTCTATCTGCATTAGTTTTTGCTCAAGCACATCACAAATCCAATGACATCTAATATCAATGTGCTTGGTCCTTGAGTGGAAAGCTGAATTTTTCGCCAAGTATATAACACTTTGGCTATCACAATGCAAATAGGTCTTCTGGCTAAAACCTAGATCATGAAGAAAACTCTTCATCCCCAACAACTCTTTACAAGTTTCAATTGCTGCAATATATTTTGCCTCCTTAGTAGAAAGAGTAACACACTTTGTAACATGGACTTCCATGAAGACATAACTAGAAAGAAACTTCCTAGAGTTCAAGTCACTTGTCATGTCTGCATCTACAAATCCTTGTATCTTTAAGTTAGATTTACCAAAACCTAAATAGTAACTGAAAGTATTTTTAAGATTCTTTAAGTTCTACTTCACTGTTGCCCAATGCTCCTTGCCTAGATATAACAAGAGCTACTCACTACACCAACTACATAAGCCAAGTCTGAGCATGTGCAAACTGTAGCATACATGAGACTCCATATTGCGGAGGCATATGGTACATTCTTCATTTTTTTCTTTCTCATCCGCTAAAGATGGACATTGTTCATTTTTTAATTTAAAATATGCTGCTAAAAGTGTTTTGACTGTCTTAACATCTTTCATATTGAACTTGTTAAGCCCTTTCTCAAAGCATTTCTCTTGTGACAACCATAGCTTCTTGGCCTTCCTATCACAAACAATCTTCATGTCTAACAATTGTTGTGTTGGTCCTAAGTCTTTTATATCAAAGAACTTCCTCATGTCCTTTAATTGGCTAATCAATTGATAGTCTTGTCCAATAATGAACTTGTCGTCTACATATAACAACAAGAAAATGAAGTTACCTGATGATAACTCTTTGATAGACACAATGATCTATGACTGACTTTCAATGCTTTTGATTTATCATAAATGCATCAAATTTTTTGTACCACTAACTAGGTGTTTGTTTAATAAACACCTCTTAATTGACTACATAATTTTCCATAATTTTGCGATGCAAGGGTGGATCACATTCATAAGAATGTATCAATCTCTAATAGGCATTTTCATCACATATGTTGCAGCATGTGGGATTCTCTTATGGTAGAGAGTTTAAAATGGTTTTAAGCTTGTCGTTTTGAAATGGACGTGGCCTTGGGGCTCTTTTCAAAATTTGATACTTGGGTTAGTCTTTTTAGAAAAACCAACTCATGCATGCATTATGCATTAACATGTACATTTAATCATAGGTTTTCCCTAGCTGGACATCATTTCCAACTATAAAATAAATGAAAATAAACATCTCCTATGAATTGGTGAAATTAAAATGAACCAATAAAAAGCTAAAGTATACGAGAAATTGGTTAAAATCTCCTACATTGCGGTCAGTCTTGATGTTTGATCTTCTTCTTTACTTGTTTTCTAAATCAAGCAATCTTAAGCAAGAATCCAAGCTTGGATTCAAGCTTAGCAAAACAAGAAGAAGAAGAATGACTTGTTGGAATTTGCAATGAGGAAGAGAAAGCTTCTCTCCACGAAAATTCTACGTAAGGGTTCACTTAGCCACCCTAACTTAGCAAACTCGATAGAGAGAATAAGGGAAATGAAGAAGAAAATAGAGACAATGCTTTTATTGATCTCTTATCTCTCCAACCATCACTCACCAATCACCACCCACAATCTCAGCCGGTGAAAAGTGGCTCTGCCCACTCCGCTGCTGCCCACCATCTGTTGCCACACACTTTCGGCGCACATCCCCCTTGCACACTGCCTCTAGTCTGTGAATGAATGAACAAATCACTATTAATCTACCCACCATCACTGTGCATACGAATATCTGCCTTTGTTTGCATCTCTGTGAATCTCCGTTGTACGCTGGGATCAGTACACTGTCGATCGTTGTTTGGTGATTCTATCTTTTATTCTTTTGATTAGGACTTTCGATTTGTCCCTTTAATTGGCAGAATTGGGGGTTTTATGAATATGTTATTCTATTTGCAATTTTTTGATATATATATATGTGTGAATATGTTATTCTTGTTTAAAATTTTTTGACATATATATTAATATATATATATATATATATATATATATGTTACGTGTGTTCTCTGTACCCATACCGGCACCCGTACCTATGTGACATAGGTCTCCACACACACACACGAGTCCATGTATTGTGTGCAGCAGTTGGAGAGAGAGAGAGAGAGAGAGAGAGAGAGAGAGAGAGAGAGACTAGAAGAAGGCTTAGACGAATCTTCTCTCTCCTCCTTGGCTTCTCCCTCCTAGCTCCTTGGCTGCAGCAACTTGATGGAAACTTCAAATTTTCGTCCTCCCCCTTGGTGGCCAATGGAAGACTTATATAGAGGAGGAGGTGGGTTCAACTACCTTCTTAACTCACCTTATGAACTCACTTAAGACCTTGAGGACTTGTAAAATGAGTTAAATATGGTTTAATGGCAATAGTTGACCATTCTTAGCCCATTTAAACGAGCTAGGCGGCCTGGGCTAGGTTTGGTCGACCTTGGTTTAGACCTAGCTGACCAATTTTGACCAAAATTTTGAACGAAAATGCCCTTGCACAGGGTTTTACCTTATTTTGTGCTATTTATTTTTTTCTTTGTTTGAAACAGAGCTTGTTAGGTTAAAATCTAGTACTAAGCTCCAAATGCTATTGAATTATGATAATTCAATTTAAATTTGAATACAATTTGAAAATTCTATCAAATTTGGTTCAAAAAGGGTATTTTCGTCCATAACTTGATTAAAGATGGATCAACTGAATCAAACTTTGGTTTGAAATATTGAATTTTAATTTGGTATTTGAATTATAAACCAATTTTGGCTTTGCAGTCTCAATTTGATCATAGAAGGGCAAAATTGTTCAAATTGGTCAATTTCAACTAATTGACCAAAGTCAAAGATCTTTTGCAAGTAGTTTGATTTTGTTTGAGGTAATTTGATAAATTTGAGCTAAGAAAACTCTTAATTGAGCTGAAATGTACTTCGATTGAGTTTAGTCAAAGTGGACTCGATTCGGTCAAAGTTCATTTTCATCCACTGATTGGGTCACGGGACAGACCTGCCATTTCGACTGAGCTGAGCCATGTTGACCGAGCCTAGCTAAGATTGGTGCCATGTTTTGGTGCACTATGGTTGACCCTACTTGGATTAAGTGGGTTTGACCAACCTAGTTATTGTTTATTGGAGATTGACATCTCTTTAAAGAGTAACTAGTTAAAGAAGAGAGATGGACATAAATATCTCTATTTTCTTAGGTTTCTCATTCATTTCTCCTTCAAAATGACTTTTTTTCATTTAATTGAGAGAATTTTTTTTAAAAAAAAGGGTGTGTGAGCCCTTGGGTGGCTCTTGACCACACGGGCTAGGTGGGGCCCACACTCCCACGTAGCATTTAGATTGAATTAGATCTAATTCTTGGATTCAAGTCAAATTTGAATTTTGCAATTGGATTTGGATTTCAAATGACATTTGTAATTGGATTTGGATGTCAAATGACATTTGGACATAGTTTGGACTTGTAATCATGCATTGGGATTTGTGTCACGAGTTAAATTCATGATTTGAATCTAAATTATTCTTTAGATTCGAAATTGGCTTTAAAATTACAATTTTTCACAATTATTTTGTAAAATTTTCACATTGCTCCAATTTTGATGTGGAAAAATTTGGAGTGTTAACATTCAAGTTTCAAATCTGGTCGCTCAAGGTTTACTGGTCATGTCTGGTGTATCTGCAAACATAATCAAGCAATAAGTTCTTTACTCGCTTCGCTTTACAATTTATACAAATATGAAACATAATCATTGAGGCATGTTGTTGCCTCAAGAAGGTGTCGACGGGTAGTGTCGACCCACAAAGCCCTCCAATAGGCCTATTCCCAACTCTTTGAGTTTGTCACCGAATGATTTATGCTATGCTCTTTCGATTTGAACCAATCACTAATCTGTTTCTTCCTTGCTTCCTTAGTTGAGGCGTCTTCCTAACACCTACTATTTCCCAAAAAATGACGTGCATACATCAAAAGAAGCATATTTCCCGAGCTCGCTAAAACATTTCTAAACCTTCCCAACATCGTCAAAATTTCCATCATGTTTTCAAATTGCTTCGAAAATCAACTTATCATGCTAAAAAGACAGTTATACACGTAGATCCTTGTCCTTCTTAAAATAGGCATAAACTTTCCCCAAAATAGCAACATCGCATATGCATTCCAAATCATCGCATAATGAGTCTAGCATGCTCAAATAATAATTATATATGCACTAACAGTCAATTTTAGATAATTTAAGCTCGATTAAGCCTCGCTCACCCAATCTTAGTGTCCAAACTGCTGCAATGTTCCTGGCAGCCACCTCAAATGTTCGATTGAGTGTCAACGCCAATGATTACTCGCTGCCTTCACCACCAACATCTTTACTTCACTGGTATGGGGGGAAAGATGTGTCCCCAAACTATAAACTGACCAAACAGCCATAAAGAGGATGCGATTTAGCGAAAGAGAGGTCAAAAGAGGGATCTGTTGTTAGAAAAAGGCAGTCGGTCGAGAGAATGAGGTTCGGCTGAAGGTGAGAGGAGAAAACAAGTAGAAAATGAGGAGAGGAAGACTGACCACGAGAGTTTGAGCAGAGGGGAAAGCGTGCGGGAGAGAACCGACAGGAAGGAGAAGGAGAGTGACGAGGGGGAGAGAGCGGGTGCGAGAGAAAGAGGGCGTGCAGAGAGGGAAGACTGGTGAAGAGAGTTCGGATAGAGGGGAGAGACAAGCAGAGAGGGAAAAATCAAGCGGGGAAAATGGGGGAGATGGAGAGGAGGAGATAGAAGAGATGGGGAGAGAAAGTGAGAGCAGAGAGAGAGCGAGAGAGCGGGCAGAAAGAGGGCGTGTGAGGAGCGTGGGAGGAAGAGGGTTGCGTAGGAGGGAGGAGGAGAAGAAGGAAGAAGGATAAAGAAGAAGAAAGAGGAGAGAGAGAGGTCAAGAGTGCTTACTAGAGCACTGCCATCGCCCTTCCTCCGCCAACCCAAACGTTGCTGCAGCCACACCTTCCGCCTCTTGTTTTTCTTCGGTGTTGTGGTCGTACAAAAGAGGAGATGAAGAGGGAAATGAGGGAGAAAGGGTGTCGTCGGGCTCTTTCATGCCTGGAGTTTGGGCCCGGGTTTGGACCTGCTCCAGCCCAATCCTGAATTAAAAAGAACAAGGATTACAATAGGAGAGAGAGGGGGCACTCCCCTTTTTCTCCATCGATATCAAACTAAACATTTTGTACATTCTCTCTCCTCTCTCAACTCAAAACCACATACTAAAATAATGTTTTCAATCAAATTGTGCTCGATGTAATCTCATCCAGATTTCATGGGAATTAATCTCACATGTGAATACTGGATCTTAGTTTGATCTTTATAACCAAATCTAGGTCTAGATTTGAGGAATATTCTAGAAGATGGATCTAGATACGGTATTAGAATTTGGATTATGATTTGATATCCAATATCTGAAATGAGAATAATAGATCTAGATCTATAAATATAGATTATATCTAAGACTTGGATATGAAATCCATACATGGAAACAAGACTTGGATATATAGTATTGATTAGAAATATGAAATAGAGATCTAAAGATAGCAGGGACCTGGGTTAGGTTCAGTTTTGAAAAATTGGGTTCAAACCTAGATTGGGTTCACACTCAACCTAGGTTTTGTCATTAGAAAAATTTATCTTGAATGAAAAATTGGGGTCGTAAATGATTCAAACACTTTTGTGTGTGATTTGAGTTGAAATGGATTCAAATAAAGGGATTGGCTTGAACTAAGATTTTAAAATCAAACAAAATTGTAAACCAATGTATATATGACCGATACCCTATGTTTATGTAAAAAAAATATGGTTAAAAAAGGAAATTACAATTTTGCTCTCACATTTATTTCTAGAGTTATGGATGAATTTTCTTCACGTGAGTAAACTGGCCTATTGGCCAGGCTCCTAAACAGGCTTTGGTTAAAACTGTGTTGAAAGAATCCTCCCAAATTGCTTTGAAAATAAGAAACAAATTTTTACCCAGCCATATGCAACACGTTTCTAAAGGAAAATAGATGAAGACTATAAAAATTTTATTTTTATTGGAATTTTCACTAGTGGAGCAAAGGGTGCTGGGAAAAGCTACTTACCTATAAGGACATGCTAAAAGATTGGAAAATTCACTTTAATTTTGCAAAATTTAGCTCAACCATAGTTTAAAGAGTACTAGGAAATAGCTCCATGACCTTTAGAGATGAATTGAACTCAAACCAAACTAAAAGAAGCATGATTTATACGAGAGTGACATGATCTTAGCTCGGTTTTAACTCTCTCAAGTTTAGATGAAATTCAGCTCAAACTCCTAAAAACATGAGAGAGAAAGTACTCAGAACTAAATTGAACTTAAACCTGAATGAATGAACTCAAACCGAGTTAAGGAAACTTAATTTATCTATGATAAACATGACCCTAACTTAGTTTTAGCTCAAATTCAATTCAAACTCCTCAAATAGCAATCTGCAAGTTAGTGTATGATTGAAAGTTGGGTTGGGTAACTCGAAAATATTATTTTCTCTTGATCAAGGTTAACTTGCTTTGACTTGGTTGACCCAAAGACCATAGTCATAAATTTTGGAAGCTGATTTGAACTATAGAAGAGATAATTTCATACTATAATGACCTTGGTGAGCTGACTCTAGCGACTCTGGGGTCATATAAAGTTGAGAAATTGCTAATTGCTCAAATGCTGAAAATTTCATATTTTTTATATTGTTAAGCTAGGATGAAGGGGCAAAAAGGTAACATTTAGCTTAAACAATTTGGGTGGACTGGGCATTCAACACTTAGTCAAATAAGAGTTCATTTTGACTAGACCTTAACTTAATTCTTTATGTCAACCTTGCCCCATTTTGGCCAATCTCTAGCTAGGTCTACCCCAATCCACCAGGTCCTAGCCATGAGAATTCAGAATAGATCAAGATCAATTGGTTCAAATCTTGATTTGTAACAAATGACTTAGAATTTGAATTCGAATTTAATTCTGGATTGGGTCAAATCTCAAACTTTGGATCTATGTAGCTTGGATCATGGATCTCGCAATTAGATCAAAAAAATCTTTCAAGACTAAACTATGTGAATTTCTGTCAAATCAAGCTCAATTGGATTTAATCTCAAATCCTTGAATCTTGGATCCAAAACTTTGAACTTGGATCAAGAGAATTTTGAATATTAAACTCGGATCTCATACCCTCTTGAATTTGAAACTAGACTTAGATCAACCTAGTTTAAATTTGGACCTATCACTCTTTAGTACTAGATCTTTGATTTGATTTTATATAGATCTATTAAGTTCAAATTTGGATTATGAATCATGATATTGGATCTTGATCTTGGCGTTCAAGTCTTCAATTTGGACCTTAAAAGTTATTAGGTTTCAGATTTTAGATCTTTTAGGTCCACATCCAGGCAGCCTAGACACTAAGTCTCATATATGCTTGACGTTAGTATTAATTGCATCATATTTGTCTTAGGTTTGTTTGCAAGGATCAATGATGATCAAGAACATGAATAAGTCTTTTGACCATATTATCCACTCATGTAAACCTAAAGCATGATAATGACATAGATTTTCAAATCACAAGTTTTTCTAAACCTAAGGCACATTTATTTCTGTTTCAATAGGTTAAGACAATAATCTGAACTTATATTTAGGCCATAAACTTAGTCTGTTGCCTAATTACCCTTAGTAAAAGTACTAAGAATGGTTAAACCTTGTATCAACAGGACAGATCTTATCTCTCAAATTCTCACACAAAGAAAATAGAGGCAAGTATGAATTTTATTCCCCAAAGAAACGGTTTGTATGCAAAGATGAAAAAATTTGCATGTAGGCAAAAGTGGTGATCATGATGGGACTTGTCACCATTTACTAAGTTGCATACCTCGAGATTCTAAATTTTGAATGTGACCCAGACATTAGAGCCTCAAAGTGCCTCATGAAAATACGTATACATGTTTTCTTTGAGCATTATGAGATAGAATTGAGAGAGAAATTTCATGTTCACATAGATTTAGAAACAAATATAACCTCTCTCAATTTATGAGTTAGTTGCAGAACATATTTGTTCTCTTTGTCTATTTTAATCCTTATCTTAAGCCTCATTGCATTCGAGCCTAGTGTTTATATGTGGTCCCATCTCCAACTTCCTTGAACCTATGCAAGTCATGATCATCATGTTGCATAACTCAGCATATTAAGCAACTTCTTAAAGGAAGTTCAACAGTTGGACGAGTATAAAATAGAATAAGACAAGC
Source organism: Nymphaea colorata (assembly GCF_008831285.2). Classification (NCBI taxonomy): domain Eukaryota; kingdom Viridiplantae; phylum Streptophyta; class Magnoliopsida; order Nymphaeales; family Nymphaeaceae; genus Nymphaea; species Nymphaea colorata. The sequence goes on along the minus strand of NC_045148.1, from coordinate 12,521,164 downwards.
AAACAAAGTTTATAGCTGACACATTGTTGTAGCAAACAATAAGAAAAAGCAGCAAAATCTTAAGGCCAATGTGGTAACAAAAAGGCAAATGACACAGTAGGTCAATCTAGAAGTTGAAGGTATTTATAGCTCTGCACCGTAAGCATCACCCTAGCTATAATCTGCATCGAAACTTCACTATAAATAACAAAAAACTGTGAAAAATTTTACTGCAGGTTAGGAAAACAATGGATTATTTTATTCCATCCTTCAGTTTCTCGCAGCCCATGTCCTTACCAGAATTGGTAAGAAGGCCAATATAGTAATCAATGGTTTGAATTTTTGTGGCTGCATGGTTATGAACCTTGATCTCCAAAAGCAAGCAGTTGTCACGTTTACAAAAGATATTACAGTCAATAACCATATCCTCACCTTTGCTTATAGGACTAGGAGTCTGACACTAGAGCACTTTTTAGTGGCTCATTTTGGAATGGGTAGCTAGATGAACATTTTAATGTAATGAAAAGGAAACCATGCTAGATATGTCATGTATATTTCCATTCTTAATACATCATATATATTTTCAATTTGAATACCGAACTCAATTCAAATCTGCAATAGAAATCTAAAAAATGGTATCCACAAATATAGATGCAAGATAAGTGGTGAACTACCAGGTAGAAACTCTATGTAAACCACTACTAAATGCTATTTATTGTACTCTACATTGTATGCCTCTAGTATCTTGATGGATTGGTGGGTAGTTGACTGGTTCGAGGCATAAAAAAAAGTGTCAAAAGCTTGGGTCGAGGCATAAACTAGGTCAGCTCAGGCATATGGATGCAGCGATGCAATGACTTGCCAAATACACACAAAAAATAAGCAACCGTATGGACAAATGCTTCGTCTGTTTCACCTGTCATGAACATTTGCAAGTAGGGATGGACACTACTCTGGGTTGCAGCGGATATGTATCCGCCTTTCTCAAATGCAGAGATAGTACATGAAACTACCTCCAGGTTATTACCTGTAGAAGCCGTGAAGTTTTAGTAAACTGGGACTACCATATACAACAAGAACTATCAATTAAGTGAAAAGAGATCATATATTGTCTATATTGGCACATCGACGACTGAATCTATTGTCACGTTAGAAGAAATGAGTTCCCTGCAGGAACTTTCTAAGGCTTGATGTGCTTGATCACCTTCTGTAACTAGGCTGTCTACTAATCTCACCAGAGTTTCCCTCTGGAACCGTTGCGAGTTGTTCTTGAATAATTCTAACCATACTTTCTTAGAGAAAGCCACTGAATATCCAGCCAAGTCACGAACACAAGCAATAGCACCAAGACAATCTGCTTGCTGCAATTTGTAGCAGAACCTTTCCTTCACAATAGATATTGGAGGAATTCTTCCTGACTGGACCAATTGACTATATGCTGTCTCCACCACATGCCCCTAAAGTGGAAACCAAAAACGTAGATCAGAGTAACTTCAAGCTAAGGAAGATAAAATAAAAATAGAATTGGTTTGTAATATTAACAAAAACACTGAAGCTCATCATTAACAAAGTCATAGCAACCCAGCCGAGTCGACACATGCAGAACTTAATCTCCCAGCTATGTCAGGACCAAACTGCTCCAAATGAACTCATTGGATGGGAGGAATCAACTTTCATATGACTTCCCTAGCCATTAAAATACTTTAAAGGTATAAACATGGTTTGACATCAGGCAAGAACTCTTGCATATTTCAGCAAACATTGACCAGCCATATCAACTATCAAGAGGCCAAGTAGGCCACTCCAATGGAATTTCCAGTTCTTAGACGTTTGATCCTTTCATAGTGTGAAAGGCAACAGGGAGTTTGAAGAAACTGCTCCCTCAGCAGGATCTTTTCCAAAAAATACTCTATTTGATATTGGTAGCAAAGAACATCAAGAACTTCGCTGCATGTCATGCAGGGTTAAGACACTAAGGTATGCAAAGCAAGGGAACCGTATGCCACAAAAGAAGCCACCTGTACCGGTTGTCAAAGCACAACCATAATTTACTCTAAGCAAATGCGTGTGGAGTCGCACCACAAAACCTTATCACACCAAGATTAAGTTGCCAGTATCACATTTTAACAATAGAAATTACATTTGGTGTATGAGAGAGTTGCCAATGCAAGAAAAGTACCTTGCCAGCTTTAGAAGCTTCCAAGACTAGCCGAAGGTGCCTTTTCACATCAAACTGGTACCCATGATGCAACATTCTCTGATAGACACACTCAAACTCATCCCACTTCTCCTCTGCTGCACATGCCTCTAACATGGTGTTGAAAGTGATGCTATCTGCCATCAGTTTTTGCCCAGAACCAGTCACTTTACTGCCAACTTCAGCACCCTCCAGGATCTTCCAAAACAGACCTTTTGCATCATTAAACATTCTATGGCCTACATATGCCTTCAGCATCATGTTGTAAGTAACCAAATTGGGGGAGCAGAATTTTGTCATGTGATTATACACATACATTCCATTTTCTATGCTTCCAGAATCAAAGCAAGCTTTGATTAGCCCAGTATAAGTCACAACCAAAGGTTTCCTGGCAACCTTGCATATTTTGTCAACCTGCAAAAAAAGGAATGAACCGAACAAAGTCAACCTTTTTTTTTTACCCTTAATAAAAAATCACACTCCTCTGAAGTATAAGAAAATAAATTGGAGATGGAGAGAAGCACCCAAAACCATCACATGGCTAGTGGGCCTTCGGGCCTCGCTTCGGGCGGTGGGATGATCCTCTCGCTCACCCGAACTGCCGTAGTTTGAATCTCTCTCTCTTTCACCAAGGGTCTAAAGCAGGGAAGAGGAAGGCTCCTGGCTTGTGAGAGAGAGAGAAAGAGAGAGAGAGAGAGAGAGAGAGAGAGAGAGAGAGAGAGAGAGAGGGATGGAGGGAGGGAGGGAGGGCGATGTCCCTTAGACAGCAGATATTCGGCAGTATGATGTAAGGATCCTCTGTCCAACTATTTGCGGTCTAAAATGGGTCATCCAGTCTCCATAACATCAGATGGTCCTCTAAAATGGGTTATCCAGTCTCCGTAACATCAGATGTTTTTCCACACATTTTGTACGTACAAACAAAAACGATTCAAAGCTATTTGATGAACAGTAAGTAAACTACAGTGATAGAATAAAATCATGGGCTCTGCAAGCTAAAAGAACTCAAGATAAGAATTCAGGATTTTATTCTTTTGCTTGAATTACTATGGTTCGAAAAGGAAATTCACATTCACTACAAGAACATGAACATACTGAGCAACTCAAATGCAAGTATAGGAAGGAAATCAATCCACAATCAGCACCCTATAGATTTAGTACAAAGTCACAAAGTACAAACTACGAAGCCTGTGCTTAAGCCTTCAAAAAGTTTAATTCAACGAAAGTCAGCTAGCATGTACATTACTTATTGATAAAAAATTAATAAAATTATAAAATGGAACTGTATCAAGTTATCAACCACTATTCCTGGACAGCTGAACCTGAACCCTTACTGTTCTTGTTCAGTATCACTCAGACAAAAAACAAAGCATCTTGAGGCATGCTGTATCGCTGTTTCCATGTTTTGGGCATGCCATGGCCCATGCCAAAAACATGGAAACGGCGATACCGCCTAGTGGGCTTGAGGCAGAAGACATTAAGCCATCAAAGCAGCCACAAGAGAGAGAGAGATATAGAAGCAGACGAGGCAAAGAGAGGCAAAGAAAGCATAGGGAAAAAACAAAGAGAGGGGGACAGGAGCAGAGTGAGGCTGCGACAGAGGAAAAGCAGAGAAAAAAACGAAGAGATGGAGAGAGAGAGCGATAGGTTGGGATTTGGCCCATTTTAGAAAACAGAAAGAAAAACAGAGAGAAGGAGAAAGACTGCAACAAAGGGAGAGAGACGCTGGAAAGAAAAAGGGAAACACGCCTTTTACCGTCAATAGCAGGAAAACGAAAACCCGATCGAGTGTTTCAGGTTTTCGTGTTTTATAACATGTCTCAATCCCCCTCCTCCCTCAAACAAATTCTAGTTTTTCTCAAGCAAGACTCGGCGAATAACACTCACCCACGACTCGTTGATGCAAAAGCTCGCCTGAGTTTTTTAAAAAACTTGACATAACTCAGGCAAGTCTTCCATGACTCGACTCGGCCGAGTCAACAGAGTCTAACCCGAGTTTGACCTAGTTTTTGTAGAATCCAAGTCCCCCTACTAGGTCGACCCAGTAAGAGGGTGAGACGAGCTGAGTCAGCCAAACCAACGAGTTGACTCGGCGAGTTTTTTAAACATTGCATTGGTGTAGCCAACACATGACACATGGTGAGAAGGTTTTCTAAAGCATCTCTATCATACTGTACAGTCCCTTCTTCCCCACTAGAGTTCTCACTCAACTTAGACATGGGGATAACCATCTGCATACTCCGACACAGATGACTCAACATTAGGCTTAACCAGCACAGACCTCTTAGTCAATGTGGGATACTTTTTCTGGACATGGACCAACTCTTGACACCTAAAACATAGGGGTGTGTCAACACTGCAGGTTTTTGACCGGGTATTATAGGCAGAACCAGTTTAGTCATGCTGGGGAGTGGACTTACACTCAGACATAGGTTTAGAGTTATCCATCTTCAAGAAGCTTGCTCCCTGTGTTTGTGGAAGATAATCTCATATGTTGGAAGAGTGAGAAACAAAATGCTATTTCTAGGTCTAGTGTAGAGTCAGAGTATCGGGCTATCGCACAAACTGATGCAAAAATGATATGGTCTAGATTTGAGTCTTGGTATTCTGACTTCCATACCTATGAACATGTTTTACAATAACAGGGCTGCCACCTACATCACTAATAACCCAGTATTTTATGAGGGAACAAAGCACATTGAAGTAGATTGTCATTACATCTGAGATATGGTTCAAGAGGGAATCATATCTACCATACATGTAGCCTCAAAAGATCAAGTAGCTGACGTTTTTAGTAATTACTTATTACTGAGTTTTCTAGATGTTGTGATAAGCTGAGTACGATTAACATCTATGCTACAACTTGAAGGGGAGTGCTGAATAGTATTTACGTTAGGTGGTTTTTTGGAATACTAAATAGTTTAGGAACAGCTTTTTATTAATATTTGCATTTTGTAATTAGTTGGTTTCACCCTAATTCTCTTCTAACAAGAGATTAGGGCAGATTAATGAACACAATTTTAGTACTTTTGTCTCTCCAAAACTCCAGTGTAGACCATTTTAACCAGGTAGAGGTACTATGCTAGTACATCTTTGTAACTTAAAATTTTAAATCAAGTAGGTCCAAAAATTATCCATTTCCCTCCATTCATTTCATCAGAATCACCATTCAAAAGGCTAAAATACATCGATTAAGCCTTTTCCGATTCAAAGCATAAGAAGGTAAATGTTCCACTATTAAATGATTTTGTAAGTTATCAAAATATACCTGGAATTTAAAAGCCTCAATCCCATAAAGAAAGCAAATGACTCTTGAATGTTAGTTGATATACATGCCTGAACTAGTGCATCCTGACACCTTCCTGCACTGCAAAGGCAACGGGCAAGATCATAATACAGAGAAGCCGAACCAACTATCCCTCTCCTTTCCATGTCTTGGACAGCAAGTACAGCCTCTTCCGTCTTACCTTCCTTCCAAAGAGTATTCACAAGGACTGCAGAGAAGCAAACATCAATTATTCACAAAGTAAAAAACCATGGTAAAGCAACAGACCAATTTTTATAGATTGGTACCTCTGTATGTCAAAGCGTTCAGAACTGATGATTTATCAACTTTGTGGAAAAATTCGTGGACCAATTTGTACTTGCCACATGTAAGCATGACCTGTCAACCAAAGTACAAAGGTCAACGAAATGAGCTTTCAGAAATTCGAATCAAGATAGAGGGAAAAAAATAAGTTTCATTAATCAGTCTACTTTGAAAAATGATTTAGATAGAAGGCCCTTTTGTTGCTCTGTTATTATTTATGTTGAATTAGAAGAGTTTAAATTTCTAACTTTCTAGGTGGCTGTTCATAATATTAAAGAGTTATAAGACCTCTTTAATATTTTCTTTATTTTTCATTGATGTAATTTGTAAATCCCTTTTCTACCCTAATCCACAATCAGCACCCTATAGATTTGTGCCGCCCAGCATCGCCGTCCTGTGACGCCGAGTGTTACGGCCCCTGAGACTCTTGTTGGGCTTTGGTGCTATTCCTCTTGGCATTGTTATCAGCTTTGATTTGGGTGTTGGTGCACTTTTTTGTTCGGGGAGAAATTTGGGTGTTTTACCGACGTGATGGCGGATTCCCGTATGGGAGAGTGGATCATCGATAGTGGCGCTACTCACCACATGACCGGCGATCCTAAAGTCTTTCATGGGTATAAGCTTTCGTCAGGAAAGGAACGTGCTTCTCTTGTTGATGGTTCATCTATCTCTGTGGCTGGGAAAGGGAGTCTCCCACTTTTGAACAAGTTCTTAGTCCACAATGCTCTACATGTTCCTCATCTTCCCTTGAACCTCTTGTCGGTTAGCAAGATCACGAAAGAGTTGAATTGCGAACTTATCTTTTCTGCTGATCGCTATGTTATGCAGGACTTGGTGACAGGAAAGAGGATTGGGATTGGTCTGACTTCTGACGGGCTATATCGTTTACCTATGCGTACTGCTCAGGCTCTCATGACGGCAATCAGTCAAGCAACGAAGAACAGAGAGGACTCCCTTCAGTTGAATCTACGTTGGCATGAGCGCCTTGGACACCTGTCTTTTGAACTTCTTAGACAGCTCTTTCCTGATTTATGTTCCAGGTTAGATATGACTATGGTGTCCTGTGATGTCTGTCACCTGGCCAAACATGTTAGGGCTTCATACCCTTTGTTTAGCCATCGATCTAATGAGGTATTTGCCATGATTCATTCTGATGTGTGGGGGCCTTCAGGGATTCCTTCTTGTCATGGTTTTCAGTATTTTATCACCTTTATAGATGATTGTTCTCGTAACACTATTGTCTACTTGTTGAAAGACCGTAGCGAAGTTCCTACTGTCATAGAGACTTTCATTGCTTATGTGGAAACTCAATATGGAGCATCTGTTAAGACCTTTCGATCAGACAATGCTCGTGAGTATATGTGTCAGTCTGTTGATAGCTTCTTTCGAAAAAAGGGAATTGTTCATGAGACTTCCTGTAGTTATACTCCTCTTCAAAATGAAGTTACTGAACGAAAGAATCGTTAGTTATTGAATATGACTCGAGCTCTTCTTTTTCAACGTCATGTTCCAAAAAGGTATTGGGGGGATGTTGTGTTGACTAGTGTGTATCTTATAAACCGTTTGCCTAGTCGCGTGTTGAATGGGCAGACGCCTCACTCTATGTTACCGAGGAGTCGTGAACCTTTCTCTCTTCCACCAAGAGTTTTTTGCTGTGTTTGCTTTATTCACAATCATAGTCCTCACATTAAAAAGCTTGATCCAATGTCTATTAAGGGCATATTTCTAGGTTATGCTCCCACTCAAAAAGGGTATAAGTGTCGGGACCCTTCCACTGGTCGTGCCTATATTACCAAAGATGTCACTTTCCTTGAACATGCTTCTTATTTTGATGAGAATCCTCTTCAGGGGGAGAATTCTATGTCAAAGGAAGAGTATTCTTCGAGTCAGGAAATTCTATTTACAGATTTTTTGGACTACAGGCATGAATCCGTTGGTCCTTCTATTGAGGTGCTTGAACAAGAGACAAATGAAAAGTGTTCTACTGGGGCAGGAGAGGAATATAATCGTCTGTTTGGGTAAGTTTACTGTAGGTGAAGAGTCTGTACTGATGAGATGACAGGGTGAGAATTCTACTCCCAATCCAGTTAGTCCTTCCCTGGATGACCCAAGTCATGCTCAGAAGCAACCTGTTGAAGAAGAGATTCAAACTGTTATTGCAAGTGAAGAGCTTCCCATCGCCCTGCGAAAGGGTGTCAGGTAATGTACTCAACATCCTATTGATAACTTTGTTTCATATTCTAGACTGAGCAAGGACTACAAATGTTTTGTATCTTCTCTTTCTTTGGCTATGATTCTCAGGAATGTTGTTGAGGCTCAAAGTGATCCCAAGTGGACTTATGCAATGCAAGAAGAGATGGAAGCCTTGAGAAGAAACATGACATGGGAAGTTATAAAGATTTCTGAGGCGGCTCACTTAGTTGGATCTAAGTGGGTCTACACCATCAAGTACAAACCAGATGGAAGTATTGAAAGATACAAAGCTCGTCTTGTAGCCAAGGGGTTTAGTCAGAAATATGGGATTGATTATTTGGAGACCTTTGCTCCTGTTGCGAAGATGAAGACTGTCAGAGTCATTATCTCCTTAGCTGTGATGAAGGAGTGGAAGATGTACCAACTTGATGTCAAGAACACATTTCTCAATGGAGACCTTGAAGATGAAGTATATATGTGTATGCCTCCAGGATATGAGGAACCTAGAAAATGTTGCAAGCTAAAGAAAGATTTATATGGGCTCAAGCAATCTCCTCGAGCATGGTTTGAACGACTTAGACTTGTCATGAGACAATGTGGATACCATCAAGGGAATCGAGATCATACACTCTTTGTGAAGAGAAATGAGCAAAAGGTTACTATTTTGTTGGTATATGTTGATGACATGATTGTCACAGGTGATGATGAAGATGAAATAATTAAGTTAAAGAAACTGTTGGCGATCGAGTTTGATCTCAAGGACCTTGGTAAGTTGAAATATTTCATTGGCAATGAAATTGCTTGGTCTGGGACTAGCCTCGTGCTAAATCAACGAAAGTACACTTTGTGAAAGGAGACTGGGAAACTGGGGTGTAGACTAGCTTCTACTCCTCTAGATGCTGGCCATAAGCTAAGTCTTAGAGATGGGGAGCCTCTCTATGAAGAGGCCAAAAGAAGATATCAATGTCTTGTAGGGAAGTAGATTTATCTTACTCTCACTAGACCTGATATTACCTTTGCTGTGAATGTGATGAGTCAGTTCATGCATGCTCCCACGGATGCCCACTTGAAGGCTGTTGACAGGATCTTGTGCTACTTGAAGAGAAATCCTGGCAAAGGTCTTTTGTATGTCAAGCAAGACACTCTTGGGATTGAAGGTTATTCAAATGCAGACTGGGCAAGCTGTATTGACACTATGAGGTCCACCTCTGGCTATTGTATTTATTTGGGAGGGAATCTTATAGTGTGGAGAAGTAAAAGACAAGATGTTTGTTCTCGTTCCAGTGCTGAAGCAGAATACAGAGCAGTGGCTGTGGGAGTTTCAAAGCTTTTGTGACTAAAAGTATTGTTGACTGATATTGGTATAAAGGTTGAAGAACCAATGAAGATGTATTGCGATAACAAGTCTGCAATCAACTTGACCAACAACCCGGTGCTTCATAGCAGAACAAAGCATGTTGAGATTGACCGGCATTTCATTCGAGAGAGAATTGATGCTAAAGAACTTGTACTTCCTTACATGAGATCTGAAGATCAAACAACTGATGTTCTGACGAAAGGTCTATCTTCGACTTCGTTCGAGAGAAATGTATCCAAGTTGGGCATGTTTGATATGTATGCCCAACTTGAGGGGGAGTGTTGAAACATATTAGATGGGTCTCGGGACCGGTCTGGATCCATAATCGATCCATCGTGTAGCCCTTGTTGGGCCTTACTTAAAGATTGTAACCCTAATTTTGTGAGAGTTAATGAAATCTTAAGAGAGAGAGAGTCTGGTTGTTAGTGAGCACCAGTCCTCTTCATCCGTGGTTTTTTCCCTCTTGTTGAGGGTTTTTCCACGTTACATCGTGTTCATCGTATTCCTTTTTCTTATTTTCCGTGTTTCTACAACTATCAACAAGTCAGAGTATGAGGACTTCATAGTACATAGATCTATTCAACCGTCGGTCTCCACAGTCATGATCGACAGCGCTATGTCTGTTGACACTAGCCCACATGATACATGCACTACTTGGATTATTGAATCAAGGGCATCGAGGCACTTTTGTAGTAAACCTTCTATGATTATTGTGCTACACTCATTACCTCAGACACGTCATGTGAGACTTGCAGATGGTAGATGGTCACCTATTATGGGTTATGGAGATATCGAGATTTCTCAGTCTATGACTATCCCCAATGTGTTATATGCTCCTAAGTTTCCCACAAATATGTTATCAGTTGGACAATTGATTAATGATTTATATTGTCATGTTACGTTTGACTTTGGTTTATGTTCATTTCAGGACTTGCAAACTGGAAAGACGATTGGTGGAGGCTATGAGAAAGTGGGCATCTACTTCCTGTCGAATCCAGTGGGTATTGCAGCATCATTGATCACCTCGTTGTCCTCCTCCTTCCAGTGGCATCTCAGATTTGGTCATCCATCTGTTGCCAAGCTCCGTCATCTTCTTCCACATCTTTCAGTACCAGAGTCGTTCCAGTGTGAAGCCTGTCAACTTGGCAAACACACCCGTAGCAGTTATTCATCGAGTCTTAGTCCGTCCAGTTATGGACTATTTGATCTTCTTCATGTTGATGTGTGGGGTCCTAACAGAGTTGCTAGTAGGTCAAGATTTCGTTATTTCCTTGTCATTGTTGATGATTATTCTTGAGTCACTTGGATCTTCCTTTTGAAGGAACGGTCTGAAGTCGTATGTACTCTCAAAAACCTTATTATTGAAATAAAGACCTAGTTTGGTATTCTTGTTAAAAGCATTCGCACTGATATGCTCTTGAGTTCAAGGCATACCTTAATGAAGTTTTACTCTGATAATGACATTTCTCCTCAGTTTACATGTCCCCATAGCTCCCAGCAAGCAAAATGGAATAGCTGAGCGAAAACATCGCCAACTTTTAAATGTGGCTCGTTTCCTTATGCTTCATACTGATCTACCTACATTTTTTTGAGGAGATGTCATTCTCACTGCTTGTTACTTGACCAATCGTTTACCCTCATCCTCCATTGACAACCAGGTTCCCATTAAACTTGTGCACCCACAAAGACCCTTGTTTCCAGTAGCTCCCAAAGTATTTGGTTGCACATGCTTTGTTCACATACTTGGACCCACACGTGATAAATTGGGGGCCCAAGCCATTAAATGTATCTTTATTGGCTACTCCAAAAACCATAAAGGATACAAATGCTTTGATCCCTTGACTAAAAAAGAGTATATCAGTGCGGATGTCACATTCTTTGAGTCTCAACCTTATTATAGCTCCACTCCTATCTCTACGGAGATGCCACGGTCACCAGACCCACTACCTATTCCTCCTATTCCTTTGGAGTCATTCCCTTCTGAATCTCCTTTTAAAGACTCTCCGGCTGTAGTGTCCAAGTTTCGTGATCCTCCGCTAGTCTACACACGTCGACAGGACCCTTCTCATGATCCTTCGCCAACCGCTTCTCAGGAGGTAAGTTCATCTGAAGTGAGTAGCCTTAGTCCGTCTGATCCCTGTCAAGACTTACCTATTGTTCTTCGCAAAGGCAAGCGACAATATCCTCTGCATCCTATATCTCATTTTGTGTCTACTGACGGTGTGGGTAAAAGTATGCAATAGTTTATTCAAGCTCTGACTACTCATACAATTCCTACGTGTCATCAGCAGGCTTTAGATACCCAATGGAGACAGGCTATGCAAGATGAGATGAATACATGAGTTCAGTAAGGCACCTGGGAACTTGTTGATCCTCCTCTTGATTGTGACATTGTTGGCTCTAAGTGGGTATTCACAGTGAAATATAATTCTGATGGTTCTGTGGAACGATACAAAGCTCGGTTGGTTGCTAAGGGCTACACACACGAGGTGGATTTCTTTGAGACCTTCTCTCCAGTTGCTCGGTTGGGAACCATTCGTCCTATCATTTCAGTGGTTGTACACCATGACTGGTACATGTATCAGCTTGATGTCAAAAACGTCTTTTTGTATGGTGATTTTGATGAGACTGTCTATATGCAACAACCACCAGGGTTTGAACGACAGGGGGAGTGTGGAAAAGTGTGCAAACTGAAGAAAACCATTTATGGACTCAAGCAGAGTCCTCGTGCGTGGTTTCACAAGTTCTCCGAGGTAGTCTCAAAGTGTAGCTTTGCGAGATTTCCTCTTGATCATTCTCTGTTTATCAAGAAGACTTCCAGGGGTATAACCGTTCTAGTGGTTTATGTTGATGATATTATTCTGACAGGCGACTTCGATCAAAAAATTTCTGATGCAAAGTTGTTCCTTCAAAAACACTTTGTGACGAAAGATCTTGGTCCACTACGTTATTTCTTGGGAATAGAGGTTGCTCGCAATAGGGATGGTGTCGTTCTCTATCAACGAAAGTATGTTCTTGATTTATTACAGGACACTAAGATGCTAGGAGCTAAACCGGCTAATCTACATATGAATCCACGCATACATCTTCATGATGACCAAGGAGAATTAGTGGATTCTCGATCATATAGATCCCTTATTGGAAAACTCCTCTATATTACTGTGACCAGACCAGACATTAGTTTTGCAGTGGGGAAGCTAAGTCAATTTATGGAAAAACCCAGAAAAGTTCATTGGGATGTTGCTTTGATGATGGTCAAATATCTGAAATCGTCTTCTAGCAAAGGCCTTTTGTTCAAAAAAGGAAAGACCCTAAAAGTGGAAGCTTATAGTGATGCTGACTATGCTGGCTCAGTCGAAGACAAGAAATCTACCACTGTATTTGTGGGAGGCAACCTTATATCGTGGAGAAGCAAAAAACAAGGTGTAGTGTCAAGATCTAGTGTAGAATCCGAATACAGAACTATGGCTCAAATAACAGCAGAAATGACTTGGGCTAGATCCATGCTATTTAGCCTAAGTGTGTCGATTCCGCTTCCCATGAAGATGTATTGTGACAATGAAGCAGCCACATACATTGCAAACAATCCAGTTTTCCATAAAAGAACTAAACATATTGAAGTGGACTGTCATTACATTCTGGATCTCGTTCAAGCAAGAAGCATTGCCACTATTCATGTTCCTTCAGAAGATCAAGTTGCAATATCTTCACCAAAGCTCTTCCTATTGGTGATTTCTCTAGATGGTGTGACAAGCTGAGCATGTTTAATATGTATACTCCAGCTTGAGGGGGAGTGTTGAATTAGAAGAGTTTATGTTTCTAACTTTCTAGGTGGCTCTTCGTAATATTAAAGAGTTATAAGACCTCTTTAATATTTTCTTTATTTTTCATTGATGTAATCTGTAAATCCCTTTTCTACCCTAATCTCTTTTATAAGGGAGATTAAGGTTAACGTAAAGGAACTTTTTCTCTCTCCAAGACTCACGGCTGCAACAATTTCTATATCTAAGAACTAATAAAATAATTAATTTGATTATGACAAATTTAATTAAAAAGATCCCAAATTCCTAAAGTTTACACTTAAACATAGTGTAAACTACAATTATATCAAAATATAAAGGTCACCCCAACGTACTCACATCTAGATTCAGACTCAAGCTGTCTTAATGCCCACTACCATGGTTGGTACCGGATTTACTACATCCAGCCATTCTCCATGGGAAAGAAAAAAACCAAGAAAACGATTCTTACTAAGCATATCCAAACTGTATTCTTATACCTCTTGTTTGCTTTTGCTAAAATAATTGATTGAAGGATTTTTCTAAAATGCAAAAAAGAAAAAAAAAGCTGCAAGCATCTCTGAGAATGGAAAAAAAAATTTCTAGATGATGGTTGCCAACACAGAAAGAGAAGCTACAATTACCTCCATCACAAGACCATATGTTGTATTTGAAGGTTGCATTCCCTGTTGCTTCAACTGTTGCAACACCCAGAATGCACCTTCCCAGTTCTTCCTCCGAACACATGCATTTAGAACCTGAGAAGAAAAGAACCATACGTGGTTCTACCACAACAGAAAAGGAACTTCCAAAGCCAAAAAAGAGTAGTTCCCTTACAGCATTATAAACGACAAGATCAGGCTCGAGGCAGGGATCCCACTTCTCCAATATCTCTTTATTTTGCTTTTGTTCTGGGCCAGATCGCATACAGTCAATAACATCAAAAAGTTCCTTCAGATAACCAGCTTGTCCTAGAGTGACAGATATGCAATGATATGCTGCCATGTCAGGATATGATGATAATTGTTTCTGGAAATTTATATTTATGTTAGGCCTGTTCTAAAATTTCAGATAAGAAAAATTTAAAATATTATGAGCCCGAGAACATATATTACACGCATAGAATGGAATACATTAAGTGCCTCCACAGGCCTTCCTGCCTTCCCAAGCACACTAAGGACAGTTGTATAAATATATCTGCAATGTAAGGTGATTGCACATTAGGCAGTATCAGTTTCGTTTGCAGTTATGGAGAGTATAAAGCAAACCAAACATGCGGAACAAAAAAGGAACCTACTAAAAGTTCGCAGTTAATAGAATTATTCTTAAACACTTATTCAAACAAAATCCTCGTGCTAACCACAAGGAAGACAAATATTAAGTTTATCAATCCAACACATGCAATTGGAGATTTAGCTTCCTGAGATAGAACCAACAAATTACCTGCTTTTATAGGACTGCAAATGTTCACGAGAGTGAAGCCACTGAACAACTTGCAATGCTCTCCGCCAGTTTCCCAGTCTACCCAATATTTGCACAATTCTCAAAATAGAGTGGTCCGTAAACTTGATCTTCGGACTATGAAGCATCTTAGAGAATTGCCATTCAGGCAAATTGACATCGGTTCCATTTAACCTTTAACGCAAAGTTAATAACTTAATATACATTCTCTTAAACCTGACCCTTTTTCTGAAAAAGAAATAAATATGCATGCCAAAGAACTAAAAGGGTTGCAGCTTCAAACAAAAGATGTAACCAAAGTAGCAGATAAAAGGAGAAAGATGATGTGACAAAAAAATAGCTTTCTCATCATGCAATTTTTAACATTTTTGCAGTTCATGAAACTTTGATTTCTAATGGCAGCATCTCCTCAATCAAGTAAAGTTGTCACAACAACCTTCAAGCTACCAGTACTATAGAAGCCATGCATAGCTTGAACAGAATGAGCTAAATTGAATGAATTAGGACATTTGGAAGTGAAAGCTTCAAAATTGCTCCCATCAATGCCAATTATTAAATTATGTATACTTTGTTTTAGACAGGAGAACTGATACTGGTACAGCTCAATCTTTGTCAGAGTCACTATACATTTCTCCAGCTTCAAAAAGTTCTCTCTTTTGAAAAGTCCCACACTTTAAGTGCCAAAATAGATTGATGCGTTCTCAAATTTTCAAATTTTAAATGCCCAAATCTGCTCAGGCATTAAAAATTTTACTTCTCTTTGTTTTTTTTCGGTTTCTTCTAGTTTTATTTATTTTCTAATTTCTAGTAGCGCCTTATATTTCCCATCGAAGACTGTGCAGAAGAAAGACAGCACGACAAACATATCTACAGAAATCTGTCCTGAATGCGAATAGATATAACGGTCAGTCAAAAGAAGCTTAAAACTGCGTGAGAATTTTTGAACTGCATGCATCTGGGTGCCTATGGTTTTCTATATCTATAAGTTCAGGCACAAAGATAAACTTAAAATCGGTTAAAGAACCCAAGGTAATTACCACTTAGCCAACTTTTCAATTTTCTCTTCTAACTCCATCCTCAATACACGAGGCTTGTTGTTGACATCAGTGAACACCTCAAACGTCCTGAAAGCAGCTCTTTCCGTATCCATGCTGTCATATGGAACCATGTTTTTAGGAGCTTTTACTGGAATCTTGGTCTCTTCATTTCGTGACATTTCACTTCCGCAGATTCTGTCACGAAGATTGGAGTTTTTATTCGCCACTCTTTCCACGTTATAGCAGCTGTTCGACACCGTCGCCCGTGCGTTTTGTTCCAAAGGGTGCTGCTCTGCCTCAATATAGGAATCCCGTAGAATGGAACTATTGGCACTCGCAAGCCTTTCTCCGTCACTGGGTTTTGGCTTAACTTTTTCCTCCTTGCTGCCAATTTTCATCATATCGCTTAAAATTTCATGTTTATGGCTGCTCTCATGATTTGTCCTCACCCGTTCACCTCCTAGAGTCATGTTTGAAGCACCGTGACCAATTCCGCTTTTGCTTGCTGTTCTTCCTTGACCATAGACTTGCTTCATCAAATGCGTTTCAGTTATTTGCCGCTCTTTCTTGGTATCTCCTCCAGGGTTCATATGCCCAATTATTTGCGAGCTCACTGCCTCCCAGTCTACGACACTCACGTTTCCAGAGTTACCCATATGACGCAATCTTCCGTTTTCAGATTTCCCCAATTTGTGAGCATAATCTACAGTACTTTTGGTTGGCACTCCAGTACTTCCAGTAACCTTTTCCAACCCTGAGTAATTACCTCTCCGTTTATAGGAATTACGTTTCAGAACACCAGCTTCTTTACCAACTCGATGTGCCTGCTTCTCCATTGAAGCCCTACTTTCCACACTAGACCTAGAAACGAACCTTATATTAGGGCTTTCTGAGCTGACCTCTTCGATCCCTCTTCCTTCCCTCCTCGGTTTGAAATTCTTGCTCATCAATTGCTTGCTTCTTCTTACTTTATGACTTCTACTTGAACCATTCAAATCCATTTGCCCAAATGAATTGCGGACCAAATCATCCTTCAGGGTCTCCATGGCCTTGAGATATCCATCAAACATCGGCTCGAAAGTCAGTTCTTTCTCGAGCAATTCAGCTTGTTTTCCGCCCGTCGCATTCACCAAGCGATGACTAGGAACTGCTCTCCCCACATTGCCGCACCAAACGAACCCACGTTTGCTAGAACGACGATGATATGCGAATGTCTTAGAAACCGATACCCCGCGGGAGGGAATTCCGCCAAGGGGTGGATTTACCAGGACTAGCTCCATCTTCTTGCTTCCTCTCGTCTGGACAGTCCCAACGATTCAAGAAAACAAATCCATTTTTCGATTCGCCGGCAACAACACAGGTAGAAGGCAAAAAGTGCCCAAAAGCCTAAACCCAGATCCGCAATCCTCGCTTTCTTCACAAAACCTCCATTACTGTTGATGGATGGAGAGGAGAAACGAACGCCATGCCTGGCTGGAGAGAAAAGCGGAAAAGAACGGACGGATACCAAAATATATATATATATATATAAGGAAAAATGAGAAAAAAAAAAGTGGTGACAATAAAATGAGAAGAAAAGAAAAGAAAAAAGAGATATATTATATAAAAGATAAAAAACAATAAAAAGAGAAACAAAAATTATGTTATATATAGCTTAATTTTTATTTCAAAAGTGCCACATGTTTATAATTTTTATTTTATTATTCTTATTGTTTAAAATTTCTTTTAAATATTTTATTGCCGTGATTTTCAAAATTAATTTACATATATATATTTTTAAATGACTTTTAAATATTTTATTGCCTTTAATTTTCTCGAAGGTTACCCTAATCTTTGATTCACATCCGTTTCGCGCCTACGGCCTTGGTATTTTCATGTTGAAAAAGTTGTATCATGTTTGACTAACTTGGATGAAAAGCTTTTTGTGATTGCATATATTATTTTTCATCTTACAAATTTTGTAAAATATTTATAAAATAAACAATAAAAAAGAAAGAAAAAATATTTTATATATAGCTTAATTTTCATTACAAAAGTGCCACATGTTTATAATTTTTATTATTTTCATTTTTTAAAATGTCTTTTAAATATTTTATTGCCGTGATTTTCAAAAATTAATTTACATATATATATTTTTTAAAATGACTTTTAAATATTTTATTGTCTTAATTTTCTACAAGGTTACCCTAATCTTTGAGGAGTAAAGTTTTATTGTTTGAAGGTTGAAATATTTTACAAGTGCCAATTTTTTATGAAATGTGAGCGAAAAATGTACTCGTGATGAACAACGAGTCGAGCTACTCGAGCTCGACTCGTTGTTTAAGCTCGACTCGTAAACCGGTTCAAAACTGTCTCAGGCGGGAAATGAAAAGTTTTAACTTTTGAGTTTTAGGTTTTGTTTTCGCTCTCCTCTCTCCGACTCTCCGTTTCTCATCTGTCATCTCGAAACTTCTCCCTCCTTCTCTTCTCCGTCTTCTCTTTCTCCTTCGCTTCAGCCTTTTCAGCCCAAGGTTCCTACGTGTGCTCTCCGCTTCAGCTTTCAGCCCAAGGTTCCTACGTGTGCTCTCCGCTTCAGCCTTCTCCCTTCAGCTTTCAGCCCAAGGTTCCTACGTGTGCTCTCCGCTTCAGCCTTCTCCCTTCAGCTTTCAGCCCAGGCCCCAAGGTTCCTACCTGTGCATGCTTATGAAGTTTCAGGCTGCTGCAGCTTTGATCTCCCCTTGTTGACGAGGACTGTCGGCGGCTGGTTCTGCTATTCTGGTGACCCTAGTAAAACACCGGCAGCTCTCTTCGTCTCTCGTTGCAGTGAGCCAGTGACTACCTCTTTGCCCTCTTGTTCTCTCTATCGTATCCAAAAATTTTTCCCCAAATGAAACCCTCGTAATTTCGTTACTTTGTGTCATCCTTCAAGGTTTCAGGTGAGTGCCTTCGCCTTCAATCGATCTCTCGATCTCCCCTTGCATCTCCTTCTGAGAAACCACAGCTTAGTTATGAACAGAGAGGGCTTTCAACACTAAGCAATGCGCAGAGGGTACTTCAGTTGACTATTCTCTCTCTCTCTCTCTCTCTCTCTCGCTCGCTCGCTGTCGCTGGTTTTGTTGTCAATGGTACATGCTACAAATTTTCACTTTGAGTTCTTGTTTCTGGGTATTTGTGCAGTGGGGGTTTGGACAGGACTGAAGGTAGCAGCCATTGCTGGTGTGGCTAGCACCATTCCAACGGTAATTTGTCATTTTTTTGGTGGTTTTCAGGGTTTCTTTTCAAACAATTTCATAGACGAGAGAGATGATTTTGTTTTGATGGACATTATCTGCCTCTTGTTTCACTTTCATGTTTATAAGAGATGGCAGAATGGATATGTCATTATTGGTGCTTTTCTTGGATATCACATATCACTTGAACTTTTTGCGTTATTGGTTATGCAGAAAACAAAGCCACATTATCGAAGCGTTGGGGAATTAAGGGCACTAGGACTGACCCCATTTACTGACTTGTCGATCTACTCAGGTAATTTTCTGTTTGTTGTTCTAGGGAATTATGCTAATTTTTCTATGCCTTGTGGATGTATGTTACTTTTTCTGTTTTATATCCGCCATGCTTCTGGCCAAAACAAGACAACCTAGTCACTATATTGAATTGATAAGAAATCTTCCCTAGGGAACCAATAGGATAAAATGTTATGTTGCAGTCAGCATTTGCATATCTGCAGGTTCTTCTGTGCTCATTGCGTGTGTGTATTAACCGTCACTGTTATATTATCAGCCATGCTTCTGGCACTTCAATTTATACAAATCTGCACTTCCTTTTCATATGCGTGTTTCTTTACCTTAGTTTGTCCTTTCTTTTTGCTTTTAAGTTGAGAGGTTTCCTTTATAATAGAATTTCTAGTTACATCATGTTGACCATATCCCTGTTTTAAGGGATTTACAATTTTGGACAGATGTTCATTGCATTGGCTTTCCTTTATAGTGTCAACAGCTTTAGATTTTTATTTGCTGCTTTTATTAGTATCCTTTTTGCCTATGGTAATTGCAAGGGCACAAGAAGTGTTGCTTTCAGCATGATTCGTGCTATCCTTGATATTCCCATATTGCCATAGCATCCAATACTGAGATCTACAAATTGTTTATATTTTTTTTGTTTGGTTGTTGACTAGAAAAGGTTAATATGATGTCACCTGCCAACAATACAAAACAGCTCTTATGCAATAACTGAATAGGCCACCTTTTGGGACTTGGACCTTTGTATCAGCGTAAATTTGTATGTGTATTTCATTTGCAACTATAATCTTCACTTCCTTTTCATATGCGTGTTTCTTTAGCTTAGTTTATCCTTTATTTTTGCTTTTAAGTTGAGAGGTTTCCTTCACTTCCTTTACATATGCGTGTTTCATTTGTGTCTTCTCATGGTTGTGTAGGGTTCCCTTGCATTTATGATATTTATCCCAATGATTCGTGTTTTTTTATATTTAATAATAAGAACTAGTGCTTTTCATTTCATATTTCCTTAGATTGTAATATGTTTCTGTCAAATTGCATGTTCAAATAGGAGAATAGCTTGAGCAGGAGGCAAAATTACTAGATTGAAGAATGACAAATTTAGAAAGAAATATGATTGATAAGGGCAAGCAAGTATGTGATTCGAGACAGAGTTCAGATGAAGTGAGTATGTGAACTCGAGTTAGTGATACAATTTCTTAACTTTCCTTCACTTCTTAAGAAATGTTCTTGTAGTATCTTTTGCTTCTTGGTGTCTTTCGTTCCATTATTGTTAGTGTTCATGACCATTGTGTACTTAAAAAGTCATTTCTTAAAATTGACAATAATGTGACATAGCCTTTTTTCTATGTTATTCAGGAACTTGCTGTTATTGTGGCTAGAGGAAGGGATGGTTCATTTTCAAGTTTTGGTTCCTTGAGAAGAGAGAGGGTTCTCAAACATTTGTTCACATATTGTTAGAACGAGTATTGTAACATAACATTATTTATGGAGAGGTAGAAAAGGAGGAAATGCTTGTGATTTCCAATTTACTTTGTTGACATTTCTTGTTTTTTTATCAAATTAAATCGTTGAATTATAGTTTGAAGATATGCCCCATAGAGTTGGTGCATAATTACCTTAAAATCAAATATGTTTAAAACAGGAGGAAATGTTTGTTCTTGTTGTTTTTTGATGCAGCATTGTGTTACATGCTAATTTTTGATGCAACATTGTGTTACATGCTAATTTTTGATGCATTTGGTATCATGTGCCACATAGCTAATTGACTGCTGGTCATCCTAATTTTCTCAGTCTAAGGTACTTAACTTTCTATCTGATCGACTATTTTGGCAGAAAACTTATTGATGATGACTAAGGGTTTTGTGTCTAACAATGTCATGCAGCATGTTGCTAGCATATGTATTAGCATTTGGTATCATGTGCCACATACGCCAAAAGGGGAACTCCACAACTTTTTTGAATATCAGCATCAGAGGCAATGGATTCCTGCACCAGATGACAGTAAACAGCCTTGCTCTATAAAGCTTCAATTCACAATGTTGGGCCGAAAGCTCAATGTGAACACAAGACCAGTAAGTACTTGTTCTAGCCTACACATTCTGTCAGATGCTTTATGAGAAGCTTTGATAGTTTGCTGCACATGTGTGCTTCTTCATGTAGCCTCTAGCTGCTTATGCAATAAATTTGTGAAAGCAAGTATAGTCAATCTTACAGTTTCGGACTGCTTCGGTCATAGTCTTATTTTCCATTGGAAAAGGAATTTTTTCTATTCTTCACTTAGTTGTTCTATTCTTCACTGAACTCCTATCTGTACTTGACACTGGAACAGATTATGGAAAAGTTGTTTACCAAGCAAAACAATTAGTGTTGTAGATGTGTTTATGATTGTTGTTGGTTTGCAGCTAATCAATATGAAATCTTTACTTACAGGTTGACTCTGGAAGGAAACCTGTAACAGGAATCTGTCTGTTCCTAGAAGGAGATGTTGAAGAGAAGCTCACCATCCATATCCAACACCTCTCCTCACTACCTGCGTTCCTGATCCTCTCCAATGAGCTTGCCTATGGATCTGGTATTGTTAACGACAAGTGTCAGACACTGTTCACATGTATGTATTGCACCTGTTGAGTGCACTCTGGCTATGACTGACAAATCGGCCTGGATAGTAACACTTAAAAATAAACTGAACCTGATTATGTTGGTCTCATTGGAATATGCATTGGATGCCACAAATCTGAATGAATAGGTAAAATCTGTTGGTCATCCTAATTTTCTGTTCGGTGGCATTGCACATTGCACAAAAAAAAAGTAATGGCATAATTGAATGGTTGAACTGACAGCAGCAAACTACTTATTCGAGCTGCTCGAGCTCGCGGTCGAGCCGAGCTGGATGACTCTAAACGAGTTTATCGAGCTTAATCGAGTCGAGCTCGAGCTCGACAAGTGACTATCGAGTCGAGCTCGAGCCAGTATAGTCGAGCTATATTCGAGCTCGAGCCGAGTCGAGCTTGTGTCTTACTTAGTCGAGTCGAGTTTGAGCTGACCGAGCTCGGGCTCGACTCGACTCGTGTTCAGCCCTATTGGCAACCCCTTCAAAACAAGTTTTGGTCGTGTTGTCTCTGAAACATCGTTCGGTGGGGGCTTGGGAGGGCACGAAAAACTTGGTTTTGGGTGTGATGGGCAGCTAAGGCTGGGCATCGGGTCGGCTCGGCCTGAAAAAAAGGGACTAAAACTAAGCCTGTTAAGGCTATCGGTCCAACCCAAAACCCGGCCCGTTTTCAATCGGGCTGGGCCCATGAAGTATCCAGCCTCGGCTTGAGATTATGCCCGAGGCCCGGCCCGATTGCTACTGCGGCCATGAAGGGTTTCTCTCACAGACACTTTCAAGTTTTTCCCCTGCTGCCATGCCATGAAGGTTTCTTTCAACCCCCTTTCTTTTTCTCCGTCGTTTTTTCCTCCACTGTTTTTCATCATTTTTTTTGAAGTGATTAAGGAACACTCCAAGGTGTATCCCTCTTCAATCTGATGACTGGTTGCAACCCCCACTTCATCACAAGGCGGAAGGAGTGGAAGATGTCGCTCCAAAATCGAAGAAAAACACCGGGCAAGGAAACCTTAAAGGAGGACGATTTCAATCGTATTGGAATCAAGGATGATGCAGATGTTGGTGGTGATAAGCCTCCGTTGTCTCCAACATTCCATGTTTCTTCCCCAACCATGCCATAGACAGATTCTCCCTGGCCTTCCAACCATCACTTCGGAAAAGCAGGATTTTGTCTACCTTGGCAACCTGCAACCTCCACTCTGTTTCACTCCCCATGGCGGCATGGCCTTCCTTCTCTGCTGCCTTCGACCAACACCGCCCAAACTTGATAACGAAAAACCCTAATGGCCTTCCTTCTTTTTCGCCTTCGATCAAAACCGTCCAGATTTGATAACAAAAAAACCCTATTCTAACCTTTGTATTTTTAAGTTAGTCGGGTTTATCGGGCCGTTGACGGTGACGGATTCAAGCCCGAGCCCGACCCATTAAAGTAGCGGGCCGGGCCGGGCAGGGCCCAATAAGACAAGCCTGATAATTATTTTTTCAAGGCCCGGGCCCGAGCCGGGCCGGGTATCCGGCGGCAGCCCGGCCCGGTGCCCAGGCTTATGGGCAGCAGTTGCTTGTTGCAGGTATTGTTGATGGGTTTTGCGTGCAATGGGTAGATGGTATCGCTGATGAAACGTGATGGGCAGAAGGCATGGGCCATGGGTAGGCGATTGCTGATGACGATGGAAAGGGACTACAGAACCCATGAACGATAGCAGAACCAGTGTATTTATATTGATGGGTGTCTGCAAGGGTCTGCATCTTGAGGGTTTCAATGAAACGATCGTCTGTTGTGTCTTCCTTACTTGAAGGACTAAGACTCGAAGAAAAGCTACTATGAGTATGCTTGCCAAGTTGACAAACCTCACATTGAAACAACTCGGGGACTGAAATACCGTTTTCAACATTTTGAAAAAAGCATTTCAGGATATTTTCACAATATTTTAAAAGGAATCTTATAATTAAGTCGTGAGTTTGTGAAAACCCCAACTATTAATACTCCACCTAAGATAGCAACTAATCAAAAGTTTAGGTGATTTAAGGTATCCTTACAACCTCCAATACATGCTATTCAAATATTTGGAATCATGAAAAATGCATTTTTATTTATTGTATTCTAATCATATGACTGCATTAGAGCAATGAATGTTACACATATTCCAAGTTTTAGTAGAAGATCAAGTTAGATAGAAAAACAAAAAATTATTTATCTCACAAAACATAATGTGTTCTTGTACATTTGGTTTACAATTTACATTTATTTATGCAGGATGGAAAGGATCTGCACTGATGCTAGAATATTTCCCAACTTCTGGACAACCCAAGTTTGGGTTTTCCACCAATTCGAGAGGGTAATGTAACTTAACCACTTGTTAGACTCATTAACATGTTCATTAGTCTATTGTATGTAACTTTAGTTTCTATTAATTTTGTTATATGCAGGTAATATTGTCTTATTGATTTAGGATATACCAACACTCTTCAATTTCTTGCTCCAATAGTCTTTAATTTCTTTGTCCAATATGTGTTATTCATATCATCTAAAAGAATTCACAAACAAACGATCATTCAATCACGATGCAAAATTATTTTTGGCATTCATCACTTAGGAATGCAATTGAAGATCATTTAAGAATTCTAAAAGATTTCTGATTTTAAAGATCTAAGTTTCATATTCTACTGATACATGAAAAGATATTGTTATTTCAACTTGTATAATGCATAATTATATTCAAGCCAATAAGATTGGTGATTGGATGCCTATCGATTACATGAAAGATTAGATTCCACCACAAACACATGAATATCAACATTGTCAAGGGTGTCCAGTTGAGCACATGTCTCAACGTACTCAATGTGATGTTCTGAAAGCATTTAGAAAATCAATTGCAGAGTTGATACTGGGCAAATTAATACAAAAGATCTATCCCGCCGGACAAGACCCCGGCACAAAACCCAATAGAACAAGGCATTAGGGATAGTGCTTCCCAATACCCAAGGCTAAACCTACTACAAAAACTAAGGGAGGGTGTGAGGGCAGGATTTCCTAAAATGAAGGTCCAGGTGGAGGAGCGTGAGGCTGCTAAAGGATAGGTACGGCTGAGCTGATAATGCCCAGGTGGGTGGCGCCTTAGATGGAGGACAAGTGGCCAAGATGGAAGGCGGCTAGGGAGTGCCTAGCGATAAGTATGGGACCGCATCTTCCTAAAATGTAGGAAAGGAGATTGCGGCGGCTACGGAGTGCCTAACGATAAGTAGTGTGGGACCGCATCTTCCTAAAATGTAGGAAAGGAGATTGCGGCGGCTAAGAGCCAAAAGGGTCAGGTTGACTCGAGCCAATGACGTGATCTTCTCTTCCTCAGATGGTGGACACGTGGACGCTAAGGACGGTGAAGATTAGGTGCGGATTAGGAAGGGTGGAAAGGGTCAAGGATAGCAGAGTCAAAATAGAAAGGGGATTGGGAGTTGCGGCTGGCCTTTTCTCAAATGTAGGAGGAGGGAAGATGGCCGGAGGTTTGGCGACGTGGAGTGAGGCCTGAAGGGGATTGCGTGGATCTTAGGACCTGGATGATGGACACGTGTTATGATCTAAGGCTGAGGATTATGGAGGGATTAGGGTTGACACTAGGGCCCGTTTGATGGCTTGAAAATCTAGAATTGGAAACATATTTCTAGAAATATATTTCCTGGAATAAAAGAATGGGAAAAATCTTTCTGATTCTCATTTTGATGTGTGTGTGATGACTGAGAAATATATTTTCAGAAATATATTTCTGTATTTGATGATAAAGAAATATATTTCCAGAATTTTTGTGTGTTATGACAAAGCAGACCTTCAACGCGAGATCCAGTCCTATGGATTTAAGTAATAACCTGCATCAACGAGAGTATATGGGTGGGCCAAAATTTCAATAACGTGAACAGCAATCACCAAAAAAGGGTATTTTCATGCATAAGGCATTACCTGAAAAAATAGAAAAAAGGGGCCCTACGAAGTAAGAAGTGGAAATGCCAGGAACACAATTTCAGTACATTTACTATTGATCACGGTACAAAATTGATATCTTAACTTTCATCTCTCCCACCCGTGACGCCCATCAATGAGCTAGCTGGGGAGGTCGGCAACTTTCACAATTCACAGCATCAGTTTACAAGGCAAGGGTGTTAAATAAAAAGGATGAGAACTAGGGACCAGCTTTCACATGGACATCTACTTGCCTCGACAGCCAACATGTTAAATAAAAAGGATGAGAACTAGGGACCAGCTTTCATGACCCCACTCTGCCGGCCACCACTCTAGAAGACCAGCTTTCACATGGACATCTACTTGCTCCTTAATTCTCAAGGAACTAGAGCTTTTAAGGGCTTCTTCCAGTCTCAAAACACATATGCCTCGACAGCCAACTGCCTTCGTCACTGAACCTGCATTGTTACCTGACAAATTCACAACTTCTGCTCCTGGACCAACCTTAACTTCCATCTTTGTTGCAGAAAATGAAAACAGAATTCTCCACAGTAGGCAGCTGTTATAGAGCATAATATTTTTTAAAGGGCATAATATTTTTTACGCCACAAAGTCTGGGGTAGCTCTGCCTTTGTTGCATATTTTTACCATCCCTCAACCTCTTCTATTTCCTCAGAAAACATGCAGTGAGTTATCAGTAGCCTTCAGATTGACATTTTAATTGAAACTCCTACTTTTCTTTACTCAGAAAAATACTTAGTAGACCACTGATTGCTTTATCAAATAAAAAAGCACAAGGCATTAGATTGATTCTCTGCATGTCAAAGAACCATCAGCAAAGAAAAGAATGGAACTGGTGGTGAACCTCACATCAATGCTTTTCAAAGTCATAGAGCACGCAAAACCTTACCATTTCATAAATGCTAACTGCTAAATCTATAATTACAATTCACCTGAAGCTGACTAGCTTAAGCAATTAGACAAGCCTGACAGCCTAGGAGAACCTAGGCAGAAGCCCCAAATAGCATTTGACAACATAGCTACAACTCAAGTTGATGAGAGGGATGGACAACCTTTGAAAGATTAAAAAAAAGTCTTGCCAAACCCAAAATGAAGCTGAAATTGACTATAAGGAACTTGTTAGAAGGAACTTATTCAATACGCAGAACGATTAGGCTTCCAATGAATATTTTCATCAAGCATGATCTGTGAAGACCAAAGTCTGAAAAGCTGGTCTGAGATAGGTATAAGAAGGAAAATCATAGTTAGGATTAACAGGAAAAGTATCATAAGTCAAACAGCAACAGGAAAAAGTTTGTATGCAGTTTCCTCCATTTGAAAAACAATACAACATCTTCTAAATAATTTTAAGCAGCATTAACAAATAGACAAAAGCAGCGAAATGAATATCAGTGCACAAATGATCTTAGGCAAAAACCAAATGCATGATTCACTTGAATTTCTTCATCTATTTTTAACAACAAAATACAACATCCAATTCACAAACTGAGGGGAAAAATCCTAACAGCTTTACCTTTTAAATCCAAAATATAGCACGAGAAACCGGCTGAGTTGCGCTGGTTGGCTGTGGCATGCAACTCTGCATTGAAGGCTATGATGGTGGACTTGAGCAGCTTCTGGACAGAGAAGCCGGAGACAATGAGATTCTGGACGAAGAAGCCTGTGCAAAATGGAATTCCGAGATAAAAGTCCTGAGAAAACCCTTGTGTGTTTTAGTTTAACTTTAAAAAATTTAAGTACATCAAACCAAATTACCCAACGTTTTCTTCACTCGACCTGAGGCATACGCCTCTGCACTTCATTCACAAGACAAAGAAGCGAACAAAAGGAAATAAAACCAGAAGATAGAGGGAAAGGAAACCCCGAAAATTTTCCTTGTTATTCGGATTCGACCGCTGAACTTCATTCAGAAAATCCTATCAGAAATTTTGTGCGCAAGCATTTCAACATAACAACAAACCCAAAATTTTTTTACCCATGATTGTACCTTCTTTGAGTCAAATTTGGGGACGAGAGTAAGAAGAACCGCACCACCCGATAAAAGGGAGAGGTAGGGAGAGCAGCCGAGCAAGAAGACGCGAGGTAGGGTTGCGGCAGTGGGAGGACGGAGCTTAGCAAAGGAGGAAGACGCGAGCGTGCCCCAACGGTAA
This sequence comes from Nymphaea colorata, assembly GCF_008831285.2. Lineage (NCBI taxonomy): Eukaryota > Viridiplantae > Streptophyta > Magnoliopsida > Nymphaeales > Nymphaeaceae > Nymphaea > Nymphaea colorata. The sequence goes on along the minus strand of NC_045148.1, from coordinate 12,493,350 downwards.
AAAAAAGATAACCGGAAATATATTTCCACCTTCCACGGTGGAAATATATTTCAGGAAAAAAAATTCCGGAATCGACCTCAACGGTCATAAATTTTTTTCCAAGTTTGTTGGGTTGGAAAAATTTTTTAAATTTGAAATTTTTTTTTCTTGTTCAACAGTATATTTCTAGCCCATCAAATGGGCCCTTAGGAAAAGAGAATGAAAAGGGAAAGTGGACCGGGCGCGAGATTTTCTTCCTCAATTATAAAGGGATTGACGCTAGACGGGTGGCGGATTGGGGCAAAGGTCGAATAGATGATCGACACGTGGAGGTAAGGAGGGCAGATGATCGACACGTGGAAAGATGTGAGGCTAGGGTTGAAACCGAATTTGGAAGAGAGGAGACTTACCAATATTGTAACCGGCGGCCAAGGAACTCCATGCGACGCACTGGCTGACTAGGGAGAAACCCTAATGCGTTCCTCCAGCTCTTGACCAAATTGCCCTTGCGAACTTTAAACCCAATGAAGTAAGTTTGAGGGCAGTTCTGTCCATGTCACCGAAACTTGTAGTGGTGGCCGGAAATATGGCAGCGGCCACCGGAGAATCTAAATTCCGGCCGAGTGTTGATCTTTGCCTAGAGAGCTCAGACGAACACCGAATTTGGCCGAAATCTTCCTTAGTCCTGGGCAATTCCTTTTTTATATTCTCCTTTTTGAAATGGCACCCAAATCCACCACTTTCTAATGATTTTATGCTGCTGGAACCGATGGAGGACAAAGTTGATGCAGAGACCTTCTTGGATGGACTTTCGAGCTTTTTCACCACGCGATCTCTTGGCAATCTTCGAGGTTATAGTAGATTCTAAGACTTGTAAGAGAGGGTCTAAAGGCGATTTCCACCTCCGGATTCCAGATTCAACTCACAGGTTTCCACCGTGGATTAGACCGGTCCTTGGGCCGAACTCTTCCCTAGAACGTTCCCAACAAGTTGCGTATCTTCTTACTAGAAATCTCAAAGTACTAACAGAGTGCTTGAAGTCGATATTAAAGACGAACGTGTGACCAAACTCCTTGAGTGCTTGAAGTCGATATTAAAGACGAACGTGTGACCGAACTCCTTCAATCATCCTGGTGCTAGATCGGCCTCTCAACTCTTGTGTGGTTCAAGAGAAGGCACCGAATCTAACCTTGTCTTCCGTGGGGTATCTTCGTGGTCAAGAGGAACCGCTGGTCGCCTGAGCAGCCATGGATCCAAGTGTTGTCATCCTAAGGCCGAGGGGTAGAGGGTAGACAAGAAAGGGGAGAAGAAGGAAGATGAAGCCTTCAGTTGCAGAGGGATGAACGTCGTCGCCTAGGGAGGTGTCGTATTCCACCAAGGGGTTGGAAAAGATGGGGAATGCGCCACAAAGATGGGGACACAGGGGGGAGAAGGGGAGCACCACCGCGGGAGAGGGAGGAAGAGAATAGCTTGAGAAGAGAGAGAGGAAATTCACAAATGAATTCCTTATTCCAAAATTGCATACCAAATCAAAGTTACAAAAAGTTTAAATACTATCTACAGTGACTCGGTTCACAGATGTATTGAACCAGTCCACGCTGAATCAAATCAAAGCAACTTGAGACACAATCCGTCTCGGTATATATACAATTTGAATCAAAAGAACTTAAGCAAAGAACAAAATCAAATTGGGCGAGACACCCCCAAATCTTTGAAACACCCTTGAGCCTTGCGATCCCAAGGTGGGGACTTCGTCTGGGTTGCCGCCCAGACTTTGGACTTTCTGAAGCGCCTTGCTAAACTTGGTTGGTTTAGCCCATTTGCTTAGGTTCTTTAGCCCTAGACCGCCTCAATGGATCATGGACTTGGACTAGCATTGGGTTTAGACTTCTCTAGACCGGGGAGTCCTAACTTAGGTCCAGTTGGGCTGTGAGGATCAACCTTGAGTTGCACGCACTTGGTCCTAGTTGTTTCTCCCACTCCTCCCGCTGCAACTTGCTCAAGTGCCAAATTAACCTCCTCGGGCTTATCTTAATCCTGCTGTAGTGCTTGAGCCCACATGGTCGTGGGTCTGCGCCCATGTCGGCTAGTCTCGGCCTGCTCTGCGCCTGTTGGGTTCGAACCTAGAGTATGGTCCGTAACAGATCCCTCCTCCTTAAATTGAGCTTGTCCCCAAGATCTTTCAAAGGGGAAGCGGTGTACCACTAACTCATACTCTTCCCAAGAAGTCCTTCTATCGGGTCCCTCCCACTCTGCTAACACCTTGTGCCTTGTTCTACCCTACCGCTGCATGTATCGATGTTTGAGAATGTGGTAGGGGGTAGGCAGCTGGTCCAGTATTTGTTCAACCAATGTAGGCACGTCCCCTCTTGGATTATGAGATTTAGAATTTGCACACCACATTGAATATGGAACCCTTTCATTTCTTCCTCCTAAATTCTTTGTTAGTATATTTATTGCGCTATCATTTGTTGAACAATTGTCAACAGTAATTGAAAATAATTTTGATTGAATATTCTATATAAAAATGCATTCTGATAATGCATCGTACAAACTCTTAGCATTGTATGGTGCAAGTACATGTACAAAACTAAAGATATGAAAGTGCAACTACCAATTATTATCAATGTATTGACCTGTTGGACATAAATAACCTAATGTCTGTTGTGATGTCCACATATCACAAGTCAACAAAACTCATTGTGCATGATCATTTATAAACTCCCTTAACCAAATATTTTTGACTTTATACAATGACATAATATCTCTCTTTAATGTTTTTCTAGAAAATGGAATAAATATTGAATTACAAGATTAAAACCCTTTATTATATATTTTTGTTCCACCAACCTAAATCACAGTTTGTGTACTATTACTACTTTGACTATCAACTCTCTTGTATGATCCATATCAAATTTTTGTAATGCAAGAGAAATTGCACCAAATTCACTAGGTCAAAATGATAAAGTTTGTTGTATGTTATCAATTGCGTGTCTTTTAACATGTTTTCTTATGCCGACTTAAGTTCCCCATTCAATTGTTCACCACAATGCACGTATTTAGCTCTTACTTTTTCTTTATACTTAACTAGCTTAAAATCCGCCCACACAGGTGGGCTTCAATTTCAACAGAATCATTATCATTACCTTCATTTCCAACCACACCATATCTTATATCATTGAAGAAAACATGACTGACTATGCCAATATAACATAATCTACATTCAACAAGATTTCATAAATACATGCATATTGAAATATATGCAACATAAATACTCAAATATATGTAGCAAGAGAAAGGAATTAACAAGCATATTCAAGAGAAATGAACAAATACATGCATATTCAATATAAATATCTACATCAAAAGAGAAATGAACAAATACATGCACACTGAATCCAGCTTTGACTTTCACCTATGATTGCTTTGATGGCAAACAAGGTATTCTTTGTGATTTCTTGAAAGCAATCTCAGCATGTTCTCTTCTGACTCCTCGTTTGTTTTTGTTCACACACGAGTCATGATCAAGAAAAGTAAGCAGAGCCCACTTCTAAATAGTGAAGGTTATAATAGAATTTGCTAGAATCTACAGTAAATGGAAAAGGCAGTAACGATTTATAAGGTTTTAATTGTCTTTTTGCATGACGTCACAGCAGTGCTTGTTCTTGACTAAGAGCATTGCTACCAACTTCCATTCCAATGCAGTTGTTACAATTTTTTGAGATTTTTTGGAATGTCTACCAAAAATTCTATCTTAATTTATTTGCATGTAAAAGTTAACTAGCTTTCAATTTCCACAAAGAGGTTTAGCCACATGGAATCGAATCACCCCATTAACCAAGAATCAACACAATTGCCACAAAAAGGTTTAGCCATATAGTCGGCTAGCAAATTTTTCAAGAAACCATGTGGATTTCTGCAGGTTAACTCAAATCATGTCTGATCTCAAGAGAAATGATCGCAAGTATGAGATTGAGAAGAAGTGAGTCAGTTCATCAAGTCAGGGTAAGTCACAGGATGATGTGCTGTAGAATGACAAGAACAGTTGATCATCCCTCCTTAGAGGGTCACGCTACTTCATCACATGGTCATTCATGTAAAAATTCCAAATCTCTTCTTCCATTTTAATGAAAACAACTGCTTGATCCTATCTAATTCATATGGTATAAGACTTTTGTTTCTAAAGGAAGTACTCTTTTTTGTTTGTTCTTATTTTTTCTGTGGTGTGTTTTTCCTGAACTTAGACACACTTATAAAATGGTAATAACTTATTTCGTGAGATTATGCGATGTAACACTTGTTTTTATTTCAGGTCGGGTTGGAGCGGGTCCAGACCCGGACCCGCAACTTACCCGCGTGAGAGCCCGACAAGGGCTGTTCTCCCTTGTCCTCCTCTCGCTCTCCCCCTTCGTTGCCTCTCTTGTTGTTAGGGAGCTCCACGCAAAGAAGAAGCAGGTGGTCGAGGGTGACAGCGGCGACGCGTGGGCCAGCGAAGGAAGGGCGGTGGCGGTGCTGCTCTGGTAAGCCCTCCCAACCTCTCTCTGCCTCTTCTTCTCCTCTCTTCCTTCTTCTTGTTCTCCTCCTCCCTCTCTCGTTGCTTTCTGTCGACTCCCCTTCTGTCCCTCGCTCTTCTCTGTCATCTCTCTCTCTAGTCCGAGCTCCCTCCCGACATCTCTCATGTCCCCTTACTCACCCTCACGTTTTCTTCTTCCTTCTCATGCACTCTCACCCCCACTGCCGTCTTCTCCCTTTTTGTCTGAACTCTCTCTCTTTGTCTCCCCTCTCTGTCAGTGCCCTCTCTCTCATTCGTTTTCAGCTTCCCATACCACTACCGTGGGCCTTTTCTAATGACAGACCCTTTTTTGAACTCCCTTTTGTCAATTTTTGACTCTTTTATAGCTTTTTGGTCTATTTGTAGCTTGGAGACACATCTTTCCCCTCATAGCACTGACTAGAATGCATTGGTGGAGGTGGCACTGAGAGATTTTAGATGTTTGATAATCATGTGAACTCGTGAGGTGGCTACCTGGAGGATTGCAGCAGTCTAGACTCTAATATTGTGGTAAGCGAGGCCTAACCAAGCCTAAATCAGCTATTATTTTTTATTAGAGCATGTATAATTATTGATTTGGCATGCTAGAATTAAGAATTGATGATTTGAGATGCTTGTTAGCGACTTTGCTTTTTGGAAAAAGTTTAGGATTATGTTGAAGAAGCGTTGATTCATGTCTATAATGATCTTTTAAGCTTAAGGTGTTGATTTTCGAAGCTATTTGGAAATATGGTAGAGATTTTGATGTTGGTAAGAAGAATATGTAAGTTGGGTGTACTATTGGGAAGTCGCCTCAACTAAAAAAAGTTAATGAGAAATGTGTTAGTGATAGATTGATCGAAGCATTGAATTTTGACGTTTGGTGGCAACGTCAAAAAGTTAAGAGGATGCCTATTGGAGGGCTTGTAGGTTGACACTACCCCTCGACACCCTCTTGAAGCGATGACATTTACCTCAATGATTTTGTATTATATTTGTTTGGATCGTGAAACTAACTAGTAGAAATCTTATCTTTTGCTTATATCTGCAGGTACACCGGGCACGTCCCGTAAACCTTGAGCGACCAGATTCAAAGCTTGAAGCATTTTGAAGAGTTTTGTGGACACGCGACAAGTATGGCGGCATTCGAGGCAAATCCCTTCATGGGGCCAACAAAGCCTTTTGATGTTAAGCCCTTGGTCTTCGAAAATGTAAAGCGTAACCTCATATTAGAAACCTCTCTCTACTGGTGACTCAAAGTGGCACAGAGAGAGACATTTCTAATTTGTGAGGGATCCAACACAACCTGCTTGGCCTGTCAAGAAAATTAAAAATGGCCAGACCAGGCCTCAAACATGGTTGTCCTGACCCAGTACCCAGCCCGAACTGGCCCGTTAATAGTCGAGCTCGATAGCAGGCTGCCTCGAGTAGTTAACGGCAAGAAATAACCAGGTCAGGCTATTTGCTATTGATGAAGACTATGTTCAGTTGCCTGACATGAATTATGTAATAAATCTTGAACAAGGTGTCCTTCATACACTTCCACTAATGAATCATACGTCTCTTTCAGATATCAAATTCAACAATCTCAAGAAACGCAAGAACAAGGGATACTAAGAAAATCTATTGGATAAATGAGAAATACAATTTCAAATGATTATGTGATATATCTCAATTAACATATAAGTATTGATGGAATAGAAGATAATTGTGTTAACTTTTGTGAGACCATCAATAGTTCTAACTCTCAAAAGTAGATTGATGTCATTAATGAAAAGGTGAAGTCTATGAAAGACTGACATTTGAGTTATCGTTTCATTACCTATCTTATGAAACCCATTGGTTGGAAATGGATATTTAAAACCAAATGATATTCAAATGATTATATGAAAAAAATATAAAACTTGGCGCATTGCTATCTCATTTCATTCTGAGATAAAATTTTACGGAGTCAAAATTATATCCTTGGTGTTGTATGTCAATGATACACTTTTTGCAAGTATGGTGTAGACTTATCACATGATACTGGGAAATTTCTAAGAAAGAATTATGAAATGAAAGATATTAGTATCGCCTCTTTTGTATTAGTAATTAAAATATATTGAGATGGTTTCTGAAGTATTCTTAGACTATTACAAAAAAACTATATCGATAAAGTTTTAGAAAAGTTATTCATGAAGGATTGCAAACATAGTGATATTCACACTATTAAAAGAGATAAATTTAATCTAAAGCAGTACCCAGAAAGAGTTTGAAGTTAATGAAATAGAAAAAATTCCCTATGTCATGGCGGTTAGGAGTATGATGTATGTATAGGTGAATTATCAAGGAAATAATTCAGACTACTTTAGTGTCCATTGAAAACATTGTTAGGAACTCCATGATTATGGATCTGCTCATGTTGTGTTTTAACCAATGCTTTCATGAGCATACTATTCATCTAGGCATTGTACCATTTTAGGACTTGTTGGTTTGAGTGGAAGTTTGTATCAGGACACCTTTCGTTACAGACATATTGGCCTTTGGTTATGGGATAAAGTTTATGTTTTTAGTTCACTTTGAGTTTTTTTGTTTGTGATATTGCTAATGCAGATTAAGGTAAGATTACATTAATTATATTGATATGTGTGACCATTAATTGATTTGGCTATAGTGATCATAATCATTATCCCTTTAATCCTATATTAGTATGGTCCATAGACGAGATTGTTCAAGATGATAGTAAATACATTTGTTTTGAGTTTATAAGAAATTATGTTTTAATGCACGATTCTATTATGCATCTAAGTAAGAGATATTAGAAATCTACTTAGTGTGCCAATGTATGTCAATGATCACATATTGCAGGCTACATGAATAGAAAAGCCAATTAAAAGTGATCATAAAAGCTAGGGCCTATATAATCTCATTTGGTTGAACCAAGCGTAGAAAACAGCGACAATTCATATTCAGTTTATGATAGGCAAAAACCATTACTTACCATACATTACATGCTATTTGAATATAAAACCATTTAAAAGTGAACTTATAAGCCAAGGCATTGACCATCGTCATATATGTATATAAAGTTGAGAATATTCATATTTGCTTTATGATCCATTTGGACCATCATAAGTCTATAAAAAATGTTATAGTCCTTATGGCTCAAAGATTCCTTTGTGTGAGTTCTTCTAATCCCATCATAAAGGACTTGGTGTTAAGTGTCAAAAGTTTTTGGAAAATCTATTGGCCCATCTTGCAATCTTGCACAGATATCGGTAAGCTTCCACTGTCTTTTCTTTTGTGAAGAGCAAGTTTGTTTGTGCCATCACTGAAGTCCTGTTACCGGTTAAAAGAAAGTCCAACCCTTCAAGGCCTGACTAAAAGGACTGAATTTTTTTAACGTTAATAGGGCAAAAGCCGTAGAATAAGCGGAAGTATTTAATGTCCTTATGAGGTAAGGCAAGATCAAATATCAAAGACAAGCTTCGGACAAAGTGAAGTTGATTCCAGCCATCAAACACGTCACAGAGGAAGCAATGAGATGTAGCAGCTTTCCCTCCTCCCTCAGCCAGTGGCCTTGGTAAAACTCTGAACTTTGTGGATGGCCAAAACCCTGCCCTACCCACTACAACTGACAAGCGTCACTTACGTTTAAGTTAATAAACTTTCAATAACAAATATTAAGTGAAAACCTCACTTCTAAATACCTTATAATCGATTTCTTTCTTTGTTCCTTCCTACCTTGTTATTTTTTCCTTTTTTAAAAATCCTGTATCTTATTTATTATATTAATACTTTTGGTATTGTTGTCATCTATACAGAACGAAACTCTCTCGTCCTCCCTCAGATCTCTCCGAGTCTCCTCCGGTGTGCTATACAAAAAAAAAAAAAAGGAAATGAAACGTAAAATCGAAAATAGAAAAGGAGGCAGCTCGACGCTCTCCTCAGAATTCTTAGTAACTACCCAATTCACCCCTCTGCTTCTGTTCGTCACTTCTCCTTCCTTTCCGACCCCGCGCTCCTTCTCTCTGATTTTCTCCTTCCTGTTCTCTCTATCTCTTCGGGGGCAACTCGTCTCGCATTTGTCTCCATTATTTTCAACCTCCATCTTGGTTGTGGTTCTTCACGCACTCCTTTTTTCATCGTTGCATGGTGAAGGGAAGCCCTCAGGTTCTATTTTCCTTCTTTCCCATCTCGCCTCTGGGCTGATTTCGAATCTTAACTTTGAAGAAAAACCTTGATTTTTGAGCAAGGGTTTTCGATTCCAGATTTTGGCGTTAGGGCTTCCGTGATAAGGGTATGGAGGGGTTCGACGATGATGGTCCCTCCTCAGGAAAACCTAAAAGGCACCAGGGAATTTCGCGATGCTGGTTTCTCAGGTTGTTCTCTATTTGACCCTGGCTTCTGGTTCATATCTTTAGTCTGTGATGCACAAACCCAATTGCGTTTGTCCTTTAGAATAGCTGGATCTGGTTTTCAAATATGCGCCGGATGACTGGTTTAGGAACGACGAATGGATGTATCTTTTTCTTTTTCCTAGTCCCGTGCTTGCTGAAGATCCAAGTGTTTCTTCTTTTCACGTGTTGTCAATTTTTTTGTTTGGTGTTGAGTTTCATAATTGTTGCGGTTTTATTAGATCACTTCGCTTTCATTAACCCATCGCAAGTTACATGCATTACTGCCAACACAGCCAGGGGAAAGAGCATGGCGCTGTTTGATCGATCTGTGGGTCTTACAAATTTTGGACGGAATAATTAGCAGAAAACGTTACCTCAGTCATCCTGATGGAACGGCAGTCCTTTTCGTTTGACTACCCTGACCAATCGTTGTAAGACTTTGTACTGGAGAGCTGATTACGTGTTCCTTCCATAAACACCAACTGAAACCATGCGGTGTACGAGCAACTCAGAAATCGACGCATGTTTGATATCTCCTGCGAACTCGTTTGGGATATTCTTGCCCAGATATAGTTTTTAACAAAAACAAACTCAATTCAATTATTTTGTCATCGTAGCTGTTTGGGAGAGTGCTGGTCACTCCACCAGTTGGAGGTGCTTGTCAACCCTGCAGAATATCTTAGTGTGGTCTGTTTGAAGGCAGCATAGTTATTATCTTGTTGATAAAGAAAATTGTCTTCTTATCATCTCTAACCTAGAACGGATTCACTCTTGGATCTGTTTCCTCACAATTAATATGCAGTAGTTTCTGTCTCTTGTCACTACAATTTTCCGTTGCTATTTAATTAATTTATTACATTCCATGTACCAGAATTTCTATAATCACATTCTTTACATCTTTAAACTTAGCTACTGTAAGGATGAAAAGACAGCTGCACTTTGCGTTTAGTCTTTTGCTTGGTTTCCTGCATTTGTGATGAATGCAGATGTGGATTAAGCTGAGACGATTAACATTTCAAAGGCAGGATTTAGGTTTAGTAATGCTGTCTCTTCCTAACTTCAGTTTTATAGTAGAGGGTAGATTAGTTTGTTGTTTGCTCATACAATTGAGTTCAATATTGTTGTTGTTGCTGTTTCATTTGACACAAGTGCCAGTAGCTGCAGAACTGGAAATGGCTTCTGGTCAATCATTGCATATTAATCATTGTCATTCTCCTTGTAAATGATCTGTTTTATCAAAGGTTCTCAAGCTCTTTTGCTATCTTTTCTGTGTAAATAATTGTTGTTCTATGCTTGCATGTGCACATGCATCTTCACCTCTGTGTTTATGATTTAGTTTACTCTCATCTAAAGTAGTAGCTTGAGGTAATATGGTTGTTTTTTGCTTTCTGATGCTCATTCACATGCTTCATACATTAATATATTGAATACCTGATCAGCTTTTTGCATATACTAAGAATGAGTTTTTTGTTATTAACGCATAAGCTCATTACTTATCCACATGCGTCATAGTCATACATATATTAAGAATTAGTGCTCAAGGAGCCTGAGCTAGTTATCCCAGGCTGTACTCTTGTTTATGCTTCAGAGTTTAGGTTGTCCTGATGTTTACACCATTTATGTTGTTGAAATGTGCCCACACTTGCATAAGACCTCTAGGCTTAGCTGGTTACCTATGCTGGCTATTAATATGTGATCGGTGACTTCAAAACACCCAAGCCCTCTTGGATACTCAATGGACTAGTTTCTTTGCCACTTTTGTCTTTTGCTTTTGCAATCTAAGATATAATTTTTTCTTTTCTTTTTCTTCTTCTAGTTCTGTGATATGAACTAGTTTCTTTTTCTGTTCTCACTCATATTCCTTTCCATCATTCTTTTCTAATGCTGCTTGTAATTGGTATTAGAAGCATGTATATTTTTGTATTTTGTGTATTTATGAGTTATAGGCTTGTAGCTAATGTTGTAGTTCATACGTATTATACTTGAATGATTGAAAGAATTTGTATTTGCTTTGCATATATATGTATGAGCTTCCTAGTAGCTTTCTTGTGAAATTTTAATAGATGACTGTTTTATGACCAGCAAGTTTGATTGTGTTGAGGCCGAACAAGGTTGATTATGTTGAGGAATTATTCTGTAGAAAAATCAAATGGGTTATTTTGTTAATGCTTTAGTTTAGTGACTTTAGTCTTTAAGGCCTCCGCAGCTTAGGCTTCATTTCCTTTGAAGAGAAACATCTTGCACGTACTCTCTCCTTGGTAAAATGAGTTCCCCCCAAACTCTTTTTTTTGACTTTGTTTAACACAAGAAGTGTTCCAATATTGCAGACAACACACGGTTTGATGGATGCCTCCCAATATGCATTTTTTTGAGAAACGTGTTGCCGAACAGGTTGAACTGGGTGGTTTGGATGATCCTGGTGAACCACTTGTTGGGTTTGATGATGAGAAATATCGGTTTTCTTCAATTGGAGTGATCAAGGAGGTGGGATATTGTAAATTGTAACATAGCAAGTTGCTTAATCCATGGTTATTTTGCTTGCTGAATTCCCAGTAGTGTACTTAAATTTTTAGTTGACTTACTAATCCAGTTGGTTTGCTCTTTGATTACAAAGCTTGTTAACTTTGTCGCTTCGCTGCAGTTATTGTTTATACTTTATACCATTAATTTCCTTTTCTCTTATGGATTTTGTGGCCTTCATTATTGTTATTGTGATTGAAATTATTGACATCGTCACAGCCATATCCATAACTAGATGTCTTTTTAGCAGATAGGTTGAAGGTAGTTGTCTGAGCATCTTACAAGGAGGCCTGAATTTCCTGTATTGAACTTGCATCATGGCCCGACTATATGGCCAATGTTGAAGCTTGGTTTCACAAGCTTTATCGACCCAAGGAACTGTAAATCAGGCCCAAAGAGACAAATACTTCAAGTAAATCTGTCTTGAAGCTTCCACCAACAAGTCAAACTCACAAGCCCTCAAACAAGAGGTGAAGAAGAACTTGAATTAATCACAATAAGAGATACATAAAGTAGGCTAAAAAGCCATATGAAACAATAGAGAAGCTGCCCTATTTATAGAGGAGAGGGCCAAAGAGAAGAAGGAGGAGGCAGTCCCAACGACTAGAAATCTAGCCGTTGGGACTAGTCTCCCTCTAGGTAAAACAGAAAAAGGAGAAGGATAAAAGGGAGAAAACAGAAAATAAACTAAAAGAAAAGATACATAAAGAAAGTAAAAATTACATAAGTGTCCTAAGTACCCAAAAGATATAAAATATATATATACATATAAAGCATATATTAGATGACTAATATATGTGATATATATAAATATCTATATGTATATATTTGGGATACATACATTCTAACACCCCCCCTCAAACTTACGGTGTGATAACTGAAAGTTTGCCCAGGAGAAATTTAAATCTTGCAGCGGCAAGAGCCTTTGTGAAGAAGTCGCCAAGCTAATACTCTGATGGAACATAGGAGAGATCAATATTCTTCTGAAGGAATTCTTCACGAACATAATGACAATCCATCTCTATATGCTTTGTTCTTTCGTGAAATGTGTGATTGCTAGCAATATATATTGCACTTTTGTTCTCACAACAAAGCTTGACAGGATCCTTGATATGAATTCCCATATCTTTCAGTAAGCTTTTGAGCCACACTATCTCCATTGTTGTAGTTGCCATTGCACGATACTCAGCTTCTGTTGATGATAGTGACACCTTATTTTGTTTCTTGCATCGCCAAGAAATTAAGGAATCACCTAAAAACACACAAAAACCAGTGGTGGAGTGCCTATTATTGGGATCTCCACCCCAATCAGCATCTGTATAAGCAACTAATTCTAATAGAGAGGAGGAAGACAAAAATAGTCCTTTGTTGATAGTGCTTTTCACATAACGGACAATCCGCATTGCCGCTCCTATGTGCACTGAGGTGGGTCTTTGCTGAAATTGGCTTATCACATGCACAACATGAGCAATGTCAGGTCTGGTGATGGAGAGATAAGAGAGAGCGCCAACTATTTGCCGAAAAGGAGTGGGATTCTCCAATATCTCTCCATCATCAATTTTCATTTTTACTCCCAGTGCTTCTGGAGTATCCACAACTTTGTCATCTGAAATACCTGTTCTGTCAACTAATTCACTAGCAAACTTCATTTGAGAAAGAAGATAACCCTGCTTGCTATAAGCAACTTCAATTCCAAGAAAATAAGTTAGTCTTCCCAAATCAATCATTTGAAAACATTTGTTAAGAAAATGTTTTACCTCTATAATCCCTTCATCATCACTCCCAGTAATAACCATATCATCAACATACAATAATAAAACAATTACACCTACGGAGGTGGTTTTTACAAACATGGCAGTATCAGAGTAGCAAGATTGAAAACCTTGATTAAACATGACACTACTAAACTTGTCAAACCAGGTTTTGGGAGCTTGTTTTAAACCATAAAGGGCTTTCTTTACACGTAAAACTTTGTTTTGAGGTAGATCAAAACCAGGGGGAGCACTCATGAAAACTTCTTCCTGTAAGTGACCATTTAAGAAAGCATTTTTAACATCCATTTGAAAAATAGTCCAATGTTTAACTGAAGCAATGACAATAAGAGTTCTAACAGAAGTCATGCGAGCAACAGGAGCAAAGGTTTCTTCATAATCAATCCCATATTCTTGAGCATATCCCTTGGCAACAAGTCTGGCCTTATATCTTTCTGAGGTTCCATCGCTTCTAGTTTTGATTTTATATATCCATCTACAACCAATAGTCTTTTTCCTCGTTGGTAGAGGTACAATGCCCCAAGTCTCATTGCTTTCAAGAGATTTAAGCTCAAGATTCATGGCTTCAATCCAATTGAGATCTTCTTCCATAGCTTCAAGGTAAGAAGATGGCTCATAAAAAGAATGATGTGCCATAAGACAAGCTCGAAATTTTGGAGAAAAAGACTCGTAAGAGATAAATCTTTGAGGAGGCCTAATGTGCCTTTGGGATCTCTTAGGAAGAGATTGATTAGTTTCTTGATTTTGGGGATCTCTACTTCTATAAACTAAGATCTCTTTTGGAGGAACCGTACGAGTAGAATTATCGTTGTTGACTTCTTCAATTGGCACTTCTACAACTTTATCGGGTTCATCATCATCAATATCATCGTCATCATCAATATCATTAGTCCAAAGAAAAGTATAATCTTCTAGTTTCTTGGGTTCATCTTTGAAACCATCTTCATTTTCTAAAAAGATCACATTTCTAGAAACATAAACTTTACCTTTTTCAATATCATAACATCTATAACCCTTTTGAGTTTTGGAATACCCAATAAAAACACAAGAAATAGTTTTGGAAGAAAGCTTATCGTCTTTGTCACTTAACACAAAACATTTGCAACCAAAGACTTTAAGTTTATTGTAATTAGGTTTAACATGGTGAAGTTTTTCAAAAGGAGAAATATGTTTCAAAAGTTTGGTAGGCATTCTATTAATTAAATAGGTTGAAGTCAAAACAGCCTCAGCCCAAAAGTTTTTGGGAACATTTTTAGATAAAAGAAGGGCTCGAGTAGTTTCAAAATTTCAATAATGTGCCTATGTTTACGCTCGGCCACTCCGTTTTGTTGTGGAGTGTTAGGACAAGATCTTTGATAAACAATGCATTTTTCTTTTAGAAATTGTTGAAATTCATTTGACATAAGTTCTCCTCCCGAATCACTTCTAAAGATTTTGATATTTGAGCCAAATTGGGTGCAGATCATGTTGTAGAAATTCTTAAAGTTGGTGAAAACCTCCGATTTATGTTTGAGAAAGTAAACCCAAGTATGCCGAGAATAATCATCAATAAAGATCACATAGTACAATAATCCTCCTTTTGACATAATAGGAGCGGGTCCCCACACATCCGAATGCAAATCAAAAGATTTTTGGGCAATAAAGTTTCTATTATCAAAAGGTAAGGCTTTCATTTTAGCCTTAATACAATCATTACAATCAAAGTTCTTTTGACAAAAATTCTCCATGAAGGGAAGATTAAACATTTTTTCTTTATTGGAATGTCCAAGTCTTTGATGCCAAGTTTGAATGTCACATTCTTTGGAGATATTGCAAGATGGTCTTGAAAGGTCCAAAAAGTCTATGTAGTAGAGATCTTTTGTTCTAAAACCTTCCTCAATCGTCTTCTTGGATACTCGGTCTTGTATCAAACATTTGGATTGTGAGAAGATTATTATCAAAACCAAGGTCGGTTATTTGAGAAACGGACAATAAATTTAAACTTAATTTAGGAATGTGTCTTACTTGAGGTATTTTTAAAGTTTTGGATCCAAAAGCTAGGTCAAGATTTCCAATAAAATCAATTTCAAGAGAAGTACCATCCGCCGTTTTCACAAAGGAATAAGAATCATTTTTAGTGGATTCGGTGAGAAGGGATCCACAAGGAGTCATATGAAAAGATGCACCCGAATGAATAATCTAAGAATACTTACTTGAAGAAGTAGATGCCACGGTAGCTCCCAAAGTTGAAGGTGTGCCTCGTCCCTTTAGAAAAGGTTGAAGAGCACTTATGAGTTGATCAAGTTGGAATGAGCTTGCTTCTTTTCTTTCTTCTTGAATTGGAGCCGCAACATTGCTTCTTTTGTCAAAAGTTCTTAGTTTTGGACATCTTGGCTTGGTATGTCCTTCTTCTTGACAATGATAGCAAATAACTTTTCTTTTGCTCCTTCATTTGTACGATTGAAGTGAGGAGGTCTATAAGGTCTCAAATGGGCCCCCGCCTAGATGTGGCAAGCACATTGTTGACTTTCTCTTTATGAAGAAAAAGACGATTTTCCTCCATTTGAAACTCCGCAATAGCCTCATTCATAGATGGTGTTTTAGAGCGATGAAGTAAAGCTGTTTTAACACCATCAAATTCAGGTCTAAGACCTATAATAAACTTGTAAAACTTGTCACGTTGTATTTGCTTTTCTCTAAGAATAAGATCTTGTGTCCAATGTGGTTCAAAAATACTTAATTCATCATACAATTGATCCATTTCAGCCACATAATCTTTAATGGATCTATCTCCTTGTTGAAGATTGTGAATTTTGAGTTGAACATGATGCATATAAGCAACATCTCTCATGGTATGAGTTTTCTTTAGATATTCCCAAGCTTCTAGGGCAGAATTTAATTTAGAGATTTGCCCGCTAGTAGCATTGTCAACACAAGTCAAGATCCAAGTAATAATTTTGTGATGACCAACACTCTATTCTTCCCATTTCTTGTTGTATTTCGCCACTACTTTTTCTTTTTCGGTTCCATCTAATTCCATAGCTCTTCCATCAACGACTTTAGTAAAGACTAGTTGTGGTTCAAGTTTTGTCCCATCAACTAGTCCCCAAAGGCTTTTACTACGAATAAAATGTTCCATAGTTCTAGCCCATTGTATATAGTTTGTTGATGAGAGTTTGGGAAATGGAAAAGATGAGACTTTGTAATCCATGATCAAAATGAACAAGGTAATTCCACTTACAAGTTATGACGAAGCTGGCTGCCACGTGAGAGGAAGTCCACGGCAATAAAAGAATCCAGTCACCCTCCTTCTTGTATAACACTTGTATGTTTGAGATGACGAAAAAATAAATAAAAACAGCCACAATCTTCACCACCAACAGAGGCCAGCAAAATAACACCTCAGCCACAATCTTTACCACCAATAGAGGCCAGCAAAACAGCACCTTCTTGTGTCAATAATCAGCCAGCAATAACGTCGAGCACTTGGAGTGCTTCACGGCTCCAAAGAAGGAGTAAAAGCTGAAACTTCAAACTTAAGGACCGCTAGATGAATATCCAAAACCCGGCTTTGATACCATGTAAATCAGGTCCAAAGAGACAAATACTTCAAGTAAATCAGTCTTGAAGTTTCCACCAACAAGTCAAACTCACAAGCCCTCAAACAAGAGGTGAAGAAGAACTTGAATTAATCACAATAAGAGATTAATAAAGTAGGCTAAAAAGCCATATGAAACAATAGAGAAGCTGCCCTATTTATAGAGGAGAGGGCCAACGAGAAGAAGGAGGAGGCAGTCTCAACGGCTAGAAATCTAGCCGTTGGGACTAGTCTCCCTCTAGGTAAAACAGAAAAAGGAGAAGGATAGAAAGGGAAAAACAGAAAATAAACTAAAAGAAAAGATACATAAAGAAAGTAAAAATTACATAAGTGTCCTAAGTACCCAAAAGATATAAAATATATATATACATATAAAGCATATATTAGATGACTAATATATGTGATATATATAAATATATATATGTATATATTTGGGATACATACATTCTAACAGGAACATTGTATGCAATGTTTTAGAACTCAGTGACATGGGACTCCACTCATGCATCATTGACTGGTGACTCTACGGGTTAACTTGGTCCTTTCTTTAAGGTTTTCTAACTAATGTTTCTAAATGCACCTTCAATTCATTGGTTTTTTGTAAGCCATATCTCTTATGTAAAGAATATTCTTATAAATTTCTTGAGATTTCAATGTCTAATATTTTTCAGAAAAAATGAGTTATGTAATGAAAAGAAAATCCAAGGAAACTTCAAGAAGAAAGAGGAAGTGTGCCATGCTTTTTCTAAGCAGATCAGTAGGAACCTTTTTATTTCACTGTTACTCTCAACAAGTGGGAGGTTTCAATAGATGTAGGAGTGTTGCATGTTTCGTACCACTATCAGAGACTATGATATTGTCCAGATTATTTGTAAGGTTGTTACAGGCCGAGTTCAAGCTGGGCTGGGCTAGCTCGAGCTCGGGTTACTATGCAAAATGCAAACCCAATGCTCGATCTTCAGTTGAGTTCGAGTTGACTGCCTCAAGCTTGGCTTGGCTTGAGCTTAACAAGGCTCAAACTCAGCTTGGTTAAGCTCGAGCCGAGATTGGCTGGGTTTAGCTAAACAAACTTATTAAACATTTATTTTTCATTAAATGTAGCCACAAGAACTTGAACTCTTGACCTGTCCTTTGGTAATTGCTGGCAAAACATTGATGATTGAACCATGATGAACTTTTCTTACTTGTCCACAAACCACCAGCTTTAACGAGTTTAAACAGGATGAGCCTGCCCAGCTCGAGCTCGACTCATTTAAGCGAGTCATGACTTGACTCGAACTCGACTCATTTATTAAATGAGTTGAGCTCGAGTTGTGCTTAGCCAAGCGAGTTCAAGTTGAGTCTGAGTTGGTTCGACTCTTAACTCGTTGAACATCTTTAATTGTTTGCCTTCTCTTTATTGAGAGGGGCCATCTAAAACTGAGTTCCTAGCCTTTGATATGCTTTGGAAGAAAATAATTTGAGTTCAGCTTGCTTAATATGGATTGTCCATATGAGATACAATATAATTGAGCGCACCTGAGGTAATCTGAATGTGTCATTCTGTTCAATTGTTCAGCCAAACAGATATTTCTCGAGCAGATATTTAACATCCTTTTGTTGAGCACATTTGCAGTTTCCAACAGATTTATGTATGGTAGCAGATTTTGATTATTTGAAGATTTTATCAAAATAGTAGCCTTTGAGCATACAAAAAGTTACACACTGCTGGACAGGAGTGTAGATGTAATTGAGATTCTGATTAGACAACTGCAGTTCTTCTCTTTAGTTTCTTAATGAACTATAAATTTTTAGTGATTACTTTTGCAACTTGTGTAAATCCAATCTGTTATGTACAACAACTTATTTATTCTGCATCATTCTTTGGAATATATATCTACTTTATGCTTTTCTATGTCACATGGGTGCAGGTGCGGATACAGGTGCATACCAAATTCAAAATCACGGGTACGTGGGTGTGGCTGGCCATATATATATATGTATGTATGAAAATATATGAAAAAAATACGTTCATAAAGATTTTAAACAAACTAAAATTGTATCATTCACCATTTCAAGCATAATTCATCAATTCAAGTAAAGTATGATCTTAAAATTGGGTACATTATTCTAAAATTTAACAAAGTAAATAAATACGAAGTTCTAGTTCATCCGACAAATGTGTTGTCATTGATTTAGTTCATCAATACCACAATTGGAAGGAATCACCAGGTGAGGAGCTGTGTCTAGTGACACAGCAAGAATTTGTGTTTGGTGATGCCGCTGGCGAAGAGATACTCTTCGTCTGGTCACAAACAGGCTATGTCACATGAGTGCGGGTGTCGGCGCAATGTATCCCAAAAAAGTTTGGCTCGAAGGTGCGGCGAAGGTATATATATAATATATTTATTATATATATATATATATATATATATATGTATGTATTCATAATATATATAATTTTAATTTGTTTCTTAGCTTAATTTGTCCTCTCTTATTACTTTTATTACTATACATAAAGAAAGGAAAAATAATAGAAAATATTTTGAACTTGCATAAGAAACTATGTCACATAGGTGCGGGTGCGGGTGCCTGTCGGTGCGACACATCTCAAAAAATTTAGGTGCGACAGTGAGGCGAGGGTATTTATTATTATTATTATTAATTTATTATTATAATTTCAAATATAAAAAATTTAATGGGTCAGTTGCACAAATTTAGTTCAACTTCAAGAATAGATAGTCTGCATAGTTCCTTTTCAATCATAAATCAGATTGAGTTTATATATGACTATGTCAAGTAATATCAGAACTGATTCAGAATTTATGTATCAGGCAAGTAATGTCCGATATTGATTCGTCCGAATTGAAGTTGAATCCTACCACATTGTCGGTTTTTTTTTTTTTTAACTTTAAGGTGTTGTTAACAAAAGAATCTAAATTGCGTATAAAAGTTCACAACCAAATAACTAGTTCGACACTACAAAACATCTTGTCTGATGCTCAATTAGAATATGAACCAAACAGAGCTCAACAAAATTTAACTTATTTAAAAACAAGCATTATTTGCTCGAGGACTTGAGAGAAAGAGAGAGCTAACAGGAAAGAGAACAACAGACGGAGAGAGAGCAGCGGCCGCTGGTGGAGGAGAGAGAGAAGCGAACGGAGAGAGAGCAATTGTCATCGGTGGAGGAGAGCAGCGGACAGAGAGAGAGTAGCGGCCGCTGACGAGGTAGATGATAGAGAGAGAGTAGCGGACGCCAAACGGAGAGGATGCCGCCTGTTGACGGGTTTTGTTGTTTGGGTCCGGATCCGTACCCGATCCGGTTTGTCCTAATTAGGACTACTTATACTTCTGTAAACCCTAATCTTTGTGTTAATGAAGTGTTGAAGAGAGAGAGTGTCTGGAGGCTAGTGGGCACCAGACCTCCTCACCCGTGGTTTTTCTTCCCTCGAGTCGAGGGTTTTCCACGTTACATCCGTGTGCTTTCCTCTTCTCTCGTGCACATTTTGTTTCTACATGGTATCAGATGGAGGTGTCCTCACGACCAGATGCAGTACATGACTGATAAATGGGAAAACAGGGTATTCCTTTTCTTATCCGGACTGAATGATGACTTTGAAAATATAAGGGGTCAGATTCTTAACTCTGACGAATCATTTAGTATTGAAGATGTCTATTCCCGTGTTGAAGCTGAAGAACAGAGAAGGCTGCTCTCTAGTGGACGAAAGGGGGAAGAACAGTCTGCCTATGTTAGCCGTGCCCCTGTTGGAACTCCTCGTTCTTCCCGAAAATGTACTCATTGCAAAAAACTTGGTCATACTAGGGATTTTTGTTGGGACCTGTATCCAGAGAAGAAGGATAGTAGGGGGAGGTCTTCGAGTGGGAAGAAGCCTGTATCGTCTGCAACAAGTCTGAGTGATGGGAAAGGTTCTATTTCTGCAGAGCAGATTCGTGAGCTACGAGCATATTTGAGCAAGATTGATGTTGGTCAGGCAGATACACCAGATGAGGTGAAGATCAATCAGGCATTGGCTGTTTCAGGGGGAGAAGGTACTTCTTCTATGGGTGAATGGATTGTTGACAGCGGTGCCACTCATCACATGACTGGCAACCCCAAGCTTTTCCATGACTACAAGCTATCCTCGGGAAAGGAACGTGTGTCCCTTGCCGATGGTTCCTTTACTTCAGTGGCAGGGAAAGGGAGTCTTTCCTTGTTAAATAATTTTTTAGTTCATGATGCCTTACATGTTCCTCATCTTCCCTTAAATTTGTTATCTGTTAGTAAGATTACCAAGGAACTGAAGTGTGAGCTTATATTTTCTGAAAAACGTTGTGTTTTGCAGGACTTGGTGACAGGGAAGAGGATTGGGATTGGTTTGGTGTCTGATGGGCTGTATCGGCTTCCTATACGCGTTGTCACAGCTCTTATGTCAGCAGTCAGCAGAACAGAGAAGAAGGAGGAAGAGTGTCGTCAGTTATTTTTGTTTTGGCATGAACGCCTTGGTCATCTCCCATTTGGGATTTTGAAACATTTGTTCCCTGAACTATGTTCTAGTTTAAACATTTCCATGTTATCATGTGATGTGTGTCAGTTTGCGAAGCATGTTAGAGCTTCTTATCCAATTTCAAATAGTCGTTCTAATAAAGCTTTCTCCTTGGTTCATTCTGATGTGTGGGGGCCTTCGGGCATTCATTCTCGTGGTGGTTTTCAATACTTTATAACCTTTATAGATGATTATTCAAGATGTACCTTTGTGTATTTGTTGAAAGATCGTAGTGAGGTGCCTCACATTATTGAAACTTTCATCCTCCTAGTGGAAAACCAATATGGAAATTCTGTCAAGACTTTTCGGTCTGATAATGCTCGTGAATATCTGTGTCTCACTGTTGAAGAATTCTTTCGAAAGAGGGGGATTGTTCATGAGACATCCTGTAGTTATACCCCCCCTCAAAATGGGGTTGCTGAGAGGAAAAATCGTCAGTTGCTCAATGTCACCCGAGCCATACTGTTCCAAAGACATCTCCCAAAATACTATTGGGGTGATGCAATCCTTACTAGTGTCTACTTGATTAATCGCATGCCCACTCGTGTGCTAAAGGGTCGTACTCCATACTCTATGCTTCCAGGGAGTAGTCAACCTTTTCATCTTCCTCCTCGAGTCTTTGGATGTGTGTGTTTCATACATAACCACAGCCCCAATGTAAAAAAACTTGATCCCAAATCTATTAAGGGCGTCTTTCTTGGGTATTCTTCCACTCAAAAAGGTTATAAATGTCTAGATCCTACCACTGGTCGTCTTCACATTACCAAAGATGTCACATTCTTGGAACATGTCTCCTATTTTGGTGAGAATTCTCTTCAGGGGGAGAAATTAATGTCTAAGGAAGAGTATTCTCCCACACAGGAAATTCAGTTTACAGACTTTATGGATTACAGGCGTGAAGAGAATCCTGTTGCCAAGGTGCTTGGCAAAGATGAAGATGGCAAAGATGAAGAGGGGACGACTACTGATGTACATGAACAGGAGAAGGAGGGAGAGCATCCTTTGGTGACAGAACAAGAGGGTAATCGTATGTTTGGACAGGTGTATTCCAGGAGAAGAGCTTGTACTGACAAGGTGATTGATGATGAGGAGGTTACACCGAATCCCAATCCTACTTCTTCCTTGGATGATCCAAGTCGTGTTCAGAAGCAAGATGTTGGAAAAGAAAAGGAGGATCTTCCTATTGCCTTGAGAAAGGGGGTCAGGTCATGTACCCAGCACCCTATTGGTAACTTCGTATCTTACTCTAGATTGAGCACTGACTATAAATGTTTTGTATCCTCCTTGGCTGTGGTTGTGATTCCCAGGAATGCTACAGAGGCTCAGGGTGACACTAAGTGGTCTCATGCAATGAAAGAAGAGATGGAAGCTTTAGACAGAAATCAGACATGGGAGGTGGTTGATATTCCTGAAGCAGCCCACTTGGTTGGGTCGAAGTGGGTCTACACTGTTAAGTACAAACCAGATGGTAGCATTGAAAGGTACAAAGCACGATTGGTGGCCAAGGGGTTCAGTCAGAAATATGGGATCGACTACTTAGAGACGTTTGCTCCTGTTGCAAAGATGAAGACTGTTAGAGTTATTATTTCATTGGCGGTGCTGAAGGGTTGGGAGATGTGCCAACTTGATGTAAAAAATGCCTTTCTCAATGGAGATCTCGAAGAGGAAGTGTACATGTGCATGCCACCAGGTTTTGAGAAGCCTGGAAAATGTTGTAAATTGAAGAAAGCTTTGTATGGGCTGAAACAGTCTCCCCGAGCATGGTTTGAACGGCTCAGACTTGTTATGAAGAAACATGGCTACAAACAAGGAAATGGAGATCATACCCTGTTTGTAAAGAGAAGAGAGAGTAAAGTTACTCTACTATTGGTTTATGTTGATGATATGATTGTTACAGGTGATGATAAGGAAGAGATAGCAAGATTAAAGGGTTTACTATCTACTGAATTCGATCTAAAAGATCTTGGTAAGCTGAAGTATTTTCTGGGTATTGAAATTGCTAGATCAGGTACAACTCTTGTACTTAGTCAAAGGAAGTATACCCTGGATCTACTAAAGGAGACAGGAAAACTGGGATGCAGACCAGCCTCTACTCCTATAGATGTTGGGCATAAACTTGGTAGCAAAGATGGAGAACTGTTGGGTGAAGAAGCTAAAGGGAGATATCAACGTCTAGTTGGCAAACTGATTTATCTCACTCTGACTAGACCTGATATCACATTTGCTGTAAATGTGATGAGCCAGTTCATGCATGCACCTACAGATATGCACTTGAAGGCTGTAGATAGAATTTTGTGCTACTTGAAGAAGAATCCCGGAAAGGGACTTCTATATGTGCAACAAAGATCTATTGAAGTTGAAGGGTATTCTGATGCAGACTGGGCAGGCTGTGTTGACACCAGAAGATCTACTTCAGGATACTGCGTCTACTTGGGGGGAAATTTGGTTGTTTGGAGAAGCAAGAGACAAGATGTGTGTTCCCGCTCGAGTGCAGAGGCTGAATATAGGGCTGTGGCTACTGGGGTATCAGAATTGTTATGGCTGAAGATCTTACTGACAGATATTGGAATAGAGATTGAAGGGCCTATGAGGATGTATTGTGATAATAAGTCTGCAATTAACTTGGCTAACAACCCGGTTCTTCATGATCGAACAAAGCATGTGGAGATCGACCGTCACTTCATCAGAGAAAGAATTGATGCTAAGGAATTAACGCTACCTTACATGAAGTCTGAAGACCAAACTGCTGATGTCCTAACCAAGGCCTTAAGTGTAACTCCATTTGAGAGAAATGTATCCAAGTTGGGCATGTTTGATATGTATGCCCAACTTGAGGGGGAGTGTTGACGGGTTTTGTTGTTTGGGTCCGGATCCGTACCCGATCCGGTTTGTCCTAATTAGGACTACTTATACTTCTGTAAACCCTAATCTTTGTGTTAATGAAGTGTTGAAGAGAGAGAGTGTCTGGAGGCTAGTGGGCACCAGACCTCCTCACCCGTGGTTTTTCTTCCCTCGAGTCGAGGGTTTTCCACGTTACATCCGTGTGCTTTCCTCTTCTCTCGTGCACATTTTGTTTCTACACCGCCGATGGAGGTAGAAGATGGAGAGAAAGCAGTAGAAGGAGACGTCAAAGAGAGCAGCGGGAAGGCACAATATCGTGCCTTAAATTGGTTTTTACATACATAAAAAAATACAAAAAATGGACCAAAATGTCCATGATGCGGGTTGACCGCATCGGACTCGCGTTTGACGAGAGTCAGGTGCATGTCAAACGCGAGTCTGGGTGCGCGTCGACAGTTGACAAAAATAGTTGGGTGTGGTTGACCGCACCCAACTCACATTGACTGAATCTGGGTGCGAATTTGGGTCACACCCGCATCCGTGTAACTTTGATAAGAAAGGATGTAGTTAGGGTGCGTGTCGAGCTGCATCAGCATTAGCATTGTGTCGACACGTGTGCGGCCCCTTTTTGAAGAGTCTATGTGACATAGCAAACAAGAAGAAGGGGTCGAACTGGAGGGAGGGGATGATGGGTGAAATGGGCAGAAGGAGGAGGAGTCAAAGGCAAAGGGAAAAGAGAAAAATTCGAGGGCAAGTGACGATTACAATCAATACAAAATGGTAAGTTCTCTACTCGTTTCGCTTACAATCAATACAAATCTGAAAATACCATCATCGTGGTATGTCTTCGCCTCAAATGAGTGTCGACCCAAGAAGCCCTCCAAAAAGGGTCTTTTTCCAACCCTCGAGGTTGCCACCAACGATTATAACTCAAACTTATATTCAACTTATCACATGTGCGATTCTCACTTGTTTTCCATAGTTGAGGCGTCTTCCACACCATTAAGATTCTCAACATACAACGCATATGTACATGAATAGAAGCCTATTTCCCAAGCTTGCTAAAACGGTTCTAAACCTTCACCACAACATCACAATCTATACCATGCTTCCCTATTGCTTCGAAGATCAACACATCATGCTAGAAAAACACTTATACACATAGATCCTCGTCTGTCTCAAAATGGGCATAAACTTCCCCAAAATAGCGACATCTCTAGCATGCCTTCTAAATCATCAATTTCTAATTCTAGCATGCTCAAACAATAATTATACGTGCTCCAAAGGAAAATATACAATAAAATAGGCTCAATTACGCCTTGCTCACCCCAAATCAAGAGTCTAGACTATTGCAATCCTTCCGGCAGCCACCTCACAAGTCCAAGTGTCTCCAAGCGGCTAAAATTTCTCACTACCGCCTCCACCAATGCCTTAAAGTCGCTGCTATGAGGGGGAAGACAAGTTTTCAAGCTGAAATCCGACCAAACAATCGTAAATAGGGTGAGCTTTTGCAAAAGACATGTCAAAAGGGAAA
Organism: Nymphaea colorata; assembly: GCF_008831285.2. Lineage (NCBI taxonomy): Eukaryota > Viridiplantae > Streptophyta > Magnoliopsida > Nymphaeales > Nymphaeaceae > Nymphaea > Nymphaea colorata. The sequence goes on along the minus strand of NC_045148.1, from coordinate 12,467,691 downwards.
ATCTGCCGTTAGAAGAAGGGGAGTTCGCCGTGAGTATGAGGTTTGGCTGAGGGTGAGAGCGTGTGAGAGAAGAGAGAGAGAGAGAGAGCAGGTGCTAGGGAGCGAGGGCGCTAACAGAGGGAAGTGAGCATGGGCTGAGCGTGCTTGAGCAGAGAACGTGGGTGAGGGAGGCGTCGACAGAGGGAAGTGAGCAGAGCAGAGAGAGCGCGAGAGAGACGAGAGTGTGCAAAGAGGGAAAGAGAGATCGTGCGAGCAGAGGGAGGGCACTGATGAAGAGGAGAGGGCTCGAGCAGAGAGCCTGGACAGAGAGAGAGTGCGGGAGAGAGGGCTGGCAGAAAGGGGAATAACAAGGGAGAGAGAGGGAGACATAGGAAGAGAGACCGCTGGTTCACCTGAGCGTCGCCGCTGCGCCGTCCACTTCCGTCGCCGCCGCACTGACCTCCGTCTTTCTCGTCTCTGCACTGTGGTCGCAACAAAGGGAGAGACGAAGAGGGGAAACGAGGGAGACGAGGGAAAGACGAGGGAGAGGAGGGTGACGTCGGGCTCCCTTCCACGAGTGGAGCTCGGGTCCGGGTTTGGACCCGCTCCAGCCCAAACTGTCTTAAACAAAAGAACGAGCATTACAGGCAAGAGGCAAGCTGCAGCTGCTGCACCTAAACCGCATTAAAAAAGTAAACTAATATCAAATCTGTGTATGTACGTTAGACTGTGCCATTATTTGCAAACTTAGCACAAGGAATAAACTGCAGTAAGGCATACAGTCATCTCCAACGAACAACACTACTGTGAAGAACAATAAACGCCCAAATCAGGTGACTGCCTGTGAGCAATCTACAAAATCTCCAGCAACGCAAACTTGAAGCAACAAAAAGAGGAAACCGGTGGACGGGCCAGTTCAAAGTTGAAACCGAAGAAGGGGAAAGGGACAAATGTACAACTATTTGGAAAAGGCATGATAAAATGTAAAAGAGAAAGGCTGCCAGAAAAAACCTGTCGCCAGATGATGGGATATTTTGCTGGTTATGGGAAAGGCTGTCGGAAAAAAGATGAAGCATAAAATTTCAAGCTTCAACAAAAAATCCCCAAATCAAGCGATGGAGAAGTCAGTGACGCCAAAATGCCACAGGAGCTGCGTTACCCTTCACTGGAGACGTTGCCTCTCACTGAAAAAATTGGAGCATGTGCCGGAAAATGACGGAGCAGCAAAGGTCGGGCGACGTTCTGTTGCTCTGAGTTGGTAATACCTAGAGCCTGTCGAGGGTTCTGCGTTTTCTTTAAACATTAGAAAAAAAATCGTACCCTAATATAAAGATATTTTTTGGACTCAGTCAACTTTGACCGAATCCAAAATGTAGCAGATACGTACTCGGGTACGTTGAGCTTACTCGGTACCGCCAGACATGTACCTGGGACGTACCTGAGTATGTATCAGTATCCGTACTGGTATCCCACACACTGAATGAGCATATGCCTGTCCTCAATGCAAGATTGATCTCCCATGCACAAATTTGGCCTAGGATTAGCTTATTTTGTTGTACTACATTACACACTGTTACCTACAAGGCTATAACACTTGGCCGGACCCAATTTCCTGCCTAGATAGTTTTGTTCCTTACTTTTTGTTAGTTCTATTCGTTACTTTTTGTGTCCATATGCATGTGTATATGTTACACACACACACACACACACATTAATTTAGATAAGTGCTACTTCCTTTATTATGCTGATCATTTCTTCTAACAGCTAAACAAGGATGATGAGGAGCCGAGGGACATAGAGAGCATTGGAAATTGTGAGTTTTTGTTCGGAGTTGTGTTCTTTCTAATTTATGCTATCATTTACACAATGTTTAGTAAAACTTGTCTAGGCCAGATGATTTTTCTTTTCTATTGTTAAAACAAAAGAAACATTTAGCGTCATTTCAGGTTCTTCTGTTCCCAATTTTCATCATTCAAGTATGCAAAGGAAGTAAGAGATGGCTCTTCCTTTTAGTTTGGTTTACACAAAAATGATATGTTTGTGTATTGTGCGATACTGCTAACACATGGTGCATGGAAAAAATGTGAAATTCTGTAAAGAAGAAACTTTCCCATGCTATTTTCCTTACACACTAGTTTATTGTCATTAAACAGGTGGAGTTGCAGTACAAAATGTCCTTGGCTCTCCAAGCTCAACTTATGTTGGTGGCTTTCTGAATTCTAAGCAATATACAATAAATTTTTGAGCCCTTCCGCATCATTGCTTACAATCCTGAAGTGGAGAATTTCATTTTTCTCCAACTTTTTAGCATAGCCAAATATATCACAATATTTTCAGAAATATCCTGATATTAATGGGAAACATGAAAAAAATGACAAAAATGGGAAAAGTATGCCTTGTCTAAAAGAAAACGTTAGAAATCAAATTTTTGGTATTTTTCCACTTCTTTGTTCATTTATTTGTTTTCATAATTTTTAATTTTTGTTTCATTGTTTTATTTCCTATTGTTCTAGGTACTTAATGTTACCTCATAGATGCAATATGATACTTATTACTTTACCATTTTAGCTGGATATTTTTTGTCTTCACATTAGTTTCTCATTTGTTTTATTTTTACCTAATATTTTATCTTTTATTTTAATTTTTATTATGATTTTATTATTACCTAATATTTTGATTTTTTTTTTTTAAATTTCCTAGGTTTTCTCAAGCTTTTCCTAAAAGAGAACAATTTTGCCAAAAATATACCTAGAGAAAGCCTCACTGATAAAAACTCGAAAAATATATTTGTGGCTTTTTAGAAAGATATGTAAATAATGCTCCTTGACACTACGTGGGCACTTTGTTTCTTGAAGTTATCCCTCAGGAAAAGTGGCATTCAATGTTGCATTTTTCTTGTGTAACACATTTAAAGTATTTTCTTTAGTTTAACACTTCGAGATGTTGAATAGCTATCACATTTTTTTTAGTTTCGCACCTGGAGATGTTGAATATCTATTAGATAAGCTAGTCATATATGATATAACATTGATTGAGCTGTAAGTACAGGAAAACTGGAAAATGTGTTTTTCTTTTTAATTTTTTAATTTCTAAGCGGTTAAATAAATGCTTCTTATGTATTATTTTTGTAAGCTACATAAATTGAGGTAGACATATTCCCTAAAAGCATAGCCACAAATACAAAAATAGTGCAATATTGACAAAAAAAATTAAAAGGGGAAAAATATGCAAAACTCGTCCCTTGTTCCTTCGAGTTTACTTGTTCGTACATGTTTGACTATGGCTAATGATGCTGAGACTTGGGAGTCGAGACTCTCTCGCTTGGAAGAATCTGTTGGTTCACTGACGACTCAAATGTCCTCTGCTTTGTCAAATAACCACCAAATCATTGAGAATCTGACTCTTCTTGAGAATCAGATGAAGGAACTCGCTGCTCGCTCAGATGACATGTTCGAAGACCTTCACAACGAGCTTGGGGAAACAAGATTAGTTTGGCATCAAGTACTTGCTATTGTGCATTGTGCGCTGAGAGCGACCACAAGGGAGACATCAAAGATAAAGGTCCCGAAACCTAAAGCTTTCCACGGAGTCTGTTGTTCGAAAGTCTTTGAGAACTACCTTTGGGACATGGAGCAGTATTTCAAAGCTATCCATACCAAAGAGGAGGACAAAGTCACTCTCGCAGCCATGTATTTGCACAGGGACGTCACATTGTGGTGGCGGACCAAGCTAGAAGAGGATAGTCACGCCGGCAAGGCACCTATCAGGTGGATTGCTCGGGAAGGTCTGCGACAGCTTAAGCTAACTGAGACCATTCGAGATTATGTCAAGGCATTTTTTTTTATTAATGTTTGACATAAAGAACATGGCGGAAGAAGAAAAGCTATTTTACTTTATGAGCGGTCTTCAATTGTAGACTCAGACTGAAATCCGTCGGCAAGAAGTGAAAGATTTGCCTTTTGCTTTAGTAGTGGCCGATCGCCTCGTAGACTTTCGCGCACAGTCCAGTGGCGAAACATCTAAGAATCGGCTACAAAAGCAGTACAAGTTGACCAAAGCGAAAGATAGTGGTAAGAAGGAGGAGTTCCAAAAAGACTTACTATTCAAATCTTCAAACCATTTTCGGTGCTTCATTGCAAAGGCCCTACCATGGGTGAGATTGCCCTTATAGGAAGGAGATGAATGCGCAATGCGGTCGTCCAGGAGCTTGATGATGGACGACCTTGATGATGAGTAAAGAGCGCTTGCTATTGGAGTCCCAGTGCGTATGAACCCTGTCACACCCCGACCCTTTTGACCCTCAAATTCTTTTTCTCTAAACACAAAACATTGAGGTGCGACGACACAACAATTTAAAATGAGATGAGCCAAACAATTCAAAACAATGGGCAAACCTTCATGTGTATAACAATTTCAATTGACACAAAATTACATCAATGTGTGTGACAAAGTGCTCAAAACCATATGCTTGATGCCCAACAACAAGACATCAATATAACCCAAAACACGACGCGCCGACACTACAAACGACCCAAAACCTCCCCAATAGGATGTGGGTGAAGCCATCTGATCAACCTGCTTCCTCGAGTCCGCCAAAACCTGAAAAAAGAAACAACTGAAGGCTTAGCCTTCGCAGTATGACAACAAGCCAGGAAAATCCCAAACCCTCATAGGTAGGGCTCAAATATGAGATAATACAATCATAAAAACAAATCATCATCATGTCGTGTCAGAGCATAGTCGCATCATTTGCCAAGAAGGCCCCTCACATAGACTACGACATGTAAAGGCCACTCAATGGCCAAGATAACACACTTCCAATTTACATGCACATCAATCACATACACTTCATTCACATATACTTCATTCACATACTTTCACTTTCATTAGCTTTAGTGAATTGAAAGTTCCTGTGGGTGAAAACACAAGCACGTGCACACCATGGGCGGCCCATAGTCGAGAGACAATCTCCATGGTGGCTCATAACAATATAGATCCATTCATCCGCTGCAGCGGTAGAGCACTCATCCATGGGTGTGTGAATTCCAAGGAGAGATACTCAGCCTTCCTTAGGACATCCAGGTTGGGAAGGCGGGAGCTCAACGCTCCAAGCACATCACACAACAGTACCCTGGGGCTTTGCACCGCCTGCGCTCCGAACAGGCGAGATCAAGGCGAAGGCGGGACAACTTTCAAACACATAGCCACATCCCACTGGCCTCTCATCGCTTATTCTTTCATTATTATCATTATAATTGTGCTCATGAGGTTGGTACACTTCACGAGTGCACCCACACCTCTAATTGCCTCCACACGAGGGCCATACATATCATTACATTCTTAGCTAGCCGTCATATAGTATGGATACAACTACCCTCCAATTCATTCATTTGCATCATTGCTCGTGGCAATGCAGATGCAACAAATCACAACATTCGCATTCATAAGCACTCACATCTTATCAACCACATCATTTACATCTTTCAAAACTTAGCCAAACTCCGGAGAGTAGTCTCGATCCGTGATTGGCTTGTAGCTGTCTTAGGCAGTTATCATTCTAGGATGCTTTTTAATGCACAATTCGGGTCGAGGATACACTCGACTAGATACCCCGCTTCATCTGTTATAAGCAGTTATCAATTCTAGCATGCACATGCAAATGCGTAACAGTTTTCAAAACAAGTTTCTAATAGCTTTTCAAAACAAACCTTATCATGAATCAAATCATTTGCATACATACGTACATTCACTCACAAAGAAATCATTCAATCACATCACAATCCTAGGATCCCACGATCCTAAGAACACACATTCACACATTGGCCCCAGGTAGGGATTTGCCTGAAATGTCGCCATACCTGTCGCGTGTCCACAAAACACTCCAAAACGCCTTGAGCTTCACGTCTAGTTGCTCAAGGCCTACTGGACGCCGGTGTACCTGCAAACATACACAAGTGCTAAATTCTCTACTAGCTTAGTTTAGCAAATCATACAAATATAAAACAAAATTATTGAGCCACAAGTCATTGCCTCAAAAGGGTATCGACGGGTAGTGTCGAGCCACAAGGCCCTCCAATAGGCCACTCCCCAACTTCTTGACGTTGCCATCAAACGTCAAAACTCAAGGCTTCGATCAATCCCTCATTAAGACATTCTTAAATGTTTTCTTTATTTGAAGCGTCTTCCCAAAAATACACCCACCCTTACATATTCTTTCTCCAAATAACGCCAAGATACACCCGTTCACAAAAGTATGCGCCACGTGCTTACTAAGACGGTTCTAAATATTCTCACCCACATCAAAATCTCTACCATGTTTCCAAATAGCTTCGAAAATTACCACATCAAGCTTAAAAGATCATTATAGGCATGAATCATCGCTTGTCCAACGTAATCCTAAATTTTCCCCAAAAAGCAACATCGTTAATATGCATCCCAAATCATCAATTCTAAATTCTAGCATGCTCAAACAATAATTATACATTCTCCCATGGAAAATTTACAACGATCTAAGCTCGATTAGACCTTGCTCACCCCAATTTAAGAATCCGAACTGCTGCGTTGCTTTCGGCAGTCACCTCAAGCATTCAAATGATCCCCAAACAACAAAAATCGTGTAATGCCGCCACCACCAACACCGTCTAGTCGCTGTTATAAGGGGAAGAACACGTCCCCCAAGCTGAAATCCGATAAAACAGTGATAAAATCAGTGAGGAAGAGTGCTTGGTTAGGGGAAAGGAAAAAAAAAATAGAAAAATGGGGAGAGAGCTCAGTAGAGAGCGTGTGGGCAGGGAACAACGAGGGAGAGGGAAGCCGGAAACGGGAGAGAGCATGAGAGAGTGGCGGTGGGAGAAATGCAGTAGAGAGGACGAGACAGTGTGGGAGTGAGAGCTCAAGCAGAGGAGGAGAGGGAGAGAAACAACAAAAAAAAAAAAAGGAAGGGAAGAGGCTGCGCAAGCGGAGGCCGTGCGCTAAGGAGGGGAGACGACAGAACAATGGAAGAGGGAGGAGGAGAAGAAGGAAGAGTTAGGGCGAGGTTGAGGGCTTACCCGAACGCCGCCACTGCCGTCTTTCCTCTGCTGGCCCAAGCGTCGCCACTGCACCCTCGTCCTCCTCCTGGTCTCACACGGTCGAAGCAGAGGAAGAAGGCGACGAGGAAGAAGAGGGAGACGTGAGGGAGAAGGGCCTTCGCGTCGGGCTCCTCACGCACTTGGGTTCGGGTTTGGACCCGACCCGGCCCGCCTGAAAGACATCGAGCATAACAAACCCTCTTCGACGGGTGAACACCTTGCACCAGCCTCCAATGTTGTAAAACGCGTATCGTAAGGCGTATCGGTCGGGCTATAAATAAAAAAATTAATAAAAATCGGAAAATTCATAAAAAAAATCAAAAAAAATTAAAAATAATAAATTCTTCATAGAAAACACGTTTTAGATAATGATAGACTTATTATTGCTAAATGCTATAAACTTACGCGTTCACGGTTCATCATTCATACTTCATAGACTGATAGACATCAAAATTCATAACAATATCATTCAATTTCAATCAACAAAGCATAAGTCATGAAGTGATAAAACTTTTAAACTTTCAAGTGTTCAACAACCATAGATTCGTAACTCTTAAGTGGTTCAATACATATAATGATTCATCATTCATAATCTTCATCATCTTCATCTTCATCTTCATAGTCAAGAATTGGAGGATCCCCACCAACATATTCAGCACCAGCAATAGCACTAGCAGACTCTCTTTCATCAACAAAGCCTTCTGTTGCTTAAGCATTCAAGATCTTCAGCATCAAATATTGTAGCCGGTTCTTCCTCAATCCATGGCTCCAGATCATCAAAGTTTTCCAAGTTGATAGGATCGAACTGAGATGTGTGCTTCCTTGCTGATGGGCATATAAAACTTTTAAAGTCCACACCTCCAATTGCCTCCACCTTTTATCTATCATCTTCCATATGGGCATATAAAACTTTTTCTTTCCTTTTAAGTTGCCTTGAATTGCCTCTTTTGCTTTATCCATGGCCTCATATAAGTACCCTATGGAAGGCCTATCCTCGTTGTCACCTGAGGACTTTCACTAATGGAACACAAACTTTCAATAGCTTCACACATGATTCCCAAAATTCGTTATTAAATATGATATCCACAACTAAAGAAGCATTTCTTTTATGAGCATGTGGATATGCAGCCCATTCTTCACTAGCGAACATCTGCCTCAAAGGAGTTCTTTGTTTCACCACACTCTGCACAGTTAATACATTTGTGGCAAATCTAGTTTGTGCAGGTCGTATCAATTCAACTCCTTTTGTAAACTTTCTCATCAAACTCAATACATATGCATGATTATAGATAAATTTTGTTACCTCTTGACATTAGTCAATGGCTGATTTCATATCATGCATCTCATTAAGATCTTGAAGCATAAGATTAACACAATGAATGGCACATGGACTCCAAAAGAATGTTCCATACTTTTGAAATAACAAATCTCCTGCAGCTCTATAATTCGCAGCATTATCTGTAAAAACCTGTACAATGTTTGCAGGTCTAACTTCTTGTACGACATTATAAAAAACATTGAACAAAATCTGAACAGTCTTAGGAACATCAGACAAGTCAAGAGATTTCAAGAACATAGTACCTTTAGGGCAATAAACAAGAAAATTTACAAGTGTTCTTGACCTTGTATCAATCCATCCATCTGACATAATGGAGCAACCTGCTTTCTTCCAAGATAATTTCAATTGATCGCAATGTTCAGACACTTCTTTCACTATATCTTGAAGAATTTTACCCCTCAACTGATGATATGATGGCATTTTGAATCTGGGGCCTATAGAAGCAATTGCATCTGCTATGGCTTGGAATTGAAAAGAATTAGCTGCATTAAATGAAATACATGCATCATAAAACCATTTTTCTACCATCCTTTGTGCTTGATATAGCATATCTTTAGATGTCATAACAGCATGAATCTGCTGACTACCTGGGCTAGTATATGAAGGGAAAAAGTTCTTAATAGAGCCAACACTAGACCTGCCAGTAGGAACTCTACCACTAGGTGGTTGCATACCATGCCTGACCCTATCTGTTGTGCGTCTTTTCTTTCTTCCCGTTACGCCAGATCGACCTCCTTGATACATAATCCCTTTTCCTCTATGATCTCTACCTCTTGAGGTCTCCAAATCTGTTCTTAGAATGTTATCATCTTCATCATCACATTCATAAGCTTCTTCCTTTTCTTCTTATCTTCCAAAGGCTTATTATAGCCTACATCTGCCTCTTCAATTTCTTTCTGTATCCTCTTTTGATGTAAAGCATGAAGCATATCTAAACATTGCTGACGCACATATGGAGGCAAAAGTTTGTTTGGTCCTCCAACACAAGGAGACACATTTTTGGAGGTCTCTGCCAAATGGTGTTTCATTCTACTAATCCCTCCTGAAAATGTATTCCCACAGAAGTTACATTTGAGTTTCAAGCGGTTATTCTCCTTCACCCTTTCGCACCATTGCCATGTGGGATCCATATCTTCAAAAAAAAAAAAGACGAAATCCTATGGTAAACTTAATGAAAAACACTCAAAATCTTTCAATCTACGATTATACGATAAAAAATTATGAATACATGGTAAAAACATGAGATTTCATAGCTTACGAAGAAGAAATGAAGAAAACCCCTTTCCTCCCAACGAAAATCAACCACCCACGCACAAATCGACCCCTTAATCTTCGATTTCACGGTGAAAATCAATTTTTTGATGGTGAAAATGGACGATCGCCCTCCTTGACGGCAGTGTTCGAGCTTGAGAAATGAAGAATGGAGGCTTTTTTTCAAAAACAAGCCGAATAAGTAGGTCTCGGGCCCCCTTTTGCAAAATCAGCCCGTATCGTACGATACGGGCCTTCTATCGCACGATACGTGCGATACAGAACGATACACCCCCTATTTACGATACGGGGGGGTGTATCGTACCGTTTTTTTAAAACGATACGATACGTATCGTACGATACGGGGTCGTATCGTACGATACGTACAACACTGCCAGCCTCCCAAGGGCACTGCCTTAAGTCTTGGGTTGCTGTATGTTGTGGTCCGGTTGAATGAAATTTCCAGTCATGCTTTGGTGGACACAAAAGCGACCTATAATTTTGTGGCTAGTCTAGCAGAGCATTTCAGCCTTATTGTGACGCTGAATGCCAACTGCGTGAAAGACATCATTGTTGTCCCTTCAGTCGACCAAAGGTGAAGCGGAAGCAGTCAGGACAGAAGTCGGGCTGTGGTTGGGTAAGTGTAATTTCAGGTCTGCACACTAAAAGATTTCGACGTGATGCTGGGAGTGAATTTTCTCAACCAATCAAGGGTGACAGTCTGGCTGCACCTGAAGTCATTAATGATTTGAGATGAGAAGATGCATTGCTTAATTTCTTTGGTGTAAGGCATGGCCGGTAGAAAAGCTATCTCGTCCTTGCAACTCAAGGATGGATTGAAGCGTGGAGAGCCAACTTCTCTTGCTGCTTTGAAGGAAGTCGGCCCAGACCTAGAGCAGGTAATGTTCCCCTTCAGTGCAGGAACTACTCGGCGGATTCTTAGATGTTGTGCCCAAACAAATGTCAAAGGAGTTGCCACCGATACGCGACGTGGATCATGAAATAGAAGTGGTGTCAGACGCTCGTCTCCTACCCAGGCCCCATATCGGATGTCCCCTTCAGAGTTGGCTGAACTGGGACTTGAGTGGAAGACTTGTTTGATCGATTAGGCAATGCCCATATTTTCACTAAGTTAGATTCGTGGAGGGGAGCGTAGATTACCTAACGTTAAACTTGACTTTCCAAAGTTTAACGGACGAAATGCTCAAGATTGGATTTTTAAGGCAGAACAATATTTTCAATGTCAGCAAATTCCAGTTGAACAATGGGTAATTTTAGCGGTATTACATTTTGAGGACGAAGCCATGTAATGGTATAGATGGCTTAACCACGTGCGACCGAGATTAAATTGGGCTGAATTCTTACATGAACTCCTAGTACAGTTTGGCGAATCTTCTTTCACTAATTTTGAGGTCGAGCTCAAAGACCTTAAGCAAACCACTTCGGTCCAAGAGTATCAAAGTAGATTCGAAAACTTGGCTTGTATGGTGAGAAATTGGCCCAAAAGCGCATTGGTTGGTACTTTTATAGGAGGCTTGGACGAAGAGATAAGGATTGAATTGTTGTCTCAACGGCCGACCGAACTACGAGATTGTTTTGGATTAGCAAGGACTGTAGAGGAGAAAACCGAAGATTATTTGCCTAGCGAAAACCAAATAAAATGTTTGATTCACACCGGTCAAACTACCAGATCCAAAACCTTTGCACAATTCTAAGAAGAATGAGTTGCAGCAGCCCATATCCTCTAAACCACGAACTCAATACATAAGTCAGGAAGAACGGGAGGATAGAATAAAAAAAGGCCTTTGCTTTACTTGCGACAAAAAAGAGGAGAGAGGACACAAGTGTAAGCATATGAGATTGATTGTGGTGGAAGCAGATGTTGAGGAGGATTAGCCTCTTTTGGAGCCCGAGCAGCATGTCGATGATGATGACAATGCAACAGTAGAAACACCGAAGGAAATTAGTGTTATAGGTCACAACTTGGCCGACACCACACAGCCCAATTCTATGTGCGTGGTAAGACATATGGGCGAGCAATGTGTGTTGGTTCTCTTTGATACTGGAGCCACACATAATTTCCTCAACTCGGAGACGGTAAAGGCAATCAATTACTAAGTCCACTTGCAGCCCACATTTGCAGTCATGGTCGGCGATGGCTGACGACTTGAGTGTTCTTCCAAGTGCAAAGGGGTCGAGTTGATCATGCAAAACGTTCCTTTCAAAGTGGATTTATTTGTGCTGCCCATAGGAGGAGTAGACTTTGTGTTGGATGTACAATGGTTGGAGACGTTAGGCGATATTACTTGGAATTTCGCCAACATGTCTGTCTTTTCCTAAGGAAGGTGGCGACAGTAAAGTCACCTTGACTGCCATCAAGTCATATGTGGAGCCGAAAGCTGACAGCGCAACAGCCAACGTGGTTAGTGTCAATGGCCACAGACGTATCTCCGATGGAGAAGCAAGAAAAGGTAGTGCCGAGTAGTATAAAGCAAATATTGGTCGAATTTGCAGATATCTTTGCCGAACCGACAGGCCTACCGCCGAAACGATCTTATGATCATCAAATACCTTTGACTATTGGGGCCGAACCAGTCAATGTGAGGCCTTATCGTTATGGGTATGAAGTATCAACACCGACGCAACAACGGTGGCTAGCTAAGTTGCTAGGTTACGACTTTTGCATTGAATACAAGCGTGGAACGGAGAACTTGGTGGTTGACGCCTTGTCCCGCCTGAGTGAACACATGCTGACATTGTCTATCATTGGGACAGATTTTTGGAGTCGTTTAGCAGCCGGGCAAGATGTGGACGATAACATGAGGCTTATGAAGGCCTCTTTACAGCAGCATTTGGGTACGATGCCCCATTACAACACGAGAGGCGATCTTTTATGCAGGAAGAACCGAGCAGTGGTACCTCGTAGTTCTCCTTTAACACGGGAATTACTGGCACATTTCCATACATGTGCAGCTGCAGGCCATGAAGGCGGGGCCGAGACACTCAGCCAAATTAGATCCCAATTCTGGTGGGAGGTGTTGAAATCGGATGTTAGAGAATTCGTGCAACAATGCCAGATTTGTTAGCGTGAGAAGTATGAGGCAACTAAGCCTTTGGTTCATTTGAACCCTTTGCCAATACCGTCCACACCGTGCGTTGATGTTTGTATGGATTTTATAGATGCCAATGCCATGTTCAGAAATCAAAGAAGCGATTATGGTGGTAGTAGATAAGCTGACTAAATACAACCATTTCGCACCTTTGCTGAGGCACTACCACAGGCCAATGGTAGTTGGAGTCTACCAAGAGTATGTCGGCAAGCTTCTCGGGATGCCATTTCACACCTTTGGAACAAGATTGGTGCCCCATAAGGGGCCTTGGACGGTTGGATGTAGCCAACATCTAAAAATTTATCGAGTTGTCGTCCCAGTTCGGTGGACTCTGAAGGGGACATCCGATATAGGGCCTGGGTAGGAGACGAGCGTCTGACACCAATTCTATTTCGTGGTCCACGTGCGTCTTGGTGGCAATTCCTTTGGCATTTCTTTGGGCACAACATCTAGGAATCTGTCGAGTAGTTCCTGCACTGAGGGGGGACATCACCTTGCTCTGGGTTTGGGCTAACTTCCTTCAAAGTAGTAAGAAAGGTTGGCTATCCACGTCTTAATCCGTCCTTGAGTTGCAAGGACGAGATAGCTTTTGTACCGACCATGCCTTACACCAAAGGAATTAGGTAATACATCTTCTCATCTCAAATCATTAATGACTTCAGGTGCGGCCAGACTGTCGCCTTTGATTTGGTTGAGGAAATCCATGCTGAGCATCACGTCGAAATCATCTAGTGTGCAGGCCGTGAAACTACACTTGCCCAACCAAGGCCGAACTTCCGTCCTGACTACTTCCGCGTCACCTTTGGTCGGACAATATTAATGTCTTTCACGTGGCTGACATTCGACATCACAATAAGGCCGAAATGCTCTACCAAACGACTAGCCACAAAATTGTGGGTCGCTCCTCTGTCCACCAAGGCATGAGTAGGAATTTCATGCAACCGGACCACAACATACAATAGCTCAGGACTTAAGGCAGTGTCCTTGGGAGGCTAGTGCAAGGTGTTTACCCGTCGAAGAGGGTTCATACGCACTGGGGCTCCAATGGTGAGCACTCTTGACTCATCATCAAGCTCCTGGACGTCTGCATTTATCTCCTTCCTTAGGCCACTTCATCAACCATGGAAAGGTGGAGAGGTGGAGATGGATTCCAAAAGGTTTAGGCCATTCTTGATTGGCCAGCCCCCACAAATGTGCCGAAACTTCGGTATTTCTTGGGCCTAGCCAACTATTATCGTCACTTCATTGACAGGTACTTAAGAGTCACGATGCGCTTGATGGACTTGTTAAAGAAGAACTGGACTTGGCATTGGTCGTCAGAATGCGCGATGTCTTTCAGTTGCTCAAAGCAAAGTTGAGCAGCGAGCTGGTCTTGCGCCTGCCCAATTTCACTCAACCATTCGAGGTGGAGACTGATGCTTCTGACCGGGCATTGGGTAGTGTCTTAATACAAGGTGGACATCCGATGACCTATGAAAGTCGGAAGTAGTTAGATGCAGAACAGCGATACACAACCCATGAGAAAGAAATGACAATGGTAGTTCATTGCTTAAGAGTTTGGAGACAGTATCTGTTGGGACGACATTTCAAAGTAGTGATAGACAACATGACGAACAACTATTTCTTGTAACAGAAGTGGCCGAGTGCCAAACAAGCGCGTTGGCAAGATTTTCTAGCGGAGTTTGACATGTATATAGTGTGCATAGGTCGGGTGAAGCCAATCAGGCTGGCGATGCACTAAGCCGAGGGGCACAAGCAGGAGCCTGCACGGCGGGAGTCTACACCGCGGCTGCGATAACTCAATTGTCTGTTGACTTGATGCAGAGGATTCAATAGGCTACGACCACTGATTCTTCACTGGCCCGTCTTCTTAACTTGGTGAAAGAGGACACCTATCGTTGGTTTTGGCTACAAGAAGAGTTCTTGTTCGCTAAAGGGAATCGTATATATGTTCTTCAACAGGTGGGATTCAGAAGGAGTTCTTGAAGGAGATGCATGATAGCCCGTGGGCTGGCCGTCCCGGCTAAGACTGCACGCTGGCTTTGATTGTTCGGCGCTTTTACTAGCCAAAGATGGAAGCGAACATAGAGCATTACGTCTAGACTTGCTTAGTTTGCCAATAAGATAAGGCTGACAGGCAACTGCTAGGCAGATTTCTGCAACCACTTCTGATCCCGGACCTATCGTGGCAAAGTGTTTCATTGGATTTTATCACGGGTTCGCCGGTAGCAGACAGAATGAGTTTGATCTTGGTGATTATTGATCGATTTTCAAAGTATGCAACATTTCTTCTGTCATGTGGTGAAGTATTGGGAGGTCCTTGTCGACATTGTAAACCGTGATATTAGGTTAACTGGCCGGTTCTAGACCTGCTTGTTCAAGTTGCTGGGAGCAAAACTAAACTTTACGACTAGCAATCATGGCCAAATCGAGTGGAATGCTAACTTATGGCAATTTGAAGATAAATTGCACGAGTGCTTGGCCTTGACAGGGACGTCGAGCTTAGTTGGTGGGGGAAGGCTTGTAAGACCGCTGCCCTGGTCCCTTGCTGGGGATGGCTTGGCGTAGTGAGGGCCATGGATGGCGCTTACCTGGTCCCTAGGAAACAACAGTAGGCCACAACCCGGAAGCAACAAGCAGTGGGGCAGAAATCCAAAGGGAGTCCGAAATTTATGGTAGTGCAGGGGTTTTTGGTGTTTCTTCTGTACACGAGGAGCAATCACCCCCTGCACCTATATAGGGACTACTATCTGTTGAGGGTTACCGGCCCCTCGACATGTGGCCGCTGCGAAAAGGAAGGCTGGGACACTTGGTAGCACTTGATGGCAGAAATTTGAATATGGTTCCTTGGAGGAAATAGATTTGGTTAGGTGGCAGCCAGGCTGCGCCTAGCAGCTGCTGGCTGCGGGACAGATGTCAAATAATAGAGGGCCAGGTGCCCTATGGGCAGCAATACGTGTGGCCAACCGCTGGCCTTACATGGGCAGTGGTTTTTGGACAGGTGGCCGTCAGGCAGTTTGAGCCTGCGGCCATATTTGAATCTTTGCGGGTTCTTGTTGCCGCCTTGGTTTTGAATTCAAACATTGTAATAGCTCTGGCTGGATACTTAAGCCCAACCGGGCCGAGCAGTGTGGTAGAAGAGAGGGCACATGTATTTGCTTTGACTATCATGTAAGTCTTGCTTGATGAAAAAAAACCAAGTCTTCGACCTGGGGCAAAGCTGGGTTGTTCCTTCGAGTTTACTTGTTTGTACGAGTGGTGGTTTGGCTGGTAAGTCTAGGCTACAGACTTATGCCGTATAAGTTGAGAACGAAAGAGAAATTCGTCCCTGTAATAGTTGGTATTGAGGCGTGGAAGGCTGACCTTTCTTGCTGCTTTGAAGGAACTCGGCCTAGACCCCGTGCAAGGTAATGTCCCCCCATCTTGTAAAAGTTTTAAAAATTAATTTATAGCCTTTTATCACAATTTATTCATGATTTTTTCACGTTTTTTAATTTACCTTTTTTTTTTTCATTTTTTCCCTACTTTTTGTTCTCATTTTCATTCACTTTTTAAACTTGTTCTGAAGGTTCTTGGTGATTTGTAGAGATGAAAATAGTCTTGATTGCTCTTGGGTAAAACCATTCTCAGGATTTCCATGATTCGTTTGCAAATTTGGAGAAAAATGGGGCACAATGGGGTGATTAGAGGCAAATTGGTCATTATTCTAGCTGGCGATAACCTGGGTGATCTAGGTCATGGTGTCAGATACTTGGAGTGTATGAATAGCTCTGGTGTAGTTCACATCCCTTTACATTAAAAATCCTTTTGGAAAATCAATTCAAATTCCTATTTGTAAGGGGTAAAATGGTCATTGTTTCTTGTAAAAATTTGGAGGTGCTGAGTGAGCATCAGACAAGCTTTTGACTATTTGAAAGATGATTGGTCTAACATAGGCAGTCCAAAGTCCAAACACAAGAAAATGTTTGGGTACATCAAGAATGTGGATTGAATATAGGAAATGCCAATTGACAGTGACATAATTAGTTAGACGCACTGCATCAAATAAATAATTACCACCAGGTATGATTGATGCTTTCATTTTTCATGCTCTAACATTCTGAATTTGCACAACTTTTAGAGACTTTTCTTTTGTTTGAAATTTTGTCATTTATTGTTTGCTAAGTCACATGGGTACTTCAGTAAGGTCCACGTACCCGTGTCGCCGCACCCGTACCCGTACCTTTGTGACATAGATTGTTTGTTATATTGCTTGACTTTTAAATGTTTTTCTTCAATCTTGGCTCTTGCAGAAAGCCTGCCAATTGATTTCGGTAGAACAAAAGGAAAAAATGCATCATTAACCTCGTTTTTATCATGTATCAGGAATATTTTGGTCCATACATATCTGGTATGTCTGCGTATGTGATTCATATGAAGTTTTTGGTTTTGTTTCTCTCTCTCTCTCTCTCTTTTCTTTACTGTATTGTCACGTTAAGAGTGCATAGATCTATGTACTGTTTCTTTGAAATACTTTTATAACATGTTTGCGAATTTTGAAATAGGTAAGATGGAGAAATCAATGATAAGAGATCTCCTCAACAGCATGTCTCACTTTCATCACATATTCTCTGTGGATAAGGGAAAGACAGGGTCAGCTCAGATGTACTATCAAAGCATTGCTGATTTACTGATGCTTCTAATGCCTATGCTTAATGATATTATTGATTCTGAGGTACCCTCCAATGAGCAACTCAGCAGGAGATTGGAAGAATTGGACACTTTTGTTGATGATGCTAAAAAGTTCCTGGAAGGCTGGCACCCATTGATGAGCAAGACCTACAATGTATGTTTCTTTCTCGTCTGACTGGTGGTCCTTTGTTTGTCAAGGAACACAAAACTTTTGACAAAAAGCTTATTATATGGTAGATTCACATGCATAGCCAGATTAGTTTGGAACTATGAGGAAAACAAGTAGGAATTGTTGCCACCCTTATTTCCTGGAAATTATACAAGCTTTTGTAGGCCAATCTGACATAGTTGGGTGCTATTTTTAGTGAGAAATTGGAAACTATTTGCATTCAATTCCCACATTCAATAATGATTTTCTTGCTAAAGTCTCTCCCTGGACAGAGAATAAAATGGTATCTATAATAATGGACGATCAACTTTTTGATGGTGAAAATGGACGATCGCCCTCCTTGACGGCAGTATCCAAGCGTGAGAAATGAAGAACAGAGGGTTTCTTTCAAAAAGAAGTCGAATAAGTAGGTCTCGGGGTGGGTTTTTGTGAAATCAGCCCGTATCGTACGATATGGGGTGTATCGCCCCGTATCGTACGATACGGGCAGGAACGATACACCTCCTATTTACGATACGGGGGAGTGTATCGTATCGTATTTTCAAAACGATACGGTACGTATCATACGATACAGGCTCGTATCGTACGATACGTACAACACTGATCTATATGAATGTCAATGAACAGGCTGGTGCAATGTATTCCTGTAAAGAAAAGGACCACCAATGTTGGAACTGTCGTATATTAATGGTATAGTAAGTATGGCTGAGGAATGAAATTTTATCGGTGTAGTATATATTATATTGTAATCAATGTCATTCTTGACATTCCGAATTGGGCCTTACTCCTTAGTCAATCATGATGAAAAAGAAAAGTATAGGCTTAATAGTTTCAGTAAGCATGTAGTTAAAAACATAATGTTATTTGCTATGATTTTACAAAATGAGTTATGAAACAATTTGAATGTTGTTTAAACTTTAAAAGCACATTTTTTTGAAAAAAACATGGAAAACGAAAAAAACACGTTTTTTGTCGCATTTTTTTACTTTTTTCATTTTTTTAATGCCAAACAGTTTTTTTTCATTTTCTATTTTTTATTTGTTGCAAATCTACTTATCTTTTGATGTTTGTGTTATTTTTTTCACTTATTTTATATTTTTCATTTTTAGTTTTTTTTTAAATACCATTTTTTCCCGTTATTTTCCTGTATTTTTCAAGCCCGCCATATCATACTCGAGAAAAACCTCGCCGTTTAAAACTCCGAGATGTTATTTGTGACTATGATACATACATATATAAAATACAGTTTATTTTGATGAATAGGTGAAAGGGCCACTTAAAAATTTGGAAAACAAATGTCTTTTATTGTCTTCTTTTCTTCACTTGTATAGTATATATACCATTGTCACAAATATCGTTCTCGGGAAATCTCAGCCAAGTTTTTCTTGGGTATTGTTCAGCAAAGTTGTTCTTCTCAGTTAATTCTTAGAAAATTTCGACAATTTTTAAAATGTTAAAAAAAATAATAAAAACCTTAAAATTCAAAATATTAAAAAAATTAAGAACTCGGGAACAAATTGCAATAAAATGGTGAGATTTTCATTTTTAGTGAGTTTTTAAAGATCTCACATTTACCAAAAGAGACAAAAGCTTTGCTTGTATTGTGCATCTTACTTTTGAGGTTCCGTTTCCTGCTCGTTTTCCCATTTACTCTGGCCATAAATCATTAAGCCAGACCTCCTATGTTCCTCTCGTTCGAAGGCTACTGCAAGAAAAAATTTGGTTGAATGTCAAACTGTTCTCTTCATTTTTGTAAAATGTTCCAAATGGTGTGGTCGTTGCAAACTCTAATGAATGAATTACCTCCAACCTAAAACCCCAAAGGAGAGAACGATAAGAAACATTAGGCCACCAGAAACCAGCTCCACAACATTCCCATTGAAATGTGGCGACCTAGCAAACAATGTCCTCTAAAGTTGCTCCAAAAATCATATGGTCACCTATATCACATGGGTATGAATGCGGGTGTTGCAAATTTCAGAAAAAAAATGGGTGCAGGTGTGATCTCTCTCTCTCTCTCTATATATATATATATATATATAATTGGTCACTCGGGCACGGATGTATATATATATATACACACACACTATATTCCAAAATCTATAGCATTCCATATAATATACATGCTCTAGAGTCTGATTTCAGATTTTACAATTTTACTCGTAATAGCTGTTATATATCTAGTATTATAAATTTATAACTGTCTAAATATACAACATAGATTGCATATAACATATGTAAAACTGATTATAAAATTGGCAATACAATGATACATGTATAGAACTTACAAGCAGCACTCTCTCTCTCTCTCTCTCTCTTTTAAGACATATAAGACCACTTATAAACAGCAACAACATATATGACCACATGATATATGCAAGATATAAAATTATAAGCATATTATAATTTCTAGTATTAAACTGCAAAAGTATGCAGTAAAATACTAAAAACAGAATAAGGGATGTAGCAAAGCAGAAAAAACTAAAAAAAAAGAAGCATTGTTTCTGGAAAAAAATAAAAAGGGGGACAAAAATTATCTCGATGCAGTTTGAATGCACCAAATTCGCATTGACTGCACCCAATGCCATGTCAGAGGTACACCTGCACCCGAGTTGTGTCGACTCAGGTGCTTTTGCTGTTTTGGTGAGTGTGTTTTAATGGCAGTAGGATCCAAAGTGAACCAAGCTCAATTGTGATGTACATGAAGAATGTTAGATGGAAGTGGGTGTTACTCATAATTTATGTCCACAAGCTCATAATCATTTGGACATCTTAAATGCACATTCTCTTGTATCCATAATGGGATAAATGCACATAAAATTATGCATTGGTTGGTATGAGTAAGGAGAAGATTTTGCCTCATTGCCTTCTTAACTTAGGCAAATCAGATCACAAATTGTCTATATGCATTAGATGGAACTTATGTTGCAAGGACATGGATGCAGGCGTCACTGTTGGACATGAGTACGAGTGTCAGATACCACGAACCTTAAAAAATTGGTCACTTGGGCACGGCTCTATGTATATATATGTATATAAGTATATAACATTTCATAGAGAAAAAATAAATCCTGCAAGCCAAAAAAAAAAAAAAGGAAGACAAGATGCTAACTTAAAATCTGTTATATACTTAATTAACTTTTTAGTTGCTTTATTTGTTTATGTATGATTTGATATCAAGTTTACTACTTTGAAATTTAATTAAATAAAATAAAGTTTTTTGGCTTTTAATACCATTGATCATCCTTTTTAAAGGACGATAGTCCCAAGGGCCAGGGCCCCTGCCACTCCTTGGCTTTACCCTTGCATAGTCCTCCTGTCATTTTTTTTAAAGGATGACCAGGGGGGTTGGATGACATGCCGCCTGTTGTCCTCCGTTTTCCTTAAGAAAGGATGACAGAGGGTGAGAGGGATAGAGGGTTTGTTAAGCATGTCTGAAAAGAATTTACATATATTGACATCATCTAGAGGATTAGGATGTAACAATATCTAGAATTTACATATATTGACATCTATGGTTTTTGCAATCTGAAGTTTTGTGAAATCTGTTTCCTCGTCCTATATGACCTATATTACAATTACAGTGTGTAGGATGTACCACCCTCACATCTATGTGCCCAGAATCCAACTCATGAAAGGCTATGGACTAGTGTCTGTAACTTTTAGCAAGTTGCCTCCTGAAGAGTTGGATATGTATAAGATAGTTTCTTAATAAAGTTATATGTTACTGCTATTTCTCATATTTGGTATGTTGAGTCTGCAAGTTCTGTAGTATCTCGTAACGAACTTGTCAAATATCGTTTGTTTATTAGCTTGGTCAGACTACTTTCCTCTTGAAGGCACCTTAATGCTTGTTCTTAATGCAATATTTGTTCGTGTGGATATTATCAGCTTTTGTGAGGTTAAGTGTTGGCTTGGACATGTATGTGTTAGTTTCTTAATAAAGTTATATGTCAATGCTATTTCTCATATTTGGTAGATTCAGTTTCAAGATCTGTAGTATTTTTGTGCTGTATATTACTCATAATGAACTTGTCAAATACCACTTGTTTATTAGCTTGGTTGGACTCTCTCGAAGTTACCGTAATGCTGATTTTAATGCAATATTCCTTTGTGCGGATATTATCAGCTTTTGCAAATTGAAGTGGTGGCTGAGAAGATTCAGGAGTCTATACTAGTGATTTGCAGAATCCTTAGTTCTTTTACCTTATCTGCTGCCTCAGTATCTAATATAAATTGTATTCGGGTATCAACCAAACTTATCCTCAAATTCATTTATTTTGCAATCATCATGAGCAACTGAACACTAATCTCTTTGTTGCTTTAGGCTTTGCAGAATCATGAATCTGTGTGCAAGAATCATGTATCATCTGTGATCAGGGAGGCCACAAAAAATCAGAGAGAGAGCAATTTCCCTAGCTCTGAGACCATGGTGAAGATTGCAGATTGCCTGAGTTTGTCATCAAGTCAGGAACTTCTAATGGAGGCTGTGGCTCTGGAGAAGGCGAAGATAGAGGCAGGACACGAAAAAAATGCTGAAGAAGTTGAGCTTATAGATGATCTCATTGCTCTTGTTACCTACATGCATGACTGCCTTGTGAAAATAAAACAATCCCAAACAGATGGTAGAGTGCCAATTCCTTCTGATTTCTGCTGTCCACTTTCTCTTGAACCGATGTCAGATCCAGTGATTGTGGCATCTGGACAAACTTATGAGCGGGCCTTTATCCGAAAATGGTTAGATATGGGTTTGACAGTTTGTCCAAAGACACGGCAAAATCTAGCTCATACTAATCTCATTCCCAACTTTACTGTCAAGGAACTCATTGCAAATTGGTGTGAATTAAATAATGTCAAGTTGCCTGATCCAGTGAAGTCTATTAATTCAAATCAGCCCTCTATGCTTCTAGCTCATGTGGAATCTCTTCCTACTGATGCCCATCTTCCTGTGTCTCCTAGCGCTAAAGCACTGGAGCCATCCATGCTTGCAGCTTCAGTTGATCAGAGGCTCTCAAATGGAAGCAGTCTAGAAGCTTATCCAAATCAAAATGTTTCTTCCCATTTGGACCCTCCTAGGGTTTCTGATGGCGCTTCTGTGAGTAGTTCAACTGAACCTTCAGACATCGAAAATGGATCTGGCAAGGGATTGCTTAAGGTATCAGCAAACAATGAAAATGGGATGACTAATTTGGGAAGCTTAGGTGTGAACTCTGCCCATCTAGCTCCAGCATTAGTTGAAAATGATTCTTCTGAAGTTGGCTTAATTGATGAGCAGGTTGAAGGTCATACACGCAGTACATCCATGTCAAGTGCTGTTTCCAGCACAGACGTGCAAGGTGAAGCTGGGGATGTCAATGAAATGTCCAGTGACAACACAAATGACAACAGGGATGCTTCTGGGGAAGTAACTTCAAAGGATCCTGCATCATCTGCTCCTCCAAGGGATTCAGATATTCCTACTAGGTTGTCAGATTTTCGGACTAGAAGCCAGCCTTTATGGAGAAGGCAGTCAGAACGAAGCTTTGTTCCAAGGATTACTTCTTCACCTCTTCCTGAATCAAAGTCAAACATGTCAGAAGTTGAGGCTCAGGTTAAGAAGCTGATTGAAGATCTACAGAACCCATCTATAGAAGTAAAAAGATCTGCTGCTATTGAATTGCGGCATCTTTCAAAGCACAACATGGAGAATCGAATTATGATTGCTAGCTGTGGAGCCATCAAGTTCTTAGTTGAGCTACTCTATTCGATGGATGTGAGAACCCAAGAAAATGCTGTGACTGCATTGCTGAATCTATCAATCAATGACAATAATAAGAGTGCAATTGCCAATGCTGGAGCAATAGATCCTCTCATTCATGTGCTTAAAACAGGAAGTCCAGAAGCTAAAGAAAATTCTGCTGCAACCCTTTTCAGCCTTTCAGTGATAGATGAGAACAAGGCCAGGATTGGAAGATCTGGTGCAATCCATCCGTTGGTTGAACTATTGGGCAATGGGACTCCCCGTGGAAAGAAAGATGCTGCTACTGCTTTATTTAATTTGTCGATCTGTCATGAGAACAAGGCTCGGATTGTACAAGCTGGGGCTGTGAGGCACCTTGTGGATCTAATGGATCCAGCAGCAGGCATGGTTGACAAGGCTGTTGCTGTCTTATCCAACCTTTCAACAATCCCAGATGGGCGTACTGCGATTGGTCAGGAAGGTGGAATTCCAGTTCTTGTGGAGGTTGTGGAACTTGGATCTTCAAGAGGAAAAGAAAATGCAGCAGCAGCATTGCTACAACTTTGTACATACAGCCCAAGATTCTCTAATATGGTTCTGCAAGAAGGTGTCGTGCCTCCTTTAGTAGCATTATCCCAATCTGGCACAGCCCGAGCAAAAGAGAAGGTACCTCTTTCTCTCTCTTGTGTGTGTTTGGATAATGTTGATAAGTAGGCATGGAATGGTTACACTTCTAAGTACAATATATATAAATACAAAATGTTTCATTTCCTAATTGTTAATAATATTTAGAAGATAAATCTATAAACCATATTATGAATTGTGATTACTTATCATGTAATGTTGACACTATGACCATTTAAGTAGTGTAATCTTAAATATATATAAGAAAAGAGTTAATGAGGGGGCATTCCTATCTTCATCCTTATCTTTGAATTTAATTGCATAATTCAACCAAGTAATTGCCATTCCACCATTGCTTGCATGTGTTCTTAGGAGAATTTGTAATATCTTAGAGATGTAAAAAGCAACAAAAGGTGTTGTTTTCATCAACTGAAGTTGAATCTAGATCTATAATGACCACTACAACGGAGATGGTTTGACTTGGACAATTTTGGGTGATATGCGAAAGCACCTGAAGGAGCCTACCGGTGTTGCCACAATCAGATCTTCATCTGTATGAGCACATAAAACAATATATAGACATGGACTGCTATTAGGCCTGAACATGAGGTGAGCCGCTCGACCTCCGCTCAACTAATGATACCTTAAGCTCGAGTTGAGCTGGACATAAGAGCTCAACTCGACAGTACAATGTCAAGCTTGAGTTCGACTCGAGAAGCTCAATGAACTCGTTTTTGCATTTTTGTTTCTAGATTCTTTTAAATGTTTTCATCTTCTTGCTTGTTCAACTCATCGAGCTCAGTTGAAGCTCGTTTAAATGAGGTCGATAAAGCTTGTTAACTTGTGAATAAAGCTCGATAGGTTAACAACACAGCAATGCATATACCTTCAGAAAGGGGGGGAAAACAATGATATCAATAACCAAAAAAAAAAGAGAAAAGAAAAAGAAAACAACTGCAAAAATAATCACAACAACAACAAGAATAACAACAACAATACCGATAATAGCTGTAAATCAGGCCCAAACAAGGCAAATACTTCAAGAATATCACTCTTGAATCTCCCACTAACTCAACAAGGCAATACACAAGAGTCCTCTAACAAAGAAGATAAAGAAAACATATATTGATCTTCAACAATAAACAAGATGTGGCTTAACAAGCCATATGATAAAAAGAGGGGAATGTACACTATATATAGAGGAGAGAACAAAGGGAAGAAGAGGGCCAGCCATTGGGACTAGTTCCAACGGCTAGAATTCTAGCCATTGGGACTAGTCCCCTTTGGGGAATAAGGATAAAGAAAGAGGGTAAAAGGGGAAAGTAAAAATATAAAAAAGGGAAAAATTACATAAGTATCCTAGTATCCAAATATATATAAAATATATATATATATACATATACATTTAGAATGCATACAATCTAACATTCTAACACCCCCTCTCAAACTTACAATGTGATAACCGAAAGTTTGCTAAGGAGAAATTTAAATCTTGCAGCGGCAAGAGCCTTTGTGAAGAAGTCGCCTAGTTGATATTCAGAAGAAACATAGGAGAGATCAATATTCTTCTGAAGGAATTCTTCACGAACATAATGACAGTCCATCTCTATATGCTTCGTTCTTTCGTGAAATGTGTGATTGCTAGCAATATAAATTGCACTTTTGTTCTCACAGCGAAGCTTGACAGGATCCTTGATATGAATTCCCATATCTTTCAGCAAGCTCTTCAACCACACTATCTCCATTGTTGTAGTTGCCATTGTACGATACTCAGCTTCTGTTGATGATAGTGACACCTTATTTTGTTTCTTGCATCGTCAGGAAATTAAGGAATCACCTAAAAACACACAAAAACCAGTGGTGGAGTGCCTATTATTGGGATCTCCACCCCAATCAGCATCTGTATAAGCAACTAATTCTAATAGAGAGGAGGAAGACAGAAATAGTCCTTTGTTGATAGTACTTTTCACATAACGGACAATCCGCATTGCCGCTCCTATGTGCACTGAGGTGGGTCTTTGCTGAAATTGGCTTATCACATGCACAACATGAGCAATGTCAGGTCTGGTGATGGAGAGATAAAAGAGAGCACTAACTATTTGCCGAAAGGGAGTGAGATTCTCTAATATCTCTCCATCATCAATTTTCATTTTTACTCCCAGTGCTTCTGCAGTATCCACAACTTTGTCATCTGAGATACCTGTTCTGTCAACTAATTCACTGGCAAACTTCATTTGAGAAAGAAGATAACCCTGTTTGCTATAAGCAACTTCAATTCCAAGAAAATATGTTACATAGTCTTCCCAAATCAGTCATTTGAAAACATTTGTTAAGAAAATGTTTTACTTCTATAAGCCCTTTATCAGAACTCCCAATAATATCATATCATCAACATACAATAATAAAACAATTACACCTACGGTGGTGGTTTTAACAAACATGGCAATATCAGAGTAGCAAGATTGAAAGCCTTGATTAAACATGACACCACTAAACTTGTCAAACCAGGCCTTGGGAGCTTGTTTTAAACCATAAAGGACTTTCTTAAGACGTAAAACTTTGTCTTGAGGTAGGTCAAAACCAGGAGGAGCACTCATGAAAACTTCTTCCTGTAGGTGACCATTTAAGAGGACATTTTTAATATCCATTTGAAAAATAGTCCAATGTTTAATAGAAGCAATGACAATAAGAGTTCTAACAGAAGTCATGCGAGCAACAGGGGCAAAAGTTTCTTCATAATCAATCCCATATTCTTGAGCATATCCCTTGGCAACAAGTCTGGCCTTATATCTTTCTAAGGCTCCATCACTTCTCGTTTTGATTTTATAGATCCATCTACAACCAATAGTCTTTTTCCCCGTTGGTAGAGACACAATATCCCAAGTCTCATTGTCTTCAAGAGCTTTAAGCTCAAGATTTATGGCTTCAATCCAATTGGATCTTCCTTAGCTTCAAGGTAAGAAGATGACTCATAAAAAGAATGATGTGCCATAAGACAAGCTCGAAATGTTGGAGAAAAAGACTCATAAGAGATAAATCTTTGAGGAGGCCTAATGTGCCTATGGGATCTCCTAGGAATAGATTGATTGGTCTCTTGATTTTGGAGATCTCTTCTTCTATAAACTAAGATCTCTTTTGGAGGAATGGTAGGATTATCATTGTTGACTTCTTCAATTTGCACTTCTTCAACTTTATCGGGTTCATCATCATCAATATCGTCATCATCATCATCATTGGTCCAAAGAAAAGTATAACCTTCTAGTTTCTTGGGTTCATCTTTGAAACCATCTTCATTTTTTAAAAAGATCACATTTCTAGAAACATAAACTTTATCTCTTTCAATATCATAACATCTATAACTCTTTTGAGATTCAGAATACCCAATAAAAACACAACCAATGGCATTGGAAGAAAGCTTATCGTCTTTGTCACTTAACACAAAACATTTGCAACCAAAGACTTTAAGTCTATTGTAATTAGGTTTAACATGGTGAAGTTTTTCAAAAGGAGAAATATGTTTCAAAAGTTTGGTAGACATTCTATTAATTAGATAGGTTGAAGTCAAAACAGCCTCAGCCCAAAAGTTTTTGGGATCATTTTTAGATAAAAGAAGAGCTCTAGTAGTTTCAATAATGTGCTTATGCTTACGCTCGGCCACTCCGTTTTGTTGTGGGGTGTTAGGACAAGATCTTTGATGAACAATGCCTTTTTCTTTTAGAAATTGTTGAAATTCATTTGACATAAATTCTCCTCCCGAATCACTTCTAAAGACTTTGATACTTGAGCCAAATTGGGTATAGATCATGTTGTAAAAATTCTTAAAGTTCGTTAAAACCTCTGATTTGTGTTTTAGAAAGTAAACCCAAGTATGTCTAGAATAATCATCAATAAAGATCACATAGTACAATAATCCTCCTTTTGACATAATAGGAGCGTGTCCCCACACATCTGAATGCACCAAATCAAAAGATTTTTGGGCAATAAAATTTCTATTATCAAAAGGTAAGACTTTCATTTTTGCCTTAATACAATCATTACAATAGAAATTCTTTTGACAAAACTTCTCCATAAAGGGAAGATGAGACATTTTTTTCTAGATTAGAATGTCCAAGTCTTTGATGCCAAGTTAGAATGTCACATCCTTTGGATTTATTGCAAGATGGTCTTGAAAGATCCAAAAACTCTATGTAGTAGAGGTCATTTGTTCTAAGACCTTCCCCAATCGTCTTCTTGGATACACGATCCTGTATCAAACATTTGTATTGTGAGAAGATTATATCAAAACCAAGGTCGGCTATTTGAGAAACGGATAATAAATTTAAGTTTAACTTAGGAATATATCTTACTTGAGGTACTTTTAGAGTTTTGGATCCAAAAGTTTGGTCAAGATTTCCAATAAAATCAATTTCAAAAGAAGTACCATCCGCCGTTTTCACAAAAGAATAAGAATCATTTTTGGTGCATTCGGTGAGAAGGTTCCACAAGGAGTCATATGAAAAGATGCACCCGAATCAATAATCCAAGAACACTTACTTGAGGAAGTAGATGCCACGGTGTGCCCAATGTTGTGGGTGTGCCTCCTCCTTTTAGTAACGGTTGAATAACTTCAATGATCTTGGGTTGAAGAGCACTCATGAGTTGATGAAGTTGAAATGAGCTTGCATCTTTCCTTTCTTCTTGAATTGGAGCCGCAACATTGCTTCTTTTGTCAAAATATCTAAGTTTTGGACATCTAGGCTTGGTATGTCCTTCTTCTTGACAATGATAGCAAATAATTTTTCTTCTTGCTCCTTCATTTGTACGATTAAAGTGAGGAGGTCTATAAGGTCTCAAATGGGCCCTCGGCCTAGATGTGGCAAGAACATTGTTGACTTTTTCTTTATCAAGACAAAGTCGATTTTCTTCCATTTGAAGCTCCGCAATAGCCTTATTCATAGATGGTGTTTTAGAACGATGGAGTAAAGCGGTTTTAACACCATCAAATTCTGGTCTAAGACCTATGATAAACTTATAGAACTTGTCACGTTGTATTTGCTTTTCTCTAAGAAGAAGATCTTGCGTCCAATGTGGTTCAAAGATGCTTAATTCATCATACAATTGATTCATTTCAGCCACATAATCTTTAATGGATCTATCTCCCTGTTGGAGATTGTGAATTTTGAGTTGAACATTATGCATATAAGCAACATCTCTCATGGTATGAGTTTTCTTTAGATACTCCCAAGCCTCTAGGGCAGAATTTAATTTAGAGATTTGCCCACTAGTACCATTGTCAACACAAGTCAAGATCCAAGTGATAATTTTGTGATGACCAACACTCCATTCTTCCCATTTCTTGTTGTATTCAGCCACTACTTTCTCTTTTTCGGTTCCATCTAATTCCATAGCTCTTCCATCAACAACTTTCGTAAGGACTAGTTGTGGTTCAAGTTTTGTCCCATCAACTAGTCTCCAAAGGCTTTTACTACGAATAAAGTGTTCCATAGTTCTAGCCCATTGTATGTAATTTGTTGATGATATTTGTTCAAAATTTATGTGTTTTTTATTTCTTATCTTCTTTTAATTCAGTTCTGGTTAAAATTGGACTTTGACCAAAAGGGACTGAACAAATGTTGTAAAAGGTGTATCATAATGCACATTGGTTGTACTGACCTATATGCCTTATCATAATGTATCGTAAACATATCATAAAATTATTTTAAGAAATCAGAAAAATAAATTAAAATTTCATAAAAAAAATTATGAAAAATGTATTGTACGTATAAAAAAAACTCATCACACACACAATGAACATTCACTATTCATTATTCATCAGCCATAATATGTTAACAACACGTTCAGAAAATAAACTTCAAAGCCCTTAACACCACATCAAAACAGACATAATTGTTCATTGCTAAATGAGAATTGAAAATATATCATGATTATGATCAATTGATATGAAGAAACACAAAAGCCTTTCTTTTTCAAACATGAACGAGTTTCCCACTAGCAAATCTCACTTCTCAAGCTGGTGGATTACTCCTACAAAATTGAGTGTTTTTACTGGTTTCTCTCTAAAACCAGCAAAAACTCCTCCTCCCAAAGCTCTTAAAAATGTTAAAAATGGAGGAGAGGCAGTTTTAAAAGAGAAATCGACCAAAAGGGGCATCAGGCCCCTTTTTGAAAAGCTACATCTGATTGTACAATACAGGCATTGCCCCCCATATCATATGATAATGTCGTATACACATGCAATACACACACAAAATGTTTATTGAACGTGTATTGTAGAGGTTTTCACAACCTTTATGATACATATCTTATAAGGTAAATAACACTAAACTAAACTAGCCATTGGTTTATATATGGGGGATTACTTTATCATTTACGTGTTTAATGCTTTTCTGGGAATTTTGTGAGTTTAAATCAAAGTTCTTTTTTTAATCTTGTATGCCTGGTCCTCATTGATAGTCTGCTTTTTGTGCCTTGTGCAAATGCTGTGATTTCAAACAAGCCTTGCACTCCGACTGTTTTCAAGTTATTGGATGAAAAATTATGAATGTAAAGCAACAAAAATATCAAAAGACATCACCCAAAAATAGTGAGCTGGAAGTTCTCGAAATATTCATTTTCAGGAAAATTTTGAAATGCACGAGGAAAAATTGAGCTGTCTTCCAATTCATTATGAAACAAGTAAAGAAGAGAGACATTCTAATTGAAAAATTGAAATAATAACCTAAAAACGTGGAAGAATCCTGCATCTTGAGTTAAATATTGAGTGAAGGGCAGCTTGAAAGAATTATTAATACGAAGGTGTTGCGTCTTAAAATATACAATCATTGCATTTATTAGCTGAAACCTGAAAGCAAGATGTACTAGGTCACAGAATGGCTGCTACTTCCTTTTTAAGGAATTGAAAATAAACAAATCTCATGATTTGGCAGACCCTATGTCACATAGGTACGACCGTACGGGTATGGGTTCGGAATATTTTTAAAAAACTTGGGTACAGCGGTACAATGTATGTGTGTGTGTATATATATATATACGTAAGGAATTGAAAACAAACAAATCTCATGATATGGCAGGCCCTATGTCACATAGGTACGGGTATGGGTTCAGAATATTTTTAAAAAACTTGGGTACAATGTGTGTGTGTGTGTGTGTGTATATATATATATATATATATATATATACACACACACACACACATATATATACTTATAGATATAACGTAAAATAAGAGTTCAAATAAACAAAATAACACATGCATGATTCAAAAGTTATAGATTCTAAAGAATAAACTATTGAACAAAATATCAAAACACAGGCCAGTATGCGTTTACTGAGTATGAATGATATGAAGAAGAAAATTGAAATCCTAAACTTTGGCTAGGAAAAGGACTCTGTCAACTTTGACGGAGTCCTAAATTGCATGGATATGGTCCCGATTACGTTGATTGTATCCGGTACTATTTGATTGGTGCCCAAGAAGTACCCGGGATAGTAGTGGTACCAGTACTGGTGTCGTACCCGACCGGTACATGTATGCTGTCTTTACAACTGTACCCATGTGACAAGAGACATACTCTATTTCCATGCTAGATTCTAGGTTTCTTTCAAATCCTTAAGCGAAACAACATCTTAATTGCTATGTCACATGAGCACGGGTAAGGGTACGATGCAGGTACAACGATTTTAGAAATTTGGTGGAGCTACGACAGAGTGCATATAACTAAATATATATATATTATATATATAATAATCCAAAAAAGATCTCAAAATTAAAGTAAATGAGAGGAAAATATAGAATCTTAGTGGAAGGGAAATACAAAGAAGGGAAAAATCACAATTAAAGAGAAAGTTAAGTTTGAAAATATGATTTTAAATGTTTCAAAATGCAGCCGTACCCACGTACCCATGTTGCCGTACCCATGATCCGACACATGTGCTTGGGCAAATCTCACGTACCCTTGTCACATAGCTAAATTCTTATTCAGACGCTTAACTAGGGAAAGTTCAATAACATTGTGAACCTCTAATTTGCACATTCGGAAAACAGCCCTAGTGAATTGGGCTAACATGGTCATACCTTCTAATGGCTAAATTCACAGCCTAATCATTGACCAAGGGTCTGCTTCATTGATGTGCACAATCAAGGTTGACTTGGACAATCAGGTTTTTTGGAGGTTTTTGGATAGAAAACCAGTTTTCTTTAGTAGGTCTTCCAACTTTGCTATGAAAAGCCTGTGTGTAGCTCTATGTTGTCAAGGCACCAAGGCGCTGCCTAGGCGAGCCTAGGGGCACCTAGGCCAAAAAGGCTACCATTTTTTTAATTTTTTTTTTTACTTATGTAAAGGTATAATACATATAACTGATTGCAATATATAATAGTACAATATTACATATTACTACAGCCATAGACAGCTTCAAATGGAGTTGTTTCAGTGGAAGAATGCCAACCTGTATTATAGGCATACTCTGCCCAAGACAGGTAATCAGCCCATAATTTTGGTCGTTGACCAGCAAAGCAACACAAGTATGCTTCCAAACTTCTATTAACAACCTCCGTTTGGCCATCCGATTACGGGTGATAGGCTGTATTCATTTGTAACTTATTCTCCTGCAATTGGAAATATTCTTTTCAAAAATTACTCAATAATAGGGAGTCACGCTCATTTGCTATTGAACAAGAGACCCCATGCAGCTTGCCCACTTGTTCTTGGAGTGCTCTTGCCATTGACTTAGCCGAAAATGGGTTAGCTAAAGCAATGAGATGGCATACTTAGTCAAACAATCCACTACTACTGATTTGCCGCTCGAAAGTGGGAGCACTTCTATGAAGTGAATAGAAATATCTTCCCACACTAGTTCAGGTATGGGAAAGGGGTGAAGCAGCCTGCTGGCTTCCTTGTCTCCTATTTATTTTGTTGGCACGTGGTAGTTCTTGATGTACTCTATGTCTGCTTCTTCATGCAAGGCCAATAGAAGGTGCTCCGAATTCGGCGGTAAGTCTTCTCTACTCCATGGCCTGCTTCCTTGGAATCCTGGTAGTGTTCCATTTAAAATTTGGGAAGTTTTCTGGTGGGATATAGATCTTGCTTTGGTACCGTAAGTAGGGCTCCCTCCAAGTGTACCCGTAAGTCTGGACTGGGCTTTTATTTAATTGTGCCTTTATCTTCTACACTGCCTCAGCTTATTGATGGGCATGTTTAATCATTTCCCACAGTTCAACCTAGACCTGGCAAAATAGAAAACAGTGGTCCTCTTGATAACTGTCCTGTTTGAACAGCCCATTTGCCACCAAGTTCTCCTTCCTTTTTTGTATTGGACTTCAAAATCAAAGTCCATAAGCTTGGCTATCCAACGTTGTTGTGTAGGAGTTAGGGAAGATTGCTGCAAACAATATTGCAGACTATGGTGATCAGTCATCGCCACAAACCTTCGCCCCATTAAATATTTGCTTCCATTTAAGGATGGCAAACACCATGGCTATGAGCTCATGCTCTTTAGCTGACTTGGCCGTGAAGTTGGTACCCGTTGCCTTGTTGAAAAAGGCAATAGGATGCTGCTCTTGACTGAGCGCAACCCCTATGCCATGATCTGACACATCAGCTTCTATAGGGAAAGGGACTTGAAAATTCGGCATCTTCAAAACTGGTGCTGACGTAATGGCTTGTTTGAGTGCTTTAAATGCCTCTCCCTCCTTCTCGCCCCGCTGGAATCTATCCCTTTTTGTTAACTCAGTTAAAGGTGCTGCCAGCAGTCATAACCCTTGAAAAATCATCGACAATAGCCTGCCAAGCCCAAGAATGACCGTAACTCCTTCCCCGAGCTAGGTGTTTTCTGTTCTCTTACTGCTTTCACCTTATTGTCCTCCATTTTGACCATTCCTTTACGGATCACATGGCCAAAATACACAATCTGATCAGTTCCAAATGCACACTTAGACTCTCTAGCATGCAGTTCATGTTGCTGCAGTGTGGATAAAACCAACTGCAAGTGCTGAAAATGCCCTTCCTCCCTTGGGCTTTTCACTAAAATATCATCAAAGAACACAAGTACAAATTGTCGAAGATAATGTCTAAAAAGATCGTTCATTAAGGATTGAGAAGTGGGAGGGGCATTGGTTAGCCCGAAGGACATCGCCTTGGACTCATAATGCCCATTGTGAATTTGGTTAGCAGTTTTGGGTATGTCTCGGTTTGCCACCCTGATTTGATGATACCCTGCCTTTAAAATCTAATTTGAAAAATAAGCAACTCCATAAAATTCATCTAATAATTCTTCGATGAGGGGAATGGATAGCATTGTTTTAAGATTATTGCGTTCAATGCGTAGTAATCAATGCAAAATCTCCACCCTCCATTCTTCTTATTTACCAACAATGCCGGGGATGCATAGGGGCTGCTACGAGTCGAGACAACTTGGGCTCGACTTGAACTCGCTCGAAAATACTCGACTCAAGCTCGACTCATTTGGTAAACAAGTTGAGCTCGAACTCCAACTGAAGCTCGACTTAAATGAGTCGAGTTCGAGCCTGTGGAGGGCAAGTCGTTTAACTCGACTCGCTTCCCTTGTTTATTTCTGCAAAAAATTGAACTGCTTTTGAAAACCCAAAATTTTGGTTTTCAGAACTTTGAACCACCTTGCGTTGTGAGCTTTGGCTCTGTCACGCGCCTCTCGCTTCTCTCTCTCTCTCTATCTTTCATACTCTGGCTCTCTCTCTCTCTCTCTACCGGTGACGACGGCCGGTCATCGGCCCACAACTTTGCAGGCTGCAGCTGTAAATATTAAAGAGAGGGGAGGTGAATGGTAGCGACAAGCGTCCAACTCTAGGGATGGAAGGGGGATAGGAAGCACTAAATGGGGTCAAAGGGAGTCCTTGGGTTGTGGCAGAGATGAAGGACTCAGCCCACCAGGGCATGAGGGTGTGGCTTGAGACATTCAACACAACAGAGGATGCATTGCTTGCCTATGATAGTGAAGGACTGAACCTTGAAGGGCGAAGGTTGAAGCTTGCTGGTAGGAAAGTTTCTCTTCCGAAATTTCCATTTCTATGTTCTTGTATTGCCATGTTGAATCATGTGTTATTAAAGTTTGGCCCTCCAAATCATATTTCCCCATCTTAAACCCTAGAGCTGAAATGGTCCCTTCTTGATCCAGCGAGTACCATGCTCCAACTATTTTTATTAATTATTTATTGGGCACCAAGACATATTAGCCATCTAGCATAGTTGCCATTGAAATGAGCAAAGGCTCATGGAAACCAATAATTGACAAATTTCTGATATTAGAGAACGGAGCAGAGCGATATGATGATGAAGTCGACTAACGAGCTTAAATGAGTCGAGCTCGAGCTCAGACTCGTTTTATCAAGTCAATTTGAGCTTAGCTTATAAAGCTCGACTTGAGCTCGAGTCGAGCAAGATGTGACATGAGCCGAGCTTGAGCTGAACGAGCTCGAGCTCGGCTTGCTCGTTGAACATCCCTAGGGGCTGCGGTTGGGTGGAATAAAATTACCATATGCTAGCATCTTTTTCACCAATTCTTCCAGCATCTCCCACTAGTGTTGGCTGTATTGGTTCGAGCATCGGCTGTCATTTCTAGCCCCGTTTTGGAGTTCTATATGGTGGTCATAGGTTCTTTGCAGAGGCAAACCCTTGGGAGGCTCAAATACAGTCCTAAACTCCTTCAATAGAGCTTGCAGACGTTGTTGGCATATGTAACCTTGTGCTTCGGATCTCTGGCCTGTTTCTTCTACTCGTAGTTTAGCTGTCATCAATAGCATGAGGGACGTCACAGGCCCTTTCATCATCCTCGATACTTTTTGCTCTCCCATTGCTTTCCTTGGAACTGCTTCTAAAGTCGGTGGGCCTCCCTTCGCCTTCCCAAAGTGCATCTTCATTCCTATGAAGTCCCACACGCCTTCACCTAGGCTGGGCAGCCACTGTACCCCCAACACGAGGTTTGCTCCTACCATTCCTAGAGTGAAATGCTCAACCAAAAACTTATGACCCTGAAAACAAAATAATACAAGACACTACCTGGCCGGACAGGAACCCAACTCAGAAACCCAATAGGAAAAGGAGTATGGTTAATCCCAAACCAAAGGCCAAACCTACTAGAAGAATCTAGATGGATGTGAGGCTAATACAAACGGAAGCGATACATAAAAACTCTCACAACTAACTCAAGCAAACCATAACAAACCATGCCTAATCGTACAAACCACACCCACCCGTGGAAGGCTAGTTGCCTAGCGATCGTGTCTTCGGCTTCGAGCCTCCGAGGGGCCACTAAGTGCAACGGTGGCCGAAGCCGGGCTAGAAAGCAAAAACAAAAGCAAGAACTTCCACCCACGTATCTATAGGGAGTTCAGAAAAGTCACCGGCCAAGCCGAGCTTGGCAATAAGCAGCAGGGTAGACCCGAGGTGAATCCCAAGCCTCGGGTAATGCAGCTAAAGGGCAAGGAAGAAGGTCGAAGAAGGCCCTCCTGGCCGACGACGAGGATGTTGCCGGCAGTGGCTCAGGCCTCCTGGCCGAGCGGTTGAGAGGCCTGTCGACAGATGCGGCCCGCCTGGCTGCCGCAGCAGGTGAAGGCGCTGGACGGCTGCCGAGAGCGCACTGGAATCCCTGGCCATTGTCGAGTGGGACGGATGGAGCGGGGGCTCAGCCCGCCCGGCCGGGCGCTGACGAGGGACGCCCCAAGACTACCACCCCGGCTGTTACAAGGGGGGAAAAGAATCAATACCGGCCAAGAAGGATCTTGGCTAAGCCAAAAGGTGACTGCGGGGAGAAGAGCCTAGCCCCGAGTATTGTAGCTTCGGTACAAGGAAAACCGCTTGAGGCGAGCCTCCACGTACCTAGCTGCTAAAGACTACCGCCTGTAGTTGGGACCTGCTGAGGAGGGCCGTGAGGTGCCATGGTCTCGGGCCGAGGACGCCGGTCTTCGCAGCCGCCTGCTGCCGAGGTGCCGGGCGCGGATAGAGCAGCCGTCTGCTGCCTAGCGCTGAGAAGATGTGGTCGCGCGCTTGCGAGCGCCTGTCGAG
Organism: Nymphaea colorata; assembly: GCF_008831285.2. Lineage (NCBI taxonomy): Eukaryota > Viridiplantae > Streptophyta > Magnoliopsida > Nymphaeales > Nymphaeaceae > Nymphaea > Nymphaea colorata. The sequence continues at coordinate 12,430,725 of NC_045148.1, read as the reverse complement.
AGATGCGACCGCCTGTCGCTAAGGCTGCGGCCTGAGATGCCGCTGAGAGTACCGAGGGGGGCTGAAGCCGTGGGACGGCAACACCGACCTACCTTACGCCGGATGTGGCTCGGCCACGTACGTCGGAATGAGGCCGATGCGAGGGAGTAGGACCGAGGAAGGAGCCGGAGGAACTAGCGGGGTAGCTAGCTCGACGGGCTAAACCTAAACCTAACTAGGCTCGGTTGGGCTTGGACCGAATGAGCTCTATAGCTTGGCTGGGTCTAGTCAAGTGGGGTTACGGTTCGGGTAGGCCAGGGAGAGACGGGCTTAGGTAAGGGATTGAGGTTACTAACTAGTAGGATGGTTCAAGTGGGCGAGGCCTAGGTGAGAGCACTAGGCTCGGGTCGGTCAAGTTGACGTAGTAAATGAATTGGTTTGACTAATTGGGTAAGCTAGACTAGGCTCGGGTCAAACGGGGAAGGGGGTTAGGTGCGAAGCTAGATGGGTCCCACGAGCTATGCACGTGGCAACTAGGGTTATGTTGGAGGTGAAGGGATGGTGCGGCGGCTAGGTGGGCACTTACCTAATTCGGACGAGGGCAAGGAATTTGGGGACTTGCCTAAAGTGTAGGGCTGATTGGCACGTGAGGAGGTCCTAACGGGTGGGGGGATTGAGGCTAGGCTGGTGTTGCCTAGTGTGGCGCCAAGAGGATCGCACAAATCCGTAGAGGATCGCTAAAGAGATTACCGAATAAGGAAAGGAAGATCGCCTCTTTCCTAAAAGGTAGGAGAGGAGATCGGATGGGGTTTCCTTGGCGATATGGAGGTGGGCCAAGGAGATGCACTCGAGATCTTGGTGGCTCTCGATGGGGGACACGTGTGGCGATGTAGGGCTGGTAGAAGACGCTGTTTTGGCAAGGGAAGGTGAGGCAATCTGGCTGGTGACGAGATAGGAAAGGCTAAGGGACGCGTGAGAGGGTTTCCAAATACGAAAGGGGAAAGACGCGTGAAGATGATGTGGATGCCGCGTGGGAAAACGCGTGGCACCGCGTGGGACCAGGTGGGACGTGTGGAGGATGACACGGCTGATGAGATGGCAGGAGGGTACACGAGATGTTGACACGTGGAGAGATGGAGGGTAAGGACGAGCTGCGACTTGGGGTTGACGTGATGAATAATGCACCAAATAGGAAAGTAGGGGAATGCGGCTAGGGGTTTTCAAGATGGTAGGAGCGCGAGATCCAAGGGTGATTCTCGGCTAGGACAGGTAAGGCAAGGGTTGACACGTGGCTAGGACGAGGATGGGAAGTGGCTGGATGGGAGACACGTGGCTGAATGGACGAAGGAGATGAGCCAAGAGGAAACTTACCCGGAATAGTACCGGCGGCTAAGGAATTCGCTCTTGGTGACGCCGGCGGCTAGGGTTCACCTTGCTTCGGATTTTGACCACAATGCCCTTGACGCATCTGAGGAGGACCTCGTTGGGGACGAGGACACTTCTGTCCTTGACGTCGGAATGCGCAGCGGTGGCCGGAAAACCTAAATTTCTGGCCGATGGCCGGACTTCGCTTGTAGTTGTCCAAACGAGCTCAAAATTGATTATTTTGTTCCCTGTGATATGCCGATCAATCTGAGCTAGCTTGCTGGTCCAACACACGCCTAGATATACGACTTTTGATGGCGTTTATGCTGCTGAACTGCGAGTCCAAGAGGAAGAACCCGAGAGCCTTAGATTGGATTTTCAAGGGGTTCTACCGGTCGGAATCTCTTCAAACTTCGTAGAGGTTATGTCCAAGATGAGTAGAAGATTACAAACCGTATAAAAGGGGATCTTGAGTGGGTTTAACCGTGGAAACCTAGATCAAGCACTCGGGTATGCCGAGCAAGAGACCTAGTCCCTAGGACGAAACTTCCAAAAGAGCTTCCTCAATACAAACCTTGGAATATAGCTAAAAATCTTGTTAACTAACCTTTGAAGCGTCGATCTTGAAGAAGTCGTCGAGACGAGATTCTTCAATGAGGTCCCGACCTTTCAACACCTGCGGGAATCAGATGAAGGTGCCGAGGACTTCTTGCTTTTGTGTGGGGATCAAGTGCGTGGTCGAGGGAGTTGCCGCTAGTTGCCGGAGCGCCCGTGTAATCCTTTGCCATTGTCCTTTGGCCGATTGGGTAGAGGTAGAATGAAGAAGGGATTAGGGGAAGGAGGAGGAAGCCGTCGGATTCTTGGAGAAGATGACACCTTTGTCGTGGAAGACACCGAAGCACCAAGGGGGTTCGGGTGAGAGGTGAGGCACCTTGGGGGTAGAGGACGCGAAGGGGGAGAAGGAACACACCACGCGTGAGAGAGGAGTGCGAGAGAGGTGGAGAACTCCAGACAGGAGAGAGAGTGCAAACGTTCAAATGAACTTCAATTTCTCAAAAAGCATACCAAAGTACATGATCCAAAAGAATATATACAAGCCTATTTGGACCGGTTTACAAGTCAATCCAGGTCCGCTACCCAAAACCCAAATAACAAATGAAAGTGGAGCACAACCCACTCCGCTAGGTCTTAACTAAAATCCAAATCCAAAAGCAATATTCAAAGTGCGTTAAAATAGAAATCGGGCCTAGCGCCCAAGTAAAAGTGGATCTCCCCTGAGCCTTGTGAGCCCAGGGTAGGGACCTTGTGCGGGGATCCGCCCGCACTTCGGATTTGGATCGAGGGCTAGGTCTGGATGACCTATCCATTTGCCTAAGACTCATGGTCCTAGACCGCCTCAAGGGCTCTTGGAACTAGACTTACGTTTAGGTTCAGACGATTCTAACTCGGTGAGCCCTACAACTAGCTTAGAGGAGCCTTGAGGATCTTCCTGCACAAGCACGCACTCGGACCTTGTTGCTCCGCCCGCTCCACCCACTGCAACTGGTTCTAGTGCTGCCTTAACCTCTCTGGGAACTTCTGTCAAGCTTTGAAGAGACTGAGCCCACATATCTGATGCTTTACGCTTTCTACTGCTAGGCTCGGCCTCTTCGGGGTTCGGACCTATAAGTGGGTCCGTAACAAATCCCCCCTCCTTAAATTGAGCTCGTCCTCGAGCGTTTTTGGAGGGGAAGCGATGCGCGACTGTTCCAAACTCTTCCCATGAGTTGCCTCTGTCAGGCCCTTCCCACTCTATCAGTACCTCATGTCTGGTTCTTCCCTGCCGTTGAACATATCTATGCTTTAAAATCCGGTAGGAAGTTGGTTGTTGGTCCGGCACCGGCTCTACCAAGGTAGGCACATCCCCATGATGTGGTTTCAGACGTGTAACATGAAAAATGGGGTGTACCAAGGGGAAGGCCAAGTCTGTAGGCTGCCTTCCCAACCTTCTGGAGCACAGGATATGGCCCGTAGTACCGAGGCAACAACTTCGAGTAAGGCTGCCCATCAACGATTTCTGCTTTAGGGGCAGCCTTTTCAGCCATACGTACTGGCCCACCTCAAATTCACGATCCTTACGACCCTTGTCGTAAGTCTGCTTCATGCGATTTTGCGCCTTTGCTATTTTCTGCTTGAGGGTGTCAACAACTTCCTCTCTTGTGCGCAACTCACAGTCTACACCATCATCTTCTGCTGTGCCTCCTTCGTACCTTGGAATAGACAGAGGAGGGAAACTATAACAGTCACAAAATATGTATTTAGCAATAAAGAGGCACTAAGGCCAAGTGAGGAAAGATAAAACTGATTCAATATAACATATGAAGGCTGTAAAACACAGCATATCTTTACAAAGACTGTTACAAGAATATATACAAGAGGGAATAAGAAGAGTGGAGCTGAACTAGCCATGGAGCTAGTTCCAACGGCTCTTAATAGAGCTGTTGGAACTGCCAACGGCTAGTTTGGCAGTAATAAAATAAAAAATAAAGAGAAAAGAAAGAAATAAACTAAATCCTAAACTAAATTCTAACTAATCCTAAACTAATTCTTAACTAAGATAATACCTAATTAAGAGATAACAACAATAAAAATTCATATTTCTGAACACCCGCCTTAAATTTACGGTGCTATCACCGACAGTTTATCTAAAAGAAAGTTGAATCTGGGAGAACATAGAGGCTTTGTGAAGAAATCAGCCTGCTGGAACTCGGAGGAGACATGGAAGCTTGATAGTCTTCTTCAAAAATTCTTCACGAACATACTGACAGTCCATCTCTATATGCTTTGTTCGTTCATGGAATGTTTGATTCTTGGCAATGTAGATAGAACTCTTGTTGTTGCAGCATAAATCAGTGAGTTCTTCTATCCTTGTTCCCATATCGAGAAGCATTTGGCGAAGCCAGACAATTTCCATAGTTGTAGAAGCCATGGCTCGATATTCAGCTTCAGTAGAGGATAGTGAAACTTTATGTTGCTTTTTGCACTTCCATGAGATGAGTGATTCCCCTAGAAAAACACAAAATCCAGTAGTTGAGTGTCTATCATTTGGATCTCCTCCCCAATCAGCATCAGTATAAGCAATCAAGTTCAAGGAGGATGAGGAAGACATAAATACTCCCTTATTTATTGTTCTTTTAATATATCTGATGATACGAAGAACAACTCCCATATGAACAGTTGATGGAGCATGTTGAAACTGACTCACAGTATGAACTGCATGAGCAATGTCAGGCCGAGTGATGCGAAGGTACATCAAGGATCCCACAAGTTGTCGGTAAGGAGTGGGATTGGCAAGTGTAACTCCATCATCAATCTTCATCTTACTTCCTACTGCTTCAGGAGTTTCTGTGACCTTATCATCTGTTATGCCTGATTTATCAATGATCTCTGCAGCAAACTTAGTTTGTGACAAAAAATATCCTCTAGTAGAATATGCAACCTCAATACCCAAGAAGCAGCAAACTTAGTTTGTGACAAAAAATATCCTCTAGTAGAATATGCAACCTCAATACCCAAGAAATGCGTTAGAAAACCTAAAGCTTTCATTTCAAAAGTTTCTTGTAGTAATTTCTTATATTCTCTAATACATTCCTTATAACTACCTGTAATAATCATATCATCAACATACAGTAGAAGAATTATGATACCTGCAGTAGTATACTTAACTTACAAGACAGTGTCAGTTAAGCAAGAATGAAACCCATAATCAGAAATAACAGAGTTAAAACGGTCAAACCAAGCTTTAGGAACTTGTTTGGGGCCATAAAGAGCCTTCTTAAGTCTAAGAACTTTCCCTTGAGAAACAGACAGCCTTGGTGGAACTTACATATAAACTTCTTTCATAAGATCTCCATTTAAAAAGACATTTTTAACATCCATTTGGTAGATATTCCAGCTTTTAATAGATGCTAAAGCAATAAGTGTCCTAACAGTAGTCATTCTAGCTACAGGGGCAAATGTTTCCTCATAGTCAATACCATATTCTTGAGCGTATCCTTTAGCAACAAGCTTTGCTTTATATCTCTCTAGAGATCCATCGCTTTGAGTTTTCATCTTGTATACCCACTTGCATCCAATAGTCTCTTTCCCTATGGGTAAATCTTGTATTTCTCAAGTTTGGGCTTTTCTCAAAGCATCCAATTCTTCTAACATGACATTTTTCCACTCAATATATTTGGAGGCTTGATTAAACATAAAAGCTTCAAAGTGAGAATGAATGACATTAATTCTAGCTCTATGTGTTGGGGTAAAAGTTTCATATGATACAAACCTATTGGGTTGTCTTACATTTCTAGTAGATCTTCTAAGGTATTCCTCACTTGGAGTTGGAGTTGGTTGGAGATCACTAGTCTCTTGATATTCTTCCTCACCAACATTTTGTTGCTGGTTTCTTATATGATATGTGATTATATCCTTGGTTACTCTACTATCATTATCATCAGTGTTACTACCATCAACATCATGCATTTCATCATCACATTGAGAGAGATATTTAAATAAGAATGAATAATCATTGTTGTGTTGTGACCCTCCACAATTTTTAAATCCATTTTCATCTTCACAAAACTTTACATTTCTTGAAACTATGATCTTGTCTCTAACTTGATCATAACATTTGTAGCCTTTTTGTGTCTCAGAATAACCAATGAAGCACATTCAACAACTTTTGAACTTAGTTTGTCAGCCTTGTCATTAAAAACAAAGCATGTGCATCCAAAAACACGAAGTCTATTAAAATCAGGTTCATACTTAAATAATTTTTCAAATGGGGTTGTATTGTTTAAAACTTTTGAAGGCATTCTGTTTACGAGGTAAACAGAGGCAAGAGCTGTTTCAGCCCAAAAGTTTTTAGGCACATTTTTGGCAATAAGAAGAGTTCTTGTTGTTTCAATTATGTGCCTATGTTTTCTTTCAGAAAGTCCATTTTGTTGAGGTGTTCTTGGACATGATTTTTGATGAACTATACCATAGTTTCCAAATACCTTTTGAACTCATTTGAAATGTATTCTCCCCCAGAATCAGTCCTTAAAATTTTTAATTTGGCATTGAACTGTATTTGGTCCAACTTGTGAAAATTTTGAATATCTCAAAAACTTCATATTTATATCTTAGAAAATATATCCAACAATACCTAGTGAAATCATCAACAAAGATTACATAATATGACAATCCTCCTTTTGACATGATAGGAGATGGTCCCCATACATCGGAATGAACAAGCTCAAAAGGCAAAGAAGAGAAGAAGTTTTTTTGTCCAAAAGATAAGGATTTCATGCAATCATTACATTTAAAGTTCTCAATACAAATGTCCTTACAAATGGTCCTTGATAGGGCTTATCATAGACAATTTTCTAATGTTTGGATGACCTAATCTTTGGTGCCAAACATTGATGTTCACATTTTCGACATAGTGACAAAATTTTTCTTTGGGGATACATAAATTGTTCATGTAGTAGAGGTCCCCTTTTCTAAATCCTTCCCTAATCAATCTCCCGGTTTGGTGATCCTGCACCAAACATTTATTTGATGAGAAAACTACGTCGAAACCAAGATCTGAGATTTGCGACACAGAAAGTAAGTAAAGATTAAGTTTAGGGACATAACTAACTTTTGGAACAAAAATTTTTGTTTTCCAAATTCTTTTTCAAAATTCCCAATCTCTTTAACACTTAAAGAAGTATCATCGGCGGTAATTACATTTGATTTTTTTCTTGTTTGTTCAAAATTGGTCAAAGATGATATATTTGGTGTCATATGAAAAGATGCACCGGAATCTAAAAGCCAAGAAAACATACCGAGAGTGTTGGAGATGGATGCGGTTGTTGCTAGTGCTCCGGAATTTGACTCTTCGATCATTGGTTTAAGGGCCGTCATGATTTGATTCAACGTTGTGGAGATTGATGAAAGGTCACATCCTTCATTTGCAACATTTGCAGCCCTTCTTTGATCAAATTGTCTAGTGTTGTGTTGTCCACCTTGAGGATATGAAATTCTCCGATTGTGTTGCCCTCCTTGAGGATATGAAGTTCCTCCTTTGAAAAGATTTCCTCCATGATTTCGAGATTGTCCTTCATTGTTGTTCAACTTTGGACAACTAGGTCTTATGTGACCCGGTTCATGACAATAGTGACAAACAACTTTGTATTCTCCTCTATTTTGATTTTTAAAGTGAGGTGGTCTAAAGGATTTGATGTTGTTTCCGGGTCTAGAGGCGGCTAAGACTCTTTCTTCTTCTTGCTTTGAAATAAGAACACTATCCTTATCCATTTCTTTGGATAGTTTCATTCTAGTTTCTTCTCCACTTAGCTTTGTAAGTAGTTCATGAATGAGTGGAGGAAAGGCTAGGGAAAGAAGGGCTGATCTTATTTGTTCAAATTTGGGTCGTAGCCCTTGAAGAAATTGAAAAAACCTAAATTCATCAACTTCATTTCTTCCAATCTCGACATTTGCAATCCATCCCTAGTGTGGGACTAAGTTGATCCAACTCATTCCACACACTAGATGTCACACCCCAACCTTTTTGACCCTCAAACACAAATTTTTTTTTCTAACATAAAGCATTGAGGTGTGACGACACAACGATTCAAAAGAAAGAGCTATGCCATTCAAAACAATGGGGCGAACTTTCATTCATATAACAATTTTGATTCATACAAAATCACATCTAAGTGTATGACAAATATGTCCCAAAACATATAATTGATGTCTACAAAAACAAAACATCAATACAATCAAAATAAGAGGCGCCAGCACTACAAAAGACCCAAAACCTCCCCAGTAGGACGTGAGTAAAACCATCTGCTCAACCTGCTGCCCCTGGTCCACCAAAACCTGAAAAAAAATGAAACAACAGAAGGCTTAGCCTTCGCAATATGGCAACAAGCCAGGAAAATTCCAAACCCTCTTAGGGAGGGCTCAAATCTAAGAACAATCATAAAAACAATCTATCGTCATGTCGTGTCAGGGCATAGGCACATCATTTGCCAAGAAAACCCCTAACATATACCACGACATGTAAAGGCCACTCAAGGGCTACAGTATCACAGTCTCAATCACGTGCAAGACATGCTTAAACATTTAATTTCATTCATATAATTCACATGCCCATCAATCACATACATTCGTTCACACACAATTCAATCACATACTTTCATTTTCATTAACTTTAGTGAATGGACAGTTCCTGTGGGTGCAAACACAGACACGTGCACACCATGGGCGGCCCATAGCCGAGACACAACCCCCGTGGTGACCCATAACGGTATGGATCCATTCATCCGTTGCAGCGGTAGAGCACTCATCCATGGGTGTGTGAATTCCACAGAGAGATACTCAGCCTTCCCTAGGACACCCAGGTTGGGAAGGCGGGAGCCCAACACTCCAAGCATAACACACAACAGTACCCTGCGGCCTTGCACCGCCTACGCTCCGAACAGGCGAGACCAGTGGCGAAAGCGGGACGTCTCCCAAACACAATGCCACAACCCACTGGCCTCTCATCTCTTATTCATTCTTACTTAACATTATGGAAACACAATCACAAAATGACCAGCTAGCTCATGAGGTTGGTTCACTCCTCGAGTGCACCCATACCTCCAAATGCCTCCACACGAGGGCTACACATATAATTTACTTTCTTAGCTAGCCGTCATAGCAATACGGGTACAACTACCCTCCAAATCATTCATTTGCATCATTGCCCACGACAATGTAACAGTCACAAAATATGTATTTAGCAATAAAGAGGCACTAAGGCCAAGTGAGGAAGGATAAAGCAGATTCAATATAACATATGAAGGCTGTAAAACACAGCATATCTTTACAAAGACTGTTACAAGAATATATACAAGAGGGAATAAGAAGAGAGGAGCTGAACTAGCCGTTGAGCTAGTTCCAACGGCTCTGAATCGAGCTGTTGGAACTGCCAACGGCTAGTTTGGCAGTAATAAAATAAAAAATAAATAAAATAAAAAATAAAAAATAAAAAATAAAGAGAAAAGAAAGAAATAAACTAAATCCTAAACTAAATTCTAACTAATCCTAAACTAACTCTTAAGTAAGGTAATACCTAATTAAGAGATAACCAAATGTGGAAGGGATAAGGCGCGGGACCGTGCACCAAATGTGGAAGGTGAATGCGGGTTGATCAATGCCAAATGTAGAATGGAAATGGCGAGTTATCACTCGCCAAATGTGGGGAATGATTGGCGCGGAAGTTCTTGCGCCAAATGAGGAAGGTGTCGCTGGTATGCTCGGCTGTCTCTCGCCCTAGCGGTCTCGACCAAATGTACCAAATGTGGGATAGGGTGACACGAGAAAAGGCAATAAACCACTTACCAAATGCGGAGAAAGGGCCGAAGATTCCCAATTGCAACAGCGGCTAGGGTTAGCGCGCCCTAGGCGATCTTCCATAGATTCCCACGATTTTCGATTCAACCCTCGACCAAATGAATTGAACTTGAGCTGGTACTTGGGCAATCTTGTCCTCTGGTCGGAAGGTACCAAATGACGCCGGAAAAATAGCAGCGGTCGCCGGAATTTGCAGAAATTCCGGCCAACCCTAGATCTTCACCGTTAGACTTCTGAAATCCTCCAAACTTTGCCGATTTGCTTCTTTCTTTTGGGTGCTTCGTCTTTTATATTTTTCTTTTTTTTTTCCGCCTCTTTTCACTGATTTTTCTCACTTTTTCTTCTGCTGGATTTCGGTGATAGGACGGGTGAAACTGAGGCTTCAACCTTGTCCTCTTGCATGGATTTTGCCGGTGAAATACTATCAAACTTTGAGCAAGAGCACGAGAAACCAAGGGTAATCCTTGTGACTCGTAAGGGCTGGTTTGAATCGAGTTTCCACCGTGGAGAGATTGCTCAAACTCTCGGGTGATCACCGAGGGATTAAGCACCTATCCTTGGCCGAACCTTGCTTCAAATCAGGCCAACGAAGTTGTACAATTCAAATCCCAAAATTCCAACGTACTAACCTTGTGTTTCCGATGAGATGTCGAACACCTCAACTCTCCTAGTTGCCTAGACGAGTTAAAGCCTTCACAGAGACAAATCTGACCTCTAACGTTCACTTGGGTTTGATGAAGGCTGCACCTTGATCGCCGTGAGTTGCAATGGGGAAAATCGTGGGCTATGGAAATTGCAATACGCCGGAGCACACCGAGATCTTCAAGCCACCAATCTTTCGGTCGAGTGGGTGAGGAAGAGAGGAAGAAAACAAGGAGAAGAGAAAGACCATCAGTTTGAGAAGGGGGCTAGTGCCGGCAATGATGGCTGGAATTCACCAAGGTTCGAAAGAAGAGAAGAAAGAGGGCGCCGTGGGGAAGAGAGAGCGCGAGGGAGAGAAGGGAGTCAAGAGGAGAGAGAGACAATTGTGACCAATGAACTCAAAATCTCAAAATTGCATAATGTGAAACCTAATTACAAAGTATTTATAGTCTTTAAATAAACCCGGTTCTTAAACAAGTGAACCGGTTCAAGAAACTAAATCAAATGCGCATAAGCAAAGTGCATAAGCAAAAACGTGAAAAGTAAAATCGAGACTAAACTGTCTCGGTCCCTAAGCTTGACCTCCCTTACCCGCACGTGCTTGGGACAACTTCAAGGAGGCCATCCTACTTAGATTTGGAGAGTCCACCTATATCGACTATGATATTGAATTGAGGAAATTAAGGCAAACTTCTTCGATTCAAGAATATGAAAGTCGATTTGAAAATTTGGCCAGTATGGTTGTCTGGACGTCAAAATCTTTGACAGCAGCCTTCATAGGAGGATTGAAGGAAGAAATACAATCGATTTACGGGCAGAACGTAACACGTACTTGGTAGAATGTTTTGCTAAGGCTCGTACTATTGAGGAAAGGCAGCGTCGCAAGCAAGCCTTGCATAAACCATGGAGAACCCCAGAGGCTAATCGGCCTAGAATGATTCTACCACGGAATCCTCCACCTCCACGTAGGGAAGAGCCACGTAGGGAAGAGCCGAGACCTACCTACAGAGATTGAGTGCCTACTACCTACCTCACAAGCAAGAAAAAGAAGAGATGATTAAGAACCGGCAATGTTTTAAGTGCAAAGAGAAATGGGATCAGAACCACAAATGTAAACATCTACAAGTCTTTGCAGTGGTAGAGGATAGTAGCGATGAAGAAAAGGAGGAACAGCCTCCTAAGACCGAGGAGGAACAAGGATGTATGATAGAAAAGAAAGGAGGTTGTCTTTAATTTGGTTGCTAGGCAAGTTAGTACTCAGCAACATAGTTGGATGACCAGGAGTTAACCAAGTTGTTGCAAATTTTTGTAATATTCTCTATTCGTGTTTCCCTCCCATAGGAGTGATGTTTATCCTAATTTAAGATGACGCCTGTAAAGGATTTGAGCTAAAGTATGCCCATCGTTTCTGTATTTGTGTATTTCGTTTGGAGTATATATTCTTGGTTTTTTTTTTTTTTTATGTTGTTGTCAAAGTTAATGATGACACAACCACACAGGCCCACACACATTGATCTTAGGCAGTACCACTGGCGGAACTTTTTGCCTCTTAAGAATTACCCTGATTATGTTTTACCAATTTCCCATTTACCATTTCTTTTGGATCTGTAGTGCAAGTGAAAATGCAAAAATGATTCATGTAATTACTTATCCTAACTAGTTGTAAATTTTTATTCTTGTTCTTATGTCTATGTCCAGGCGCAGAATCTTCTTAGTCATTTCCGAAATCAACGCCATGGTAATCCAGGGAGGGTTTGATATGTGAAAAGGATCTAATTACACGTACAATCTTAGTGCAGCTCTGGGGCGACTCGCTCATGGTTCAAACCAGAGCACAGTATTTGTGGTATATATGTAAGAATTGTTCATTCTGCTGAAATAATTCTTTATGCTGGTAAGGTGTCTCATGTTATGATCAGTAGGCAAAGAAATGGTTATTACTGCTTATTCTTTATTGCTGATTTATGTATATTTTGATCACCTGATATGATTATCCGGTTATGCTTGAAGGTCATGGTTGAGGGAATGCAACGTTGTTTCTGTAATTTTAATCATTTGATCTTCTTTCCTTCTTTTGGTCGACACATTGTTTGTATCTAGACTAGTCTATGCGTAGTCGTGTGTGTGCATGCTTGTCATGAATGTGAATCTTATTGATTGAATTGGCAGACGGCGGCTCTGGTTCTGTAGAGGAGGAGCATGAAAAGGGGGAAGACTATATGAAGCATAATGACGCTAAATTACACATACATGCACGAGTTATCCTGATCTTATATGAAAGTGTCTTTTGTACGCCTGCATGTAATTAAGATCACTCTAGGTCTTCTCGGGACTGAATCTGTTGCATCGGGACTTTCTTAATATATGCAGGCAATTGTGTCGATGCCATTCATCCAAGTAGTACCTCTGTTCTCGATGAAGCAAATCTCATTAAATACGATTTACGTATTTAATAAGTTGCGATGCCGTTTTTTGTCCTTGGAAGAAAGTTAAGAAAGTTGGTAAATACCAGACAGATCGGGCAAGGGACAAAAACAAGACTCATTAAAATAGATTACTGAAGTATTTTTTTTCGGCAATCTAATCTGAATATTGATTTGGCAAGGAACATATATTAAGGTAGTTTTTTTTTTTTTTTTTTTTAACTTTGATGATGTTTTCTAACAATTGTAAAATGAGCTGTTTTTATCACTTAAAAATTTTGATAATAGAAAGGTTAGATTGTTTTACTAAAATAACTTTTACTACATAGTAGTCTCAGATTTTGTTCATTACTGTAGGTCTTATATCCAAGGTGATTGGAGTCCGATTCGCTGTATTCAACCTTCTCTGGGCTAGAATAGACTGGTCATAAAATCTCATATTAGGTTTGATTAAAATGCATCATACGTGCAAATGGATATTTTTGTTAGACATCACCTGACAGATGAGGCGTGTATATCTTGCAACTACCTTAGTGGATTCAGATCTGACTTAACCATGAGTGGATGAGGATTCAAGCTGAATTTGGGAGCTTATTCTAGATGGTCTGGATTCAGTTTCAAAGTTTGAGCCTAAGAGTCGAGCCCAAATCTTTTACTGATTGAGTTGGAGTAGGCTATGGCTGCATCTGACCTGAGCTTTAGCTGCTTACCTCTCTATTCCAATTCATCTGAAATCCCTTCTATGGAATACCATTGAGAAGTGGGGAGTAAGGATAGGAGGGATCCATGTATGTTACTTGTTATTTCATCAAACCCCATTTGTGGATTACGCTAACTTGATTATGAGTTTGCATCTCCACCTAGCTGCCTATTTGTCTACCGCTGGGGCTTTGTACAATATCCAATACATTGCCTTCTCATCACTAACTTCTATGTCAATGTTGTAAAAGGTGAGAAATAGAGGGGAGACGTTAATCAAAACGTAAGCTTCATGGACAAATTTGTGAATTATATAATATTTATAAAAACAACACCAAAAGACAAGGGGATCATCCCATCGGATGTAGCTGGTTTCCAAGAAGCAAGTGATAGCCGGGAGCAAGAATGAGTCTAGAGAGTTCTCAACATCGTGGGATTGACTTTGCATTAGACTCCAACATGCTAATATGCACTGGTGTGGCTAAATGAGTGACCTCCAAGGGTGATGTTTTCAACTTTGGAACTAATGTTTAACCTTACGGGCCTTGTGAAAATAGAGCCTCAGCTGGGCCCTTTCAATCACTGCCTTGCATGTTCAATTACTGAACATAAATTCATGTACCATGGGGATAATAGGTCCACAAAACATATATCCCTTTCCATATCATCAATCAATTGAAAAATGAATTGACCGTAAGTACTTGCAAAACGCCTCATCCATTTTCTTAAATTTAAATCGCTCCCTAAAAATAAATTCTTCAGTTTCTTTTGTCATCTACTTTCAGTTAGTTCATGCTAATAATCTAAATCACCCATTTGTTTTTACATACAACTCAACGAAGCCTAGCTCCATAAAAACTAAACCACTCATCTATTTTCTTAAATTTAAATCGCTCCCTAAAAATAAATTCTTCAGTTTCTTTTGTCATCTACTTTCAGTTAATTCATGCTAATAATCTAAATCACCCATTTGTTTTTACATACAACTCAACGAAGCCAAATCACCACCTATAAAGTTAAGTTTGAAGTATTGTCTAAGATTAAATAGCAAGCTAATCTCTTTTGAGCATCTACTTTAGACTAAATCACGCTAATAATCTAAATTGTCCATCTGTTTTTGCCATCAATGAAGTGTCCTATCACGTAAACTAGGTGCACATTTTTTCATGACATTTTGTACCATAGATTGCTTGATGATAGTAGTGTCATCATCATCAGTAAATGATAGTGAAGAATTTGGATCTCTGTAAGAGGAAAGTGAATATAATTATACAAAACTACATAAATGACACATTTGGGAAGTTCAATTCACACGATAATTTTGTGGACAACAATATTTCACATGAATGCATGACACACTTGAAACTGGCATTGTTGTCAGCTATTAAACATATTTTCAGCAATTGTAAGAATGGTGCAAGTGCATGCCTTGAAAATGTTGTTGACTCTTGTACTACGATAGAAGGAATACAGTTTGATAATAAGGACAACATGTACAATCTTTATAATTTGTAAGCTCTAAAACATAATTTTAGTGTTGGAAGGTATTTTTGAGATAAAAATGCACATGATATCATTGTGAGAGGACAGTCTTTTCTGTTCCAAACAAGGTTAAAAGAATTCAAATGGAAATTTATAAAGAATAGCATTAAGAAAGCTTTTCAATGGAAAATAGTCCATATGTACCTTTGAAAGTATCATAACCATCCTTTGTCAACTCCTCATATGGCTTATATGTTAAGGTCACATTGTAAAGTGACATTTTCACATCCTACCATGAAATAGCTGATAATACTAACATTCGCAAGAAATATTTATAATTACTTTGCCAAAGTGGATGGTGCTCGGAGAATGTGCCATTCACACCAATAGTATAAAAAAATTGTTTGAGAAAGAGGACACCAACCATGAGAAAAATAAAGAAATGTGCCTGTAAAACAAATCAAGGACTCTAGTTTCTACAATGCAACATTATTAGGTGAAGACGAATATACTAAATATATTCTACACAAACTCAAGTCAGTAATAGATTAAGGTTGCTCTATAAATGTTCTTATTTTTTATGTGACGCTAAAGATTAATGCACCTCAGTGGTCATTTGCTGCCCAATTTGTCAACATGAACTGCCACTCATAGAATTACATTTTTTATGATTTTTTTTTTTTGTATGATGGAGACCTTTGGATGGTCGTAAGTCTTCACAAAAGCAATGAATGGAAAATAGATGGTGAGAAAGCAATAAAATCTATAGGGTCTCATGTATGGTTGAGCATTGTGAGAAGGAGAATAACCTTCTGAAAGGAATGAAGCATATGTTGCATATGATGTTGGCAACGAAATAGTTGAATGTATGTGTAAAATATACCTTTTATGTCTTTAAAGATATTCAATTACAAAAACATGAACAAAACACCAAACGTATATTATGCAGAGATGGACGAAACATGCGAGGATAGAAATGTTGAGCACAAGTCGTCTAAGTCCTTCACATGAGAGCGACAAATGCTACATGGTCCCATATTATCGCCTCCCATACAAATCACTTAAGAATGCTATAGATTGGGACCAAAAAGTGACAAAGCCCAAAATCACATGAGGCAGGTAACAAATTAATGTATTGGAAAAAGTGTCTTCACTTTACAAATCAGCACATTGCAGCTCATGCCGACTAGTCTCACTGAATAAGCATGATTTGTGAAGGAGTTAGGATCCTTATCCCGCATGAAATGCAATGCTCAAGTGTAGATTTCGTCTTCAACAAGTTAGAAGTCAATATTGTAAATCACCATGGATCAATGTACGCAATTTAGGTATTGGAGAACAAAGAGTCCAATACGGACTGCTGCAAAAAACAAAAAAACCAAGCCATCCACATGAACAATGTGCACTGTATATAGTATATGCAGCCTTATATATAATATATCTCATATACCTTGTAGATAGTGCATAGAGCATATGCATCCTTCTATGTAGTATATCATATATTTTGTATATTATATAATGTATCTTATACAGGCATAATATATTGTATATACATTATATAATACATATTTATATGCATCCTTGCATAAAGAATATCTTATATTCATTGAATATAATATATTGCAATGTGTATTGTATATAGTTTATCGCTCTACCCTCTACATCCACGACCATCAATACTTACATGCATAGCGGTTAGCACAGTAATCACTTTTGTTAGTTTGCATGCATTGCCATCAATACAGTAACCACTTCCATTTGAAACGACATGACTATCAATGTAGTAACCACTCTCATGTATATAACATATATCACTATTAATGTTCATTACAAATAAGCATTCATATTTCTACGTGCATCATCATCAATAACCACTCTTATATGTTTACATTTGATGTTGCGAATACAACAATCCCATATATTTATATGCAAAACATTAGCCATTGTTAGGAGTAATCACTCTCCTATGTTTACATGCATTGCCATCAACATGTATGCCAATGTGAGTGTTCAATGAAATGTAACAATCTTCCATAGAGTATTTCTCCAAAGAATGATCTACAACCCAATAACGTTTCAAAGAATTACTGTTACAAATAATTATATTATAAAGAAATAATATTACAATCATGAAATTGATTATAAAAGTTAGTGTTACAAAGAGCCATTTCTTATTGTTGTCCATCTTCAAGGAGCATGTGTAGGATTCTATGCAATAACTCCACGGTTGTCATAAAATGTTCTTCAGGTTGTCCTGCTTGGGGACAGTCTAGGAAGTTGTAATCTAGAAAGGGTAGGTTGAGTTGTAGTCTTGATGGGAGATTGAGAGACAATTTGGGTAGCAATTTGACATGTAGTTTGCGAGAAAATCTAGGACACAATGATCTGCTGTAATGACTCGTGCTGGAGGACCACCGTACTATCACTTTTAGTATAAGGACGCACATGTCGCCAATTCATGTGCAAACCATTCCTTAGTGTATGGAATAACTCCGAGACATTTTGCTTGGCATATTGAACACTAGTCTATTCCTTCCTAGTATCCACTACTATCCTTTGTTTCCTTTTGTGGTTTAGGCAGCTTTAGATTCGATTGTCCTACGCTAGCTTGTAGAAACACATAATCTAACTCATATAATAGAATAAAAAACAAATTAAACTTGCCTTGACGTACCTCGTATTGCCTCAAACCCCCTATAATGGGGATTGCGGTATCATGAACTTGTAATACTGGCACTTTCTAGGCCCCCAGTTATAGACTATGTCACCAGCGTGCGGGGTGCGGCGGTGCGGGAAGACTATTTATTATTATTATTATTATTATAATATATATGACAAAATTATCTCTAAACCATAAAATTATTAAATATCAAAATCAAAATTGCAATTTCCCCCATTCCTTTCTTTCTTAATAAGGAGGTTAGCTGGTTAGGCTCGGCGTCGAAGGGACGGGGCGAAGCGCTCCGTTGTTCATTAACGAGCATTATTCTTATAATAATTTTGGTTTTAGATATGTCGAATTGGATCAAGATCCAAATCCAGACCCGAACTCTATCACTGCCCGACGGGTTCCCCTTCCTCTTCTTCCTCTTCCTCGTCTTCTTCTCTAATCTCTATCTCCCACTTAGTTGCCCTCTCTCAAGTTTGGGAATAAGCCCAATGTTCGCGTAAAGGAGAATTGGGCATTCTGGCAACCAGATCTGCTCCAAGTACTTAGCCAAGACCTAGAACTCATAGTCCTACCAATTATGACTAGTCCCCCATCTCACCACAACATACATTAATTCTCCACATTTCCTCTTAACCACTTTTGCCACTATGATCTTCGGTTTAGAAGAGTGCCCAACCACATGGATGTTAACCCTGAACTATAGGAAATTACCAGACTTGTTGTCCATAACCAATAAGCTCCACATGTTCACTACCTAATTAATAGAATACAAGTAGAAAACACCTAATCTTTGCTACATCTTATACCTTAAATTACAAGAAATTAAATAAAAGTGCTGTTGGACACAGCCAGCAGCCTCACCAATCAGCTATAGAGGTGCTGATGTGCTCCTATGCTTTATCTCAATCTAAAATGCTATTCTAACAAGAAATTTCAAAAAATAGTCGATGAAACAAAATATGTACATATGTTTCTAGGCTGCCACAATAAAGAACGATGCTAAATCAACAGACATCTACTCGAGCTTGCTGGAATCCAAAGAAGGACGAAAGCTACATGATTGAGAAGCATGTTAATACCTTATATTCTACAGTAACCAGCAAATGCAAATACTCTACCTAAACATGAAAAACATGAAATGCATACATGAATGAGATGACCAAAGCACGGTAACAGAAATGCATAAAAAAAAAAAATAGAAAAGCCCTAAAATAAGTGTATGAACATAGTGGAAACTATCTAATTTACAACTAAAAACTACTGAAAAATGCAAAACCTGCCTAGAAATGGGATTGTGCTCCCTTTAAATCCCATATTCGAGTTGTAGATACCTCCTAGGATCCTCCTTTGGATTAAATCTTCCCTTGACCTAGCTAAGAGATTGTTTTAAACGTTTTAGAAAATGATGGCTGATGAATGACTGCTTTAATCTAGGAATGAGATTTAAGTCATCCATTTTATGCAATTATTTTCCATCAAGTGAGATTAACCTATGATTACATCTATATTGATTCATTTAAATGATTGCAACCAAAAGTTCTTATTCAAACAAATAAGATTTAGGTAATTCATTTACTCAATTATAGTTCATCAAATGAGCTTAAATTGGAATACATCTGAATTGATTGATTTAAAGGACTGTAATTAAATTATTATAATTACATGTTGGTATTCACGTAAATGAGATTTAAGTCATTTATTTGTTCGATTGTAATTAATCCAAGGAGTTTAACTTGTAAGTCATCTATATTTATGGATTTTCATTATTGTAATCACAAGTTCTAATTCAAGCAAATGAGACATAAGTTGTTCATTTATTCAATTATAGCTCATCCAATAAGTTCAACTTACAATTACATCTATATCGATTGATTTAAATTATTCCACTCACAAGTTTTTATCTGTTTGCTCGATTAAATGTTATCCAATGTGTGTAACTTATGATTCCGTCTATAAAGGTTCATTTAAATGATTGTAATTATAGGTTTGTATGAATACAATATGGAATTAAGTCATTACATCAGTTGTGATTTATTTAAATGATCATAAACATAAGTTCAAATTGATACAAATGGGATTTAAGTCATTCATTTACTCAATGCTAGTTTTTCAAATGATATTAACTTGTAATTACATCTATATTGACTATTTTAAAATATTTTAATCACAAGTTCATATGAAAATGAATGGGATTTAAGTCATTATTTGCTTAATTCTAGTACATTCAATCATATTACATCTTTTGATTGATTTGAATGTTCGTAAGAACAAGTTCATATGAATATCCATAACCATAAAATTTTACTAATAATTTCATTTGTAAAGATTCATTTAAATGATTGTAACCACAAGTTCGTATGAGTATGAATGGAATTTGTGTCATTTATGTATTTAATTATAGTTCATTTAATGTGTTTATCAAAATTCCTATTCATATAGATGGCATTTAACTCATTCATTTACTCAATTTTAGTTCACCAAATAAAATTAACTTGTAATTGCATTTATATTGATTGATTTAAATAATTATAATTCTAAGCTTGTATGGATATGATAGGGATTTAAGTATTTCATTTGTTCAATTCTAGTTGATCGAACGAGTTTAACTTATAATTATAGCCACAAGTTCGTATTAATTTGAATGGTGTTTGAGTAATTTATTTACTCATTTATAGTTTATCTAATGTGTTTGACTCGTAATTACATTTATATAGTTTCATTTAAATGACTATATTCACAATTTTGTACTCATGTGAATGGGATGTAGTTCATCCATTTGCCTAATTTTAGTTCATCCAATGAGTTGAGCATGTTATTAGATTTGTATTGATTTATTTGAGTGATTATAATCGCAACAATGGGGATTTAAGTCTTTCATTTGCTCAATTGTAGTTAATCCAACGGATTTAACTTGTAATTCCATTTGTGGTTGTTGACTCAAATGACAGACTCACAAGTTCAAATGAATATGGCAGAGACTTAAGACATTCATTTGCTTGAATATGGTTTATCCAATGAGTTTAACTTGTAATTCC
This sequence comes from Nymphaea colorata, assembly GCF_008831285.2. Classification (NCBI taxonomy): domain Eukaryota; kingdom Viridiplantae; phylum Streptophyta; class Magnoliopsida; order Nymphaeales; family Nymphaeaceae; genus Nymphaea; species Nymphaea colorata. Next base: position 12,410,041 of record NC_045148.1, on the reverse strand, counting down.
ATTTATTAAAGATTCATATAAATGATTGTAATCACAAGTTTGTATGCATAAAATTAGGATTTAAGTCATTCAGTTGCTTAATGATAGTCTATCAAATGAGATTAACTTGTAATTACATTTAAATAATTGCAATCACAAGTTCATATGAATTTGAATGAGATTTAAGTCATTCCTTATTCAATTCTAGTGCAGTAAATGAGATTAACTTGTAATTATGTCTATGTATATCCATTTAAATGATTGTTAGCATAAGTTCATATTCATATGGAGAAGATTTAAGTCATTCATTTGCACAATTCTAGTTCATCAAATGATATTAACTTTGTAACTACATCTAAATTGTTTGATTTAAAATATTATATTCACAAGTTCATATGAATACAATAGCAACTGAAGTCATTCATATACTCAGTTGATCAAAATGATTGTAATCTCAAGTTCTCATTCATACATTTGCTCAAATTATAATTCATTCAATAAGTTTAACTTGTAATTGCATATATATATTAATTCATTTAAATTATTGTAATCAAAAGTTAGTACAAACATGATTGGTGTTTAAGTCTTTAAGTGAGATTAACTTGAAATTACATATATATTAATTGATTTAGATGAACTTTTAAACACAAGTTCATATGAATACAAATGCCACTAAAGACATTCATTTGTTTAGTTATGATATACACTATGTATTTAACCTATAATTTAATCTATAGAAATTCATTTATGTGATTGCAATCACAAGTTCATATGAATACAATAGGGATTTAAGTCATTCCTTTTTTCAATTGTAGTTAATCCAATGAGTTTAACTCGTAATTCCATCCATCTAGATTTTTTTTAAATGATTGTAATTCTATGTTTGTTTTTAAACAAATGAAATTTAAGTCATTCATTTGTGCAATTCTAGTTCATCCAATGAGTTGAAGTTATCTTATAGAGATTTATTCAAATAATTGTAGTCATAAGTTCATATTCATATGAATGAGATTTATGTCATCATTACTCAATTATAGTTAATCCAATGAGTTGCACTTCCAATTACATCTATATTAATATATTTAAATTGTTGTAATCATAACTTGCTATGAATCCGATAGAGATTTAAGTTGTTCATTTACTCAATTCAGCTATCATATGAGTTTAATGTTTGGTTATATCTATATTAATTGATTTAAATGATTGAGACCACAAGTTCATATGAATATATATTGAGATTAAAGTCAACTATATGTTCAATTAAAGTTGCTCCATGTTGCTTGCACATTCAAATGGGAGTGAGCAAGAGACAGAGAAAGAAGAAGTTGCCTAGTAACCATATGTCTAAGGCTGCATCCAATGAGTTTGACATATAATTACATTTATAAATATTCATGTAAATGATTGTATTTCAGAGTTCATATGAGTATAGTTGGGATTTAAGTGGCACATTTTCTCAATTCTAGCTCATCAGATGAGTTTAACTTATAATTATGTCGATGTTGATTGATTTTATGTTTTGTAATCACAAGTTTCTGTGAATATGATAGAGATTTAAGTCATCAATTGTAATTAATCTAATGAATTTAACTTGTAATTGCATATATATTGATTGATTTAGATTATTGTAACCATAAGTCGGTAAGAAGGTGATTGCGATTTAAGTCATTTATTTGATCAAATATTGTTCATAAAATGAGTTTAACTTGTAATGATATCTATATTGATTGATTGAAATGATTGTAATCACAAGTTTGTATGAGTATGTTAGAAATTTCAGACATTCATTTTCTCAATTGTTGTTCGTTTAATGAGTTGAAATTGTAATTAAATCTGCATTGATTTTGAAAACTCCCTATTGGAGGATAGTTTTCCATCATTTTTATTCAATTCGAATAAAAATATACAATGCCAATAAAAAAGCACTTGTTGCTCAAAAAATGGAGATAAGATTGACCCTCCCGATAGGCATGGACTAGCATGGGAAGGATTCTAGATGCTTATCAATGACGTCTATGGCAGGGTCAAAGTAGGGGGTATAAAACCAATGTATCTCTTGTCAAAACTCTAAGACTGTAAAGCCAACGTTTAGAGTTAGAAACTACAAAAAAAATTTGTGCAAATGGTCCATATGCATCTCAAGCAGTACCTGATTGAGCATCCACAACTTTGCTGGCTTATGCTCTTCTCATGCCTGAATAGGACATTCTACCTTTAGATCCCCTTTTTGGGCTTTCACTCCTAATTGCATCTATACTGATTGATTAAAATGATTATAATCATAAGTTCGTATGAATAGAATTGTGATTTAAGTCAGTTATTTTGTTCAATTGTAGTTCATCCAATGAGTTGAACTTGTAATTGTATATATATTGATTGATTTAAATTATGGTAACTACAAGTTTGTATGGATACATATGAGATTTGAGTTATTTATTTCCTCAACTATAGTTTGTCCAGTGTGTTTAACTTGTAATTCCATCTATAGAGATTTATTTAAATTATTGTAACTAAACTTTCATATTCAAACAAATGACATTTAAGTCATTCATTTGATCAATTATTGTTCACCAAATGAGTTTACTTTGTAATTACATATATAATGTCATTTAAATGAATGTAATCATAAGTTTGTATTTATATAACGAGATTAAAGTCATACATTTGCTCAATTCTAGTAAATCCAATGGGTTGAACTTGTAATTATGTCTTAATCGATTTATTTAAATGATTGTAATCATATGTTTCTATGTATACAATAGAGATTTAGGTCATTCATTGGCTCAATTTTAGTTAATTCAGTGTGTTTAGCTTATAAGTACATATATATTGATTTATTTAAATAATTAAAACAACAAGTTTGTACGAATACGATAAGGATTAATGTCATTCATTCGCTCAATTATAGTTCATCCAATGAGTTTAACTTGTAATTACATATAGAGACATTCATTTATATGATTCTAACCACAAGTTGATATGAATATAAATGGGTGTTGAGTCATTCATTGCTCAATTATAGTATATCAAATCCGTTTAACTTGTATACATCTGCATTGATTTATTTGAATGATTATAATCACAAGTTAGTATGGATACGATAAAAATTTACACATTTATTTGTTAAATTGTAGTTAATCTAATGAGTTGAACTTGTAATTTGTTGACCATGCAAAATTTAACGATCTTACACATGATGACCATTCACTTGGGATGAAGAAAATCAAATATCAACTCACATCTCTATTTCTCATTAAGGGAATCTGCTAGAGATAGGATTCAACTCCTGGTATTAGATCTGATCATTCTTGCAACCTTTAACCGTGGTGATGAGATCAATGGATAGATTACATATTTAAGGTTCCAAAATGTGATTGTCATCAAACTTAAATGCAAAGGGGCAGTCTTGAATCTTGAAGTAAGAGAATTTTAAAAAGCTAAGGGATCTTCAAAAATTGGAGAGCACAAACTAAAGATGCTTGAACCAAGAGATATAGTTCATGATATGTATCATCATATATCCATACAAGGGCCAATTCCTAAATCTAATATGAATGCATGTGGAACTACATTCATTGAATAATTGAGATTGGCCTCTAAGTTTGGGACATGGGCCTAAGAAGATTTTGGTTCAAAGTTTGCACGAGGGCAAAAGTTAATGTAATGATGTTCAATGAATACGAAACTTGGTATACTCACTTTCTACATATCAAACTTCCAATCATAGGTGAAATTTTTTCCAAATGCTTTTATGGAGTAAAATACCCAAAGTCAAAAACCTAGACTGTAGAACAATTTTTTGTGAACAAAAGAAGTAGAAAACGTAAAACAATCTAAATCATGAGCTCCAGACATGTGTGTCAAGAAAACAAAGGGAAAACAAAGCTAAATTCTGTATGAAAACTCAAACTAAGCTTAAGATAGTCAGTTCTGACACTAAAAAACATGTTGCTAGCTCAACCTAAGATGATTAGCTATAGGTTAAGAGAATTTCAGCCAACATTAAAAAATGAAGGAGAGTGACTAGCCATGATGTCAGGACAACTTTTTAGAGATCAAATTAGCATGAATGAATGAAAAATAAATTTGAAAATACTCTCTTGGCACTAAAAAGAATGTAACGTGAACTTTCTAGTGATTGACAAGGTGTCATTGCTGAGAATTATCTGATCACTAACAAGTGAGCTCATTTAAGCTAAAATAGATGGAAATGGAAGGTGTATGATGCGAATTGAGGTTTCAAAAATGAAGTATCACTATAAGTAGTTTTCTAACACTAAAAATATTTGAATGTGAAGTTGGAAGGTCAATAGATGTTCTAGTGTGAAGAAATCACTGAAAAATAGTAAAAATGTGCATTTTAACCCAAGTTTGAGTAAATGTGAGCTGCAAAATGGATTGTGGAAGCTCTAGATGATCAACAACTATCAGCATTTTCATAATTGATTTGGTAAACCTTAATTCTCAAGAAATCCACAGTATTTACATGAAAATTGGATAAATTTTTTAGTAAAACGAGGGGTGATCAATTGCAAAATGGTCACTTTTTGGATTGATGCGAGGGTGGATGATCTAGGCCTAGTTGTGCGATCACCCCAAATTTTTTCGAAGTCTATATTAGCATTTTTTAAACATATGATAAATTTACAACAAATTTCAAGGATTTTTTGCCTCAAACATTTCAATTTATGATCATTTTTTTCTTTTATTTGCCTACCAACTATATTTGAGACTTATTTTTCAGACTTTGGGCACAAAGCCCCACCTCAATTTGAACTTATTTTACAATTCAAACTTGAATCCGTCCCAAAAACTCATGAAACAATTCCCTACATCCAAATCTGAGTCCAAATCCTAGCATCAATTTCAAAATAGATCACTGGATCAAAATATTGACCCATATCCCAGTCCCATATCCAAAATAGAACCCCAGATCCAGATTCAGATCCTAACTTTAGATCCAACACAGATCCCTACAACCATATCTAGAAACAACCTCAGCTCCATATCCAAAACAAATTCCAAGATCTAGATCCATATCCAAATTATAGCTCTAGATCCAAAATAGATCCCTAGATCCACATCCAAATCCAAATTACAGCTCCAGATCCAAACAGGTCCCTAGATCCATATCTAGATTCAAATCTCAGCACCATATCCAAAGATCTAGATCCACATATAAATTTCAGCTTTAGATCCAAAACAGATCCCTATATCTATATAAAAATCCCAATTACAGCTCTAGATCCAAAATACATCCCTAGATCCATAAATTCTGAAACCAAATCCAAAACAAAATTTCAGATCCAGACCTAGATCCCAATCTCAATTCTGGACTCATGTGATCCCAATTTCAGCCTTGGATCCAAGTTTGATCTGGTTTAGATCCAAGATCAAAACTCTACATCAAAATTTAGATCCAATATCATGTTTCTACCTCAATCTAGCTCCAAAGCTAAATTCAGATCCAAATTCAAGATCCGAATCCAAATATATTATCCATTATACGCTTTTGATCCAAATCCCACTCCAAATTTGAGACTTGGATCGATTTAACATCCAAACCCACATTTGAGTTCCAAATCTATTATTGTATCATTTTCTAGCTTAAAAATTATAAATTTGACTTGTCTTGGCATTTGGATCTAGTTTCATATCCAATGGCTCTTCTCAGGCCCAAGCATCAAGGTGTTATGGTCATTTTCCTAATACCTGGTCAAACTTCCCAACATGCCCTTGATTTTCTAAAAATATCCTTGAATTTTCCAAAATACCCTTGATTTTCTTAAAATATCCTTGAATTCCCAAAATGTCCTTTTTTTTTAATCCATGAGTTTTCTAAAATGCCTTTGATTTTCTTGAAATATCCTATTTTTTTTAAAAAATACCCTTATTTTTTACCAAAATACCCTGGGGGGCCATCGCTGACATGGCAGGTTGTCCATAACGTGACAAGGCTCTATCAGGCCATATCTTGCTCAACTAGGTGCGGCCCTAGCCATTTGTGTGAGAGAGGCTAGGCCTGGCCTAGCCAGCTATGACTAGGTTGGCCTGCACTTGGATAGTCTAGGCCTGGCTCTACTAGGCTAGGCTTGGCCAGGCCTGCTCTAACCTGGCATGCGGTCAGCCAACCTACGCCTACAATTGACCATGCCGAGCCTCCAACTTGCCAACTCTCACATGTCAATAGAGAATTTCACCAAATTGCAAATGCTTTGACTAGTTTGGGCTCTACCATCACGTTCAAACCTGGAGGGTTTATCAGATTTTTGAAGTCGGTAGACTCGAACAACCATCTCATATCATGCCTATAATCACCCCAAATTTTTTTTCTTAAAAGATGATGTTATTTTACCCAAGTACGGAACCCAAATTTAGACGCAAGATTCAAATCCAAGATCTAATTTTCAAATCCAAATTAGATCCAAAACTCAATTTTAGATCTGAATCGATCATGTGAAGCTCAAAATCCAAAACAACAGTCTGGTGCCATAAGCGCCGCACACGCATGCAAAGACCTCTCATCGTGTGTTTTTGAAAGCCTAAAATGAAGTCGACCACCTTTTATAACAAAAAAATCGGTTTTCATCATATTTTAAATAAAAAGGGGTTTTAAGGTATTTTATCTTATTCACGTTAATTTTATTTTATTTTAGAAAAAAGTTTTCCACGCCCGTGACACGCAGTCGTGCGACCGCGTGTCGCGCAGCGGGATTGCGCATTGCGCGTGTTGCACGATCTCCTGCAACAATGCAGGCCCCCATTTTCTTTCAAAACCGACCCCTAAGGGTCGGTTTTTGAAAATTTTGGGTGGGCATAGCCCTTACCATACCCCAAAGAGGTATTTGCAGGGTAGTGACCAATCTCACTTAGTCAAAACCTTTTTTTTTTAAAATAAAATAAAATAATTCAAAATTATGTGAAATTCGGATGAAAATGTTGTGAAATTTAAAAAAATTCAAATTTTGAGTTTTGGCTCCAAAATTTTCTATAAATACCCCTCACAATTCCCTCCTCTTGGGCATATGCTAGCTCTTGGAGAAACTCTATGAATTCTCACTTGAGGATTTAGAGTTTTTTTTTACTATCTTCCTCCATTTCCCTCTTCCTCTTTTCTTCTCACCTCTTTTTCTTCTCTAACACTTGGGAGCAAAGATTCATCAAGCTACAACCCTCTTAGAGGCATGATCTCGAAGCATCACTCAAGGGGGTCTTCAAGTGCATGTGTTCATTTTTCCAAAAGCTATTCTCACTAGAGGTATGTAATCAATATCTCACTTTTTTTTTTCTTCATTTTTCTCTTTTATTCATCTCCCCGTGGCCAAATGAGATATCTCTCAATCTCTATTTTAGAGATAAGATGCTATACTCAAGTGCACTGGGAGCATGACAAGATGAGATGATCTTTCATTTTATGATTAAATCATCATCACCCTCATTTCTTTTATATTTTATTTCATCTCTTCTTCCGCTCCCCATGGCCAAAGGAGATAACTCTCACTCTCTATTTTAGAGTCAAGAGGCTATGCACGAGTGCACCGAGAACATGAGAAGATGAGATGATCTTTCATTTCATGATTAAATCATGTTCTTTCTTTTCTTGATTATACTGTTGTTGTTGTTGTTCTTCCTCTTCTCGAATATATTCTTGTTGTTATTGCTATTTCTTTTTTTGAATATAGTCTTGTTATTTTTTCTCTTATTTCTATTTATTTTTCTCTCTTCTTCCTCTTCCCATGGCCAAAGGAGAAAGCCCTCAATCTCTATTTTAGAGTCAAGAGGCTATACTCGAGTGCACCGGAAGCGTGAGAAGATGAGATGATATTTTATCTTCATGCTTGAATCATGTTATCTCATTTCTTGAATACATTTTTGTTTTTGTTTTTTTTGCTTCCTTTTAAGTTCTCTCTTCTTCATTTCCCCATGGCCATATATGATAGCCCTCAAACCTTTATTTTAGAGTCAATGAGCTATGCTCGAGTGCACTGGGAGTGTGAGAAGATGAGATTATATTACATTCTATGATTAAATATGTTCTCTCTACTGCTTGAATGTTGCTTTATTTTAAAAATATTGTTCATAGTGGCCTAATTTTTATCTATTTCATATATGAATGCACAGTGAGAATGAGACTGTGGCATGGAATTCTCTCTTTATTATTGTGGTGATTAATATTTGAGGTTGGGGCTTGTCCAACTCGAGAAAAACTCTCACGAATATGTACATATTAATGTGCATTTGAATGTCATTTTGCGTTAGTTTCTTTTTAATCATCACATTAGAAACCCTAATGAACACCTTATCATATGGTTTGAGCTTCTTCCATACCCAACGGTAGAAGAAATATATTCCCTTGCAACCAATGAATTAACTATGTTTTATGTTTGTTTTCCAAAATATTTTCAAAAGAATCCTTTCTAATATGGCTTTGGAGACTTAGCTTAGACTCTTCCATGAGTCCAAGCTCCCCTCCGGCCTACATCAAACTTGAAGTCGGATGTTTTAACTTATCTTTAATCTCATGATGACATACATGTACATGTTATATATATATATATGTGTACATGATGATTTTTATCATTCTCTATCTATGTTTACATATTTCATTTTACAAATTTTTGTATCAATATGAATGCATATATATATATATATATATCTCCTACTTTTTCTCTCTAGAATCTTTTTCTCTTTTCAAATTCAATGCCTTCATCTACAAATTAATATAAATATACATATATATATATATATATATATATATATATATATATATATATTTTCTTTTAAAATCTTTCTTTATATTCAAGTCAATGTTATTTTTACAAGCTTCCATATATGTGTATGTGTGATGGTATACACATGTATGTGCATCTTCTTTATCTCCCTCTCTTTCTCCCTTTCTTTTGAAAGTTTCATTTTCTTTCTCTACTTATATTCAAACCTCATTTTCATAAACTTACATATATGTATCTATACATATTAAATACATATATATATATATATATATATATATATATGTATATTAATGCATATCTCTCTTTCTTTTAAGTCTTTGATTTTGTGATTTTTAAGATCTCTTTCTCTCTCTCATTCCCTATATTTTCTTATGATCAAGTATCTCATCTCTTGCATTCTTTTGGACATTTTTCTTCTCCAAGATCATTTTTATTTACCGACTTTCTTAAAACCGCAACTCAAGTAATGACCCAATATTGGATTCATGCTTGGTGGTCTACAATCTCAATCCAATTTCAAAATTTTTCTTTTTTTGTAAAAATATTTATGTTAACTATGAAACAACAATCTTATATGTATGTTGTGGTAGGAATGTCTTTACATGTATGTTATTGTAGGAATGTTTTGCTTTCTTCCAATCATATAGGATCAATGCATTCATGCATTCACCTCCACTTAATATCACAAATGAGCACAATCACATCTCTAAAAGAACTTAAGCAAGATGAGATGGAACTCTAACTAAGTGGTAACTGAATTAGAGGAAAACCTCAAACCTACTTGAAATCTTAAGAGAATACCAAAGTGATTCCCAAAATGATTCTCCAAGCTTTTCAAATGATATTTACAAAGATTTCCCAACTCTAGTTTTCCTCAAAATGTTTCATATTCTCAAGCAATTCTTCAAAAATTTGAAACATCAAACTTTCAATATTCTTCCACACCACATATAGAAAAGATGTTTAAACTAAAATGAAATGCATCAATAATAAACGTAGCCCTTGGATTGATTACCTCCGGTAAAAGCACCGGGAACGGTCAATCCTCGTACCGATGGGCGAGTCCCTTTCTTTCCTATTTCAAAACAAAAATCTCATTTATTCTGAAGCACTCCAAATACCAAAAATTTTGGATATGCAAACAATGCCAGAATAGGTGCTACAAGCAGAAGGCAGAGAAACACCATGGTATCAGGACATTAAAGATTTTCTCCAGGTATTAGGACATTAAAGATTTTCTCCAAATCAAAACATTTCCACCCAAAATGTCATGAAAGGAGCGAAGAGCTATCAGGCATATGTCTTCAAGATATTTCATTTTAGCTGGAGTCCTATATATAAGAGGATTTAGCACAGAATGTGTTAAATGTCTCGATACAAATGATGCACTAGAAGTCATTCAAGATGCCCACATAGGAATTTGTGGGGGACATATAGGGTATCAAACCATCATCAAGAAGATAGTCAAAGCAGCATACTATTGGCCCACAATATAAAAAAACTGACACCACTTTGTCAAAAAATACATTGAATGTCAATCATTCTTTTCTTTCCTGCCTCTTCATGTCCTAAATTACCTTTATCAATTTCTAACAAATTTTTTTTCTCATATATATATGTTATGGTAGGAATGGTTCATCTCTTTCTTAAACATATAAAATTTATGCATTCATGCATACACAATCACTTACAAGATTCAAAAATACTCATAAGCACATCTCTAACAAACTTATAATGAAGTGATAATCAAATTAAGGCCAAATCTGGAAACTTACTTAAGATTCAAGGAAAACACTCCTACAAATTATAGTATTTTCTTATTTCAAATATCAAATCTTTACTCTTTTTCAACATATTATTTTGACTTACAAATATTTGCAATATTGTAAAGTCCCTTTTTTTTGGCCCTGTGATGAATCAAACTATGCTCAACGTCCCTTTGATTCAATATCTTAATTTTCAAAACAAAGCACAGTAAACTTGTTTTTACAAAACATGGAATCCTAAAGCTACGTTTTGCAAAACAAGTAATTTATAAATATGTTTCGAATCATATTTCCTTAAATAAGTGGAAAACCTTTCAATTTTATAGACTATCTTTGAACATAACTTTTCTTTTATTTCAGTTCTAGTGACGTATTTCAATAACTCAAATGATTTTAAAAGTATATCTCTTTGAACAATTTATTTTCTAAAATATTTTTGCATTTCAATATCAACTTTCTAAAGTAGATATAATTACTTAAAAAGCTCTATTGTATTCATACAAACATGTGATTACAATAATTTAAATGGGTCAGTATAAATGCAATCAAAAGTTAAACTCATTGGATTACAAACTTGTTATTACAATTATCTAAATCAATCAATATTTAGGTAATTACTCAATTATTGAAACACAATTAAGTAAATGAATGACTTAAATCTCATTTGTTTGAGTATGAACTTGTGATTCTAATCATTTAGTTAACTAGAATTAAGCAAATGAATGTCTTAGATCCTTATTGTATGAATACAAATTTATGATTACAGTCATTTAAATCAAACTCTACATGAGTAACTGCATGTCAAACTCTTTGGATGAACTATAATTGAGTAAATGAATTATTTAAATCTCAATTATACAATACAAACTTTGTTTACAATCATTTAAATCATTCTCTATATCTATAATTATATGTCAATGTCATTTGACGAAATGTGATCGAGTAAATGAATGACTTAAATGCCAATTGTATGAATGGAAATTTGTGTTCACAATCATATGATCAATTAATATTATGTAATTACAAGTTAAACTCATTGAAAGAACTATATTCGAGTAATGGATGACATAGATCCTTATTCTATTAAATCAAACGTGTGATTACTGTAATTTAAATCAATTACTATAGATATAATGACAAGTTCAACTCGTTGGATGAACTATAATCGAGAAAACAAATTATTTAAATCTCATTCAATGGATACGAACTTGTGAATACAATAATTTAGATCAATCAATATAGATGTAATTAAAAGTTAAAATAATTTGATAATATAATTGAGTGAATTAATGGCTTAATACCCATTTACATCAAAACAAACTTGTGGTTATAATCATTTAAATCAATTAATATAGTAGTAATTACAAGTTAAATACATTTGATAAACTATAATGTAACAAATGAATGGCTTAAATCTCATATGTTTTTATACAAAATTGTGATTGAAATCATTTAAATCTATCAATGTCGATGTTATTATAATTTAATATCATTTGATGAAATACAATTGAGCAAAATGAATGAGTTAAGTCTCATTCGTATGAACATGAACATGTGATCACAATCATTTATATCAATGAATTTATATGCAATTACAAGTTAAAACCATTATATAAATTGTAATTCAGCAAATGGTGACTTAAATCCTATTTGTTTGAATACAAACTTGTGACTAAATCATTTAAATAAGTCATATAAATATAATTACAATTTAATCTCATTTAATGAACTATAATTGATCAAACGAATGACTTAAACTTCATTCATATTCATATGAATTTTTATTTACTACAGACATAATATCTTTAGATGAAATTACCGGTAAATCTTGCTGGATGAATTATAATCAATTAAATGAATTACTTAAATCACATTTAGATTGATACTGACATGTAATTACATTCATTTAAACCAATCAATAGAAATATAATTACAAGTTGGACGTAATAACAAGAAGGACTTGAAACGCCATCTGTATTTATATGAACTTGGGATCACGATCATCTAAATCAATCAATGTAGATAATCTCATTTGATAAACTATAATTGAGAAGTGGATGACTTAAATCTCACCTCTGAGAATATGAATTTATGATTATAATAATTTGAAATCAACTGGTCTAGATATAACTGTGAGTTAATAACGTTTGATGAAATATAATTAAGTAAATGAATAAGTTCAATCCCATTTGTTTGAATACGAACTTGTGGTTACAACCACTTAAATGAATCCCCATAGATAGAATTACTTGTTAAACACATTGGATAAACCATAACTAAGCAAATGAATGACTTTATTCTCATTCATATAAATACAAATTTAATATTACAATCATTTAAATGAATCTGTATATATGTATTTACAATGTAAACTCATTGGATGAACTATAATTTAGCAAATGAGTGATTAAATTCCAAACATATTCAAACAAACATATGATTATAATCACTTAAAACAATCAACATAGATGTAATTATGAGTTAATCTTATTTGATGAACTATAATGAAGCAAATGAATTACTTAAATCTCAATCTTATGAACATGAACTTGTATTCACAATCATTTAAACCAATTAACATATATGGAATTCACAAGTTGAACACATTGAATAAACTACAATTTGATGAACGGGTGACTCAAATCCTATTCATATGACAACTAACATATGATTGCAATCATTTAAATCAATCAACATGGAAGCAATTAAAAATTAAACTCAATCGATTAACTATAATTGAACAAATGGATGAATCAAATTCCACTCATATAAATACACACTTGTCATTACAATCATTTAAATCGATCAACATGTATGTAACTAATGTTCAATCCATTTGATTAACTATGATTAAGAAGATGAACAACCTAAATCACTGTCATATTCATGCGAACATGTGATTGCAATCATTTAAATTAACCTCTATAGATGGAATTACAAATTATGCATACTAGATAAACAATAATTGAGCAAATAAATTACTTAAATCTCATTTGTTTGAATGTGAACTTCTGATTACAATCATTTAAATCAATAAATATAAATGTAATTACAAATTAATCTCATTTGATGAACTATAATTGAGCCAATGAACGACTTAAGTCACATGTGCAGATCAAACAAATGACTTAAATCCCTATGGTATAAATATGAACATCTTTTGATCATTTAAATAAATCAATGTATACGTAATTACATTTTAAACTCATTGTTTGAATTACAATTGAGCAAATGAATGACATAAATCTCATTTGTGTGAATAAACTTGTGATTATAATAATTTAAATTAGTATATATATATGCAATTACATGTTAAACTCATTGCATTAAATACATTTAAAAAAACAAATACTTAAATCTCAATTGTATTCATGTGAACTTATGATAACAATCATTTAAATGAATCTATATATATGTGTAAATAGAAGTCAATTTCATTGAATAAACTATAATTAAGAAAATGAATTACTTAAATCCCTATCATATTCATATGAACTTAATGATTATAATCTTTAAATTAATCTATATAAATGGAATTACATGTGAAATTCTTTGGATAAACCATAATTAAGCATACAAATGACTTAACTCCTAACTAGTGGCCATTTGAATGCATGGTATTTAAATTCCTAGCATTAAAATGCTAGACATTTTATACCATATATTTGGAGGGTGGAACTAAAGTTTCATCTTCCATAACCCAGGTGTGTGTGAATACATGGTATAATTATTCTAGGTGTTATTATTCCATGTTTGACATACATGTTATTAAAATACCATTCCTAAAATTCTACTCACCCATCCTCATTATTAAGGACCATCCGCCTTAAAAAGAAGACCATTTGAGCGTGAATAACAGTCAAACAGTAATCAACATTAGCAGTCAAACAAGTTGTCTATCATGTGTATGCTCAGTTTGATCAACAAACATTTCATTTCCAGCTTCTGCTATTGAAAATAAAAATACATTTTTAGTACAGGTCAGCCAAAGGTTATCTCATTTACTGAGAATCGTTCACCTACAGGTCATGGCAGAATGAAAGGTTTCATGGAGTCTATCCAATAGATGAAAACTACAACCAGCCAGTGCAACCAGTACATACCTACTATCACCCATACCCAAGAAGTGACTTCAGCTTACATACAAGGATGTGCACTATGATCAGCTATAATTATAAACTCACATTCTCAAAATCTCAAAATCTTCATCACCTATATGCCATTTAACAAATAGAAGCCTAAAAGTGGCCCCATCATTTCCTTACAAAGCCCACAGCTTGGTACTAGTAATAAAAACCTGAAAGCATTAACGGTCACAACATGAGGCTAATCTCAATCCAGTGAATTAAAAAAGGATGGAATCAGATGTATCCAGCTTAATTAGAACAGCTTAGCCTTCTAGATTAAGCTGGAGTGGAAGTGCAGAAACCAACTTTCTTCTTTTTATGGCAATTCACCAAGGAATAGTAGACTTTTCTTATCACTAAAAGATCGAACACTTTTCTTTTTTTCCCAACATTTCACTTCAACAAAAACAGATAAAATCAGTAGCATGCCTGGTTGTAACCATGGGATCCACTATAATTTCTTCCATGATGGAGCTTAGACATTAAAGATATTAAATCTAAATAGAAAGTTTACCGTTAACATGCTTTAGTTTGTAGGCTTAATCACCATCTATGCATCACAAAGTTTAGAAAGATAACTAACACAATCTAAAACCCAAATGCCCCTTATTGAAGGTAGTAAATTAAATGTGTCGTCCTCCACCAGTTACCATGAATTTACAAGCATAAATCATTATAAAAGGAAAAGTTCATGAAAGAGCCTAATCAAGAAAACGTGAGTTGCCCTTCCAACACCAAATTAATGTAGAAACCCAGCTATCTAGGCTGCATGTCGCCATTACTCATATTGTTTCATTAACTCACTTAGAAAAGAAAATAGAAGACAAATGAAAGAGGGAAACAGTAAGCAATATCATATGTTTACCCCTTCCTCAGCTATGTGATTCAACGGATGCAAAATAGCCAAGTGTGCAAATGATACTTGAAACTACATAAGGAAAATATTGATTGGCAACATGTGATCCATCTGGGAATTTTAGAAAGGGTTGGAGAAAGAGAGAGAGGAAGAAAGAAAGAGCAAGGGACAAACACATGCACAAAAATATTTTTTGACATAACTTTACAAAAATCATTGTTTTGAAATAAATAGATGCACGCACTCTCCAAGGGAGCCACAGTAGAAGTGAACAATAGAGAGAGAGAGAGAGAGAGAGAGAGAGAGGCTCTTGGTTACATATTGGGGAGGGTGAAGATGGCAGTGCCCTGATGAGAAGAGGATCTTGTAGTCTTGATGGAAAAGGAAGATGATAGTGTATTATACAGGTGGAATTAAACACTCGGGAGAAGTCCGTACAATGAAAATATCTTGAAGACCATTAAAGGAAGACCATTAGCAACTCTAGTAGGCATGATGAAGATATCTCGAAGTAGTTTTTTCCTTCCAAAAATTCATTCCATTATTTAAAATATTGTACACATTACTAACCAGTTTGAATGGAATGCCAACATGAGTTCCTTTGTATGCATCCAATTATTTCTCCCCATTGACAGCCTCCAACAGACTACAAGCTCTACACGTTTTGTGACATAGTAACAATTTCCTAGGGAAAGCACAATTCCAGGGGAAAGCATAAGATGTATATAATATATATATATATATATATATATATATATATATATATATATATATATAGAGAGAGAGAGAGAGAGAGAGAGAGAGAGAGAGGACAATGTTGAGAGAGAATTTGGGAGAAACGAGAAATGAGAACAAATAGTTGAGAGAGAATCTGAGAGGGATGAGAGAATGAAAAGGAGAACATGTGATACACACATACACACACACACACACACACAGATATATATACATATATATATATATATATATATATATATATATATATATATATATATATATTGTTTTGGAGCATTGAAGCCCTTTTCTTTGGCATAGAAAGATCACACACACTAGAAACAGCCTAGAAAAAAGTGAGACAAAGAGAGAGGCATGGTCAGAAAAAGACCAGAAAGTGGCAGAGGCGGCATTGCTGAGGAAGATGCTTTTCCAACGATACCCAATGCTATAGAGGTAGAATGCAGGGACGAGTGAAAGGTAAAGAAGGGAGGGAGTAAGACGAATGAGCACCCCAATGGGTAAAAACTTTTTTCTTGAACAAAGTTCTCTAGATCAGCCTTTTCTTTTTTTTATTTTGCCTTTTTTAATTTAAATATGTTTAGAGATGATTCTGTCTCAAAATGTATGATAGATTCATGAAATGGTATGCTACATGATTCCTTAAATCTGTCCTACTTTTTTGAGCAGTTTTACTAAATAGTAACAATCTATTACAAGGTTGTTTGGCACCAGTAAACAAGTGTTATGTTAATGCATCTACCAAAATAAAGTGAGGAGATTCATGTAATATTTAAAGTGTCTAGTAATTCCAATCAATAAGTACATGCATATAAAGGAACATAATATAACTATTCCTAAACAAACCTTATAAATGTTTCATAAATTTACCTCAAAACATGTTCTTCGTAATGCCAAACTACCTGTAAAGATCAAGTTTGGCATTTATTCCTCAATTTAAAATTAGAATCTTACTCGAACCTATATAAAGATGTTTGTTCTTCCTTTTTTTAATCAAATTGCTGTGGTGGACCCCTTTATTGTTTCAAATAAAGAATTACCAAGATTAAAAGAATACAGATAGTAACAATAGAAATCATTAAGCAGACATTAAGCGGAAGATTCCAACTCGCGTAACATGACAATCACATTAGAAGATAAGGGAGCACCAACAATTTTCATCCTGAAATGAAACCATGTATTATTTTTCATCTACCACAGCAAAGGCATTGCCATAAAAATGCCCTTGTAACATCTTTTCCAACCGCCACAATTAGATCTCACCTCAATGGCATGACCACCATAGTCCACCTGAAATCAAAGAAATTCCATTCAGCCCATCTAGTTGATCTAAGACCTAGAATCTTATCCTCCTTGCCACGACAAAATGCCATCAAAATTTCGGCCATTCATCTTGGATACTATCACCTCTAAGGTCCAGAATTCAGCACAACAGAAATTCCAAAAAGGAGTAAAAATATGAGTTTTCAGCTAGATTTGTATAGCAAGCTTCATCCGATTTGACGACGACTGCTTGGGAACCACATTAGCTATAGATTGTGATACCTCTTTTTTTGCAACACCAATAGGGATATCCAAGCTTTGGTGCACAACACGATTTCGGAAGCACCACAGCTTCCCAATAGTTATATTGAAACAGAAAACCCAGCAAAATCTATATTCATTACATTTGAATTTCCTACCAATATACCATTGAAAGAAAAGAGCAAAAGTCGCACCTAGGTATTCTCCAAACATTAAATCAGAAGATAATATGTTTCCATGTACCAGCAGAAAAGTGGCAAAGAAACAACACAGGTTCTTGGACTTCACTTTCTTTCTGGTAGAAACTGCACCGTGAAGCTAAACTAATGCCATGTCTTTGGGATCTCACCTCAGAAGAGATTCTACCATAGCTTGCCGAGTAGGCAAACCAGCAAGCTCTAGGGAGGGATTTAGCAATCTACAGCCTTTTTTGCCAAGGGAGGCAGTATCTTTAACTCTTATCATTTGCCAAATTTGATTTTTAGACAAAACAAGTTTTCTATCTTAGCACCAAATTAACTCATCCTTTCATGGCCTCAAGTTTAAGCCACAACTATTATGGATCCTAGGCCAGCCACTTTATCTTTCCCTAGAGCTCCTAAGCTGGAGGAACATATCCTTAGTAGTGAGGTCCAGATGTGAATCAATATGCAAGAAGTTCTCCTCAATAAAGTCCAGAAATAGAGGCACACTAGCCCAAGGATCAAGCCAGAACTTAGCTAATGATCCACCCTTAACATTTCAGAAGATATCTCTGCACAGATGACCCCAACAATGCATAATATGTTTGGAAATCGTTGACTTATTCTTACCAGCTTATAATTCCAAGCACTCCTCCTTATCAGGTATTTATTTTTGAAAGTTCTTGACCAAACATTATCCTTCGAAATGACCTTACATCCCATAAAAAGCCAAATTGGTTTCATTAATCTCTCTCACTTTTCACAGACCTGCACCTCCTTCCATAACTAGTAAGGTTAAATTCTTCCATGCTATGAGATGGTGTTTCTGACTCATTTTAGATTTCCATAAAAATTTAGAAAGGAGTCTTGTAAGGATTAACAATAGATGAAGGACATTTAAGAACCATAAGAAGGGAGAGCACTCATAGCAGACTTGATAAGGAACAATTTACCAGCATAAGAGAGGAACCTCTACTTCCAAAAACTAGGCTTATTCAAAATTTGGTCAAAATCTCATTCCAGTAGAAGATTCCAATCGAATTAAGTGATAGCGGGAGGCCCAGATATTTCATTGGAAAATTTCCACTAACCCATCCCAACTGTTGGCTAAGGTTGTTGATCATATTTTCATTGAACCCGAAAGGAAAAAAACAGTCTTATCAAAGTTAATTTTCATACCAGACCCCAACATAAAGTCATATAAAATAGCAAAGATGTTTCTTAAAGACTTAATCAATGATTTTGAAAAGAAAAGAACATCATCATTAGGTGATAGCAGGAGGCTCAAATATTTTGTTGGAAAACTCCCACTCACCCATCCAAACTGCTGGCCAAGATTGTTGATCATATTTTCATTCAACCCAAAAAGAAAAAGCAGAGTCTTATCCAAGTTAATTTTCATATCAGACCCCAATGATAGCGAAGATGTTTCTCAAAGATTTAATCGATACTTTAGAAAAGAGAAGGACATCATCTTCGTAAACAAGTCCCACACCTTTGACCCCTCTTTTCAGTGTAGGAATCTTGATTATTTGTCTGTCTAATGCAGTTCTAACTCTTGTCACCAATATCTCCATCACCACCACGAATAAGAGAGGAAAAAGTTGGTCCACTTGTCACAATCCCTATTGCTAGTAAAAAAAATCTTCTTTTATGTTAATGATAAAAACATATGAAGCCTTAGTTACACAAATCATAACTCTTTCAACCATAACTGAATGAAAGCCATGCGATTTCAAAACCTCTTGGAGAAAGTCCCAATTGACTGGATCATATGGCCTGAAGAGGTCCAGCATAAGGTATATGTTTGGGGATTTTGCAAGAGACATAATAATAGTTTCTTGATTCTTAGAAATAATTTTGTTGAGCACTCCTTCTATCGCAAAAACCATGATCTTTGTGATAACTTTAAAGAGCCAGTTTCCCAAAGCAATGGGACGATAATCAGCAATATGGCGAGCAACACTAAGAATCACGATAATATTATTTCGTCGAATGCATTAGACAAGTTTTTCTTTTCGAAAAACAAAAATGCTTAATAGCCAAAGCTATATCAGGCTCACTTATGTCCCAAAAGTGCTGGAAAAAAAATGTATGGAAACCATTGGGACCCAAAGAACTATTAGCATTAGCTTCAAAAGACCACTTAATGCACTCATTGTCAATCACTGGTTTGAGGAGAACTATGTTGTCTTCCCTTGAAACTAGATCTCCTTGCCAAAGATTGGTTGGGGTCAGCCCAGTCGAATCATCCTTCTCAACAAATTTCTTGAAATCATTAAAGCAAGCTGATTGAATAGAACTCAAATTTTTAAGCCTTCATATGTATCAATAGCCAGCTTATTAGTTTTTTTGGACCATCCCTTTGATATATTCATGGAAGAATTTATTGTTATTATCTCCCTCCTTCAACCATTGGACTTTAGATTTCTATTTCCACATAATCTCTTCTTCCTTTAAATCCTGAAGCAAATCATTATGGATTTGTTCCCTCCAAACCTTGTCTCTCGGCCCAGCGTTTGGAGTATGATGGATCTCAGACAACTCATTTTGAAGTTCAACTATTTTAAGATCTACTCTAACACTTGCTAACTTACTCCACTTTGGTCAATACTCACTTGACTTCATTTTATTTCTGCACTATTCTCAACATGGGACAACCAAAAAACCTCCTGCTGCTAAGCTTCAACCATAAGAGATTTAAAATCATAATGCATGTGCCAATGGTTGAAGTAGCGAAAAATCCTTTTACCAAAACCTCGATCAAAATTAATTACTTACTTAAAAATCAAAGTTGAACGATCCGAAGATGCTCTATAACTCACATGTAGACTAAGATTACCCTCCATGGAATCACGCCATAATTTATTAATGAAACAATAATCAATTCTACTTTGAACCAAAAGTTGGAAACTTTTCCTATTAACCCTTGTGAAGATGACAGATGGATCCCTGATTTATACTAGGTCTGAAAATCAAATAAAAGTATTAAAGCAGCGGCAAGCTTGGACAGAGAGGTCTACGAGTTTTTTCTGAGTAGCTTCTAACAACATTGAAATCACCCATGATCATTGTCGGAATAGTCTTGTTTGCCACAACTACTCCCAACATGATCAATTGGTCATGTCTCAACCTTAAATCTGTATGGAGATACACTCCAGAAACATAAAAAATAACCTCATCTCTTTTTCTAAAAAATAGAATAGTCCATCCAAAAGTAATTAAATCTACAATCAATTAGAGTGAAGTCTTCCTTATTCTAACCATAGACCATTCTACCCCAATTACCATCCACTTCCAAATTTGATTCAAAATCAAAAGGCAGATGGCATCTTGTAAACCTCACTAGCTTTTCTGGCATGAATATTGTGTCCAATAAAAAAATACATTTGACTTATATTTCATCAATAGATGTAACCAATCTTTTTGGGAGTCAAAATTTGCCAACTCTCTTACATTCTAAGTAACAACTTTCATGTGGTCAAGTAGAATACCACCAGATCAAAGATCCCAGTGAAGTTCTCCTTGTTAGTGGATCATTTAATTCCCACTCACCATCATGACCTCCCATGTTAGGATGAGCGAGTCTGCCATTATTTGTTGGAAGAGTCACATTGCTACCACTACCTTTTGGGAGAGCCACTCCTTTCTTTTTGTTACGTATAACTTCTTTAGATCTCAACCCTCTCTTTTTATTACTCCCCCAGCTAAAGTTGTATCACTCGGGGCCTGAAAGGAGTTGCACGTCAAGAGGCAGTTAGTGACTTCTTTCAAATAGGAGAACCTAGAAGGAACCTCCTCCACCATTAGGCCTACCCAGTCTTGCAGCTCAATGCATTTTGCTGGATTTTTTTTATCTACTTCCTCATCTTCAACGCTCCCTAATCCAGAGGGACATTTCACATCATCAGGGGATCTACAATAGAAGCAGTGCCTAATCCTTGAGCTCTTGCCATGTCACATGAGGCCTCAACCTTCAAATTACCTGCCAATAGATTTGACTATAACCAATCTCCCTCCACTTTTTAGACCTATGGATTTACAATGAATGAATTTCACATTCTTCCAACCATTAATCACCATATTTGCTTTTTCATTTTGTGAAAGGGAAGGACAATTCGATTGATTGTGGGAATGCAGCCCCATTTTGATCGCAGTATCTAATCCTAGTCCCATACTCAATAGGTTGCTCAATCACCACACAATCATCCATAATGGAGATTGAATTCACATTAATGACTCAAAGGGTTGGAGATGAGAATATAGGTGTATCCACATTTGACTCAGGCCTTGGCAAAAGAATATGCATGAGTGAATTTGCTTCCAACAAGTTCCCAAGTAATGACCTTCCAATTCCACATGTGCATTGGGAACTTCGGAAGGTGGATCCATACCATAACTCTGGATACTGCTTCAATTCTCAAGTCTCATGCCCGATTCCTAGCAGCTCACAATCAAGAACTTTCCTCCAACTTTCCAACAGTCAGGTTGCATAATGGCCTCTAGATCATCCTCTGAGGTAACTCTAATCGAGAGAACCCCTTGCAGGAGAGCCATGAACCTGAGATTCTTCATTCCATGCTATATCTTTCTCAGTTCTCCAAAGATAATGCAGAAATCTAGTTTTACTCTAGGATTGCTCTTGTGAGTGCAACAATAGATGTCTATCTAAATGGGCACAACATCATCTCCCTGACCACATAAGGAATCACAAACATTTTTCATCCTTCCACCTCATGGATCATCAGATCATGTGTTTTCCTCAGCCTCCTCCCAATCATTAGAGGCCTGAGCTTCATTCACTTGGACAACCGATGCTCAAGAATGGGGTGAAGGATTTTATCGGATAAAACCTTCATTGGTCTCAACGATGGGCCCCAAAGAAGACGCCGATCCAAAGCTTCCCCTCCATTCCTATTGGGATCCCGGCTAGGACTGCACTAGCTTGTTGTCGAATACTGGACTCTCCTCCCCAAGATCTCTTGGGGAGGCACCGAGTAGGCTAAATAAAGTCAGGCTTATACAAAAACTCTCCTGTCAGACAGGAACCTGGCTAAATTAACCAAGTAGGGCAGGTTTACAAGAGGGTTTCTCGAATCCCCAAAGGCCACTTTTACTACAAAAATGCTAAGACGCTGAAGGCTTAATACAAACGTATCGATACATATGAGCTCTCGCCTCACTCATCATACATCCACATCACATCCAAACCATCACATCCACGCCTAAGCGCACAAACCACACCCTTATCCCCTGGGTGTTCTAGCAGCTCAGGAGTGTGTCTTCGGCTAATAGTGCCTAAGAGGACCTCCGATCAGCTGCAAGCCTCAACGGTTGGCTCAAAAGCAAAATGCCCACCCTGTTTCTAGAGGGGGACAAAATGGCTCACCTCTCGGAGCTAGTCTGGGGTCTCGACCAAGGCAGAAAACCTAGAAAATAAATCTTGATATTCTGCAAGGCCCAACACATCCAGCGCTGGTTCAGCACGCAGCTCGTCACCCAGCTCACGATCAGTTGCTGCCTCGATTCTCCTCAGCGCCGAATAGAAAACAACAGGTTATTGTCACAGGAATGAAACAACAACCAGAAGAGGAATTTAGGGGAGGAAATGTGTCACCGTTCAGCACATTTGCCCCTTGTTGTTTGATGTAAAGAGGGAGGCAGTCACCGGACTGGTGTCGACGGTCACCCTTCTTCTCCAAGGATCCCTGCTCAGCTCCAACCGCAGCTTCTCCAGCTCACAACGACAGAATGATAAACAACAACAGAATGCAGTCAAGATATACAGACTAGCGAATAATAGAGGACGACTTGAAGTGATTGCATTCACCGGAACGAAAGTAAACCTCAGTTTGTTGTTAGAAAATGGGGAATGCTGCCGTCGGTAGCACCGATGGATGCCAGCCACCTGCTGAGTATCGTCTGCAACACCTTCTTCTCCCGTAGGTGAAAACTCCGCCCAGATTCAAGAAAGCAGCAACAGTAGTCAACTCCAAGTAATCAATCAGCTAAATCAACAAGTTCAAAGGGTATAAATCATAGAGGATTGTTTCCCCAATGCTGAAGACGAGGTTGGGGATGCGTTGAGGCTCAGCCTCGATTTTTGATCTCAGGCGCAGCACAGGTTATGTCTCTGTCATGATAGCCTGAACCCGACAAATTTTACAAAATTGTTGAAAGCTCTGTTTCGCCTAAAAGTTGGTCCACAGCTCGAGCACAAGGAGAGGATTGGACGCCCCAAGTTTCAGCCCAATCCGATCAACAGGGAGAAAATGCGCTGCCCTCGATTCTTGCTGTCGCATGCGACTTACAGCTTCAGAGCTCTGCCGCCGGATCCCACAGAAAGTGCTCTTCCGCGATAGATTCAACTCAAAATTGACGAAATCCAACAATGAAATCACTTGCAATCAATAGATAATCAATTTAGGCACAAAACAAGTAGATAGTTTACCAGATTTCATGAAAATCCCAATAATCTAACGAGTATTGGGTCGCAGCCGCATGTGGCGGAGAAAATGTCTAGAGCACCGCTGATTTCTACCTAATTCCAGTCGTCGCCTCTAGCTCCACCGTTTGTGCTCCGATCAGCCTCAAAATTGGTGGAGAGACTAGTGGAGATGTTATGGATCTTGCACAATCAAAATCCCCTTGACTACGATGGACGATCGCTGGGAATTTGATTGGGAACAGGAACTGGTCGGCGGTAAAACAGAACCGAGCCTGAATCGACTTCTTCTGTTCACTATTAGTTTGATTCACCTCCAATCTTCACGATCCTCAATCCCATCGACAGATTCATCATAGAGGAGTCGATCAGAACAAGAATCTCCAAATTTCATCACCGATTGAGCCCCAAATCACTGCTCAGTTTTATACAGACATATAGAATGCGTAAATGCACCAAAATAGGGAAGTAAGAGTCTGATTGCGATCAACCTATGATCGTATCAATTTCATTCGTCTGATCCCTCAGATAGGTCGATATTGACGAAATCCAAAGGTGCCATCCGTTGATCAATGGTCATATCACTAGCCATCGAAATATGAATTGGAGTAAGTTGATGTGGAAGCTTATACTTCACCAGAAAATCGTGCACAACTCTTCAACTTGTCGCCACTGTAATCGAGGAATTCACATAGCCGCCATTCTTCCCTGCTATCGGGTGGTTCGATGGACAAAGGAGAAACCGGCAGGCTTCATGCCACTGCCTGCTTCAATCTCAGCCGTAGTTGCCTCTTGGTGAAGAAGAACCAACAGAGGGTCTGGAAATGGTGCTAAGCTCGCCGCCAATGGAGGAAGAACAGAGAGAGAAATAGAGAAGAACAGAGTTTCCGCGAGGGAGGGAGAAATGACTTCAAAACCATATTACTATTCCTATATAATAGGGTTTATTACATCTTAATGACTATATATATTGTAGCTTGTCCCGGGACAGTCTCAGTCTCATCCTGAGTTTGAGTTAGTACAAGAAACTGATACGAAGCAGAAACTAAAAGTGATACAGAAGTAAAACTGTTGAACCAGTTTTAAACAGAAAACACTCCACTTGACCTCGTGTCGGTCTCAGCTCGGTCTGCTGGGTCCGTCTAGGTCCGAACCCACTGGTCTAGGTCTGAACTCGGCTGGCGCTGTGGTGGCTCGGTCCGTCCACTGAACTCAAACTGAAATGGTCTAGACCTAGCTCGGTCAACTTTACGCTTGACTCCACGATGAACTCGGTCTGAGACGGACAAACTCTACGCTCAACTCCATCACTGGGCTCGATCATCAAACTGAGGTGGGTCCACTGTATAGCCTCCCTATAACTATATCCACCTGTGCTAGGAAAGGCCTCTGCAGTAACAACCTCCTTAGAAAATATGATGCTAAGTTCGTGCGCGGCTGCTGTCGTTGGTGTTGTGCCCAAAGTCGCAGTATCCTCCTTAGAAACCTCGATGCCCTTGCCACCGGCTACTACGGTCGCGACTGCTGCACGTGCCTTCTCCTGCACGCCACGTGTCTTGGCACTCATCTCTTGTTCTCGGCTGCCATCGTCTGCGACACTCTTGAGCTCCTGCGTGCTGTCTCCACCAGCGTCGGTCGTGTGCGCCCGACCATCGATAGTATGTCCCTCGACTATGGGCTGGCGCCCGCCTACAGCACCGGCACCCTGCTGTGCGCTCATCCATGGCACTGTTCTCGGTAGCACCTAGCTACTGTGCAACATCTGATGTTGGTAGTGGCTGTCCTCCAGCGGCCACCCGACGTGTTACATGCCTAGATCGGTGCTCTCCTTGCTAAGTGATGTCTATCCCTTGCACAACACAACCATACTCTCCTCGTCACACCGTGGACTAATCATTGCCTCTCATGCCCGATTGGTGCCAAAGGACTCGCACAGCAGAGCTTAGCGCTCTCGGCCCTGGGTCGTGGGTGGGATTCGGCAATAGTAATGGCTCATATCAATTCCCTTGAACAACGGTTGTTGCAAAAGATCTCCTAAAGCCCTCATGAGAGCCCTTAGGTGAAAAACAAGAGCTGGGATAGCATCTCGAACAATCCACCCAGCTGAACAACTCCAAAGGTGCTAAGTTGTTGGAGACTTCTATTCTTTCATATTCAAAGCTGAATACATGGACATCCAATAAATTTATTTACTATGACAGATGATATATGATTCAAGCCAATAAACAATGTTATCTTAGGTAAAGCCTGTCATTCCAACAAGCCCAAGCATATGGTTGTGAAGCATTGGTTTGAAGAAATCTAAAAGGTTTAATAACTGAAACCTTTCAAGTATGAGCTGGATTGATGAGCTAATGCAATGAATGTTAACACTAGCATTTAATATTGCAAAATTTTCATAAAAGAACTATTTTTCTGTGGCTTTTAATAAGGACTGGCTTTTTTGTCATATAAGATCTTGAAATGAAAATAAAAAATGACCTTGTCTTTTTCAATAATTGATTTTTTGCCTTCCAAAAGATCAAAGTTCACGTCAAATATTTGTCGGTTTTCACATAACGTGCCATTTAAAAAATTTATAAACATGTTTTTCTTTTTTTTCTAAAAGGTAGGTTATTTAAAGGGTCGCTCTTTATCTTGTAAGGAAGCATTTGGATAGGCGGAATTTCACTTTAGCAATAGCAATGAAATCGTATATCAACACTTCCACCTTTCATCAAACCCGGAAGTAAACTCCCAGGTGTTTTTTTGTGGATATGTGATCTTAATATCATCAAGTTTAGGTGCGGCTATTCTCCCGGGTGTTTAATACGAGGGCAAGTTCTGTACGCTATCCATTGGTGCCCTCCCGCAATCACCATCTCTGTGCTTCATCCCTCCTCTCGCTTCCCTTTCCGTCGTTTAAGTTGGGTTCATCTCGCGGCAGCATCCCCTTCACTCTTTCAAGTATGGAATGTTGACCCTCGTTCTCTCTCTCTCTCTCTCTACCTCCCATTCCCTGTTGCTCCTTGTCTCTCTCTATCTCCGTCCATCTTGCCCCGACCTGCCCCGCTGCTGATTGAAAAAGAGCAGCTGCGGTTCTGCACATCATCGTTCTCCATAAAGCTCCATTGGTGTGGTGGGCGTCAAAGCTTTCAGACTTAGAATATATGGCGCATGATTTTGAGTGTTAACACGATTATCCTCACCTTCAGTGTAATCTGGGCGTATATCGAGTCCTCGACATTGAACCCCTGCGCCGGCATGGATATCCCCTTCTTCGAGAGTTTGGGGCATCAACATGCCCTATTTTACTCACATCGGTGGTGGACTTTACGTCGGCGGCAAATTTCACGGGCTTTCATCTTGTGGTTAACGCTTTCTTTAGATAGGTGAGTTTCATTTGCCGCGAAGCTTGGCTTCTTATTGCTGTTAGAAGGGTTCGCTATGTGTGAAATGAATGGAAAGGCAAGCTTTTCCCAAAATTTGGTTGAATCATTGGTTCTTTCTTCTTCTTCTTCTTCTTCTTCTTGTGTATTTTTAGGTCATTTTTGATTGCTGCTTTCCTAGCTTGAGCCCCCATTTATTTTTAAATAAATTATTTTGTGAGATAGAAGCCGTTCTATCACCACATCAGCAGCCAAGACTGACAGAATTGATGGACTTCGTTTAGCCCCTGTAGGGATGATGAGATTTTATTTAAATACAATATGCAACAAACAGGGTATTTTTAATACCTACAACAATTATAACCAACAATTCAAACAAGCCTCGTTTATGGAAGAAGGAACTTTAGTTCCACCTTCCTAATACCTGGTATTAAATGCATTGTTTTTCAATGCCTGTTTGGTTGTTTTTCAATATACCTCGTTTACGTTTATGTGAGATGCAAGCATTGTTTTTCAATGTATTAAAAGGCTTTTCTGTTCTAATTGAATGATTGTACTTTATAAGTAAAGCCAAAAGTAAAACATGAAAAACTGTTCTGTTCTTGTTACATGACAGATTAACAGTACATTTCCAGCTTGTTTACATACTGGAAAACTGTTCTGTTATGTTCTAGCTGATGCTTTAGTTTGATACACAAAAGAAAACTGGTCATTCCAGTTTAAATACTGGACAATGCTTGCATTTCTGATAGACTATTGCATTTATATACCTTATAGACTATTTCATTTGAATCATTTCAAACAAAAATCATATCAAATTGTTACATAAAATATACATTACAAGTTTACAACAGATTGTACATATAGCATATAATATACATACAACACACAAAACTGGTGGTCTTTTTACCATAAACCTAGGTTTTAATATGGGTAAGAAGGCTAACATGGGTTCCACAAAATATGTTTTAGAGTACATAAGATATATACAAAAGTTCATTGGTTTTATAGAATAGGTACTTAACGTATGGCTGGAACTTCCACTTGATGAGTTAATATAGAATATATAATTAGAGGTCGTTTGATTGTTGTCCATTAGGACAGGACCGACAGGACGTCCTGTCCATTACACTACTGTCCTGTTCTCATGGACAATGATGTTCCTTGTTTACCGTTTGATTACTTTAAGAACATAACACTATGTTCTTCTTGTCCGACGTTTGTTTCGTATATGTCTGTTTTGTCCGTTCTGTCTGATGTTTGTTTTGGTCTTGTCCGATCTGTCTATTCTGTTTGTCCTGTTTGGTGTTTGTTTGTATGTTTTGTTCGAACTGTCTGTTCTATCCGATGTTTGTATCTTCTCCAATCAGTTTTGATTATTATATTTGTTTTGTCTGCTATATGATGACAAGAATATCTTTTTTTTTTTAACAGGTTATATCAAATCAATATATTCAGTAACACGATCTATAAAAAATCAACTCTTTCAATAAAGGCATATATATAACAAAAACATCATTATTGTAAAATGTTCAAACATCTATATAATCCCCAGTATCAAGTAAAACTATAAAATACAAATAGTCTAAAATGTTCAATTGTTCAAAGCTATATGTTGGAGTACATTGACGTAAAAATATGGTTCCTATATAGTCTTCTCATGTCCTACACATTACTCTTCCCATCAAAGCCATGTAATACTTGAGTAGATGCATCACCGCTTGGTTCCTGCATTTCATAAATTAAAAAGACAAACAAATAATTAGGTTATCACTATAAAGTATTAAAATAATCAAATATAATTAAAACAATGACATAATATAATGAGAATGTTACACAATCAATATATTACTTGAAACATAATCATTCCACATTGTTGAAGTAATCTCCTCACGAAGTTCATTGTTGCTACCACGTATTTGCGTTTGTTCAGTATTTTCATCATCATTTATAATTTCATTTACTTCACTATCATTTGTATCCTCAGAGGGAAATTGTTCAACATTTGGATTGTGGTTGATTATAAAATTATGAAGAACACATGTTGCTTGTACAATTTTAATTTGAGTGGACATTGGATATGACACATGATTCTTCAAAATCGAAAACCTTGCCTTGAGCAAACCAAACACTCTCTCTACAATAGTGCGCAAAGATGAATGTCTATAGTTGTACAATTCTTCTTTTGTCTCAATTTGCCTAGATTCAGACACATTAAACTCTGATAGATGGTACCGACATCTTCTATATGGAGTTAATAATCCGACAATATTTGGGTATCCAGCATCGGCAAGATAATATTTACCTATTTCATAATCAACAATATGTGTTTTGTCGGTTAAATAATTAAATTAATGATAGTAAATTTAAATCATGAATCTTTATTCTCTTACCATGTGGAATTTCTAATGGATGAAGATTATCTTCCAGTGCACTATACAATACTCTTGCGTCAGTTGCACTTTCTTCTCAACCGGCTAGTATGTAGTGAAACCACATATCGAATCCCACCACTGCTAAAACATTTTGAGATAAGAACCCTTTTCTATTTCGCCAACGATTTTGGCCCAAGATCATATTTCACTGGATTTGGTCTTAAAAATTGGTTTGATTTTGGTGAAAGTCTAATCATAGATTTGAAATTGATTTTGAAAATATAAGTTTTTCAACCATTTTGATAATATTGGGTTTCGCAACAAAATAAGTGAGGTGTTCAAGTTTTTGTCGTAATATGACTTGGTCATGGTAGCGACTCCCACGCAACTCACTTAGATTTTGAAAAAATGAGTGGATGCATTGGTGAAGTGAGTGTATGCATGCATGTATGAAATAAACTACACGTTTAGTCATGCTTCACTCATTTTCTCTCTAGACATAGTTCGATTTGATTCTCATGTTGGTCTACCTTGTAGGTGGAAATGTAGTACGTCCTCCAAGCTTATTGTTAATATCCAAAAAAGATTTTGGACATAACCTCCATCGGCTTTGACTTTTGGAAAATTTGGTTTTGGAAATGAGATGCCAAAGTGAGTTGTTAGAACTTTATTGAAGACGAGCTTGAGTAATCAAGGCTCATTTTTTGGGAATTTTGGGGAAAAAAATCTTCTCTTTGGGTGAGGAAAATTTATGAATTCCTTTAGGATAGAGCATTGGCTTTTATTTTAGGAATGGAATTGGTTTGAACAAGTTGATCTCAACTTGTTTGTGGGCATAAGATATCGGTAAAAGTAGGATTTCATATCAAAACCTAATATTTGGAAATTCTTGGTATTGAGTTTAGGGAAATTTTAGAAATTTCTCTAGATTAGCATTTTTGTAAGATTGGTTTTGAATTGAAAATACTTTGGCTTCTCTACAATTGATTTCAAAATGAATTGGGCAAGGGCGTAAACTAAGGGGAGGTTGCCTATTCGGGAGAGGGGAATGGCGCGTGAGGCTTTCCTAACGGGTGAGGGAGGACCTCGCTGGTCGTGCCAAGGTGGAGGCACGCAAAATGTCAAGAGGATCGCTAGGGAAGAGCTAGCGAAGTAGGAAGTGAATTGCCGAACTTTCCAAGTTGGAAACAAGGAAGGTTGGCGAGAATCCTTGGCGATTAGGGAGTGGGCCAAGGGAATCCTTCAGAGATCTCTCTTGCTCTCAGATTTGGACACGTGGAGGAGATGTGGGGCTAGGAGGGTACTCGGGTTTCGCAAGGGCAAAGAGGTCAAAGTGGGTGGCGACGAGTTTGGAAAGGCTAGGAAGGCACACAAGGGGTTTCCAAATCGGCTCAAGGGAGAACCGCATGGAGGATAGGTGGACGCCGCTTCCCGCACGTGGAACCGCATGGGACAGGTGGAGGATGAGCTGGTGATGACGTGGTCGGAGGGCTACGGGATGAGGACACGTGGCGAGATGGAGGGACGAGGGCCAAGGTCGGACTAGGGTTGACTCAAGGATAAATACTCCAAAATGGAAAGAAGTGGGACGCAGCTAGGAGTTTCCAAATGAGTGGGGGTGCGAGATCCAAGGCAATCTCAGCTTGGGATAGGTTTGGCAAGTGGCTGACTCAAGCTGGGATGAAGGTGGAAGGTGGCTGGATAGGCGACACGTGGCAAATCAGACGGTAGGGATGAGGCAAGAAGGAGACTTACTCGGAATAGCACCGGCGGCCAAGGGAGCAGCTCACGATCGCGCCGGCGGCTAGGGTTTCTTCCGAGAGGAAATTTGAAGTTTCTGACCGGGACCTTGCTGGAGACGAGGGCAGTCTTGTCCTTCACGCCGGGAGTTGCAGCGGTGGCCGGAAAATGAGCAGTGGCCACCGGAAATCGGATTTTTTCCCGGCGAGAGCCGGTCTTCACACGTACTTGGTTCGATTAAGCCCAAAACCGGTTATTTTGTTCTACTTTTGATGGCGATTCTGTTGAGCTAATCTCTGAATCAGTATCTAGTCCAGATCTTGAATTTTTGCTGCGTTGAATGCTGTTGGAATCCGAAATCTTCTTGGAAGGGCCGGCGGTGGTTTTGATGGCTTATATACCCCAAAACACCAACCGATCTTCTTCAAAATGGCTTGGGTTCGTCTCAAGAGATGAATGGATGATTCTAAGCCGTGAGAGAGGAGATCTAGAGGGGGTTCACCGTGGGAACCGAGACACAACTCTCGGGTATGCCGAGGGAAGAGCCTAGTTCGTGGGCAAAACTCCCAATAGAGCAAATCTAACACTAACTTGTAATCGAGCACAAATCCAATGAACTAACCTTGTTAAGCCGTCGTTCTTGAAGGAGGCTGCTTGCACGAACTATCTTCAAGCTTCCCGGTAAGGTCACGGCCTCTCAACCTTCTTCAGGTTAGAAGGAGGTCACCGAAGACTCTTTTGAATCCTTGAGGGGTACTAACGTGGTCACTAGAGAACCTTCACCGCCGGAGCCGTGGAGATGCCTTGTGTCGTCGATCTTTGGAACAAGTGGGGAGAGAAAGAACGAAGAAGGGATTAGAAGGAAGAGGAAGAAGCCCACCGGTTGAAGAATATGATGCCTTCGCCTAGGGAGACGCCGGAGATCACCAAGGAGGTTTCGGTTGAAAGGAAGGGAGGCACCTTGGGGGTAGAGGACGCGAGGGGGAAGGAGAAACACGCCACACACAAAGAGGGAATGCGAGAGAGAGATGGAGAGCTCGGGAGAGGAGAGAGAGTGCAATGCACCAAATGAAATTCTATTTCTCAAAAAGCATGGTTTGTACATGGATCCAAAAGCTTATATACAATCCCTACTTGGACGCGGTTCACAAGTCTCGAACCGGTTCCTCTACCCAAACCCATTTACAAGTGGAGCTTGAATCTGTTCCTTATTACAAAAGCAACCCAAATCCAAATCCAAGTACTGAAGTAAATTGCTTGAAGAATAAAAACGGGCCTAGCGCCCAACTTGAAATAAACGACCCTTGAGCCTTGTGAGCCCAAGGTGGGGACCTCGTGCGGGGATCCGCCCGCACTTCGGATTTGGATCGAGGGCTAGGCCTGGATGACCTAGCCATTTGCCTAAGACTCTTGGTCTTAGACCGCCTCAAGGGCTCTTGGGACCGGACTCGTGTTAGGTTCAGACGCTTCTAACTCGGTGAGTCCTACAACTAGTTTCGAGGAGCCTTGAGGATCTTCCTGCACAAGCACGCTCTCGGACCTTGTTGCTCCGCCCGCTCCACCCACTGCAACTGGTTCTAGTGTTGCCTTAACCTCTCTGGGAACTTACGCTTTCTACTGCTAGGCTCGGCCTGCTCGGCCTCTTCTGAGTTCGGGCCTATAAGTGGGTCCGTAACAGATCCCCCTTCTTTAAATTGAGCTTATCCTCGAGTGTTTTCAGAGGGAAAGTGATGAGCGACTGACCCAAATTCTTTCCAAGAGGTTCCTTGATCGGGACCTTCCCATTCCACCAAAACTTCATGCCTCGTCCTGCCCTGCCTTTGCACATATCGATGCTTGAGTGTTCTGTAAGGCGTGGGCATCTGATCAGTCACTGGCTCCACGATGGTAGGCACATCCCCGTGATGTGGCTTCAAGCGAGTTACATGGAATACTGGGTGGACTTGTGCCTCTCTTGGCAATCCCAAACGATATGCCACTTTTCCAACCTCTCTTGTCTTCATGTATTCTTTGCAGAATGCACTCATAAAGATAGAATCTCTGTCACATAAAGATATGGTTGCCCCCTTAGAGACGTCAGTTTCCCAAAATCCGTGACAGGGATTCTATCTTTATGAGTGCATTCTGGAAAGAATACATGAAGACTATAGGTACAGATCTTCAGTTTAGTACTGCTCATCACCTGCAGACCGACGGGTAGAGTGAAATTGTAAACCGGTCCCTTGAGACTTATCTCGGTTGCTTCGCGGGAGCAAGGCCCAACTAGTGGGTCAAGTTTTTGCCTTTGACAGAGTGGTCCTACAACACCAGTTGGCACTCGTCCACAAGAATGACCCCCTATGAGGCAGTCTATAGCTTTCCGCCTCCCATGATACCCCGTTATGAAGGAGGCACAACAGTAGAAGACAACGTAGACTGTGAACTGTGCACAAGAGAGGATGTTCTTGACTCCTTAAAGCAAAATATGGCTAAGGCGCAGAACATGATCAAGCAAGTGTATGACAAAGGCAGAAAGGACCGTGAGTTTGAGGTAGGGCAGTACGTTTGGTTAAAGAGGCTTCCCCTCAAGCAGAAGTCTCTAAGGGGGCAACCCTATTCAAAACTTCTTCCACGTTATTATGGGCCATATCCAGTCTTGCAGAAGGTTGGAAAAGCGGCATATCGTTTGGGATTGCCAAGAGAGGCACAAGTCCACCAAGTATTCCATGTAACTCGCTTGAAGCCACATCACGAGGATGGGCCTACCATCGTGGAGCCAGTGACTGATCAGATGCCCACGCCTTACAGAATACTCAAGCATCGATATGTGCAGAGGCAGGGCAGGACGAGGCATGAAGTTTTGGTGGAATGGGAAGGTCCCGATCAAGGAACCTCTTGGAAAGAATTTGGGTCAGTTGCTCATCACTTCCCCTCTGAAAACGCTCGAGGACAAGCTCAATTTAAGGAGGGAGGATCTGTTACGAACCCACTTATAGGCCCGAACCCAGAAGAGGCCGAGCAGGCCGAGCCTAGCAGTAGAAAGCGTAAAGCATCAGATATGTGGGCTCAGTCTCTTCAGAGCTGAACAGAAGTTCCCAGAGAGGTTAAGGCAGCACTAGAACCAGTTGCAGTGGGTGGAGCGGGCGGAGCAACAATCCGAGAGCGTGCTTGTGCAGGAAGATCCTCAAGGCTCCTCGAAACTAGTTGTAGGACTCACCGAGTTAGAAGCGTCTGAACCTAACACGAGTCCGGTCCCAAGAGCCCTTGAGGCGGTCTAAGACCAAGAGTCTTAGGCAAATGGCTAGGTCATCCAGGCCTAGCCCTCGATCCAAATCCGAAGTGCGAGCGGATCCCCGCACGAGGTCCCCACCTTGGGCGCACAAGGCTCAAGGGTTGTTTATTTCAAGTTGGGCTTTAGGCCCGTTTTTATTCTTCAAGCAATTTACTTCAGTACTTGGATTTGGATTTGGGTTGCTTTTGTAATAAGGAGCAGATTCAAGCTCCACTTGTAAATGGGTTTGGGTAGAGGAACCGGTTTGAGACTTGTGAACCGCGTCCAAGTAGGGATTGTATATAAGCTTTTGGATCCATGTACAAACCATGCTTTTTGAGAAATAGAATTTCATTTGGTGCATTGCACTCTCTATATATGCGTGTTTCTCCTTCCCCCTCGCGTCCTCTACCCCCAAGGCGCCTCCCTTCCCTTCAACCGAAACCTCCTTGGTGATCTCCGGCCTCTCCCTAGGCGAAGGCATCATCTTCTTCAACCGGCGGGCTTCTTCCTCTTCCTTCTAATCCCTTCTTTGTTCTTTC
The DNA here is from genome assembly GCF_008831285.2 of Nymphaea colorata. Lineage (NCBI taxonomy): Eukaryota > Viridiplantae > Streptophyta > Magnoliopsida > Nymphaeales > Nymphaeaceae > Nymphaea > Nymphaea colorata. The sequence continues at coordinate 12,374,420 of NC_045148.1, read as the reverse complement.
TCTCCCCACTTGTTCCAAAGATCGACGACACAAGGCATCTCCACGGCTCCGGCGGTGAAGGTTCTCTAGTGACCACGTTAGTACCCCTCAAGGATTCAAAAGAGTCTTCGGTGACCTCCTTCTAACCTGAAGAAGGTTGAGAGGCCGTGACCTTACCGGGAAGCTTGAAGATAGTTCGTGCAAGCAGCCTCCTTCAAGAATGACGGCTTAACAAGGTTAGTTCATTGGATTTGTGTTCGATTACAAGTTAGTGTTTGAGTTGTTCTATTGGGAGTTTCGGCCACGAACTAGGCTCTTCCCTCGGCATACCCGAGAGTTGTGTCTTGGTTCCCACGGTGAACCCCCTCTAGATCTCCTCTCTCATGGCTTAGAATCGTCCATTCATCTCTTGAGATGAACCCAAGCCAATTTGAAGAAGATCAGTTGGTGTTTTGGGGTATATAAGCCATCAAAACCACTGCCGGCCCTTCCAAGAAGATTTCGGATTCCAACAGCATTCAACACAGCAAAAATTCAAGATCTGGACTATATACTGATTCAAAGATTAGCTCAGAAGAATCGCCATCAAAAGTAGAACAAAATAACCGGTTTTGGGCTTAATCGAACCAAGTACGTGTGAAGACCGGCTCTCGCCAGGAAAAAATCATGATTTCCGGTGGCCGCTGCTCATTTTCTGGCCACCGCTGCAACTCCCGGCGTGAAGGACAAGACTGCCCTCGTCTCCAGCAAGGTCCCGATCAGAAACTTCAAGGGTATGTTGGTCATTTCCTCTCGGAAGAAACCCTAGCCGCCAGCGCGTTCGTGAGCTGCTCCCTTGGCCGCTGGTGCTATTCCGGGTAAGTCTCCTTCTTGCCTTATCCCTACCATCCGATTTGCCACGTGTTGCCTATCCAGCCACCTCCACCTTCATCCCAGCTCGAGTCAGCCACTTGCCAAACCTGTCCCAAGTCGAGATTGCCTTGGATCTCGTGCCCCCACTCATTTGGAAACTCCTAACCGCGTCCCACTTCTTTCCATTTTGGTGTATCTATCCTTGAGTCAACCTTAGTCCGACCTTGGCCCTCGTCCCTCCATCTCGCCATGTGTCCTCATCCCGCAACCCTCCGACCACGTCATCGCCAGCTCATCCTCCACCTGTCCCACGCGGTTCCACGTGCGGGAAGTGGCGTCCACCTATCCTCCACGCGGTTCTCCCTTGAGCCGATTTGGAAACCCCTTGTGCGCCTTACTAGCCTTTCCAAACTCGTCGCCACCCACTTTGACCTCTTTGCCCTTGCCAAACCCGAGTCCGACTGTGCTAATGAGGTAGCTACGATGTTGGAAGCAAGTAAAGTGCAACACTTCGCTGCAACTGAGCTAACAGGTTAGTATGCAAATCAGCAATTTTGAAACAGCTAGCCTGATATCTGCTAGTTTCATTTGCAAATACCACTGATGTGAATCATCTTGGAAGTACCATGCACTTAGCCGTGTTGGCGTAATAGCTTGTTATTAATTGATCTTTGAAATCATAGATATTCTTAAAAATTTCAGAAATGAGATAAGTTGGAATGAGCCCATTTTGTTTGATTTATTCTATTTTAAGGTGGATCATATTCATGGATTGAGTAAACCCAATCATTGATGAAATCATTTTGGCAAAGTTGTGAGATCCAATCCATCATACATTCAAAAAAACATCCGTGCATTCCTCTCTCTTTTTACATTCATTCATATGATTACATAGATGAAATGATAGCATTTTTGAGCAAACCATGGTAGTATTCCTTCAATATTGCACAAATGTGATTTTTTAAATCAGATTTTGAAAACATCATTTTTTTATTTTTGAAAAAACAGAATTTGGCTCAAATAGGTTTGGACGATCGTGAGAATGCATGCACATATGCATTAACATGTATATTAAATAGAAGAGATTCCCCACAATTCATTTGCCATTTCCATTTGTCATTGGTATGAAGAGGAATGCATATAATGTCTATCATTTTCAGCAAGGTAATGCTTAGAAATATTTCATGAATTACGGAGATTAGAATGATCAAAATCATGCATGAGGGTTGCTGTTTTGAAACAAAAAAAGAGATGTGTCATTGTTGAGTTAAGTGGCTTGACATATACCTCAATCCATAACTAGTTAGGATCTACGCCATGGTGACAAATTATCAATATTTGGTATGCTACAAATTAAGTTGCTGATTTTAATTGAAAAACAGAAATGGAACCCACTGATTTCGGTATTAGGATGTTAAAAACCAAGAGTATTTGAACCCTGATTTTTAAACTTTGATAGGACGATGCATAGACCATCACCAAGGCTGCTGGAAAGTAGGCCATGGTGGAGTCGTTCTGCCTCTGTTAGCAGCCAGCAGCTTTGTGACTGTTAAATGAGGTCTGATCCTCATTTTTTTTTTTTTTTTTGTGAAAAACAATACATGCATGGCAATATGACTGACCTGCTTTGCTGGAAATCTCGAGGCAAAGTTGTGCTTGGACTGGTGCCCAAAACAGGGATGCCGGTTTGAGCTTAGTGTTGCTAGAATCGGCTCAAATGATGGGCTGCTGGTGAGTTGCGTGGCCAGCCTTGGTGGAGTCTGATTTGCAGGCGCTTTGAGCAAGCATCTATGCTGTACTGACCAGCTTGGGAAGTGTTTTGCTTGTGATGCCTTCAGTGCATGACCAGTTGGAGCAAGATGCTGTCCAGGAAGCTTGGGAGCTAGTTGCAGCAGGAAATGTCTTGAGCGATTTGGAATCAGCTCAAGCTTAGGGATGCCTAGGCTGAAGACGACTTGGCACCTAGGCAGGAAACGTCCAAGGTGAGCAGGCCTAGCCTGAAGCTGGTCTTGTCTTGAGGTGTTTTGGGCAGCGTCACCAAGGGTGTGACTTGGCTAGGCTGAACCAGCTTGAGCAGGGGAAGTCGGCTATACCAGGGGTTGCCTAGACGACCTAGATTTTGAGCTGAGTTGAGAACGCCTACCTCAAATACAGCTTGGATGCAGAGGTCTGCTGGAGCAGGAGTTGCTTAGGCAGCTTGGTTTTAAGACCCCTTGAGCTGAGCTCAAGATGACACCAAAATTATGATGTCTTGGGCTGGAGAAATTTGCATCCAAGGCTGATGTCCTTCTCTTGATTTCTGTTGTAGCTAAGGAACCAAGAGTCTCTTGGCTGTAGCAAGAGAGCTTGGAGATAGCTTGGGAGCTAGAAGATAGGGACATGGGAGCTTGGGGAGCTTCAGAGAGAATGCAAAGGGAGGTGGTGTGGGAGCTTGAGAGAGAATCCAAGGCTGCCAAGGGATTGCTAAGGGTCCCTAGCTGCTTGCAAGGGGTGGTTTGTATAGACAGATTATTTGGAAAGCCAAGTAATCATGTGGAAATCTCCATGATTTTGGCATAGGAAGGAAGTAAGGGTTGTATGCAAGGGGCACCTTCTCCCTCGCCAGTTGCCCTCGCTAGTCAGTTTTTCCATTTTTGCTCCCTTTTCTTCTTTGCTTAGCTTGAAAATCAAGTGAGCATGGAGGGGCTGTCTCTTCATGTCAGCCATAGAGATTTGATCTTTGACCAGTTGGTTAGGATTCAAGTGAGAAAGAATTAGAAAGGGGAACATCATTAATGGCTGGTTCCTCTTACAACTGAACCAGAATTTTTTTGTTCCATCCTTGGAGCCAGCTAGGGGAGGGACATCCAAATGGGTTGTCCCACTTTTCGGTTTTCCAAAACACTTGTTCAATTTTCTTGAAATTTGAAACTAGTGAAAGGGGTAAATCCTTTTGGACTTTTCGTCTCGTATTTTTAGAAATTCTAGATGAGAATGAAGAAAGATTTACTCTTTGAATGACTCCTCGGTTTTTCACTATTTTGAAAAACTGATTAGTTAGTTTGAATTTTTTTTAATAGAGTTGTGCTTGTATGAGCCACCCTTTATTTGATTGGTCTTAGATAATGGCTGATCTAATCTCAAGCACTTTGCCTTGGTGCATTGGGGTTGAGAGAGTCTTTCGACTATCTTGAATTGGGAATGGATTAACTCGATCAGGTTTGAAACGAGATAAATCTGGATTAGGATTCTTGTGAATTGTTTTCTTAAATAGTTTTTAGGAAAATCGATGAAATCATCACTCTAAGTGATTTATTAATTTTCACTAATAGGAATCTTAATCTTTATTGAAAATTTAAGTTTTAGTTCTTGATTTGCATCGATCTCAAAATTATTCTTGAAATTTTGTCTAAATTTGACAAAAGTCATAACATTTGAAATTTGTTGATTTTTTTCAAGTGGCGTCTAGACGTGGATCTAAAATTGGATTAGGCAGGCATCAACTCCAGTGAATCTTGGAATGGATCCACTTGTAGGGCTATATACGAGCCAAGTCAAAAATGAGCTTGTTCAGGTTAGCTCAAGCTCGAGTTTAGCTATATAAAATCAGCTTGAACTCGATTTGATAGTCCAAGCCACAGCTCGAGCCTGAGTCATTTAAGTTCGTTTACCAACTCCTCATTTGACCATCAAACATTATTTTATATTGTTTCATGAACCTATTTCAAATTTTGAGGTATATGCATACAACAGTAACCAACTCATCAACCAGCCTCGAAAGCAGCGGTAGAGACTTTGAGAAAATTTGTTTTGATTCTAGGTTGATCGGATACAACAATATTAAGTGCTTAGTACAAAAAAAAACAAACAATTGTAAGTCAAAATTAACAAAGAGTAACTTAGCTTGAAAAGACACAAGTATATGGAGAACTGGAGCTAAAACAATACTAGGATGTAAAAAAAAAAAAAAAAAAAAAAAATGAACAGAGAATGAGAAAATCAACCATTCTCAAACCATTGAGGCAAAGTTAGATTGAAATACTGGATCGAAAGAAACCCGATCCATCCCATCTATTTGTTTGGCCATTTATTATTATTTATATATTTTCTATTTATTTGTTTTATTTATTCATGCAACCCAAGCTAGGGCACTTTATTTCCAGATCCAACAGTAAAAGAAAGAGGCCCACGAGAATGTTTGCAACAGCTCGGCCGATGCGGGTTTTACATTGTTAACCACCAAAGCACGTGGAGTTGTGGAGGCGGTAAGTTCTGTGAATGGCACGACAAGAGAACCGTTGGAAGTCAAATGGAGGTCATTCACCAATTTGATCAAATGTGCGCCGACATGCGGTCTCTCTCCCTCTCTCCAACCCTCTCCCCCCAGTGTGCACAGAAGGAATGCCGTTTGGGAATGACAAAGTGCGTGCATAGAATAATGGTGGCTGCCGCTGCCAGTTTCATCCGGTAGCGAGGATCGGAAGGAGTGGGACGATAATCTCACGGACATAGGGGTGTCGGGTGTCTCGAGCGTCTCATGGCTCATATGCAGACACCAGCAGGGCTTCAACGCCATCATTACTTCTATTACTTTGTTCACCATTTTGGTGGGTTTCAATCTTACCGATTTGCAGGAGACAAGGTTGGTCATCTCTTGCTCTCTTATCCATATGGCAGTGTTCGTTATTTGTAGATATTTTGTTATATTATTCATAATCTCATGGGAGAATTGAGGGATCCTGAGTCAAATTGCTTTCTTTGTGCTGGATGTATTTCATGGGAGATATACCAGCAGAGCCTTAATGCCTATTCTCGATTCTCTTTTACTTCGTTCAGCTTTCTCGTGGGTCGACTACAATAAGAGATAGCTTCTGCCACGATCATTCCCACGGAAAGGTCTGTGGTGGAGAAAATGGTAAAAGTTGTTCCTCTTCTAGCTGAATAGTTGAAAAGCTATGCCTTATCAAGATAAAGCGGATAAGGTGGATCAATCTAGAGCTAATCCTTGATCTTAGGCAAGATTAGCCAATCCTTGATCTTAGGCAAGATTAGAGGTTTTTATGTGTATCACCAAAATCAAAAGACTATATATTGAGAAGTTGACAATGAATAAAACCATCTCCTTCTTCTCTCGTTTTTCCTCTTTCTCTCTCGTCCTCTTCTTTCACAAAACTTTAACATGGTATCAGAGCATGGTTTGTCATTGAGAGGGAGCATTCCATAGTGTTGCAGAAAGGCCACATCTACCTATTCCACAAGACCTTTGGCTAGTGGTGATTAAGGCAACAGTTTCCCCAATTTTTTCAAAATTGGGAATTCCATCGCCTGCAACACCAACATCGACTATGGGAACTGCCTCAATTGGTTCGTTCTCCGTCCTTTCCAGCGCCTTATAAGTCTTCTGTTCTTCACGATGCCTCCTTCTTCTGAAAGGAAAGACAGGTAGTCGACGCCCCTTTGAGCAGTAGCAGTCGACGCCCCTTGCCTGCGATTTCTGACGGAAGAAGAAGCACCATCAACTTTCCTCTGCCGTTCAAACAAGGGCAGATTGGGTCCTCCCTGTTGCTGTTGGGTCCTCCCTGCTGCTGAAACAGGGGCTTCTGGTGGCACCACTTACCGCCATTGTTGTGAAGAAAAGAGAGAAAAGGAGGAGCAAGGAGTTCTCCCGCTCGGCGACACCTCCAAGGCCCACCGCTCTGGCTAGTTCACCAACTTTCTCCTCACCGGCGTCGGCTCCCTCTTCCACGGTTTCTCGACGGAGTTCGTGAGCAGGGCATGGGACCTGAAGGAGGATAAGGTGGAGAAGCTGATCTGAAGGACGCCCAAAAAGGGGCAGGGGATCGTGAAGCTGAGGGAAGGGCAGAACCTTCCCGCTGCGTCGGAGGAGGACGCTCCCGCTCGCTGATCTAAAGGACACCGCCCTGCTCGATCTCCACCTTTACTTCTTGAGGCCAAGGAAGTCGGCCTTGAAGACGTGGGCTTCGGGCGCAGACACCAAGCTCCCGAGGGAAGAGCGGGGCTCAGAGAGGGCACGGGTGTTGAAGGGGAAGTCCTCAAAGGGATCCCAGACATAAAGGGAAAAAAAGGGGTCAAAGACGTTGCTGCGACCCGAAGAAGCTTGGAATCAACACCATTCTTCTCTCTACCCATCCGACTCAGGCACTTCCCAGCGTGACGCTGCCGGAGATGAAGAGGGCCTGAGGTCGGTGAGTAGCATCCCAATGGTGGAATCTCCACCTAGATGGCGAGGAGGAACTTGATCTACGATCAACTCAGAGGAAAATGGCAGAAAGGGGAGAGGTCATTCTAAAGGAACACAATGACGACATTAGCACAGGAAGCGCATATTATGTCCATCATTCTGATGGACCAGGTACCCCTTTAGTCTCTAATGTCTTGACGGGAAATAACTATATGATGTGGAGAAAGGCCATGACAATGGCCCTTTTCGCCAAAAACAAGTTAGGGTTTGTCGACGGATCCATTGCCAAACCCGACAGTCCTATCTTCCTCAAAATTACATGGGAAAGGTGCAACAACTTGGTTCAATCTTGGATGTTAAACTCCATCCATAAAGATATCTTGGTTAGTGTAATACATGCCAAAACTGCTGCCCAGATTTGGACTGACCTTGAGGCTCAATTTTCTCAAGCCAATGGCCCACGCATTTACCAAATACAATTTCAGATAATGAATTGCAAGCAAAATCAGTCGTCTATTGCAGCTCATTACACAAGAATGAAGGGATTATGGGATGAGTTAGCCCTGTATGCTAACATCCCAGATTGTTTGTGTGGCACCATGAAGGCTATTGAGTGTCTTCACCAACAAGATCAACTTATGCAGTTTTTGATGGGCCTTAATGATAGCTATGCAGCCATTAGAAGCCAACTCTTGTTGATAGACCCGCTTCCTACTATAGCCAAAGCTTATTCTCTTCTTATTCAGGAGGAGAAACAAAGGGACGTGAATATGGTACATGCTCAGGAAAAGGTCTCTATTCTTGCAACGCAGCCTTCACCACAAATGCATGAAAGAAACAAAAATAGTCAGACCAAGGAGAGAGGAAGACCACGTATGAAATGCGAACATTGTGGTAAAATTGGACACATCAAAGCTAAGTGTTACTTTTTTGTTGGTTTCCCTAACAGGTCTGGTTCTTCTAATGCATTGACAAAGCCAAAGGCTAACGCGGCCCTAGGAACTGCATCCACTGATCAACCCAATGAGCAACTATTCAAAAAATTCCTTGACTTCATGGAAAACTTCAATCAAGGTACCAATGAACCCAGAGTTACCCTCTCAGGTAAATACCCTTCACCCATTTCATGTCTTATTGCTAAACAATCATGGATCCTTGATACTGGTGCAACCCACCATATCACCAACCTTATCTCTAACCTTTATGAACCCATCTCCATCAACCACCCTCCCATCAGCCTACCAAATGGGTCCAAAGCCAACGTCACTCATATAGGTGACATTCATTTGAGCCCCAAGATAACACTGAAAAATGTTCTTCATGTTCCTACCTTTGCATTCAACTTGATATCCATTCCCAAACTCTGTAGTGATTTAAGATGTGATACAAAATTTAATGAGAACTCTTGTGTGGTACAGGACCGTCACTTGACGACTATGATTGGAACGGGTAGATTGCAGAATGGATTGTATGTCCTAGATGAAACAAATCTCAGTGTAAACTTAGCTGCCACCAAAACTGCTCCATGGCATCTTCGGCTCGGGCATGCTTCTGATTCCAAACTTTCTACTTTATCTCGTTTGAACCTTATTAGAAATTTGTTGATCTATGTGATATTTGCCTTGTTGCTAAGAATACTAGACTTTCTTTTCCCAATAGAACTATTTCAACATGTTCTCCTTTTGACTTAATTCGTTGTGATGTGTGGGGATATCACACGCCTTCATTAACTGGTGCACAATATTTTCTAACTATAGTTGATGATTTTTCCCGATCTACATGGATTTATCTTATGAGATATAAATCTGAAGTTTTTTGGAGTCATTAAAAATTTTGTCGCACTTATTGAAAACCAGTTTCGAACTAGAATTAAAATTCTTAGAAGTGACAATGGAGCTGAATTCTTTTCACAAGAAATGAATACCTTTCTTCATGAAAAAGGCATTGATCGTCAGCATAGTTGTGTTGCGACTCCTCAACAAAATGGTGTGGTCGAACGTAAGCATCAAGACCTCTTAAACATGGCACGAGCATTGATTTTTCAAGCTAAACTACCCATAAAATTTTGGGGAGAATGTCTCACCACTGCTGCTTACATTATCAATAGGTTACCATCCAGTGCATTAAATAATAAAACTCCATATGAAGTTTTATACAAACGCACACCAAACTACAAACATATGTGTGTTTTTGGATGCCTTTGTTATGCCTACAATATTCATAAAAATCACAAGTTTGACGTAAGGGGAAGGCGATGCATATTTCTTGGATATCCATATGGTCAATCAGCTTACAAGGTTTATGATTTTGAAAATGGGTCGTTGTTCACCAGTAGAGACATCAGATTTTGTGAAAATCATTTTCCATATAAAAATGAAGTGCACACTAGGGACAATGAACATGTGGTTCTTCCTTTACCATTCAATGATTATGTCTCAGGAGAACATGAGCTTCTTCCAAGCCCAAGCAAACCTCTTAACAATATTCCATCAAATATAGATGATGAGACCAACCCAGATCCCATTCCTCAATCAATCAAGCCTACACATGGTGATTCAGTCCAGCTTCGCAGATCTACGCGACCTAGGCATATACCTACTCATCTCAAGGACTACAAATTCTTCTCAGTCTTGCCCAGTTTCAGCCATTTGTTGAGAGTGAGAGGACAAGCCCCACAAAGGGTACTCATTACCCGATTACACAATGTCTTGATATCACTAACTTCAATTCCAACTACAAGTGTTTCATGTCTACCCTCCTTGAGCAATGTGAACCTTCATCCTTTGCCCAAGCCATGCAGGATCCTAGATGGCGTGATGCTATGAAGGCTGAAATTGATGCATTAGAAGCCAACCATACCTGGACTATCACGAAACTTCCTCTGGGCAAAGTCCCCATAGGCTGCAAATGGGTATTCAAAATCAAATACCAATCTGATGGCTCTATCGAGCGGTACAAGGCCCGCTTAGTCGCAAAAGGGTATACACAAACTGAAGGAGTTGATTACAATGAGACTTTTGCTCCCGTCGCCAAGATCTCTACTATTCGATGTCTTTTGACTATTGCCGCTATTCAAAAGTGGCACCTGTTTCAAGTTGATGTTAATAACGCCTTCTTACATGGTGATCTAGAAGAAGAAGTTTATATGCAATTACCTCCTGGATTTAGTCGACAAGGGGAAGAAGGAATGACATGTCGTCTAAATAAGTCTACATATGGACTTAAACAATCCTCTTGAAATTGGTTTTCCAAACTTGCTACCTTTCTCAAGGACATGGGCTATATTCAATCCAAGGCAGACTACTCATTGTTTTCCAAGATCGGCACTAGAGGACGAACATTTGTTGTTGTGTATGTGGATGACATCATCATTACAGGGGATGATTTGAATGCAATCAATTCCCTAAAGCACATGATGAATGAAAGATTCAAGTTGAAAGATTTAGGCAGACTCAGATATATTCTTGGCATAAAATTAGCTACTTCAAAGGATGGTATCTTCTTATCTCAAAAGAAATATCTTCTCAACATACTCCATGAGACAGGGTACATGGGAGCAAAACCATGTGAGACACCTATGGAACAACACATAAAGCTTGACAATGAAAAGGGAAACATCCTCAAAGATCAAAATTATTATAGAAAGGTGATTAGAAAACTAATATATCTGACTTTAACAAGGTCAGACATTGTTCACATAGTCCACATCTTGAGCCAATTTATGAGTCAACCACGAGTGCCGCATAAAGAAGCCATGAACCGTTTATTGAAATATCTAAAGGGAACTGTTGGATATGGAGTTATGTTGTCATCAAAGGGGCCAATTCACCTCAAAGCATATTGTGATTCAGATTGGGCTTCATGTCCAATGACACGAAGATCTACAAGTGGATACTGTACCATGATTGGGAATAGTCCTATCACTTAGAAAACCAAGAAGCAAACAATAGTCTCTAGATCATCTGCAGAGGCAGAATATAGGTCTATGACTCTCACCACATGTGAGCTTATTTGGCTAAAAACATTACTAAAAGATCTCGGGATCATCCACAAAGAGCCCATGACGTTATTCTGTGACAACCAAGCTGCAATGCATATTGCAGCCAATCCAGTGTTCCATGAGAGAACAAAACACATTGAAATTGATTGTCATGTGGTGAGAGATAAGATTCAGAATGGAGACATCCAAACTCAATTCGTTCCCACAACTAAACAAGTTGCGGACATGTTTACCAAGCCCTTGGGACGAGAAGCATTCCACAATCTAAGAAGCAAGTTGGCACTTGGCAATCCAGGAGCGTCAACTTGAAGGGGACTGTTGAAAAGCTATGTCTTATCAAGATAAGGCGGATAAGGTGGATCAATCTAGAGCTAATCCTTGATCTTAGGCAAGATTAGCCAATCCTTGATCTTAGGCAAGATTAGAGGTTTTTATGTATATCACCAAAATCAAAAGACTATATATTGAGAAGTCGACAATGAATAAAACCATCTCCTTCTTCTCTCGTTTTTCCTCTTTCTCTCTCGTCCTCTTCTTTCACAAAACTTTAACAAATACTTGTATAAGATAATAAGTGGAGGTAAATATTTTTAAGAGAGAGAGAGAGAGGGATTGGCATCTGTGATGCCATGAATGTGCATGGCCTTTCCGTGCTTCCCTTGTTCTGTAGACTTCCAACATTATGAGGTTCTTGTCGATGAGAAGGAGTACAAGAGAGCTAGGACTCCTTTCCTCCACTTGATTCCTTCATTTGTCGATGAAGCAAAGAGCAAGCAGAGATGCCTCCCCTGCCCACTCAAACGCGATCTTATCCTAGACCACGAGATCGGAAGCAATATCGTTTTCTCGCTTGTCGAGTTCTTCTCAGCCAGCCTCAAGAATGCTAGTGGATTTATTCATGGGGCAAACATTAAGGAAAGGTTAAACAGAGAGACTTCCTCCACTTGACGACATATGCTGTATAGAGAGAAGCAGAAAAAGGGTCAGTGTTGCCGAGGGGGGTGCAAGGAGGTATGAGGATCAATTCTCTCTCTCTCTCTCTCTCTCTCTCTCTCTCTCTTTGTGTGTGTCTCTCTCTCTCTCTCTCTTCTTCAGAAAACCCTAGCTTCTTTCATTGCTGCGGCTTTGGACGTTAAGCCGAGGAATGCGATTATGCGACAGATCTCTTTTGTGTTTTGTGCATTTTTTCTCATTGCGTCGCTTAAGCCTTGCTGTTCGGTGCCTCATGAGGTTATTCATACCTACTGATTTTGTTAGATATTTCGTGCATGAGTATGAAGTATGTGGCTGCCTTGGTGCAATTTTTAACTCACCAAAGCAAGAAGCTTCCTACTGAAATACTGGACTTATGATTGAGTACGTGGAGTGGAGCCTGAAGTAACTTGGGAAGATCACCAGAACATCAATAGATTCAATGGGCTCAATAATCAGTTTCATGAGCTTGAGCATGAGATGAAAGCCGCCACGATGTCACCTTTTTTTTTTCTTTTCCTTTTCGATTTTGTACTTTATGTTTACTGTTCGATTTTGGTTCTCATGCTTTTTTTAGAAATTAGAGAATGTGATAGTTGTCCTTGGTATCTACTTCTGGATTCCGGTTCTTGGCGGGTATATCAAAGATATCCATGTTGTTCGGCATATGTTATTTTCTGAAGCACCTGATGTTGTTAGTGGTAGTGGACATGAATCATGTTAAGCATGAAAGTGTATGCATTTAGGATAGAGATCATTGTATTTGAGCTTTTTCAAAGGAAGTTCGCATAGTGATCAGATGGCACATAAAATCTTTTCACCCTGCACATAAAGAATGATTGCAACAAATATCAATTTGGGAATACAAATGAGACAGATGTATACAAAGGTCATACAGTCAAGTGTCTACAAACTATGTAACATGGGTACTGATCCAAAGGAGTAGTACCAGTACCGTACTGGTACGGGTATGGGTACGGCGTCGGGTACGGCCTAGGTACGGTGTTGATCGTGTCGGGTACGGTCAAAGTCCCGAGGTCGAATCTGACCATTTTCAAACTCGGTCAACGTTGACCGAGTCCAAAATCGTCCATTGCACGTTTTAAAAAACCATTTTTTTCCCTCTCTCTCTCGCACGATGCCTTTGCCCTCTTGCCTCACCCCCCTCGCCCCTCTCGCCCCTTTCACCCCTCTTGCCTTTCTCATCCTCTCACCTCTCCCCCCCTTGCCCCTCTCATTCCTTGCCTTTTCGGCCCTTGGAACTCCCAAAGGACAGATTTTTTGTCTTGAAATTCTTAGTATCTACAAATTTTGGATTATGATTTAATGATTTATGAATATACTATTTTGTTTGTAATTTTTTTAATATATATATATATATATATGTATTTATTTATTTATATATATGTGTGTGTACGGCCATATTCCTGCACCCAAGTTTTTGAAAAATGATTCGTACCCGTACCCGCACCGGTACCCGTACCCGCACCGGTACCCGTACCCGCGTACCTATGTGACATAGTCTACAATTTGTTTTTAACAGCTGAAAGCCTGAAATGCAGTTGTCACACTTTCATATCAACCACAAATTCCTTGAGAAAAGATGAAGAACTGAAAAGTTCAACAACTAAAAAAAAGAATTATTTTCAGTGGAAGACAAAAATTGATAAACAAAAGTTCACAGGCATATAGTTGTTAGCATTCCCTGTGGCCCATCTGCCTTGGCTGAAAGGAAGCAGCATGGGGACTTGCTTGTCATGCTGCAATTTCTCTGGTACCTCTCAAGTGTTTGCATTTTAATGCTTTGCAGATTATTACTTTAGTTTTTCAACATTATACAAGATAGAAATGAAGGGATGATTTTGTCACCAAAAGATGGGTGGGCGACCATTTCACTACTTGTTATTGGCCATGAAATGAAATACGGTGGTAGACACAACACTGATCTGTACAATGGGTAATGGTCTAAAGTATGAACTATTTTCTTAGATCCATTTGCCATGTGAGGAAGCAAGGTGAAGTTTCTTAACCTGTTTGCACTTTGGAGCCTCTCACTGTGCTCTGCTCTATGAGTTTCTTTATCTTTTGTAGAGAGTCTACTGCTAAATATTTGCTAGTGTTAAAAATCATATGATTTTGACAAGTTACATAAACTAAAATATAGATCATATAGCTTATTTAAGCATTGACGAGGATCCTCTGTTTTTTTCTTACTTTAACTGTTATATTTGTGTGGATATGATAATGTTAGAGTGCATTCAACTTGCAAATCAGGAGCATGGTTGATTTATGCCTTTAGTTATATCGAAAAGGAATACATGTTAGAGACTTTGCTTTGTGCATCAGTATTTAATTTTTGAAGTCTTGAACATCAAATATGAAAACTAAATGTTCCTTCAGATCTTTCAGAATAGTCCTTGAAATAAGGTTCAACCAGAAGCTCCATGAGGACCAAGAAAGGCTCATCACTGCTAATTTGTGATGGTCAATCTAGTTTAGGTGCCATACATCATGGCCCAAGAAAGAAATATACGATTTTAGCCACTAGCCATGGTTGTACATCCCTAAACCTTAACAACAAACATTCCTTGGAGATTTTTCAGAAATCTAGAAATATTCTGCTGTATTAGAAAACAAGATGCAAGTCAAGCAAATATTTTCTTTTTCTTTACATGATAAAAGATTCTTTTCTATACACCATTGTAGAGTCCACAAAATTTGATCTTAGATCACTTATATTTCAAAATCCAAAGATCCGGCCCTCCCTCATCTGATTCTGCACCAGCCCATTTGACAATGGAAAATACTAAAGTGAGGATCCAGTTTTTAAATAGCATTATCAATGCATGCAGTCATGTACATAATATCATTATATGCAGTCATGTACATATACATTCATAACTGAACCGAAATTTGAGTGTGTTACCTTACTGGGATGTAATAAAGATCAGGCATTCTTATATATAATGTATGCCAATTGTAACCAAGTTTTTTATGACATATCTTGTTTATTGGTGTGGTCCACACATGTCTATGTGCATGTGGTTTGTTTATGAGCAGGCATAAAGGTGTGGTGCTTCATACTTAGCAAGGAACATTGGGACTTTCAAGAGATGTGACATTAGAAATTTGCCAAGCATCAAGTACAGTTCACTTTTCAGAAAAACACGGCTATCAAAGAGGTGATTAATTATATCTGAAGGAGAAAATGACATTAAAGTACATTTTGAATAATGTAATTGGATTCAATATCTAAAAGGGCAGCAGCTTTGATAATGAAGGCAGTACGGAATTTCTAAATCAATGAACTTCCCTCTGTCATTTCCAAGCTCGTACAACAATACTTTGGTCGTTAAAGCTATAGGCATATGGCTCTATATGTGGATCTTAATGGTTTAGTCTTCTAGTTGATTTTCTCTGTTTGATATTGATGCTTTTCTTTTTCTTTTTTTTGTTTGTTTTTTTTTGTGCAGGTTGGTATCTTCTTACTCCCTGAATCGACCTCAATTCAGCTCCATAATTCCTCTGAGATTACATTCACCAATTTTTTATCTGGATCAATCTGACTCAAACCAATAATTAGGTTGAACCCTTTGAACCAGAGATTTGCCTTTGTTATGGTGATCAGTTTCCTTTTTGTCTATGTTTGATCTACTTTTCAGTAAGCAAATTGTCATTCTTTTTGTGGAGGTTTGTGTGATGGTTCCTTCACTATTCATCTTTAGTGCCTTAAGGCCTTAACTTGAATATCTGGATCGTTGTCTCATAATGAATTACAATGGCTTGCCATATACTAAAAATTTTTTATCATCTCGGGGGCAAGTCTATAAGGTGAAAATTTATTTTCTCCAGGTGTTTACGTCTAATCATCTGCAAGAGGCAAGAGTCAGTTTCAGCTATCTTACCATTGATGAAAAGGTCGTCTACTCATTAAACAAGTTTGTACATGTCAAACTGTAAGCATGAAAGAATAAAGAAATTTGATGTTACATACGTAGTGTACATGGTTTGATGGCACCTAAACAGTCTAAAAACCTGGTTTTTGGTGCAAAACCTTCATAGGAGGATGGATGAATTTCTAGTAGTCATTCTTAAACATTGGCTGGTTCTAAATGGATATTGGAAAATTATTCACTTGCATATGGGAAGGTATTTGTTGTTTTGGCACCACTCATTTTGATTCCATTCTTTACACACGCATGACATCTTTTTTTATGCTTAGCCCACAAATTTTTGTTGATAATTTTCTGCACCAGTCACATTTTCTATGTTTTCCTCATAAAATATGTTTTATCTCCAAATTCATATCTTGACACTGTCAAATGTTACGCGTCTTTCAGATTTATGACAATTTTAAATCACATATCTCTTTGAACTTTTATTTCTTTTGAATCATGTATCCTTTAAAGCTTACAAACCTTTGAATACTGCTTATCTTCGGGATGGGTTTATGGTTATAGTCATTGATGATCTTCGTTTCAAGCATACATGTTTATATCATCCTCAGAATGGTTGCAGTGTATGGATTGTCTTTTCTTTACTCTTATTGATTCCCTCTACTGGTTTCCTTTATTTGGAGCCTTTTAGTATGTGAAAATTCATTGCTTATAAATTTGTGTGCGGGTTCATGGTTTTCGTGCAGGTTCATGCAACTGCTCGGCATACCTTGGTTTGTATCAAATATGTGATAGGGGAAGGACCTTATCAGCCTAAGCCTAGGATGGCTTTTACAAGTGACACCCATCTAACACGAGCTTTTGAAAGGACATACTTTCTGGTAAACTGTTACCCATTTGTTTACATGCAAAATTTGTCAACTTTGCATACAACTATTCATTTGATACAATAAAATTTGTACTTACGTCCATTTTCCTTGTGTCAAAATTTAAGAGATGAGACCCATTAAATCAGTACAAGGTCTGTCCATTCTTGGCATTTTTATCAGATGTAATCAGACCAATGAATAAGTGTATAGCCTATATCTAAGTTCTAATCGCCGTCGTAACCTATTGAAATAGAAATTAATGTGCCCTAGATTTTAGAAAATCTTGAAGTTTTGAAATCTATATGGATCTTTAAACCCAGGAGCCACATGAACTGAAAATAAAATTGACATACTTAGTTCAAAGATCCTTATCATCATTCATCCATGCAAACAAAAACTATCTAATATGATGCATACAAAACTAAGTTTCAGCATAGATGATACCTGGTTTCTTGGGTGTTAGGATATGGACCTCAAAAAACTAAATCTGAAAGCTAATGGCTTTTAAGATCCAAATCCAATGTTAGAAATTGAGTTTATGTAGATTCAATATCATAAATTATGATCCAAACTTGAACTTGGTAGATCTAGATCCAATTCAAGATTTGATTAAGGTGTAGATGAAATCTAGGATCCAAAGTTAAGTGGTTATGATATGAATTTAAACTGGGTTTATCTAAATCCAATTTGAAAATTATTTAGGGTTTGAGATCCGAGTTTGAGATCCAAAATCGTCTTGATCCAATCTTGGTTCAAGCTCTAAATTGTAGACCCAAAGTTCAAGGATCTGATCCAATATCTATATCCAATTTGAGATTAAATGCAAGTTCTAATTCTAAGATCCAAGTTCATTTGTTCAGGAATCGAGATTTGATCCAATTGAAATTGATTTGATAAAAATTCAAATGGTTCAGTCTTGGACATTTGGAATAAACGTAGCTAGAGCTCGGTCAGGGTAAATATAGGTTCAAGCCTTGTGTGGGTTCAGCAGTGTCGGTTAGGTTACTTTTGGTTTTAGGACTTGGAATAGGTTAGGTCAAGATTTGGTGGGTTGTAGGACCAGTCTAAGCTAGGTCCTAGAAGACTCAAATTGGGTTTAGTCCTAACTAGATCTCAACCATGCTTCAACTTAGGGTTTTAGAAAAACTAGTTTTGAAATGGGTTTGAATTCTCGAAATTGTGCATTTGAAAACTATGTTTTTGAAAGTGAACCCATGTAGAGTCTAGTTTGAACTGAGTTTTAACATGCTAGGACTGTTATCTCATGTCATGCTACTAATTAGTCAGGCCTAGATTCTACATCGTCCTATATCTAGGTGCATAATTTTAAAACATGGGTGATATGCATGATACTAACATACTATGATTAAACAATAAAATAAACTATATAATGATATGCATCAATCTCTAAGGAAAATATACAAGAATTAAAACATTAAGGAAACAAAAGAGGAATAGGAGTGGCTTAGGTTTGAATTTAGACGAAATCCGACTTTATTGAACTTGGAAACAGTTTCATTTGGGTACGCTATCAAATTCCAGCTTCATTGGATGCAAATTTGAAATTGAACTTGGATATTGCTGTGGATAGGAATTGAGTTTGGATTGGATCTATCTAAACTTGGGTTTGGGATATTGATTTTGATTAAAATTGGTTACAAACTTGAAATTTGATTTGTTTGGGCTTGCAGATCAACTTGATTAGTTTATCAAATTTTATTGGGTTTGAAAAGAATTTTATTCAGATATGGACATGGGTTTTAGCTAGATCATATCCAAATTTAAACTTCTTTGTCTATGGGAATTTGGGAATGAGTTCTAGATTTTGAATTTAAAATGGGGTTTGAATTGAAATTGGTTTGGATATGGATTTGGAAAATCGGTTAACGGAAATCATATTTAGATTGACTTTAAATGGATTTGGAGTTTTGAAAATTGGTTTAAATAGATTTGACGTGATGAAACAAAATTAAATATGGATTTTGGGAAGTTGTTTAACTTTCAAAATTGGATTTTGGATTTGAAAAATAGTTTGGCTTGAATCCATTGAAGGAGTGAGCCTCGAGCCAAAGAGGCATTTCAAGAGAACAACTTGGCCATTTGTCTACTTTGATCACACAAGCAATAATCCTCGAGAGGCCAGACACTCGACATTCACTTGGCTAGGCACATTAAGTGGTATGTCAATGATTCATTCAAATGGGATTTGGGTTTTTCATCCGCACATTCAAATAGAAATATAATCGAATGAATGAATTACTATTGAAGAATTACAAACCACTATACCCAGCTGGGAAGGACCCCAGCACAATATCCCCACTATAAATTACCCAAAATTTCCCCCAAATCTTGCTCGAGTGTGCATATGCCCAGCCACATTGCACGTACTATACACATTCATGCACGATCTAACAACATATTCCTATAGCCGTCTGGGGGAGAGAAGCCAACGCCAACCATTCGAAAGTGACAGATCCACACAAGAACGACACATGCAAACAACGCTACTCACGCTTTTAATGCCAATTAAAGAATCATGAAGCAATGCAATATTAAAACCTATGCGATATGATAACTTTCAACAATATGGATGATCACGTATTCTAGATTGAGAAGACTTTGTAAGCAAGACCTTGAAGAATAGATAGTAGAAAATTGGATAGCCTGCACACATGATTGAAAGTAAACTATGAATAAAAATATGTGCATACACGTAACAGTTTAAACAATTATTGATGAGATAAAAACAGGTTACAAGTGGAAATACATATGCAGCAAGAAGTAAGCATCGAATGAATATTCTAATGATTTATTTGTTGAAAACAAGTCATTAAGTGTGGCAGGAAAAGTGCACAAATAGGTAGTATTAGCTTTGTAATCCAATAACAAAATGCTTAAAACTGTCGCAAAAAAGGGGGATTACCCATTGTAGACATCTATGCCACAACAAAAATTGAATGACAAGAAATGAAAATAACGACGAGAATGAAACCAAATTGATGTAAACCACAATTTTGAACAAAGAGCTTCGTGGAAAATTGAACTATGATGCACATAACAAATTGTGAAGAACCAGATGTACATAATTCCAATTTAAAAAGAGGAACAAACCAGTAGACATATGCACCCTAATGTTCATGAAATGAAATAAAAAATTATAGACCGAAGAAACCATCACATGAAGAAATGATGACAACGAAGGGTTCAGGCATCGGATTCCGGACGACTGAATGGGATTATTCTGGCCTGGAGAAGGCTGGATGTTGGCGAAAAGGGGATCGTTGGTTGGCACTTGGCAATGAGTGACTGAAACAGGGGAAGCAAGTTACTGTGGCTAGTGTCGTTGATGGTTGGTAGATGAACGGGACACTGATATGCTGGGTGTTGGCTGATGACAACGGAGGGTTAAATACGATGAAGCAGACTAGTGGAACTGATTGAAATGGTGTGGGTGGTCGAATAAGAGGCCGTGGACATCTTCATGGTGGTGACGCTTCAAGCATATCAATATGTGCAACCATGGAGAAATCCTCCGGTGAAAAACAAGAGGAGGCGACTGAAAATACAGGATAGGAAAGGGGAAAGAATACTGAAGGGAAGAAGAAGATTGGAAGGGTAGAGGGGAAGAGAGAGAAGAAAGAGGAAAAGGGATGAAGGAGGAGAATGCGGTGGATGAGTAGAGCCAGCAACGGTTCTCGACAGCTGTGAGCAGCCACAAATCAAGCAGTGGAGCAGCGAGGAACTGGCGGGAGGTGAAGTAGTACTAGCGTGCTGCTATACGACCAAAAGAAGATTGCACGATGATGGCTGATGGAATGAAATAAAAAAACGAGGGTTAACTGATGACTCTGAAAAATGATTGTGAATGAGAATGGACTTAGGGCTTGTTTGGTTGGAGGGAAAGGGAAGGAAATGGAGGGATTGAGCAATCCCTCCTTTGTTTGGTTTGGTTGGCTAATTAAAGAGGAGGGAAAGAAAGAAGAGGGGCAAAGTGTGTTTGGTTGGGAGGGGAAGGAAAGGAAAAGGAGGAAAAAGAAAGGATCAATCCCTCCCAAATGGGACGGATTGGGAAGGTTTGAGAAGAATTTGGCAGTAGATGGAGATGGAAATGGGGCTTAGAAGATGGATGAGACTGAAGCGGACAGGGCAAAAGGAATGGATAAAAAGAGGAACAAATGGTGATGGCATGCATGAAACCGGGCATGACAGTCGCTGGAGACGATGGACAAGGAGAAAGCTCTATCGTGAGCGCTGATGGAATCAATGGAATGATGGAGAGAGATCTTCATATGATACCGATTTATGCTAGGTTCAACACCAGCAGTGAAGGTGTTGATGGCTACTGGCAAGTCCTGGTGAATCGATCGGAGAGAGAGGTAGCTGGTGGATATGGTGACGAAAGGGGTCGGGGGATGTAGATATTGGACAGATCATTCTCGAAGGTGAACTTGAAGGCATTGATGTCGTTGTTAGCTGCGTGCTCGAGCAGGGTAGAGAACGAATCTTCAGCATCTTCTATCGACAGATGCTTCATCCTTTTCTTTCTTCGTTTCACATGCTCATCACCACCGCATATGCTTGCCATAAAATCACCCCACAAACAGAATCTTGTGGGATGATGGATGACTCATAGTGGACCTTCTAAATGGCTACAATCCACGTTTCGAGCAAACGGAAGCAGAATAATGCCTCACCGTTACGAGTAAGATGATGACAGAAGCTACGCCATCTCCAGAGGTCCAAGATCGGAACCAGACTGCATCAACTTCCGCAAGTGCCATGGAAGTGTTTTGAAGTGTATGTTGCTTCTTCCTCATCCTCCCCTCTCGATGATCAATACAGAAAAACCCATAAATCGTGGAGAGGAAGAAAATGAGAAGGGAAACTGGGAGGGAGATCATGGGACGGAAGAAAGAAACGGGGGAGAAAATGAAGAAAAGAAATGAAAGGGACAGAATAGGAGATTTCAGAAATTTTGCAAATTAAAATTTAGAATAAACTTTCGAAATTGCTTTCAATTTCGCTTGAAGATACCATCTGGTTTGGTTCTAAATCTTTGAAATTGACTTTCAAAATCTTTGAAAATTGATTTAAAGGCATCCAAAATTTGATTAAATTCATTTTAAAAACCCTTGATCTTGATTAACTAAAAATTAATGAAATTTTCTGGAAATCAATTTGGAAATGATCTCAAAACTTGAGATTTTTTGAATTGATTATCAAGTACTTGAAAATTGCAACCTAAAAATAATTTTGAATCTTAGTTTGAAAATCCATTGAAATGGATGGATAGATATCCAAAATTTTGGATTTTGACGTGAAAATCCTTCAGAATTAAACTATGACTTAGAAAATCATTTGCACATATTGGAAGTCAGTTGAAAATCATGAAAAAATGGATCATTAATCTGGATATGAGATGACCTATGGCTTGATAGGATCTGGATCCAAATTTCAAAATAATTTGAATTATGAATAGTAAATTATTTGGATTGGGAAGTTTGTACCCAGGATATTAGAGACACCAAATATTACCAAATACCAATGGTTGGAAATTTCAACAATGAGATCCAAATCCAGAAATATAGCTTGGGCAGAGAAACTTTATAGGATTGTGGATCGTAAATGTGGATCCAGAGTTCAGGACAACGAAATTGGACTCTGGATATCAAAATAGTTGAGATAATCGGGACACACTCAGTTTTTCCTTAAAATCATTTTGCAATAATTTGTTCAATCATTATTAGAAAACAGTGGGGCATGACTAAAAATGGTTGAAGAAGTTAAAAAAAAAAAAGGTTTAGACTCAATTTAGGTGTAAGCAAGACGATCAATCTTTGAAATGTTTTTGAAAAGCAGTTTGGAAACAGCATGGTTCAATTCCTGTGTCCCAAAAAATGTTTTAGAACAAAAAGAAAAGGAAATTTGTGTATTTGGTAGGAAATAGAACCCGAATTGTTTCTAAAGTCAACATTAGAATTCATCTCTGTTTAGTTTATGCCTAACCCCGATCCGTTGTATTTACCATGCTTTAGCGAAAGGGTTCTCTTGACCAAGAAACAATGGAGCTACTAGTATTGTTTCAGATAAAACTTTTATCTTTGATCATTCTATTACATTTCAATTTTATTACATGGAAAAAAGTAAACAAGGAAAAGGAATTGATGGCGAGACTTGCTGCGGTTCACTGCCCATTTTGGCACATTCTCTAAATTTGAGGGGAGCTGTTGCCTCAGTCTTGTCGATATGTAATTTGGGTTATTTTCAACCACTATCAAGAACTTAATTTGTTTTTTCTTTCCTGATACTTTCCATCTTTTGTACATAGGGAAGAAGCTCAAGTGAACGTTACGAATCTGGGCATTCTCAAGTGTCTTAGATCCACACCCTTTTCCAGCACTTCAAATGCCCAAATGTTGGGAGCAGCTAGGCCAGCCCTTCAAAACAATCAGCTTATGCTGTGCAGGGTAAAGAGGTTGAAGGCCCACATATGGGAGCACTCCAACTCCTCAAAAAGTCCACGACGGCAATGGTGGACACAGGTGCAACCCACATATTATTATGATTTGGTTGCTCCTAAAACTCACACAGCTTTGACTCTCAAAGAATGGATGAGGTTGCTGAAGCTGAGTCTGGTGTTTTAGTTCCACACATGATGTATAGGGGTAATACTTGATGAAATGAAATCTCATCCATGTTCAGGTTACTGCTGCCATCTTTCTAGCCTTATCACTTCTTATCCACAGCCATGATTCTGGGGGAAAAGAATATCTGCCCTTGAATCCTTAATTGGCCAAGAGCTGATATCGTGGAACAAGGCCCTCATCTTCCAACATAGGTATTTAAATTATATATAGACAAAACTAATCCAATTCCTTTTTCATATATAAGCACATGGCATTACATTCTTGAGGCAATTTAAATTTCTTGTCGTCCATTGAACATCATACTTTGATGACTTTTATTTAGAGGCAATAAAAGTTGAACAATCAAACCATTAAAAGAAGATGCTACACTAATGCATGAAATCAAAACAGCCTTAGCTGGCTAGCCTATTCCAAGAATAGAAAAAAAAAACTAAATCCGAACCCTGTAACCTGGATCAACGGATTAAAGAATAATTAAAGCAGGTAAACTGCTAACTGGAAAAACAGATCACTTATTACACTGCAGAAAAGACATAAAGCCAAGCATGACTGGGAGGAAAAAGGCTTGAATTTAAAAGTCAAATTTGGAATATCGGATCCAGATCTAGGACTTAAAGTCACATTTGGATATGGTCTGTATATGGTTCATTAGCATTCACATCTGAATTTAAATCTAGATATCTCAAACGTACCTAAAAAGTCCGATATGGTAATTGGTACATCCTCAAATTTGATCCATCCCTAGATTTAGACTGAATTAACTTGAAGATTGTATACCAATTTAGATTCAATTGGTATTTGCATGTTCGGGTGCGGAGGCGTCAAGATTCCGAAATTTAAGAAATATGCTTGTTACGAATTTTGGAAATCATATTTCGCCCCTTGTGACTATTTTGAAAAATATGTCGGCCCTCGGTGAGAGTCAATCTCCCGTCCTTGTATCCTACTTCCTTCCCAGGCTTAATGTTTGGGTAGACGACACGGTTATAGTCCTTCCGAATGCATCGAGACAACAGAAAGCAGATTAGGGTTCGTTTGAAAGCTGCTTGCACGTTGGACTTGTTCTAAGGGCAGATTGAATTGAATCCCCTCTTATTATTTTTTAGTCCCTTGGCGACCGGCCTAACTTAATTTGTCCGGATTAAAGGAAGCTTCCTGTCGTTTGACTGAGTGACGATGATATAGGTAATCTCACCGGCCCTGGCTCCACCCCCAACGTCCGCATCCCTATCTTTCCCGTCCCACTATGGCGATAGTCAACGCTCAACTACCCAGTTGCCAAAGTTGTCAGCGTTGAACGTCAGCTTCCCCCTGCATGCCGTAACCACCACGGCACGAGTTTGACTAATTTTTTTTTACGTGTAAGTAAGATTAACTATCAAAATGCTTAGAAATTTTTGTATTGGAAAACACGAAACCGAAAAAAATAAAAATAAAATATTGAAGAAGACATTTCTTTCTTAAATAATTTACAGAATACTACGACTCTTATATGTTGTTTTATTTTTGGCTTATATATCTTGTAAGGTAGGGCGCTTAGGCTCCCACCCCGGCTAATGGAAAAAAAAATTAAATTGAAAAAAATAAAATTTTTTAATTGTACCATGTATTTTTTAGATTTGAATTTAGTTGGCCTTACCCGGATTCAGAAGTTGGACTGTCTATCTGTCTCTCTAAAAAATCCTAGCTCCGCCCCTACTTGTATGCACCGAGTGGCGAAAGCAAATCATTCTCATCACGATAACATCAACAAAGGATGCATCTTCTAAGAGTAGAAATTACATGAAATAGTGCCGAGGGATTGTATTGGGGAGAAATGGGTTTCCCTACATTCAAGTAGCAACTGCATGCTCGAATATCTCATTCCACTTGGGAGAGGGTGGAAGATGACAGTATCAATACAACATAAAATGTGGAAAAACTTTGTTACACATTTTCTCAAGGAAAAAACTATATATATATATATATATATATATATATATATGACATGTTGATAAATAAAAACTAAATGCAAAGGCAGGTCCTAATTCAAGTTGTTTTGCAATTATGAAATTAAGCCAAAGGGCAAGTCAATCTTCATTCATGCAAAAAAGAAGTTGGCGACGAATGAAGGTACATAAAATGAGGTTATGACACAATTGTCATAGCATGCATCGGTGATTAGGTCGCTCCTCAAATGAGGTTGATGCGCACGTCACAAACTTGTGTGTCAAACTTCACCTACTTATTAAGTTTGAGGGAGGCTTTCCTCATTGAATGCCAACAAAAGTCGTGATTTGTAACATGCAAAATAAATTTCACATGGTTTATTCTAATAGTAACTTCACAAATATGTCCAATTGTGCCCATCTATTTGAACTTTTTCCAAGTTTTCATGCATGTAATTGAGATGATATAGTCGGAATTATGCAAGAAAGCCAAACAACACTTCAGTCATCACATAATTTTACTGCAACCATTTTATGCGGTTGCAAACCACTGGCAACAGAGTATGAATTTGAAGAAGCAGGGTTGGAGCCACATATGGACTCCCCTCAAGGTCTTTATTTTATTTTATTTTCAATTGACATTTTTAAATATTTAATTTGTTATGTAGATAAGTGTGCATTCAGATATGAAAATCTATGAAGAGTGCCACCCCTTTTGAAAAATTTTTCTGGCTCCACCACTGGTGACAAATGAATAAGACCTGAGGCAAATGCAGGCACAATTAGATTATGCAACTTTTAGAGCATGCACTAGTGATTAAATTGGTCCTAAAATGACGCTGATTTACACATTACAAACTTATGTATCACAATTCACCTGCCCATGAGGATTGAATTAGGGTTTCAGCATTTCATAGTTGTACTACAAAAACAAGTCATGATTCGCAATGTATATAGTAAGTTAAATGTGCTCACATGGTTCAATGAAATGATGCACTTTCATAAAATTACACTTAACTTGTTTCACAACAAGCCAATCATCTGTCCATGTTACTTCTTTAGTTTATATTGTCACTTTTCAAATTCATTTTAATCCAATTCTACGAATTTTTCCTCGCATGTCACTCAAGATTTTTGTTTATACATGTGTGCAGTTGTACGATATCGCCATCAGATTTGTGTAGGTCAGTCTCCCACACATAATCACTTTGGCACAATCAACTTGTTCGGTCTACACTTTTTTTTTCATTTACAAATGCAAAATGAGATTTGTATTATATTATCCACTTGCAAATTAAGCAACCTGCAATTGAACCTTGAGAACAAGATAAGAAGAACTTGTTGGTGCATGAGTAATGCAAGGGGGATGTGCAATATGTTCCCAACAACAAAAAGTACTTTTAAAAACAATCAGAAACTGTTCCTAAATGTATTGGTCACTGCTTTAAAAATAATGGGTGATTGTTCCTAATTTGTTCCTAAAAGTAATGTTCCTAAATACTTTTAGGAATGGCCTTGATTTTTCCTAATAAGACTTTAAGAATGGTTTTTGAATAAGTGTTCCTCAAAATTATGATTTTAATTACTTTTATCATGCATATAGGACCATCATCCTCTCTCTCTCTCTCTCTATATATATATATATATATATATGTATATATATATATGTGTGTGTGTGTGTGTGTGTGTGTGTTTGTGTGTGTGTGTGTGTGATTATTCTATAAGTTGAGATACATTGAAATCCTGTGCATATTGTTGAACACAACAATGGAAATTTGTATGGAAGAGTTGTTATTATCCTTTGCTTAGTTGGCTTTCATTCTGCTGTTTGGCAGCCATGGAGGGGAAAAACACACATGGTTTGAGCGTAGGTGCTCCTACATAGTGTCGTCATGGCGTCAGACGAGTTATCTTCTTTTGCTAATGTGAGGGATACCCTAAACACATTAGGGCAGTGTTTGATTACACTTCCAGATTTGGAGGACAAATCTTTACGGAAAATTATGTTGTCTCCGAGAAAGTGGAATGGAGGGAGCTTCATCTTCTTCAAAAAATCAAGGCATGTTTGATAAACTAGAAAAATAATTAGTTGAGAAATTTTTGGGCGGTTGATGAGTAAGGGGAAGGGCAGAAAGCCAGTTACTTTTGAAAATAAAGACGATAGTATGTTTTTATTGCATTTTTGTTCAATAGTCACTTGAAACTTTTTACTCGTTTGAAAATTTGCTTTTTAGCTCTGACCCTTGTCAAGACTTGTTTTGTTGGTTGCTAACATTAATTCAAAATAAAAGAGTCCTAAATACAACAGTAAAGTGGAGAGAGAAAGGGGGTCTGCGGAAGCCAAGGTGGCGCCCACTTGGCTCTGAGTTGAAGCCCTCCCAAAGATAGAGGCATTTAAATTTCAAAACAAATGCTATGATTGTTGGAGCTCAAGCTGGATGGATTTCATGTCCAAACATTGCATGTGCTTGTACGTGAGATAACAAATAGGTATGAAATAATAAATAAGTATTAGATAATGTTTATGAGATAACAAAAGATTTATGAGTTAATGAGATAACGAACAGATAAATGTATAAGGTAACACCAAACGTAAGTATGAGATATTGTTTATAAATAACAAAAACTTTATGAGATATTGAGATAACCTATAGCAATATTTAAGAAGGTAGATGACTATCTGACTGCCCTTGGAATTACCTGTAGCAATATGCACGCACACCTGGCTATGGGATAAAATTGGCCACAACCCAGCGGCCACCCAAGCGTTTATTTCCTTCAATTCATTTAGAGAGTTTTTCAGAACAGTGTGGAAACCATCAACACAGGTCCTCTAAACTGTTAAAGCTTCATATGTTGGTGTTTTGTGAGTCCTTATGGATGCAGTTTTGTTCCAACTACACCACAGTCTCCAAATGATCAGATGGAAACATACTGTCCGGCATTTCATAAGCCATCCATATTTAAAGATAAAAGAAAACCATCTTTTAAGTTTTAATCTCCCTGATGATCGAGTCTTGGTTTCCACGCTTCTTCTTGAACTCTGCTAGGCGTGGCTCCACATCACCAGGTTTTAGTCCTGCAGGGCATGACATGCACCTCCTGTGCCAAGTATTAGTGACATGCATTAATTGGTAGATCACATAAGTTGACTGGAGAACCACACGGGCGGAAGAAGAGAAGATCGATCGACTTGAGCCACTGGAGAACTGCAATGGCCAACTTGAGCAAATGAAACAAGGAACCACATTCACCGACTTAACGACTTAACAAGCAGATGAGAATCAGATTGGCCGACAAAATAAAATATAAAATTTTTAATTCTAGAATTCAGTCCTCTCTTTTTGAGGGTGGGTATCGGCCGGATAGGCTTGGTTATAATAAAAAAATATTTTTAAAAATATAAAAAAAATGAATATAAAAATATTTTGAATAATAAAGTATATATTATTAATAATAAAAAATTTAAAAGTTATCGGGACGGATCGAGCCCCCCGTCGGGCACCCAGGTAGGGTTTTTTTGGGGTTGGACCTGGGCCCAAACCTAGGCCCGTACTGGGCCGGGTACCAGGTACCCGCCGGCGGCTCAGCCCGGCGTCACCCTTTGTCTGCTTCTGTTTTTTGTAACATTAGTTATTCATAACATTTTTTTTCTTTCAATTTTTTTATTCAGTTTTGTATTAACTTTGTCTGAAGCAATCTACGGACAGCATGAATTCTAGTTAAATCGATATACAAGATTGTACTAGTGTAAATCACCACACTAGATAGTGGTAAGATATATATATAAACCACCATACCAGATGATGGCCGTTGTTTTCCATGAAAGTCTTTCTAACGCATGCAATGTAGTACAACTACAACAGTTATGATATTTTGCGATGGCCATAACCTTAGCTGTTTCTCGAGTTTATGCCATTATTGTTTGTTTGCGATAACCAAAATTCCGCAGCAACAAGCCTCGTCGCCAAAACTAATAGCCATGGAATTACTAATATACTAGTGTAATTTAAATGAGCATATAGTTGAAGAGTAAATCACCATTTTATACGGCACAACAACATTATTAAGTAAACCACCGTCGAATGTAAGGCAAATCGCACTTGTAAATCAATATATAATACTCTAACAACATAATAATGATGTAAACCAACTATAATAATATGTAAATTTCGGATGAGCGAGGTTTCCCACCACCTGGGGGAAGGCCAAAGCTCTCATTGTCTCCCTAGGCTACAAGGCCTGCTTTTGGTATCTCGAACTCCGCCCACGCCATTCTTCAACTTACATTTCTGTGTCTCCTTTTTGCAGCAAAAAGAGTTGATGTACTGATCATTTAAAATGGAGACTGACTGCCCACCAGACCCTACCTCGAGTGGTAGGGGTCATGTCTTTCCCACAGTTAAGATCTAAAAAAAAACATGTAAATTTTAAAAAATTTAATTTATTGAAAAATTATATTTCTATCCATATTGAAATTTTAAAACTATAGTTTAACATATACAACAATTTTTTTTTTTTAGCTCGGACCTTGGTGCCAACCCTCTCGAGGATTAATGGTATGTGAATTGCCAATAACATTATCATAAATCGCTATATACATAATCTGCCAAGAAGTTCAGTTTAAATCACCACATATTTAACTAAGGAGTGATTTATGTGTACATTTAATAGAGGGATCATGTGGGTGTGGGGACCTGAAGACATGTTCGGTGATCTATAAATGGCCATAATGTGGTGTCATGCATATGAGATTCACCGTGCAATTTGCACTATGGCGGTTCAAGGGGCACGATACAAAGAAACAGTGAGGCGACACACACATCGTACAAGAAATTACTACAATATACAATTTAACAATAGAATGAAAAGGAAAACACTGCGAAAATGCTATACTACATTATACAACACAATGCACATGATGCGATGCTATGACATAATTATAATAATATGTTATGATCATACATAACGGCAAAAGGTCTGTCACTACACCCTGCAGCCTCCATATTTATGGTGTACTGTTGGCTATAAATGCTATTCGTCCAGAAGGTCGATCATGCAAAAAGTCACGGCAGGCGGTGGTTGAGGGCCACCATCCAATTGAATGAGAAGAGGCAAGCGGAGTCGGGGAAAGACGAAGCAACGTGAGGGTGGGAAACGGCCCAATACACGATGATGATTAGTAGGGTAACTTCGTTTGTGATGGATCGGGAGTCGGTTTGATAAAAAAACTCATGTTGGCTCGAGCCCGGTAGGAGTTCAACTCGGCAGTCGGCATATATATCTATAGCCAAGGATTTATAAAATGTTAAAAGTCACAAATATAAGTGAACATCAAACTGGATACCCGACGGACGGACTTAAAGTTGATGGTCGAACCCACGCGATAACTAAGCTGACCTAACTTGGGTCACTGATAAGGGCTTCAGACCAACCTCAGCTCGAATTTATCGAGGGCAGGTAAGGTTGGACATCAAAGCTTCACAATTTTACTTCCACATTCAAGTGAATCTAATGTTGGCCACATAACCTCGATCTACCTGGTTAGTGGCTTGGGATGGACATTGTTCCAAATGAAGTGGGTAATGAGTTTAATAATGGATGAATTGTTGGATTACAAAGGCTTATTTGTAACTAATTTTTGTCGAAAAAACGTGGCTCAACAATTGCTTTTCGAGCTGAGGATCTTTTTAACCAGAAATTATTTAACATGTAAGGTCATGATTTGTTTATATATATAGGGAGAGAGAATGTGAGAGGGACTGTAAAGTTCAACTATTAAATGAAAGGCAATATATGTTGGGAAGACCGAACCTAGAGTCATATAATTAAGAAAATTTGGTTCTTGCTATTTGATTGGGACAACTCAAATAAATTTCTCTTTCTGATCTTATGAATGTTCATTGTTGACCAT